>NC_081416.1:5402000-6045000 GCF_949786415.1 Peromyscus eremicus | reverse complement strand
ACCGTGGCCGCCTCAGCCCTCGAGGCAGGCGCTGACAAAGGCCTGCGGGGCCTAGGTGCAGTGTGGTCCCAGCATGCACCCCTTGCTCCCCGGTCCCCAGGGTCCCCCGAGTCTGGGTGCTCTCGAACAAATGCCACAAATGCCGAACAAGCACATTCCTGTCCTAGTCCAGTGAGCCAGCAGGACTGCCAAGGGCTGCCCTTCCCCCGAGAGCTGTCGTCTGTGTTTCAGAGAAAGGACCAAACAAAAGACCGACCAACCTTGAAATAAAATGGGGCGAAGCCAGGAAAAGGATCAGTGGTATCTTAAAGCAAGGCATTGAGACACAATGGCAGACGTAGGCACGCAAGGCAAAAAAAAAAAAAAAAAAAAAAATGTTTTCCTCCTCATTTTTATCAGTTCAGACCTTGAACTTAAGGCTTATCTGCCTTGTGCTTTATAATACCACAGTCTTAACGTGATTAATAGCCAATTCCTCATGCATACGTGTCAGAGACCACATTCGTAGTGAATCTGCCAATGGGTTTCTCATCCTAGTTTTACTCTAAAGCCATAAAACCATTCCTGGTTTGCACATGAGAATAAATGCCTTATACACGAGCCCAGCTTCAACAAGAGCCAGCTCTTGGGTGGGGGGAAGAAGTTGCTATACTGTGGGGCAGCTCAGATTTCAGCCTATGTGGCTGGCCTTCCACTGAGGAGCCACTCCCAACTACTTGTATTTCTTGCTTTTACTACCATCCCATGGATATGTTTGAATGTGTTGACAAATTCATTTAGAGTAAACGAAGTAATCTTCCTTGTAAGTTGTGACTTTTAATGCTGTCGGGCTGTGTCCGTCCATGTGGCAGCCAACCAAATGTTCTCCCAAAATAGCTTTCACACTTTTAAAGGGGGTTGGTAGTGTGCTTAAAACGTTCACAAAAGGCTTCATTCTTGTCTGCAAATGGCAGGCCTCCCTTTCATCCCCAGAGTGCCCAGCTCAAGCGAGGCTGCAGAAAAAATGGACGCTTCTCCTGTTCTCAGGCATTTCTGCAGCTCTTGCCCTCATTGACACAAAAGGTTTGAGAGTGTGCGGGGAAAGCATGCCTAAGAGAGGTTATCTTGGTTTTCGTTTAACACGCCCTCCCACTGACTTTTTTAAAGGTCCACGGTAAGTATTTCTGCATAGCTGAAAACCTAGATCCCACCCTGGAGAGCTCAGGGCTGCTCATGTTACTCTCTGAAGCCATGTGTTTACACGTCATGGCAGAGCCCAACATGTAGGCAGCTCCCTTGGCCCCTGGTGGCTTTGGCCTTCAGTCTTTCCATTGTTCCCCCCACCCCCTGTAAACTTACACAGAAAAAGCCCTCTGTGCCCCGAATGTGAGCACAGCCAGTCATGTTTCCCCACAGATGCCTGCACTGGGACTAAGCAAGGGGAAAGGAAGGGAGAAGGGCAGAGGACCCCGGAGCAGTAGGTGAGGATAAGGAACTCCCTGGACCCTTTCCCAGAGGCAGTCGCTAACAGACCTGAGGCCCAAAGGCCCCTGCTTCAGAGCCTTGCAAGGGGTGGTTCCAGCCCAACGTGGCATTTCCTCCTGCAGCGCCAATGGCTGCTTAAGGTTTCGTCTCATTCCTCCCTCACCTGAGATAGGTAATGTCATTGTCTGAGGCTGAGAGAGGTTGCCGTTTGCCCAAGATTGTGAAGGTCGCTTCAGTCCTAGCTCTGCCTGTCTCTAGTTGTGAGAGGCAAACCTCATGGAAGGTCACGTCCATATCTAAGCAGCACCCCTCTTTGCTCTTATCATAACCTAATCCGAATTCTTTTTCTTGTCACAGTCTGTTGTCCATCGTTAGCTTAGCAGTGGGTATAAGAGTTTCCTAGTAATTACTGACTTGGAGAAACTCACAGCTCTTCCATCTGTTTAGCTCACCAATTGTCAAAGCAGTTGTACCTACAGTGTCATGGTGCAGCTGCAGTCCTTGGTCAGTAGACAGGTCAACCAGTATTTTCCCACGAAATGACACCTGCTGAGGTGAGGGCTGAACAGCCTTAGGTCTTGCCTCCCACTTGACTCACCCTGGTGCCTGTGATTGTGTCTGTGGACCTGCGTGCTGCCTGGTTATTCTGAGGCAATATCCTCCAGCATCTTGATTTCACTAACAACACGCTCTAAATCCCACCCTCTGCCTCCCTCTAGAACAATGGACAGATATCACATTTTTACATCTCAAAGTAGTTTTGAGCTCTTCGTTGTTATTATTTCATAACTTCATACTTATAGACAAAATCCTTCAATCATATTCACTCCATCCCCCATCATTGTCTTGTCCCTCTCTCACTCCCCTTGTTCCTGAGCAGGTCCTGTCTTATTGGGGGGTGGGGCGTATGCACATATATGTTTGTCTGCATTTAATTAGTGTTACTTGCAGGAGGTGGGTCTGGGTTATTTTCTCTCTTAACAGTGGCTATACTGCTAGGGAATAGGACTCCCCCTCCCCCAGCAACTGCAGTACCTAAGGAGGGAGGGACCTCAGGAGCCCTCCTCCATCCAAATCTTACAGATCACCGAGGGTCACACATCTGCTTAGTGTGCAGGAGGCTTCATCCCTGGACAACAGAAAAGACAAAACAGGAAGGAAAGAGGTCAGGGAGGAAGGGAGACTGTGGAGAACCCCAAAAGCTCTTGTCTATGAAGATTACGCCTGTCGGTATTTATCATATTAGAAACAAACATGAAATGTAAGCATTTATTAAGTCCTTTAAAAATTATAAAAATAGATCTATTCTACATTAACAAACTTCATTACCTAAAAAAATGCTTACAGCCAGACACCTGGACGCCTGTTGCTGGTGTCTCCTCGGCCTGACAGGAAAAATGCACCCGTGAAATCTCAACAATATGGTTGCCTGAATAAAACCGTGGTTGATATGTCAGTGTGAGCCGGAAAAATTCCACATGGTCCCACCCTTTGATGAAGAGTGACAGGTGGTCAAGGGCTGCTAAGACAAGGAGAATTAGCTTCCTCCAGGGACAAGCTTCCTGCCTAGTCCCATCCAAGTGTTCAGCCCTGGACACACACACACACACACACCCCAGTAATAACAGAAGAACAGACTATGAATTTGATGGGGAAATAAGAGGAGTGGGGTGAAGGAGGGATGAGAGTGATGTAGATACAGTGCTCATGTAGAAGTCCTCAGAAAAGAAAATCTAAATAAATAAAAATAAAATCTTACATTTTCCAAAACAAACTCAGTCGAGAGACACCACACATCTACAGCCAGGCTCTCATTCCTGCTTCTATAGTAATTGGTTGTGAAGTCACTGATCAAGGTGCCCCTGAAAAATGCCACTGAAGATTCCTGAAAGAAAGGGATGGCAAAGACAGAGGGTGTCTTAGTCTTCTCACAGAAATCCTTTCACCTTATGGATCATCTGAAAGTGTCCTGGAAGGCCCCGATGAGCTGGGCTTCATGTTGAGAACAGTGCGCTGAAATGTGGATGCTTTACAGGCTGATCTTCGTGAACAAGGACCAAATCCTTAGGCAGCATGCGTGTGTCCTGCCGCAGGTTGGTAGCTAAGCTCAGCAGCAGCCCCTGGCCTGTTGAGCTCCTGGCTCCCAAGTCTCTACCTCCTTCCCTCTGGAGTCGCTGAATCTGAGATGGCAGAGAACAGTCCCATTTCCATGTTAGTCTCGCTCTCTGTTAGGCACATGATGCCTGGTCAAGACTTTTTTTTTGCTGTGAAGCCAAGTATCTCTATTCAGAGTAAAGGTATTTATAGATAATCATAGTATCAGAGTATATTAGTTTTTAATAAAAATTTATATATACATATACACACATGCACACACACACACATATATACATATATATATGTATATATGTCTTCTTTCTTTATGTTATTCATTTCTTTATGTCATTCAAGTGTTTTTTGAACAGTTCTAATGTTCCAAGCACTGGTATACAAGAGGGACCAGGATGGACTTGAACCTTCCTCTTACACAATTCCATCTCATAGAAAAGCAGACAAGGAAACAAGGTAAACATTTACAGATTGAAAGAAATAAGCGGGCAGTGCTACCACATGGGGAAAAAACAGGGGTAGACCTGAAGGACCCAAGCATCTTTTGAATGCCAGTTAGTGGCTATTGGCTTCTTGTTGAACAGATGGATGAAAATATTTATATACCATAAAATTTACTCATTGTAAATATGCAGTTCAGTAACTATACTGAACATATAGTGATGCACCTATCACCATGATCTAATTTTAAAATAGTTTTGTCACCCCAAAATGCTCCTTTCTGCACTTTGCAATCTTTTGTGCCTGCCTTCTTTTGCTTACGGTAATATTTTTTGGGATTCACCCATTTAGCAGCACATCTTGCTTTCTATGGCTTAGTAGTATTCCGTTGTATGGGTGTACCACGTCTTGTTTATTTGTTCAGTAGTTGATGGATGCTTGGATTGTTTCTAATTGGGACTGTTATAAATATGTTGCTGTTACAGAGACAAATGTTCTCAGTTCTCTTGAGTTTCTGCCAGCTTCTACCTAGGGCAGAATTGTTGATTCATGTAGTGTATACACACGCGCACACACACACACACACACACACACACACACACACACCTGGATATGTGTGCGAATATATATTTAACTATTTGAAGACCTGCCGAGCAGCAGCTCTACTCTCTCTCTCCTGTTGTATGTGTGAGTCCTCCCCAAGCAGGAATTATCAGCCTCGAATTGCAGCCATGCTTTCTCATTTCAATGTGCCACTTCCCCGTGACTGAATGAAGCTGGTGAGTCTTCCGTGTGTTTGCTGGCCAGTTCTATACTGTCTTTAAGGAAATGCTTGTTCCTCTCTTCTGGTTTTCTAATATTTAATTGGGTTGTTTGTATTCTTAATACTAGGTGCTGAGAGTTTTGACTTTTATATCTCTGACTACAAATCTTTTCTTGGATATCTGATGGTTTGTTTTTTTTTTGTTTTGTTTTGTTTTTTTTTCCTGTCTGAGACTTGTCTTTATTTTCTCAGTGATAAAGTTTGAAAATGTAAGGTTTTTATTTTAATGAAGTCAACTTATTTCTCACTTTATGAATTATGCTTAGCATCTTACTTAAGAAATCGTTGCCTGGGGCTGAGGAGATGGCTCAGGGGTTAGAAGCACTGGCTGCTCTTCTAGAGGACCTGGGTTCAATTCCCAGCACCCACATAGCAGCTCACAACTGTCTGTAACTCCCGTTCCAGGAGATCTGACACCTTCACACAAATGCACATAAAATAAAATTAGATAAATTACATATAAAAAAGAAATCTTTGCCTATTCTGAGTGTGAAGGATTTCCTTCTAGAAATCTCACACTAGAATATCACAGTGTTACTTTTACATTTGGATCCCTGCATGGAGTTGAATTTTGTAGTATGCTACTGCAGCGTTGTGTTTTTCTCTGAGAACATGGATATTCAGCTGTTAGTAAATCATTGAATTACTTAGATCCTGTGTCAAACAATAATTGACTATAAATATCCTGCTCTATGTATCTTTATTTCTTTCACGGCACCAACACAGCCATGTAAGTCTTCCAACATTATTACTATTTACTTACTAATTTATGGATTCACTTTTCAACTTCCACTTTTAAAATAGCGTCCTGAGATTTTAAAGAGGAATGCACTTAGCTGCCATTCATACAATATTGAATCCTTCAATCCATGGACATAGAGTTTCTTTTTACTTGTTTGAATCTTTAACTTTTCTAAGAAATGTATCATAAACTTAAGCATTTAGGCCTTATACTTATTTTGTTACAGTCATTCCTAAGTTCTAGTTCTTTTTTGTTGCCACTATAAATTGTTTTTATATTACTTTACAGGATAGTTCTTGCTGATATACAGAAACACAATTGATTTCTATATGTTCTTGAATCTTGTGACTTAAATGAAGCTGTTTAGAATACTCCCTAGTGACTTCAGTTTTTAAATCAGCAGTTGTTCCTCTCAGGCCTGAAGACAGTCACCCCATCATCTTCCTTTTTTTTTTGCCATTCCAGCCAAAATGCCATAAATTTTCTTGATCTTTTCAAAAGCCCACTGATAGCTTCATTATGTTTTTCTTTTGTTGCCTTCTGTTTTCCGTTTAATTGATTTCTGCTCTAATGTTTACTCTTTTTACTTTTCCCTATTTCCATGTGGCTTAGTTTTCTCATTTCCTAATGTAATGTGACAGTCTAAAGTACTGATTTGAAACTTGCTAATTAGCCGGTGAGTTTCCTCTGAGCTCTACTCTTGTTACATCCAGAAATACTTGTAATTATGACCTCATTTTCATTCATTTCAAAATATTTTCCTGATTTGCAGTGTGAATTTTTAAGATAATGGGTTCTTTAGAAATATATTGCTTGGATTTCTAATATTTGATGATTTTTCTAATTTCTCTATAATATTGTTTTCTAATTTAGTCCTGTTGTGATTAGAAAACATACATATGTATATATTTCTGTCTCTCTGTTTATTGGTTGAGATGTCTTTTCTGTTCTGTAAGTAGTCTGTCCTGAGGGTGTGCTCCTGTGCTCTGCTTCCAGTGGGGACATGTTCTACAAATTTTAGTTAATTCAAGTCAGATGAGAGGGTTGACCATATCTGTAGCTCTATTGCTAGGTTTCTGCCTAGTTATTAAGTCAGTTTTGAGACTAAGATAATGAAACCTGTGAGTATAATTGTTGAATTTTATTTCTCTTTTCATCCGGCAGTTTTTGATTTGTAAGTGTTGAGACTTGGTTGTTAGATGTATGTATGTTCATAGTTGTCATGCCTTCCTGATATACACTCACACACACACACACACACTTTAATGTGCTTTCTGTGTCTAGAATTATTTCTTACCTTAAAGCCCATGTGCTTTTTTTTGAAGATTCATTTTCATTTTTTAAATTTATTTGTATGCCATGGTGTATGTGCACATGAGTGCCCAGGACACCAGGAGAGGGCATCAGATCCCCTGGAGCCAGATTACTGGCAGTCATGAGTCACTTGTCAGATACACTTTTACCCAGTCAGACACTTTATTGGGTTATGGTTTGTTGTTACTATTTTCACACGGCTGCAGATAGCTGTCCTGCCCCAGGTAAGCTGGGCACACACTCTGACACTAAGCTGCACCCCCAGTCCTCCACTGTTTGATTTCCGTATTTAATGCATTAACACTTAGTGTGATATTTTTGTTGTTGTTGTTGTTAGAGTTAAGACTGCCGTTTTACTATTTGTTTTCTGTATGCTTCGTGTCTTTCTTATTTCTTTTGTTTCTCCTTTTCCACTTTCTCCGTGTGTGTGTGTGTGTGTGTGTGTGTGTGTGTGTGTGTACACCATTTTAATTGACCTGTCATTTCCTTAACTGTTGTTTTTGTTGTAATTTGCAGTCTTTGCTCCAGGCATCACAGTGTGTGTGTGTGTGTGTGTGTGTGTGTGTGTGTGTGTGTGTGTAGGCCAGAAGTTGTCATTGGGTGCCTCTATTGCTCCAACTTGTTTTTTGAGACAGGGTCTTTTATGGAACCTGGAGCTCATCAATTTGACTCAACCAGCTGCCAGTGAGGCCCAGGTACCAGCCCTTTTCTTCTCCACTGGTGCCAAGACATGTGCTACTGTATCCAGCTTTGGAGATCCTTCCACAGCCTCATGTTTCTCTGGACTTATCCAAGCATCATTTACAGAGTCTCTGTCTGTCTCTGTCTCTCTGTCTCTGTCTCTCTTTCTCTCCTGTAGTCTTCTCAAATGGTACCCTTTTTGGCGCAGGGCTGGGGGAGGTGTTTCTTTCCATCCTTAAAGATTTATTTTTATATGTATAAATGTTTTGTCTACCACTATGCAAGTTCACCACATGAAGCTCACCACATGTGTGCACATTCCCAAAGAGGCCAGAAGAGGGTGTTGGATCTCCCTGGAGCTGGAATAGCAAGTAGTTGTGGGCTACTGTGTGAGTCCTGGGAACTGAACCCCGGTTTTCTGCAAGAGCAGCAAGCATAGCCACTGAGCCCTCTCTGCAGGCCTTGTCTTCATTCTTTGTTTTTGAGCCTGTCTTCCTAGGGGCCGCCGCCTTTGTGTACAATGGTTAGTGGTTAGCCAGTGATTAGGCAAAAGTCATGCTCAAAATCTGCCTGGTAAGGCTCCTACCATCTGCCGGATGACCTTGGTGGGGGCTGAGGAGCACCTGTTAGCGTTCAGCCCGTTCCCAAGCCTGCCGTGGCTGTGGCTTCTCATCAGCCTCTCTCTGGTCTCCCCACGTGCACTGTGTTTCCTTGGCACTGGATCCATGGAGAGCCTTCCAGCCCTTGCGCAGGCTCTCGTCTTTAGCATCTCCCATCGGTGTTGGTTGGTCACCCACAGCAGCTAACACTGCAGCCTCAGGCCAGCAGGGCTGTGGGGTTTCCTGTGCTCCTCCTTAGATCCGCCCCGGAATCTCCATCCTGGACAGCCATCATGCTAGCCCACTAAGCTGGAGCACAAGATGGGGATGTTCTCCCCCAAAGTGCTGCCAAGTGCTTCTGAGTGTGCGCTCTTCCGTTTCTCAGCTTGGTTTTCACCTTCAGTCATTCTCCAGAGACCTGAAAGTGATTTTAACAAGTGGCCAGTGTAGCACGAATCTTAAAGAGTCTTATTAATAAAAACAAACCTGGAGCCAAGTATTGGGGTGAATGCTGGAAGATAGAGGAGCAGAACAAGCCACAGCTTCCTCACCTTACCAATTCCTCAGCTGATCCTGTTTCCTCAGACTGGATGCCTCTCAGCTGAACTGTGCTGCTCAAAAGCCTAAAAGCTTAACCAGCACCTAGTTCCCCATACTCACACCTTAAATACCTTTCTGCTTTCTGCCATCAGTTCCTGGGATTAAAGGTGTGAGTCACCATGCCTAGCTGTTTTCAGTGTGGCCTTGAACTCACAGAGATCCAGGCAGAGCTCTGCCTCTGGAATGTTAGGATTAAAGGCGTGTGTGCCACTATTTTCTGGCCTCTATATCTGGTGGCTGTTCTGTTCTCTGACCCCAGATAAATTTATTAGGGTGCACAATATTTGGGGGAACACAATAAACACCACAGGCCAGTTCATACTTGTTATAAGGGGAGCGTTTGCCAACCTGCCTCTTCAGTTATAACTGAAAGTCTCCTTGATGGAGAGATTCTTGCCAATGTGTAGACAGTATTTGTATAAAGTGTGTAGGACATGCTTGTCATGAAGGACCTCATCCTTGACTCCTTATGGATCTGGGGTCCTTGTTTTCCAGACTTCCAAGACAACCCCCTCACTCCAGCTCAAGAACTTCCTGAGGTGCCCCATGAGTAATGTCCACCGCACAGCCCTTAGTCCACTCATCCACCGTCAAGGGTTTGCCTGCCATTGCCCTGTACCCATCTGCACCCTGCAGCTTCCAGTCCAGGCCCACACCGTACCAGTAAGACTCACCCAGCAGCAGCAGACAGGACCTGATCTGAGCAGAGTTCCTTAAGACAAAAAAGGCCAGTCAGCAGCTTGTTTACCTTTCATTTACCTCTATCATCTGGGAATACGTAATAGATAGGATCAGGCCCAACGAAAGGTACGTTCTGATATTCTTTTCAGATTTTTGTCTAGACAGAGGAGACTAAGTGCTTGAATATCAAAAATACCTACCATGGAAAACAAGAAAGATGTGCTTGATGGAAAGCCAGAGGGGTTAGTACTGCTTATTCGTTTTCTCCATATGAAGAAAAGAAAAAAGTTTAAACCCCACCACCCACTCATCAGGTGATTGGAGACTCTAGTTGTAAAAATGTGCTTCAGGCAGAAGTTCTGAAAAATCCCAGAAAGTGCTGAAAACATCTCTAAACAAGGTATTTTTCTTCTGCACCTTTCTTGCTAAAGGTCCCAATTGCTGCCAAGAAAACTAGTGAGAACGTTAGCTGCCAAATAAAAAATTTATGACGGTGTTTGGCAAAGGACGATCTCGCTGCTTGTTTTCTATATTTCCACGAGGCATTTGAAGGCAGACTCTTTTTTTTCTTCCCCCTAAGTTCTCCGTATACACTTTGGGTCCGTAAACCTCACTGATCACTCTTCTGAGCCTGTTCTCCAATAAAAGAGCAAACTCTTATAAAGTAGGATTAAACAATATAACTTTCTTCCCCTTCAGTCACCTCTGAAGCTGAGGAAGCAGAGAAGGGGAAGTTGGTGTAGTGCCTGCTTGTTTAGAATAAACCCATGCATAAAAAGGAGTACGAACTCTGTTAGCAAGGAAGCTCCTCAGTACGGTGAACCTTAGCGTACCTTGATCCATGCAAACCCCGCCATCTTCACACAGAAGGAATTAGGGGCCAACGAACAGAAGGCATTCTCCCCAAGGTCACAGACACACACTGGAGCCCTCCTGGGACCAAAGCCTGGATCTCATCTGGGTACCGGGGTGCCTCTCACTTTGCAACTAGCATTGGTTTTGTTTGTTGGTATCACACACACACACACACACACACACACACACACACACACACACACACACCTCATGACGCTCATGGCATATTTTATGAGAATTGGAGTTCCTGGCCCTTTCTGAAAACTGTAACATTTGTGTTTCTAAAACTGCAAAAAATCCTACACATTAAAACTGAATCAGAATACAGCAGTGATCACTACTAAGATGGTGTTGCCCATGGGTACCAATTAAGCCTCCTGGCTAACTCAGGAGTGTTTCTGTGAGTCTCTAAAACTGGAGGAGGGGCCTCTATCTAGACAGAAAGGTGTCTCTGGAATGAATTTGGGTGTTAAAAGTAGTGCATACAGTGCTAACCTGGGTTTATCTATTCAAAACGGTTACTACACAAGGCCTTCAGTTGAGAATCTGTGCTGTCTAGCTGCATCTCGGCATCTGAGCCTGTGGCATCCTTTCCTTGCCTGGTTTCTGTCTAGCGCATATGTAGTCAGCACCCTCTCGGTGATGCTGGAGTTCTGGCTGAGCTGTGGCCGCTGTTTCGCTGTGGCTGTGTTAAGCAAGGGAGTTCGTTCGTTCGGTTTGATACAAAGTGCTGCAGACAGAGCAGGGGTAAGAAGATTATTTCCGACAGCTTTAGGAGGTAACCGGAGGAAGATTAGTTCGACATGAGGCAGCTATCATAAGCATATTAGAAAAGCTCCCCAATTAGGAGAAGAGACCCGGGTTTGTGCTGTTTATGATCTTCAGCTGAAAGGCAAAGTGTCCATGTTATGGGCTGCAATCTTGATTTAAGTTGAAATGTTGGCATTTCCCATCAGCGCGTGTTAGCATCTGAGGCTGTGTACAGCCTCACAAATGAAGTAAATCCCTGCTCTTACTGCTGACTGCTCCCCAATCTCAGGCACTATACATTGGACAATGTTTTTCCTTGGCCCTGGAATAATCTCTAGGGCATATTAGAATGTTTCTGTGCCGGGGATATTCGACACGATTCCAACATAGCACACTTGATCTCCCGTGTTTGTTTGTCATGGGGAACCTGCGACGTGCAGAAGTCATGAAAATGAAGCATGCAAAATGCCTGGTACTGCAAATATAATCAGATACCTAAAAATCTCTCCCTCGGTTGCACCACTTGAAATCTGTACCCAACCTTGTTTTCGCAGACATAGGGACACTTCTCTGCTGAGCTATGGTTCTCTAACAGGAGGCATGACTTTGCTTCTGAGGTCTCTGTGCCAGTGACGAGATCGTCGATACCCTCCACAGCTGGCCACAGGCTGCCACGTCCACTCTGTTCTTTCTTGCTTCCTGACCTTGCTCTCTGTAGTCGAGTAATGTGGGGCAGAAGCCCTGAGCAGACCCTGCCAAACTCGCCAAGACGGCCTGATAGCATCATTCCTTGTTTTTTTTAAGACCTCAAATGTATTTCAAATTAAGTTTCGTTTTCCTAGATTTCAAACAACTCCAGTCAGAATCTATTTTGTAATGTTTTTATTTGTATTTGTTTTATGTATTTATTTGTTTGTTTGTTTGTTTACTGGCAGTCCTGGGACCTGCCTTCTTGCATAGTACGCAAACACTTTTTTTTTTTTTGCAATTACAAACTACAATGAACTGTAGAAATCTGTATGCTCCTATCACTTAGACCTAGTCATTTCAAGTGTGTCTTTCCAACTAATGTTTTACATTTATGCATGTATTTTCCTTTGCTAAAATTGAGGTCCTAAAATACATGCTAACAAGTGCAACCTTAACTCTTTGCTTTGTGACTGGGCTACAAATAAACCCTGTACACTCTCAGATCATCAAGAATGAATTTGTTCAGTTTGTGTGGTGGACTTGCACGCTTTTTTCTTTGACAGTCATCGGTACCTAAGTGGCATTTGCAGCGATTCTCAAGGCACTGATATTACATTATCGTTCTCACCATATCTCTTTGAACAGCGGCTTCATTTGGTCTGTTCCTGCACGTCTATCCTCACCCAGACATCCTCAGAAGCCGTGAGGTGGGGGGAAAGGACAGACATTGTTATTCCGGACTTTATTCATAAATGCAAAGTGACCTGCCTGCTATGACAGCCACTTGGAGCCGAGATCAGGATGTGGCCTGTGCCGTCTGATCTGGTTTTAGATATGTAGCAACTTTGCATATGTTAGCTCCCTAAACCTCAGTTTTCTAATCTAAAAATAGGAACAGTGATGCTTTTATCAGAGTCATTATGACAATTAAATGAATTCATGTGAAGTACTTAGGATAGTAGAAAAGCATTCCAAAAAGTGTTCAGGCGCACACAGAAAAGACAGAGAGAACCTCAGGTGTCAGTGGCGATGACAGAACCTTGACTCGCTATTCTTGTGATCTGGAAACACTTCAAGTAAAACCCAGCCCCTCCCTTTACAAAATCATCCTTGCTGCCAGGACATGGGTCACTCTGCTGCCCGGGCATGGGCAACTCCTTGGAAAAATTGTCACTCTGAGTACCTCCCACCAGTGAAGGAAAATGGTACTCCTGGACCCTTAAAAGATGTCTCTGTGGGGCTAAGGGGGACATTTCTATAGCCTGGCACCTCTCGCCAGCTAATTTGATAGTTCTCTATCAGCTAAACCGTCAGTGAATACACTGATCTTTTTTTATTTTCCTTCCCACTTTGCAGTTCTGCCTCAGCTAGACCCAAGATTTCTCTGAATCAGATCAGCAAAATTGATTTTTATTAGTTCACCGGCCTTGTGGAAAATTATCTCCTGAACTGGTTTTTAAGGGAAGACGCAAAGCACAGCACAGGGTGTAAACTAACCCTGTAGCAGTCAAAACTGTTGTCTGAAATGTCTTCAGACTGCAAGGCTGAATTTATCGCACAAAACAAGTACTGGCGAGGCGGAGGTGTGCCATCCTGCTCATTATCCCTGGAAAGGGGAACCAAAAAGCCGAGTACAAAATTAAATTTTAATAATGCCCATGATATTTTCTAAATCTTTCCTGACAGAAAGATTCTCATTATTTTTATCTGTCTCTGAGTGGGTTCTTTCAGAGGCGTCTCAGAGATGGCCTCAGCTTCATTGTTTCCCAGGTTTTAAAGCATCCGCAAAAGTGTATATAGAGAGAGACACACACTGCAGATTGTTCAAGGAAGGTCCGGAAATGCACTAACATTTCAGGTAGCGTATTTGCAGCCAGCATTGGCTAGGAATGCCTTCAGCTTTCACTAAAGGGATCCAGCCTGTTATGACAACTGCTGTAAACACCCCCAAACAAAGAGGACCCCACATCTACTACAGTCGGCTGTGACATGAACCCAGGGCCTCCCACCTCTACCCAATAGTCCCAGGTTTTAGGTGCATTCTAGAAATTGTCCCATGATGACCTCCAAAGGATTTTCAAGGGAAAAGTAGACAGGCCTTTCTGTCTTGGTGAATGTGAATGCTGAATTTCCATGTAGCCTGTCGTGTAGAACTGTTGAGGATGTGAGAGAAACTGAGGCCTGATGCTTTAAAGCAGACAGCCTACAATGATAGGAATTCTTTCCATTTTCTTATCTTTGTAGTATCTTGGTCCCAAAGGAATTTATAGCTATTTGCCTAAATACATATGTAACATAATGAAAGCGTGGATATAGAAAATGAAGCCAGGACTGAGGCCAGTACCTACATTTCGCATTTGTAAGTAATGGACCACAAATTTATCCCCAGGCCACAGGCAACTAACTCACAGAGAAATGGGTTCAGCTACTTGAATCAATAGCTGTAAGATAAAATCCAGATCTTTCTCCTTCCACAACTAGAGAGAACGATTTCCTCTGAGACTGTGCCATAGCACACATGCTGAGCTGGGTAATAAATGGTGTCCTTAGAGGACACACCGTGAGTCCCACTGGTCACTTCTTCCTGTTCTTGGCTCTTCTGTGGACCAAGCCAGATGAGGGCACATGTGTGAACTGACATAAATATCCAGAACTGGCTTGTCTACTTCCAAGTGTTTCCAAGAGGCAAGATGCACCCCTGCCTCCACACACACCCCTCACCCTAGTCCTCAGGCTTCTCAGCAAG
Source organism: Peromyscus eremicus (assembly GCF_949786415.1). Taxonomy (NCBI): domain Eukaryota; kingdom Metazoa; phylum Chordata; class Mammalia; order Rodentia; family Cricetidae; genus Peromyscus; species Peromyscus eremicus. The sequence continues at coordinate 6,030,505 of NC_081416.1, read as the reverse complement.
CCCTTTATGTCCGCTGGACCTTCGACAAGTCTGCCAGTATTTATCAGAGCCCATCCTGTCATCTACTAGCCAATAGGGGTTCAGATTTCACCGACCATTGTGAAAATGAAAGCTGGGAGCTGGGGGACAGAGTCCCCAAAGAAGAACAGCAAAGGGTTGACTTTTGCAACCAGCAGGCTGCCTTCAGCTCAGCCCCACAAGACGTCCTTCTGATTTGTCACTGGTGTCCCACTGGATGCAGCCAATATGGGGCCGCAGAGAGTGCAGAAGCAGCCGGGCCCTGTCAGCTTAGTTTCTTCATTATATCAAGTCTCGGTCCTAGGTGCCAGTCCTCAAGGATGCCTGGGTCTCTTTGTTATATTTTCTCTTTTTCTTCAGGTAGAGAAACAGGGACATAGATTTCTCAACAGACTATGGGTAGAGGCAATCCTGCAAACTTTCTTTGCCATCCAGCGTCAGTAGAGACCCCTTTTAACACATTTCCTAGAAGGTGAACAGCCTGCTGTTAGAAACCACTAGCTGGCTTTCTCCGAGCCAAGACGATGTGAAGGTCAAAGGGGCTACTGATGTGCAGTCTGGGCCTGACCTCTGACCTCTGCCTGGGCTTCTGATGACCTTGTGAGTGTCTGTAAAGGATATACGGGCTGGTTTGTGAATACTGTAGGCCTCTCCCTGGCCTTTGGCATGGTTGTTAAAAACTGGTTATGGGCTAAGTTTGGAAACTTTCAGTGCAGGACCAGGTTACTGATGCTCACACACAGGCTGACCCTCTGACTTCTGAGAGGCACAGGGTCAGGAGGGCTAGGCTCCAGGCTCCAAGAGGGGAAGGCCCGGCTACTACACAGCCTCCCTGGCTTCATCTCAGTTTGTTCTCAGTCATCATTAAGAGTCTCAAACAAGACCCACACATTCTGTCTGCCCTACAGCGGTGCTTTGTTTGGCCACCAGTTTAAGCAAGTGTTGACTTAGTTGCCAATATTTAAAATGTGAGATTTTGTAGAGTAGGTAATGTGGTTCCCAAGGTAAGAGCAATGCTCACCCTCCAAACATATGTAGTCATGACTTGTCAGGAGTCTGAGGAGTCTGGGGGCTCTAAGCCAGGAGCTGAGGGTTGCTAGCCAAGAGGGCAGGAAGGTTGCTTCTCAAGGACCGAGTGTGGGTGGGAGCCTTCAGGAGCTCTCTTGCAGGATACTCAACAGGATCTGGAAGGCTGAGAACCCCCAAACCTGTGGGTGTGGAGGAACTCATGCTGGCTCAGACGCTGGTGACAGTCTGCTCTAGGCTGACAGCCTTGCCAGGGCCACCCAAGAGTAGGTGTCACCTTCTCCCTTGGTGGGCCTAAGCCGTCCAATGGGGGTCCTAATAAATGAGAGCCATTGGGAAAATGAAATGACATCATGGGTGCATCCATCAGCATCCCAAATTAGAAGAGGTTTCCTTGAGGACACTGTCTGAAGATACCAGAGTCCTTTCCACTGGTCACAGCCTTTCCCGTGGTCACCAGTGAGGACAACCTGTTCCCCCAGCTGCTTTCCTCTTCCTCTGGTTCCAGCAGTCACATTGAATTATAGCTTCAGCAGACCTGAAGCCTGCCTGTGCCGTGGCTGCTCACCTATAAAAGTTAGGCAGAAGTAATTTTAAAGAGGCTAGGGTACAAGGCCAGTGCAGACCCTGGTGAGAAGACATTAGTGAGCTGCCTCCGAGGATGACTGCCATTGCCTCCATCCTCATCTCTTGGGTGATCATGCCTAAACCTGGGGGAGATGAGTGCCATTGCCTCCATCCTCATCTCTCGGGTGATCATGCCTAAACCTGGGGGAGATGAGTGACATTCCCTCCATCCTCATCTCTTGGGTGATCATGCCTAAACCTGGGGGAGATGAGTGACATTCCTTAAAAAGCTCAGAGGACACACTGATGTGCTGGTGAGTGAAAACATGAATAAATAAAAGCTGTCAGAAGACACTATGGTGTCAAATCAGGCCACTGATTATCATCTTAACTTACTGTGTATTAGACACTGAGGAAAGAGTTGGTTGACTTTGGGTAATGGTCATAGCATATGTATTATAGGCTGAGAGTCCATGATCCAAGATCTTCTATCTGAAACAAACGTCAATACTCAGAAAGGTTCAGATTCCAGAACATTTCAGATTTTCGTATTAAATATATTCAGCTGGTAAGATCTGTTTAAATATTCCAAACTCTTCTTGCTGCAAGAATGTCATGGAAGGATACTTCAGCAGAAATGGTGAAACAGAGACCTCAGGCCTCATCCTTTAAAGAACTAAAGGGAGACCAGACTGAGAAGAGCACAAGACTGCCTGGGGTGGTGACGTACACCTTTAATTCCAGCACTTAGAGGACAGAGACAGGCAGAGCTCTGTGAGTTCAAGACCAGCCTGGTCTGCATGGAAGATCTATCTCTGAGACAGGATGGATGTCTTAGAAACTGAGCAGTCTGTGTTTCATGAAAAAGGTACCTTCTGTACTCCTCTGCTTTTCTCCGCCAGCCTCAGCCTGGAGTGTGAGACCACTGTTCACAGGCACCCCATGGTGCTCTTCATATTATATGGAGGTGGAGACTGCTGACAAGATTCAAGTTGCCATTGTGTGTAGACATGCATGTGGTGGTTTGAATGGGAATATCCCCTATAGGCTGTGGCATTTGAACACTTGCTTCTCAGTTGGTGGCACTGTTTAGGGAGATCTAGGATATGTAGCCTTGCTGGAGGAAGTCTATCTGGGGCTTTGAGGTTTCAAAACCTTTCGCCATTCCCGACTCCCTGTCTCTGCTGCTGGCTTGTGTTCACAATGTGAGCTCTTAGCTGCTGCTCCAGCTGCCTCAGCTCTGCCTTGGCTCTGCCTTTGTAAACTCCAACCTTCTGGAACCAAAGGCCAGATGAGTAACACAGGATGAGTAGCACCAGCCACTCTGGTGAGGAGGAATGTCCACATTAAATAAGACTGCTCCTGGGCTCTAAAGAGTTTCCCTTGGACACATCCTCAGTCCTCTCAGGGCTTCCCTGCTCTCTCCTCTAACACAAAGAATCTAGGCCTAGACCCAAAGACCTTTGCCAGCTCCAGCAGCCTGCAGGCCTGGAAGAGAGTGCACACACCTTGCCTTTCTGGAGGGTCATTATTTAATTCTCTTCAAGTCCTTTCCAAATCCTTTGATGGAAGCAAGCTGCCTTGATCCTATGTGAAATTGGTAGCCAGCAAAGCTGCTCTCCAGGCCTCCTGCTGTCACCAAGTCCAGATTTAAGAATGGCAGTGGCCGTGGCACCCAGGCTGCAATCTGATGTACACATTGGGCAATGCAGAGCTTGATGTAGCTACACATCACTGATCAAAACCCCTTGGACTTATCAGTGTGTCTGACAGGTACTTGTTGGCTGCTTTCCCGGGCTGGGGAGGGATCCTGAGCCAGCCAATGGGACAGCCTCCCTTCCCTTTTGATGTTGATGCTCCCACCTTGGAGACAAGGCTCATCCCTGCTGGGGAGACTGTCAACATGAGGCCCCACTACACAGCAACCTGTGGGAACAGCCTGGTGAGCTGGACAGGCAACAAATTCCTCACCTGTCCCTGTTTCCCCACCAGCCCCTGGAAGTTCCCCAGGCAGCTTTCCACTCCCTCATTTGCCCTGAAATGGCACCTCCTTTTACAGAATTATTTGCCAACTGCACATGCATTAAAGGGCCTTAGCTCTCAAAGTGCTTTCACGTCTTTAATGAGTATCCCTGATAGCTGATGAGTTGATTGACATTGTTTGGGAAGAAACTGAAAGTCAAGTGTCATGGAGTAGCTTGCTCCAGGTCACTCCAGGCAAAGCCAGGATTGTGGGCACATGACAAATTGCCCTAGCCCTGGCATGGCTCTAATTATAGCCTTTGTTGTCAGTCGTCTGTCACAGATTGCTCATCACGGTGCCCAAAGCCCACGTGTGCTAGGAGCTCTGGGTTCCCTGTCTTCTTCAGAGGTACTCGGTCATACTTTGCCATAGCTTTCAGTGTGGCTTCTGTGACATCCGGGAACGACTGCGTTCTCTAGCTGAGAGGGGGCGTGTCTCAGCAGCTCGTAGCTTTGAGGCTCAGGGTCACACTCTGAGTGTGAGGAAAGCAAAGCAATGTTGCCTGTCCAGCCCACTGCCCATTTCTCTGGGTCCCTGATATGGTTTGAATTTTTATGTGATTGAAAAAATTCAAAGAATAATTTTTGTTACTGGAAGATCATATGGAATTCACATATTCCTAAAGTTCTATTGTAACGCAGTCCATTTTTGTTTATGTCATGACTACTCTCTACAAGAGCAAAGTTGAATAATTGGGACAGAGACTGTTTTATCCACATGGCTGAGAGCATCTAAGTTCACATGTGGAGCTTCTAACTTCTAACACCTCAGAGTGTGACCTTCCTTGAACCTTCCTTGTGACATTTGCTAAGATGAGGCCATGTAAGAATAGGGTGTTCCCCTAATCCAGTGTAGCTGGTGTTATGAAAGATAAAGATTTGCCTGGGGGTTTGCACACGCAAAGAACACCTCACGAGGAGGAGTGTGGGGAACAGAGTGTAGCTGTAAACCAAGGATACTCAAAGATTGATAACAAGCCACAAGAAGAGAAGAGTGCAGTGGGACAGTCTCCCTGGAGACCTCAGGAGCCCATGCTGACGGCACCTTGACTCTGGGTTTCTAACCTCCAGAACTGCAAGATAAAGATTCTCAAAAGTCTGAGGAATTTGCCTTATGGCAGCTCCATCGAATTACTGTGATTACTGTCTGGCCCTTTACAGAACAAGCCTGCAGGTCCCCATTAAGCTTTGTAGAATTTGGGAATGGGGTCTGAGCCCAGTTGTGCCAGGACTCAGGTCCTAGCTCCTGTTCTTGGATTCCTTGCTAGAGAGCTTGCTTGTGTCTCCATCTATCAAAATCTGTTCTTCTGGTGTCCCTCCTCAGGGCTCTCAGATCCTAGACTGCGTCATAATTGATGTCAGCAAATGTTAACTGCTGGTGATGGCTTTAAAGGTTGGCCCAGCTTAACTGTATCAGGCCGGCAGAGGTGGCTTCTAGATCGTGCACCCTCTGCTCCCACATCTCCGTGGCTTTGGGAAGCTGCTCACTCTGCTCACGAGTAGAAATTCTCATTCAGAGCTGGAAGAATGCATAGTTCCTGGAGTCCCTGGGTGCTCTAGCTGCATACAGAGCTTCCAGAGAATGCTCTCAGGACTGCCTTGTCCTTTAGGGAAGGACTTGAGATAAATCCATTGTAGGGTGCAGGGAGGCAATGGTGAAGGGAACGGTGCTATGGAAAACCATCATGATACCCAAAACAAGATCCCAGGTCCACATGCCAGCTTGATAATTTCCAAGGCTGCCAATCAACAGGCCTTACACTAAGTGGCTTCAGGAGCCTTAGGGTCTGAAGCCAAGAAGTTTACTGGACCATGCTCCCTTCAAAGAGTACAGTCTTCCTTGGCTCTCCTAGTTTCTGGTGTTACAGGCATTCCTTGGCTTGTGGTAGCATAGCTCCAGTTTCTGTCTACTTTCCCATGGCCTTACTGCTCATGTCTCCCTGTGTACTCTACTGATACAAGGATACATGACCACCTTAAAACCCAATTATTCTTTTCAAGATTCTTAATGAAGACCCTTCTTCTAAATGAGGTCACCTTATGAGCTTCCAGGTGGGCTGGCTTTGAGGGATGGGGGGGACACTGTCCAATCAGTAGTGTAGCCATCCGGGGCTTGGTGGGACCTGGAGAGAAAACTCTCCAGCTACACAGTAGAGTCAGTATGGTTGAAAATTTCCAACTGAAGTTGCCCACATCAAAAGGCCATTGCTTGTCTATAACTGAGAAGTTTAAATGTGACCCTTCAGGTATCAGGCTCACAGACAGATCCAGGGATGGATGTGATGTCTTCAGGATTTCGTCTCTTTTTCGTTGGCCCTTGGCCCTGTGCTCCACTGGCAGGGGACATGTTTCTCTAGCACCATGGTTGGAATTGTCTTCAGTAGCTCTAGGCTACCATTGGCCCTACAATCAGACCCAGCAAAGGGGGGACTATACTTCTCTCTTGGTTCTCTAGGGGAATCCCCAGCAGACTGTGTGGTTTGGGAGTCAGACCAGTTTTTGAACACGTGTTTGTGCAAGAAATGGAGGTTTATAATTGGTAAGGCTTGCCTGGGTCATATTCCACCTGTGGAACCAAGATGAAGCCCATCCAATGCAGGTCCAGGGATGGTGCTGGGTGTGCCAACTCCCACGCACCCCAGCAGGTAAGGGCATTGCAGGCATCCTTACCTGACAGTGGCCAGTAGCTAATCTTACACTATGCTTGTGTGCAAGAAGCCCTTTGGGGCCACAGTATGTCTCCCAGATGGACTCAAACCTCAGTCTTCCAGGATCACATGATCCCCTGCCTCAGCTTCACAAGTAGCTAGAACTTTAGGTACCTATATTGCCACACCCTGCACAAGCTCTTTTTTTTTTTTAAACATCTCTGCCAAGCTCTGTGTCAGAGGGATACAAAAGATGAAAGAGATTCAGGCTGTGGAAGGGCCACTTTTTACCAGAGAAAACTTCACAGAAACAGAAAAGCAGACACCTGTGTGGCTAGCGTAGTGGGAAGCAAAGCGCAGGGAAATCCAAGCTTGAGACCACACGGGTCCGGAAGCCCTTGTTAGAGGGCGCTGCAGATCAAAGTCTCCGTGTGGAAGCACAGCGACTCGGCCTAAAGTGCCTTTTGGTTACAAATAGTAGAAGACCCAAAGCAAACAGTCTTGAAAAACGAAGTTAATTTATTTTCTCATGTTAGTCAAAGTTCAAAGGAAGGGTGGCTTGCTATAGAAGTTTATCATGCCTTCAGGGTGGGGTCCTAGTTGTCTGCCCTTCCATGGGCCTGCTTGTTCCCTAGGCTGACTTCCTCCGGAAAATAAAATGGCTGCCACAGATTGAGGCCCAACACTGGTGTCCCAAGCTGTCTGGGTGATCGAGCCTTCACAACCGTGGTGGAACTTCCCTCTGCTGGGCTGGCTCAAGTCACTGTAGCCAGGGAAATGGAGTACACTGCCCATCGTTGCTTAGGTCACAGTTCTACCTGTGGAGCCGGGGTGGCATGAGGTATTGCAGCCAGTCCTTACCTGTGACACTCGGGACGCAGAGTGGCCTGGGCAGCTTGCTGAGAACTCATATGGGCACCATTGCTCGTGAGCACACCATTGCTCGTGAGCACACCATTGCTCGTGAGCACACCATTGCTCGTGAGCACACCATTGCTCGTGAGCACACCATTGCTCGTGAGCACACCATTGCTCGTGAGCACACCATTGCTCGTGAGCACACCATTGCTCGTGAGCACACCATTGCTCGTGAGCACACCATTGCTCGTGAGCACACAGCAGCCTCATGCCCAGCTGAAGAAGCTCTTGGTTTTCAGTGAGAACATTTCTGAATGCAGAAAGAGCCCAGCTTTGGACTGGCAAGATGACTGAGTGGGTAAAGGTGCTTTCTGCCAAACCTGCTAAATTGAGTTCTGTCCCAAGCTGCACATGGTGCAGGGAAAGAACCACTCCTCTAAGTTGTCCTCTGACCTCCACGTGGACCCATTAGCATACACACAGATAGATAGATAGATAGATAGATAGATAGATAGATAGATAGATAGCTACAACTGTGAATTTTATTGAAGAAAAAAAAAACTTTTGAAGATAAAGAGACCAAAATTAATCTTCAAGAAAGGAAACCCTGACTTCGGGATGTCTGCACCCCAAGCCCCACTGTTCTTAGTGGCTCTTCCCTTGACTCAGACGGGCAGTAGTTATGCTGAAGTAACAAGCAATCCCCAGATCTCATCACCTTAGAACAAGTCCCCTGTGGGCCCAGGAGGAGCCACAGGGCAGTGATCCTCCAGGTGATGGCCTGAGGTGCGGCCCTGTGTCCTGTCACTGAGCTCTCAGGCCATACATTGAAATAGCGAGACCAGAGTCCATCCCACTAGAGGATGGACCGCTGAAAGTCAGCTGCTTCCTCTTGGGAGCAGCAACATGCTTGTGTGTGTGTGTGTGTGTGTGTGTGTGTGTGTGTGTGTGTGTATCTGAATTTCAGTGGCCAAAGTAAAGCCTGCACTAATACACAACACCAAGGACCAGCAGGGTGGTGAGTGCTGGATGCGGAGGGGAACCTGGGCATCTGAGGAAGTGCCTTCAAGAGCGCCTGCTACAGTGCAGTCCCATGCCCTCACACAGGAGATCAGGTGGCTGCCTGCCTCCTTCACTTGAACCAGGCTTCCAGGATTCTGCATGCCACACACAGGAGCTGTTTCCAAAGGGGAGGAGACTGGCAATGGAAGATTAACCGCTCCCTGGGTTCCACACAGGGATCAGTATTTTCAATAATACTGTGTGAGTTTAACCTCAAAGTAAATGGTTAATTCATCTTATATCAACAGCACTGTGATTCATAATGTAAACTTGGGGGATTTTTGATGTTTCAGGCCTACATTCCTTTTAATTTGCCTCTGCATTCTTTTAAAGCCACAGTTGCTCACTTGATAAAATACAGCATGCAAATGCACGGGCTTCTGCCTGGAGGCGATTTAGCCTGGCTGGTTCAGTAGATGTCTTCTTTCAAGTGTATACTCTTTCTTAAATTATTTACTGGGTAAACACACTTTGCATTTTCAAAAGGGAGATTAAGACTGCTTGCTGCTGGCCTGGTGGAACACCATGGCCCCTTATACAGAGTTAAGAGCAAGTTATTGGGGCTGCCCCCAGACCTCTTCCCTGGCTTGCTATCAGCGCTCCTTGACCTGGCTGGCTTTTCTGATTCTTCCCAAGTCTACAACTCTGCATCCAGATCTGTTGCCCAGAGCAATAGGGACTGCCCAGCAGCAATGGCCAGTGACTCTTCTCCAGGCTTCCTCATAGCTGGGGTCTGCCACTGCCAGCCTTTTCCTCTCTCCCTGCTGGCTCAATTCTTTCCACTCAGGTGGGTCATTTTCTGTCCCTAGACAGACATATTTGCCCAAGTCCTTTGCAGCCCAACGCTGGGTGATGGCCCGGCCAGTCGGGTTTACTCCGCCCAGCTCTTTCTGCCGTTCTGCTCCCTCCATCTCAAATGTCTGGCAGCCCTTTCTACAGAAGCACCCATGTCTTCCACCAGCGCACCCCCAGGAGCCGGGGTGGTCAGTCCTTCCTCTAGCTTCTGGGAGAAGAGCCACGGCTGCCCTGAGAGAGCACTGTGCTGGGGAGCTCCATCCTTAGGGGCTCGTTTCAACTCTCACCTTCATCCTTTCCTACCCTGACATTTTCCTGCCAATTGAATTTGCCCAGATTTCTCCTGCATCCTCTTTAGAATGAGAGGATTACAGTTCCCAGAGGCTTTCCTTCCTTAGAGAGTTAGTTCTCTGTCCTGCTCCCAAGTGCTGGCCACTACATGGTGTCCAAGCTTCAGAGGTGAATTCTCCATGTTCTTTACAGGCAGATGCACCGGAGCAGCAGGGGGCTCGTGAAAGGGATACCAAGAAGGGGAAAGCCCTATTAAGAACGGCTAAGATTTGGGGACGTCTGTGTGCTTATTTTATTACCGTGTTCCCGATTAAACCCCCATAATTAAGCTTCCCAAGTGTCCATCTTGGATGCTTGGGGCTCTCATCCCACAGAAAAGATAGTTGTCACCCACACTGTATAAAAGACACACTACCACGGTTTACCTGTGGCAGAATTTGTTAAGTTTTCATGCTTTGGATCTGTTTCACTGCTGAGATTCAGTTTTGCTGATTTCCTTTGTAAATCTGACGTGGGTGACTGTGGTAAATAGAGATTCGAACAATGACTTCAGCATACAGAGCTGTCGGGACCATTCTGAAGACTTGCCTCCCTTCCAGAGAAAAGGAGAAAAAACAACTTGAGTTTTAAATGAAGCCTAGGTAGAACCACTCAGTGTTCCCAATTAGCTTCACTTTAATAAACTGTGACGCCCCGTTCTTATTTACTTATGGGGCGGGACAGAGAATCCTTCCTGCCTCCTGGGTAAATATGGCCTGTTAGGTCTGAATTAGCTGTCATCACAGAAGAATTAATGTCGGGCCCAGGCTTTCTAGTGGGACAAGAAGAAATAAACAAGACAGATCTTCCCCGAGCCTCGTGTGATAAATGAGGACAGAGCACACCATTCATCTCCTTCGAGAACAGTGGACATGGGTACTGAAGCAGTTTTGCGGAAGACGTGTCAGCAAATGGCGATCATTTTGTAACCTGTCAGGGAGAGAGGGAGCCCGTCCTGTTAGGGGACACAGGGGAGTGGGCCACTCTAATGGGATGGTATCCATCCATCTGTGAAGAGGGAAGGGTGGGTGAGGAGTACACCACCAAAACTGCAACCCTGATGTCATCCTCCATCCCAGCTGCAGGGACCCTGTGAAGGTTCCTCTGTAAAGATGCAAAGAACCGCTCCCTGCTCAAGTGGAGGCCTGACTCATCCTCACATCCCCCTCCCTGTGGAAGACTCTGTCCAGGGTCCCATGTGCATAGGAGACACAGAACTCCACACGTGCCTCTGAGCAGGTGGGGTGGAATCGCTGCAGGCTTGAAGTCGGGTGGACAGGCTGCTAGACGGCCAGCCTCTCTGGGTTTCTATTTCTGTGCGCTCTGTGAGAGCAGCTAGCGTGGGCGAGGCTGTTTGACCCAGGTTCCCTTTGAAAGGCTCAACAAAGCATTGTGGTGTACGACCTCTTTTCTCCGAATGAGGTAACAAATTATGAAATCACTTCAGCGGAAGCACGCTGCAGGCATCCAGAGCGTGTGTCTCCTCAGCTTGTCTTTCTGAGGTCAGCATCTGCAGGGCTGGGCTGGACCGAGGGACCATCATCCCCTAGAGGGCCCACCCACAGCTGCTTGCCAGGCACCTTGAGGACTTCCTGTTCACTCTCATTTCCATCTCTTTACACCAGGCAGCATATGTAACATTTCCTCCTGGCTTGACGAAGCCACGAGCCACACTGACAGGTGACGGCTTCACAACCTAAGCTGCAAGTGTGACACTTGCTTCTTAATCCTCTCCTCTCCCTGCTAAGTCTCTCTCGCTTTTCCTGGGGTATTTTTGTTCAGGTAAGTACCTCACTGACATGTATTTCTTTGGAGTCTTTTCCTTTCACGGGAAACACTGAAAAAAAAAAAAAAAAGAAGAAGAAGTGAGGCTTGTCTCACATTCTAAATTAAAAAGAGATGCTCACATGGGGCCCTTGATCACTTAAAGAGGCTACATGGTACCCAAATCCTGGCAAGCCCTTGATTCCCCTTAGCTTTTTGGTAAGCATTCTATGACTGCAAGCACTGTGTGTGTGTGTGCGTGTGTGTGTGTGTGTGTGTGTGTGTGTGTGCGCGCATGCACACTCTACCTGCCAGGCTGTAGTTTTAGCCAACTTAGCTTGAGCAGTGTTTGTCAAAATGCTGTTCATTTATCCATGGGCATTTTCTTCTCTCTCCCGCAGAATCATCCAAAACCGCATCCTGCTCGTCATCCTGGGGATCATCGTGGTCATCACCATCCTGACGGCCATCACTTTCTTTGTCAAAGGACACTGATGCGTCTGCTCTCCCTTGATAAACAGTGATCTTGTCTTGTTCTGAGTAATTAAGACAAAATGGTCACATGAATCATTCTTTTGTGCTGACAGGCCCCAGGTGACCCGTCTCTGCCTCCCCACTATTCAGCTGGAGTGCAGAGAGTGTAAAAATATTTTTTGTTCCTGTCTGCATGTAGGTTGATTTCCTTTCTGAGGTTGGTCTTTGCCCGGATTTGTTGTTTTTTGTAGGTAAAGGTGAATGCTCATTTGCCTTTAGGTAACTTCATCTGCTGTCCAAAATAGCTTTGGTAACACTCTCCTTGCCTTGTGGACATGCCTGGGGTCCTGGTTTGAGAGGGGACATGATGACTCAGTCACAGGAGCTTCTGTGTGTCACGTATCTCTCTTTACCAGAAAGGTTTTCTGTAATGTCCATGGAGAAAATGCCAGAAAAATCAGAGGTCAGCCCCACCCTTCCCGGCATAATGAATACAGCTATCCTGCCTAGGCAACTTTATTGCAAAGGAGAGGATTCACTGTCACTTGTACAGGAAATTGACTTAGCACTTTCCCTGGTTTTTTACTCTGTGTGTGTGTGTGTGTGTGTGTGTGTGTGTGTGTGTGTGTGTGTGTACATATATATGCAAGAAATATTTACTCACCTTCCCAAATACCATACTCCCCAGAATTTGCTGGCAGTGTGAGAATTGGCAAATATTTAATTGTGACTCACTCATCTTCCCTGACCTGGGTTAAGCATGTCTGTATCTTCTCAGTTTTAATCTGAGCTCAGTCAGCATCAGCCCTCGTATATACAAAAGGTCTGAGAAGGTTCTCTCCACATCCCTTCCAGCATGGGTATTCAGAGAGCGTGAGCAGGACTCCTCTGCTGGTGTGAAGTTAGCAATGTGGTGGGTGATAAAAATGAGAGTCCTCTAGGACAGTCCGCTAGAAAAAGCCTTGGTGGGAAGTGTCCACCAGCCTCCTGTCACACAATGAGGAATCGCAGAGTGCCACAAAAGAACCACTTGATTTTTGCTAACAACTGTTGCAAAACCTGCCTCGGTTCTCTGCGATCAAACCCCTGTCACACTTTGTGATTTTCTTCCCTTTCTGTCTGTCTGAGGTAACCAAGAATTGTGTTCAGAATGTGTTCATTTGTGATCAGGTTTAAAAGTTGCCCAAGCTGAGGTCATTTCCCCTCTAGTCATGAAGCAAAATGTGTTTTTCTTAAAACTTCGTGGGCACTTACAGGTCTGTACTATCTTTTTTAAATATAATTGGAAGCTTTGCATTCTTGAAAAGCCAACCTGTTCTCGTCATAAAAAATGCTAATGTGTTCATAGAGAAAGATCATGCTGTACTTGACCCCACCACACACACACACACACACACACACACACACACACACACACACACGCGCACGCACGCACATACACACACATACTCCGAAGAGAATCATTATAAGGTAGAGAGGAAATGCAAAATCTACCAGAGAAATTGTGTTTGTGGAAACTGGCCAAGGCCTGTATGTGTTCAGATAAATCATTTATTATTGTGTAAATAAAGGTGTAGTCTCTGTGTCCGAAGGGTGGGATTTTGGCTGAACGAAGTGGGACAGCAGAGAAGGGCCAGAAGCCATGCTGACTCTTCTGCCAGCTAAAGGGACCAGCTCAGTGAGAACCTTTGCTGCTGGTAGCTGAATTCTGGGCATCCTAAATGTATAAAAGAAACCATTAAAAAGCAAGGAGACAAACCAGCAGCGAGCGTCCGCAATGCTGATGCTGGTGAAGTGGAACAGTGCCTCTGGTGGCCTCAGAAATGGGGGTTCTCAGGTAAGGGTGTACTGAGTTCTAAGCTGTCTCTCCCACCTGCCTCTATCTTCCACTCAGCTGCTTCTTCCCAAGGCCACCTCCAACAAGCAGGGAGGAGCTGGGCATTGGCACTTGCTGGCCCCTAAGTATTTCCCTGAAGTCTGCATTCTCACAGAAGCGTATGAATGAGAAGGAAGGAGAGCATTTGCTACTCACCTCTCAATGGCTTTCTCTGCCCAGGTCTTTTTTGGCTGTTGCCAGTGATTTGGGGAGTGGAAATCTGTGAACATATAACCCTTGGACCCAGCAGCTCCATCGCATCCCCTAGAGAGTGACCACCTCACTCAGGCCTGGCCCACTGGCGGTGGGCACTGGCCTGAAAGTCCCCTGACCACCTTCTGTCCTGATGCCGTGGGAAGAACACAGTGCCCTGGGTCTGGGGTAATACTCTCCCTCCCTCCCTCCCTCCCTCCCTCCCTCCCTCCCTCCCTCCCTCCTGTCCCATCAGGGAAGGAAAGGAGTATGCAAACCTGAAGCAGGCGTCTGTGTGGAAGGTTCTAGGTTCATATTATGTAGACTTCAGTTGTTGAATATTTGTGAAGTTGGGAGCCTTTGTTTAAGAGTGTGTGGGAGGTAAGGGGAGGGTGAAATGGCAGCATGGAGGAGGAAGAAGAGGAGGAAGCCCTCGCCATATAAAATTCATGCAGACTAAACAGTTTCTGGGACAGTATAAATAAAGCGGATGCAACCCCGCTCCAGAATCAAAAGCAATTTAATTAAAGTCTCTTAAGTTGTAAAGAGTTTTAAATGTTCCGTGTTGAAGGCGGATGCCTGCAGATGCAGTGGGTCTGACGTCAGCGGCCAGGCCTGGGCTGCGAGGCCATTTGCTATTCTGTTTCAGGCAGGCTGGATTGTCTTATTTTGGAACCAGCTTGGTGGGGGGTTTGCTTTGCTGCTGCCTCTGAGCCCTGAGCTTCAAAGGCTGAAATTAATGGCGAACAAAATTGTGCGGCTCTGGCCGTCCCATGCGGGGCAAGCCCATTGAGGGTTATCATTAAGTAAAGAAATAAAGAGGGGGAAAAAAGCCTGCCTGCTCCAAAAACCTCATCAGATAATGACCTCAGTGATTGGGTTTTCATTACCAAACAGCATCCAGAGATTATCAGCTCACGGAAGAAGGGAGGAGGAAAGAAAGAAGAGGCACGCACCGTCTTTCTCCCTCTCCTTTTTTTTTTTTGTGCACATCTTTTCTTTAAAACTGTCAGATCATTTCAGTATTTCAAATCCGAGGAAAACAGCCTGCCTGCTGCTGTATTTGAAGTTGTAATGGTGTCAAAAAGTCACGACTGACTGACAGCCGTCAGTCCCAGAGGGGCTCATTAAATCATAAAAACTTGACAAGGAAATAATTGCGCATGGCCAGCGACTTGGCGCCTGTTTAGACGGTTTTATTGTCTTTCATTATCAGTCCCCGCCATTACGTTCATTAACAAATTGCATTAAACAACTGTTAAGGGCTAATGATTTGTTTATCGCTTTTTTTCTATTATTATTATTTAAACATTAGCTGTGTCATGTGGTACCCAGCAGCCTCTTGCCATCATCTGACTGAATATCTTTCCACTCCGAGCCCTGGGTACTGTTGGAATATGAAATAGATTATTCATTACTCCCCTCTTTGCCACTGATTTGGTTTCATGTAGTGTCTTCCACAGAGAAAGATGAAAACTTGTCAAAAATAGGTTATATCTTATTCGAAGGGGCAGCAATAGCAGCAGGTACAGGCAGACTTTAATATTTAATTAAGGTTGATGTTAGCCCCTTTCAATGACTTCAGCTGTAAGTTATATTTAAATGCGGAAGAGAAAAATAATTGTTCTTAATTTGCAACCTGTTCGGCAGGCACTCTTCGGTGGACTCACTGGAAATTTAGAGGGGGAATTTTTAAATAATGAAATTTCCCGTCATAAATATTTATAGTCGTTTGTCTACGTAGCTGAGAATCAAGTACAAGTGACGATTTCCTCATCACTTTGGTGTGAACTGCTTAGTCTCTCCGGGCACTCCCAGCTTGGGAATAAAGGTGGCAAAATGTCTGGCGGAGAAGTCCACAGCCAGGGACTCT
Source organism: Peromyscus eremicus (assembly GCF_949786415.1). Classification (NCBI taxonomy): domain Eukaryota; kingdom Metazoa; phylum Chordata; class Mammalia; order Rodentia; family Cricetidae; genus Peromyscus; species Peromyscus eremicus. Next base: position 6,015,000 of record NC_081416.1, on the reverse strand, counting down.
AGGTTGTCTATGGCCCACGCTGTTTTCAAAGGAACGGCTGAGTCCCCAGCCCAAGGGCCGTTGCCTTCCCCTTCAGCTGAGTGAGTGGGTGGGAGACGGTGGTCTGTGGTGAAGACAAGCAGGGAAGGCTTAAAGAAAGCTGCGTGAGCCTGGATGGCTGGCACGGGAGGTAGGCCAAGGTGTCTCGGCCTCTGTGCAGTCAACTCTTGTTACAAGCCACGCTTCCCTAATGGGTGACAGGAGCAGCCCTTCCTGTAACTTGCCATTGATGGGCTTTTCCATGATGCAACCTCAAGGGACCAGAGTCCGTGGGTTCCTCCTGCCATGTCCCCTTGTTGTATCTGATCACCATTTTGTTTAGTTTGTGTAACTGGAAACCACAGCATCAGGGCTGGGTACCTTTTCTCCATCCTGTTTCTAGTTCCCCTCTCCCGTCCTAACAGAGGCAGATCCCAGATGGTCCTGCAGGAGTCATGAGCCAGCCAAGAGGCGTAAGATCTTGTTTTGAGTCTCCTTAATCACTGTGATGTAGAAATAGTGTCCACACCTGGGTCTGGAGGACCTCCGGGCTCTAGTGACTAGAGTCTAGTCCACATTAGTCACATGACAACTCACCTCCCTTAGAGTGACCTCCACACCCCAGCAGAAGACAAACTAGAACCATTTTTCCAGTGGGAAGGAAGATCATGTGGTAAGCCACCCCTGCTGAGACAAGAAACTGTCCTCTATCTTGCCCTCACCCAATGCTGTGACCCGCTGACTTCAAACCTGACCCAAAGCTTAAATAAACACTCTTGTTTCTGTCCCTCGCCTGTGATGCATCCGGCCTAGCCCAGTGGCATCTGCCAGTCTGTCCACATAGTGACCCGTGGGCCAAGGTGACTCGGTGAACAGCTCCATGAAGATCTTGGAGCCAATAGGCACCGCACCAAGATGTTCACAGGTGTCCAGGAGCATCCAGCCCACACAGAAAATGATTGTGTGACTGGAGCCGAGGCAGCCAGGGGCACCCTTCCCACCATGGAGCCTTAGGATTCCAGTCAGGGCTTGCTTACCAGAGGCAAGTGGCAAAAGCAGGATGGGAGTGTCATCCCAGACAAGAGCAAGAGAGATCCCGGCAGGTAGCATCCTGAGCCCATCATGCCCTTCCTCAGGAGGAGCCAGTGAAGGGAAAATGGGCCCATGGCCAGCTCACCCATGCCCTTTTCTGAATCGCCTCCTTGTGCCACAAACGGGGGTGGGGGAAATCTAGGTAAGGGGGAACCGGCTACAGGCAGGGCGCAGGCCTGTGATTCTGCAAACTCCCAACCCCCGCCCCCTTTTCATCCAAACAAGGCCCTTTGGCATGAATAATAGCTAGGGAGGCCAGAAAGGAACGAAGCTGCCTTTCCACCAGTATTGATCTGCTGCCTGCGCATCCGCCAAGGGCTGCCTGGGCTTTTCCTGCGGGCAGGACCATACCGGGCCGCGCTGCAGCCTCGTTCCTCCAGGGGCCTGCCCCAGGTGTGTTCAGAAGGAGGCCATGCCAGGAAGGTGGGGCGCAGGGAGCCCAGGCGCAGCTTCGATGCCCCAAAGTTGTTGTTTTCAACTTATTTTGCCACAAAATGCCCTTGTTAGAGGAAAACATATTTTTTTCATGATGAGCCTCCACAGAGTTGAGAATGAACACATCCTCAGGCTCCAGCTTCTCTCCACATGGTCTGCCAAGGGCCCAAGCCACAGGGGTGTCCTCGGCCGACTGAAGAAGGCCCTACATTGGGTTAAGCACCTGGCATACCTTACTGAGTCTCTCTGGGGACCCTCTCTGCCTTCCCCTGCCCCAGCCCCACCCTTACCACCACCACCCACCCCACCACCCCCCCCCCCCCCCCCCCGCTATATCTCACCTCAATACAGAAAGTTCCAAGACTTTTGCCCGTGGAGGGACACACTACTGTGAGGTCAGCTAGGCACTTGTACAGGAACACTCAAATCCCACCACTGCACTCTTGGCTTCTGACTTAGGATGCTGGGGAAAGCAGATTCAGCCTTCCTAAGTGGCCTCAGGTGCACCAGTGTGGTGATATATTGTGTCCCCCAATATATTGTGCATACTAATAAACTTATCTGGGGTCAGAGGACAGAACAGCCCTAGATAGACATAGAGGCCAGAAAATGGTGGCACACACATCTTTAATCCTATCACTTGGGAGGCAGAGATCCATCTCGATCTCTGTGAGTTCAAAGCCACACTGGAAACAGCCAGGCATGATGACCCACGCCTTTAATCCCTGGAAGTGATGGCAGGAAGCAGAAAGGTTAATATAAGACATGAAAACCAGGAACTAGGGCTGGTTAAGCTTTTAGGCTTTTAGCAGCAGTTCAGCTGAGACCCATTCAGATGAGGACACAGAGGCTTCCAGTTTGAGGAAACAGGATCAGCTAAGGAATTAGCAAGGTGAGGTAGCTGTGGCTTATTCTGTTTCTCTGATCATTCAGCATTCACCCCAAAACTGGCTCAGGTTTGATTTTATTAATAAGGACTTTTAAGATTCGTGCTATACACCAGCCACATATATCTCTGGTAGAGGTGTCTGCCCATCTCCTGAGGCCCTCTCTTGGGTGTTCATGGGGTGAGAGATGTAAGTCAACACGTTGAAGCTTCCTCTATCGTGGTCCCTCCGGGTAGTAGAGTAACAGGCACTGTCTTGCCCTGGAGGCCCACACAAACCTGCACTTTTGGGCAGATTACTAGGCTGATATGGAGTCTGAGGATATGCTCTACCAAGGAGGAATGAGGGGGTGAGGATCCTCTGGCGGTCCTTAAGAAGAAAGGTGTAAGGTCACAGGATTAGGGAAGGTGGCCCTGAAGTCTGGCATTGTTTACCTCCATTAGCATTTCCAGCCTGTCTCATCCCAGCTCAGGGTCAGGGAAGTCCCAGACCTCTATGCTGTGCAATTCAACATATGGAGAAGAGTCCCAAATGGATTGTTGATGCTCTGAGTAGATCTCCAGGCTGCCCAGGAGCCTTGTCCCAGAGAGACCTGGCCATGCTCGATTCGCATGTCTTGGCATTAGCCAAGCCCACCCCTCCTGAGACAGCATTCCTTAGAAAAAGGGGGAGACACTGGCATGAGGAGAAGCAGGTGGTTCCAATGAACTCATTATTGTCCCTGACAAGACTAATCCAACCCCTCCCTGTTCAAAAGAGTAGTATAATGCGATTTATTCATCTGGTCCATGAATATTTACCAAGCACCTACTATGTGCCGGGCCCCAAAGACATACACAAAGGGAGAAGTCGGAGAGCCTTGATGTGCCAGGCAGAGGTCTGAAAGCTTTGCACTCCCAGCATCCCAATTTGCCTTCTGATCTCGGACATGTCATTCTCAAGATCCCAAACTGTCATGGAGAGGTCTCTGCCCTTGTCAGTGCTCCTGATACCAAGAGCCCATTCCCCCGACTTGCAGGCAAAGAACATTTGAGACACAACAACGGGTGTTCTTCCTCCTTGCGGTTTCTCTAACTGCACTACAAAGGTCCGTGAGAAAGCAAGTAGGAATCTTCTTTGCCTGCAGGTGGGTAGGTCTCCATCGCCACTGTCTCTACACCCAGGACCCACCCTTGAGAGGGAGACAGGAATAGGGAATGTTTAGATCAGGGCTGACTTGGAGGGTGAGGTGGTTTTTTTTTTTTTTTTTTTTTTTTTTAAGGTTTGACTTGGCGGGTAACAGAAGCCCAAAATATCATAAAAGAGAAAAAAGTTGCCAAGTGGCTAAGAGGTGCACCACGGGAGTGTTTCTGGGCTCGAACAAGGTGAACGCTAAGTGAGGAACAGTGAGCAGGGAGGAAATGGAACAAGAAGCATTTCAAAGGCTTCTGTGTCCCCCTCCCTGTCCCCATGCAGAAAAAGGAGACAGAAACAGAATTTGTATCAACCTCCAACATACCCCCTCTCCCAGGCATGAAGGAACTGGTCTTGAGGTATCTGATATTGGGGCAGGAGGAGCCTGGGCACCCCAACAAATGCAACCACGTGTTCCAGCCTGTGTCGATCCTCTCTGAACTCCTATGTGAAGAAAGAGACCCACAGAGCTGGACAGTGTGTGGTGGGCAGTGGGGGAAGGAGATGAAGCAGTGGACTGCCACGGATCTGCTCTTCCAAGCTCAGTGCTGGCCACCTTGCAACATCCCGAGTGTTCGGGTAAGCTCCAGTGCAGACTTTGGAGCTGTGCATGCTGCAGGGCCAGGCTGGTCAACCCACTCTTGTTTCCAGACGGAGAAATGGCTCCTACAGGGAGAACAGCATTTCCTGGAGATCTTCTAGCAAGTTGACACAGAGCCACGGGTAGGCCCTAGGCCTTCAGTTCCCCCTGCACAAAGAGGTGTCCCTTCCAGTGGCACACGCTGGAGATTTTGTCTTTGTGACCCTCCATTCCTTCTCCCGTTCCCTGACCCCAGGAGCCAAAGCCTAAGACTTTCATGACCCTCGGCTCAGAATCCACAGAGCTAGTGATCTGGATAGAGTTCGCCTTCATGCCATTGGTGCTAAAGTTCCCACTGCGTGCAGAGACGTTGACTCCGTCCCTGTCGGCTAGACTCCTTCTTCCTTAACTGTCGGGTCTTTGCTCCCAGGGAACTAGCAGGGAAATGCCCCAGCTGACATGTTGGGGGAGCTCCTGAGGTCCCCTGAGGAAGGCATCTCTGGTCTTTGTCCCACATGGTGTCTTCTCAGCCACTCTCCCCACCTAACAACTTGTGAGAAACCGTTCATATCATTAGGGCACCACTGTGAGGCTGCCCAGGACAGACTTCTGGAAACTTCTCTACTGCTAATGTCGAGGGGTGCTGCTTCCCTAGTGTGGTCCTGATAGCTGGTGGTTATAGCTAATGAGCATTTATAACAGTCTGGCAAGGAGACTGATGAGACCTTGGTCATTGTCCATTCCAACCTCCTCTGGGCCAGCCTGAGACCGGATCTTAGGATTCTAAACCCTGTCATGCATGGGCCTGGTGTGTGGACTCTGGAAGTCTTACTCTACCTTCCTTTCAGCCAGCGAATGGGAAAATGGGGCTAGAATGTCTCTAGGAAGGGAGATCTCTGGCAACTCCCAGCTATCCAAGGGAATGCTCCAAAATAAGGGTTGTGGTTTGGGGCAAGAGGGCTTCCTCTTATGTATAGAACCTTCTAGAAAATGAGGACCTGTGGCATACTAAACTTCTGAAAAGTCGTGGATACAGTTAGTGTCACAAAGAGCCTATGCTCAGAAGGGCCTCATACTTAAAGAGGAACACTCTTTGGTTGTACTGAAATTCTTCACAATTTGAGCTTTGTAAGTATGTTTTGTGAAGGAAGTATAATAGGATAGTGACTGTGACCTGAGGACCTGGGACATCCTACCACCTCTTCGTCCGTTTCTCAGTGGCTCATTCTTCCAATGCCAGGAGCCTGTCTCTACTCAGCCACCGCATTCTAGGCCCCCCAAACTGCTTCCAACATGCCTCCAACATAGAGATAGATACAGAGAGGGTAGTATCATCAAGCACAACATGTTCAGGTGGGACTTGGTGACAGCGGTCCCCACCCACACTGTGAATGTCTTTGCTCATTCTCTGGGAGAACTCCACATAGATGAGTCTGTTGCCCACCTCATCCAGGTGCCTGGTGTCGCTAGAGCCCCTGAGGGCTGACCACATGCTGTGGATTCAGATAAGAAATACTAGGCTTGGCTACCTGACCTAGATGGGTAGCATAGCATGCTGGTCCAGTGGCTGGAAGTGCTTGTGTGTGCCCCAAGTTGCCCTGGTGCCTCTGATGGTCTGAGGGAACACCACAGCAGCCAGCTCCAAGCCCACCGGGCTTCTCTTCTCTTCACCTCGAGTCCATCAGTCTCTTCAGGCCCACTCAGGGCCCTGCCTAGATGAGCCATGAAAAGCAGTGGGAAATTTGGATGGCTCCATGTACATGTCAAATATCCCATTTTCAGATAAATCCAGAATTCTACAATAATAATTTAAATTTGGACGAGAACATCACCAAATTAAAGGCACCATGACAAGCTGGAAATGTCTGCTTTTTTTAAGATTTATTTTTATTTTTAATTTTGTGTGTGAGTGTGTGTGTGTGTGTGTGTGTGTGTGTGTGTGTGTGAAGGTGCCAATGTAGACTGGAGGTGTTGGCTCCCCCTGGAGCTGGAGTTACATGCAGTTGTGAGCCCCCAGACGTGGGTACTGGGAACTGAATTCTGGTCCCCTGCAAAAGACTCAGGGTTGAGTCAGAAGATGGCTCATGGGTTAAGAGAACGTATACCCCGAGCCATTTCTCCTGATCATGCCTGCTTTTATTAAGAAGGGATCCCACATTTTTATTTTGCCCTGGGTCTCCCAAATTATGTAGCCAGACCAGCCAGATGAATGAATTTTTCTCTTGTGCATCTATTACCCCATCAGAAAACCTGACACAATATTGTGCTTGCCCCTCAAAAGTCCTGGGCCCTTTGGGTCTGTGAATACGGATAAGATCTGGATTAGAAGCCTCGTGAGTGTAGAGGTGTTTACCAGATAATCATGAGTTTGAAACCAGACAGGTATACAGAGAGAGACCCTGTCTCGAAAAAGGAAACAAGTAGGCTGAAAGAGATTTGAAAGCTAGTGTGGCATGCCCATCTTCAGCCTTGGAGTCCCAGCTCCAAGTTTTGTTTTGTTGTTGTTTTGGTTGGTTTTTGCTGTGTTTGGCCTAGTTTGTTGTGCGGTTCTGGGAGTGAGTTGTTTGGCATTTGAGACAGGCTCTCACTATGTGGCCCAACAGGCCTTAAAACAAGTTAACGGAGATCTGCAGGGGCACCCAGAGAACACTCAGGGCCTCATGAGGGTCTAGCCACCGCTGACTAACCATGCTTTTGCCTCAGGGGTTCCCCTTGGATGTTATATCCTGGAACTGGGAACCCCACCCAGACACCCACAGATACCCCAAAGAGGCTTTAAGTACCAGAAATGCAATTTAGAATCCAAGCAAGTGCTGTAATAAGATTTCATCCAGTCCAAAAGCTGAGGCCTTACCGCCGTGCGGTGACCCAGCCTTAACTTTCACCTAGCCACTGGATTTTCAGGCCAGGCCTAGGATATCCCAGCACCAAGGAGAGTGAGTGCCTGCCAGGTTCAGAGCAAGTGATGTCATCCTCCTGGGAATGGCAAAAGCCCCGATTCTATGGCTCCCTTCCAAGAAAAGATACCCATTTAAGAACTGCTTCCTATGCCATCACCGTGAAGGTTCCAGGGCAGCCTTGCCATCTGCTTTACATTTGAGGATGCAATTGTCCAAAGGTTTGACAGACCCAAAGTGACATCAAGCCCCTCTGAAAAAGGGCCACCACTTTAAAATGATGTTTATGGAGTGACCACCCAGCACCAGCATCTTGTGGACTAGGTGAAATCAGTTGTTTGATTTTCCCTGCTGTGCCGGATGATAGTTCTCTCAGGTTAGCACTGGGTGGGTTGGAAGATTTCCTGTGTTACGTTTTGACTGATGTCTTCCGGCTGCAGCTCATCCTTCCTAAAGTAATTCATTAGGCCTGAAAGCCACTCTAGAGTAGGATTAGAACCCATGTAGTACATAGCCTGTTACACTGAGATCCGCTAATTAACCGCTCTTCTTGTGTAACTGAGCGATAGCGCTCCTTCCCCGAGGAATTGCAATTTCATGGTTCCTAATGATGCTGCGATTACATTATCTGCATCGCTTATGCTGGGGTGTAGGAGCAGTGCTCGGAGCCTATCTTGGGGACGGGGAGAAATCACACTGAAACTAAGCAGGTGGAGGAGGGGAGGTAGATTGGCCTGTGCTTATTAATTCTATTAATTCACTGCTGTTTTTACATCTCACTCAGGAATTCGTTCCAAGTCCCGTAGACTCCCAGCTCCACAGTACCTCTTTCCTTTGTGCTTTATCTCTAATATAAAGTGGTTTTTTACAGAGTGGTTGTTTATAGAAATCTGTTTATTTGCTGTATTCCACAAAGTAATTTATTTCAGCATTTATTTTTGTTAGATTTCTTGGAAATGTGGTTCTACTTATCATTACTACAGGTAACACATTTAATGGTTGTTTCCGGAACTAACTTGCCTCACTGGGTGAGTTAAATAAAGTGCATAATTCCAAAGTCTGCTGCCTCTTTTGCTTTCTTTCCAATGGAAAGACAGGTGTAAATCTTCACTCAGCATCCTGGATTGTGAATACAGTACACTGTCACTTTTTAAAAATAGTGACACTTGTGAGGTTTGTGCTCCAGGTTATGTCTGGCTTTTATTTGTGTGGTGTCTCAGTGTCTTTCTGGTACGCACCTGTGTGTGCTGGTCCATGTGGAGGGGCCTTCCGCCTTACTGAGACAGGGTCTCTCACTGGCCTGGAGCTCACCAAGCACACTACCCTGGTTGGCCAGTGAGCTCCAGGGATCTGCCTGCCTCTGCCTGCCAGCACTAGAATTATAGGTGTGTGCCACCGTGGTAGTCTTTTTTTTTTTTTTCCTGAGTAGGTTGTGGGAAAACAAACTGAGGTCCTCATGTTTGCAAGGCAAGTATTTTACCTACAGGGCTGTCACCCCGGCCCTGCTCTATGATTATGAGGCAGGGTCTCCCCATATTGTATAGGCCGGCTTTCAGCATTCCTGGGCTCTTCCTTCCTTAGCCTCCCATGCCTGGCTAAGATTTTTTTTTCTCTTTTAATTAATTTTTTCACTTATTGTGTTTTATATACGCGGCCACATATGAGCCACAGCATATGTATGGAGGTCAGAGGCCAACGTGTAGGATTGGTTCTCACTTCCTGCTGTGTGGACCTGGGGATTGAACTCATGTTCCCAAGCTTGGCAGGACGCTCCTTGGCCCACTGAGCCATCTTATCAGCCCCTGTGGCCTTTTGAACACAGAATTTTGTTTTGTTTCCCATCAACTTCCAGGGAGACACGGGCCTGACTCTGAGCTCTGCTTCCTGCACTGGTGACCTTGGGTAATCAATTCATCTCCCCAGTGAGCCTCTGAGAAAATCGCACTCAAACGGAACATAGAGATTAAGACCCAGTAGATGCCCCCTTGGGACCCACCTTAAAACATGTAACAGACCAACCCTGTCCCGTGCATTATGAGGAAATATAAATGTGTAGGTCTGGAGCATAGTAGAGACGTACTGTTTGTGGAGCTATTGTTGTTTAGAGCTCTTTGGGGTTTGGCTTTGGTTTTTTTCTACACAGATTCCTCCTGATCAAGGATTTAAAATACTTCAAGACCACCACATACTCCTATAATCCCACACCAAGAAGGCTGAGGGATCTTGAGAAGGAGGCCAGCTTGAGATACCCTATCTCATGGGGGAAAGAACTTCACAGGAGGAAAGAGCTGCAAATATTGGGCCAAGCATGCATCAGAGACAAGCAGAATGCTAGCAACATCTACACAAGGGGACTCTGTCTCACAGAACTAAGGGCTAGACACATAGCTCCGAGACAGAACATGTGTCAAGCTCAAGGCTCTGGGTTCATTTCCCAGCACCAAAGCGTATCCTTTACAAAACAGCCTTTATAGGGGCTAGAGATGGCTCAGCAGAGAAGAGAGCACACTGCTCCTGCAGAAGGCTAGAATTCAGTACCCAGCATGCTGGAAGCCTACAGCCCTCTGTAACTCCAGTTCCCCCCGTGGGCATCTACTTTCTCTCTGTCTCTTTGTCTCTGTCTCTCTCTATCTCTGTCTCTGTATGTGTCTGTCTCTCTCTCTCTGTTTCTCTCTGTCTCTCTCTCACACACACTCATATACACAAAGTAAATGTTTTAAAAATATATATTCTTTCTAAGAATGCTTTAAAACTACTTTTTAATACTAAATGGCCAGTGTTGAATCAGGGATCAGGAACACAACACAAGTCATATAAAATCATCTCTGCCTTCCCCAGGTCTCCCAACAGCGACCTGGGAATTCCTGTCTTGGAGTTCATCTCAGGGGCAGAGGAAAGTACAGTCTGGGTTGGTTGACTGGTTTGAGTCTACCCATTGCCAAATGTATTGAAAAGGAAATTTCTACCTTCCCACTGGTGAGCAGCCAGTGCCCCAGTAAATAAAACCTGGCCAATGTTCAAGCAAGGAGGCCTAATTAAACTCATTGGGACACACACACACACACACACACACACACACACACACACACACACACACACGACATAAAAGTAGGAGGGGCCTGGCTAGAAGAAGGAGAGAGAATGGTGGGGTGAATACTATTAAAACACATTGTACATATGAACGAAATTGTCAAAGCATAAATTTAATGTTTTTGTTTTTTTTGTTTTTGTTTTTCAAGACAGGCTTTCTCTGTGTAGCCCTGGCTGTCCTGGAACTCATTATGTAGATCAGGCTGGCCTCAAACTTGCAGAGATCCGCCTGCCTCTGCCTCCCAAGTGCTGGGATTAAAGGTGTGTGCCACCACCGCCCAGCTAATTTAAACATTTTTTAAAGAGAAAAAAAGCAGCAAAAAGAATTTTGAGGGCACGTTTAAAACAACTCTTTAAAATATTTTCATTGAGAAAATAGAGGCTATAAAACTATTATTGCTAAGATACAATATTCTTGAGTGAATTCACAAGAATTATATCCATGGAGATTTGGAAAGTGGGACGTATATGATACACGAGCCAGTCTACACCTGATACTTGGCTCCACGTGAACCCCTACATGGCTGAGTCATCCCTGAAGAACCCACCTCCACAGTGGTGGCGACGGAAGGCATGGGATCTGTAGGCAGAGAGATCCGAATCAGTGAGCGAAAGCAGTGCCCGGTGTCCGTATTTATTGCCAATTAATGGAAGAGTGCAGCCTGTCCCAGGAACACCAAGGACGTCCCCTCCACAGACCCATTCCATGCCACTACTTCCCCCGCCTGGGCCAGTCTTTGGTGTCCCCATGTGGCATTTATGATTTGTATCGGTTCACAACAGCTAGGGTGATGGTTTGAAAAAGAAAATCAGATCTTAGAATCTTACGATTCAAAATCTTTTCGCCGGGCGGTGGTGGCGCACGCCTTTAATCCCAGCACTCGGGAGGCAGAGCCAGGCGGATCTCTGTGAGTTTGAGGCCAGCCTGGGCTACCAAGTGAGTCCCAGGAAAGGCGCAAAGCTACACAGAGAAACCCTGTCTCGAAAAAAAAAAAAAAAAAAAAAATCTTTTCATCTGGTCTAATGTTTCTAATCACAATTCCTTCCATGGTCTGGCCTACCCCACCAGCCCTCAATCTCGGGCCCATCTCACCTCATTTCTTTCTCCCACATTTCAAGCTCTTTCCCAACTTGGAGCCTTTGTCTAGGCGCTCCCAGCCCATCTGTCTTCTCCCTGGTCCAGGATGGGTGATACCACCTGAGTGCCCTCTCTCTCCCCAGTCAAAGGAGGTCTGCCTGATCGTCTTTCAGATGCTCGTCCCTTCTCACAGCTTGTTTTTTCCTCCGTTTTTGCTCCCTAATTGGCACGGCACACAGTGGGAGGGAGGGCTAGACATTGCAGGGGTGAATGTTTCGGGGGTAGACAATTTCTGTCATTTCTGACGGCCTAAGCAGGTGAAAGTTCACCACAAGGAGGCTGTTTCCATCCCAAGGTGTGTGCAGTGGGTTATGTGAGCTGAGATGTGTGGACTCCACCCTTCTAGTCAAGGGCAGGGCGGGGGTGGGACCACCTGCAAACTGGACTCTACCCTTCTAGGCAAGGGGCGGGCGGGGTGGGGCGGACCACCTGGGAAACTGCACGCTGCTCTGCCCTTTCAGTGCTTTCTTTGCGAGTGCTGGTAGTGGCCTGCAGTGGAGGGTGACAGAGGGCTGGCTCTACAGGAGTCTCTACAGGTTCATTCGGTCACCAAGCTCCTTCCCCATCTAAAGAGGGAGCCGAGCCGCTTCCCAGGGCCTTGCCTCATTTGGATGTGCAGCACCACGGATGTGCAGCCACGGAGCTCCGCTGCTGGTATTTCAAAACCTCCAGTACACTAAACGTGAAACTTTTGTTCAAATTTCAAGGATTTTGATAGCCCAAGTGAATAGACACCGCCTATTGATTTTCCCCTTACAATGACTCTTGGATAACCTATTTTCTCATTTATTTTTAAAGACAGCTCATGAGATTTCATAGTAATTCTGCCCAACCTCCTAATATCAAAATCCCTCCTTGACCTGAAAATTGTAATTCTGCTATAGATCACAGCTGCTGAATATTACCTTTTACTAAGCTGGTTAAATAAAATATGTCCAACTCACTAGATCCCACAGCCGTGGCCTGCAACCCTAACGAACGATCCGGGGGGCTGAGGCCCCTACCGCTGCTGGCTCACCAGCCCAGCGCTCTCAGGCCAGCACCGAGCTATGGCGAGGCTGCATCAGCTCAGCGCTGAAATCCAAGGAGGAGGGGAGAAAAGGCAGGCTCGGCTGATCTTCAATGATTTTCTTGTAAAACTTTTACAAGGGAGACCTGGGCCTTTTGATGTGTTCTAGACAATCAAATGTCCCCCGAGTCTGCAGCATAGTGGATGGGGGTTACTCCCAGTGGAGAGGGGGTGTATTTGATGTAGAGCACGTTCAAAAAAACCCCAAAGCCTTCACATTGATAGACCAGATTACACACAGGTGTGTGGGGGGGGGGCACAATATGTAAATCTGTGAAGAGGCTCTGCTGGGAAGGCTGGTCCTGCCCGGGCTGCCCGGGACCCTGAGTTTCAAGGCTGGCTGGGCTAGAAAGGGTCCCGGTGGAATTCAGGGTTAGGACCTCTGTTCTGTCTAAGTTCCTTCAGCCTTGTGCATGTCCACCCTTACGGCAGTTACCAGTCCACCCTCACCGTGTTATCCACCTTAACCACAGTTACCCACCCTTCCTCACCACAGTTACCCACCCACCCTTACAGCAGTTACCCACATTAACCACAGTTACCCACCCACCCTCACCACAGTTACCCACCCACCCTCACCACAGTTACCCACCCACCCTTACAGCAGTTACCCACATTAACCACAGTTACCCACTCTTCCTTACCACAGTTACCCACCCACCCTTCCCATGTTACCCACATTAACCACAGTTACCCACCCACCCTCACCACAGTTACCCACCCACCCTCACCACAGTTACCCACCCGCCCTCACCACAGTTACCCACCCACCCTCACCATGTTACCCACCTTAACCACAGTTACCCACCCTTCCTTACCACAGTTACCCACCCACCCTCACCACAGTTACCCACCCACCCTCACCACAGTTACCCACCCACCCTCACCATGTTACCCACCTTAACCACAGTTACCCACCCTTTCTTACCACAGTTACCTACCCACCCTCACCACAGTTACCCACCCACCCTCACCATGTTACCCACCTTAACCACAGTTACCCACCCTTTCTTACCACAGTTACCTACCCACCCTCACCACAGTTACCCACCCACCCTCACCATGTTACCCACCTTAACCACAGTTACCCACCCTTTCTTACCACAGTTACCTACCCACCCTCACCACAGTTACCCACCCACCCTCACCATGTTACCCACCTTAACCACAGTTACCCACCCTTCCTTAGCACAGTTACCCACCCACCCTCACCACAGTTACCCCACCCGCCCTCACAACAGTTACCAGGGGCCCCATGACCTTTCTGCTCACCAAGACACCAGAGAATCAGCAAGGTCGGGCTCAGCCTCCTGCTGGTTAGAAGGGAGGACCACACTGAGCTATGGTGGTTCCATGGGGCTTTAGAAATATTTCAAACCAGTGCTCAAATCTAAAGTCCCAGCGTCTGGTTTTCACTGTCTTAGTCCTTCTGCCTCGATTCAGCATGGTTAGATTCCTACACTATTCTTACTCCTGCACAATGGAATTTGCACGAGGTAACAAAGAATGCAGTGTCTTTGGTAGTGTACTGGGGCTATTTGAAATGACAGAGGCCAGGACCTTCGACATCCTGGTTTGGCCCCATGGTGACTTAGCCAGGCCAGTCCTCCCCTCTCTGTGTCAGTGATGCCTAGACAGTTGATGGGTCCCATGGAACAGACGCCAAACTCTACAGTGTGAGCAACAGGTGGGTCTGAGTGAGCAGGAGTGTCCAGGCGTAGCGTGAGGAGCAGAGGTAACACGTCTCTGTCCTTTAAGCACACATGATGCCAAGCACGTGACAGGAAGCCACCTCTCTCTCCCTGTGCTCCTAACCGACATCGGTCATCGAGCTTGGCTCTCTTCCTTCCTCACAATCCTCTTCCACCCTGAGTCTTCCACATCCCCTCATCCTGGGGAGAACAGGTGGAGGTACTGTCCACTGCCCACCTGACTTGTTACCCACATCATCTGCTGGCTGGTACTCACCCCCACAGGCTCCTCCCACTCTTTCCCAGAGCTGTTTCTGCTCCTCCGATGCCACTCCGGTTCCAGCTTACAGGCTCCCACATTCCTCTGGGTCTCACTTTCCTCCTTTGCTTTTTACTGCTGTGATAAACATCATGACCCAAAGCAATTTGTGTAGAGAGGTGTTTATTTGGCTTAGAGTACATCGATTCGGGAAACCAAGGCAGGAACTCGAGGCAGGAAGTGGAGCAAAGACTATAGAGGAATGCTGCTTACTGGCTTGCTTGTCATGGCTTGCTCAGCCTTTTTTATACAACCCAGGACCACCTGCCCAGGGCCCATCACTCACAGTGGACTGAGCCCTCCCACATCAATCATTAATCAAGAAAATACCCCACGAACTTGCCTACAGGCCAATCTGATGGAGGCATTTTATTTTTCTCACTGTGTCAAGTTGACAAAAAAACAAAAAACAAAACTAATCTGTGCACTTGACAACTGGTATAGCTAAGAGGAATGAACAGAAGGCCAGGATATAGAGGCACTCTAAACTCAGGGCCACAGTCCTGTGTCTGAACCTTGGGCATAGCTTTCCCTCTTAGCCTCTCATTCCTCTTCTGTAGGTGCAAATTCCTTTTGCAATTATCCCACTCCAAAGCATTTAAACTGTGTGAGCCCTGGAGGACAGGAACCCCGCCTGGGGCTGGACTGAAGATTCTCTAGGGCAGAGGACTCAGCCCCAACCTGTCACATGAGTGGCCCCCAGAATGTCAGTCTTCACCTCCCAAGGAAGTAATAGCCCACAAAAAGCAATGATTTTGAATCAAGTATTGTGACCAAGGGTTGGCTTCTATCTTACGAGAGACTTGGATGCCGTTGACACAGAAGAGCTGTGAGTTCTAACAGATGATGAGGTCCAGCACTCCGGGCAGGCAGGCGCTCTAGCACACTTACCACCTGCCATCTACTCCCTTAGCTGCCGGAGCCTCCGCAGGTGGCTCAGACTCTCTTCTCCGCAAGTCACTCACACACGGATTGCCGTGATATGGTGATCCTGTGAGGGACTGCCGAGAGAATAAATCCATGTGACACCTGGCCAGACCCTGGTCAGCAGGGAATAGTCTGCACAAGGGAGGGGTGCCTGCTTGGTGCCAGCCACAGAGCCAGGAACATGAGAAATTAGCCATTTGTGGCTTCAAGGACAAGTGTGCTGTACTGAGCACAGAAAGGGAAGTCCACAGCTGATAACGGCTGGGTGAGTTGCTTCCTCAAACAGCCATAGTGACACCATCCCCATCCCAAACGAGGACCTGCCCCCGGGGACAAAGGCTGGCCTAGTGAAGTGACCCCCACCCAGTGCGCGAGTAATAAGTCCATGCTGTCCCCTCTGGATCTCCTCCTCCCTGCTACAGCGGAGGTATAGTTGGCATCCAGTTGGGGATTTGAAACCGGGGGGAGCACATCTCTCTCCCCAGGCTAGACACTTGCTCCCTCACTCTGTGGAGCCTCTCAAAACTGGGCTTTTAGGAGACTGGCTCCCCAGATCAGAAGGGGCCTGCAATGCTGGACCAAAACAGCAAACAGACAATGTGAGTCTCTTTGGGTACCCTTAGTCAACCACAGGCTAGCCCGTGGGAGAAAATTAGAGTGGCCCTAGCTGCCCCTTGCGAGGACCCTTCTGTGTCCATGATGACTCTGTCCCAACTGTATAACAGGCTCCAGCCATCCCCAACAAGCAAAGCAGTCACCAGTCACTGGTTCATGTCCACTACGACAGTCTGGTAGGCACGGCCCGCGAGCCTTTCCGCTCTCATAACTCTCCTAAGCGTGCTGGCTCTCAAGGTAAAAGGAGAATTCCCAAACCCAGGACGACCCCTTGAGTATGGATGGCGGTTCCATGTTCTCCTGCCTGTGAGGCCAGAATGCAGAGCTCCGGACCGAGGCTCCTCTTCCCGGGTGGTACCCACTGATGGCTTGTCAGCTTCGAGAATGTTTTCATCTCTGGAAGAAACAACGCGTGAAAAAGCAGTTCTGAAAGCAGAATTAAGAGCTTGTTAGACACGGGCCTTGGGTCAGGGTAGGTGGCCTATCTGGGGGGCCTTTGAGGAGGCATGCTGGGATTTTTTTAAGCCAGCCTTTCTCCCCCGCAGTTTCCACTTAATGAAGCCGTTGTACAAGGCCCTTGGAGAGCCCACATGCTCCAGAGTAGTACCGAGTGTCCCATTACTGTAAACGGTCTTTTATTTTTAAGCTAATGCTATATTTGGAAAGCAGTAATCCTGGGGAAATGATACTGGGACTAATGGGGAACATATTACCTTTCATGTGTTTTTTTCATGTTTAAGATTTCTTTGTTATTATCTGAGTATCGAGGCTCTGCACACACTCTTGGGCAAAAAAAAAAAAAAAAAAATCAAAATAAGCCTTAAAGCAGTAATATTTTAATAAGCATCAAATGTCTTCAATGAGATAAAAGTATTATATGGTGTTTTGATATTGGGCTTTAGTTAAAACCTTATTTAAAAAAATATATTTCTCAGATGTACTGGGGGTCAGTGGGGATGTATTTTTAAATTCAGGTGGAAGGAAAAGTTCCAGTTTGGGTCAATTATGCTAATTAAATGCCACAAATGACTGAAATTGCCAGTAAATGGACTTCTTATTTGTTGCTTACTCTGTTGCCATTGATCAAAACCAGCAGCTGATGGCATGGGAGCCGGCGAAGGCTGGAGACCACAGTCTGAAGGAAGCGCAAATGCTGTGCACCAATCAGAGCCCCAGGTAGGAAAAGGGGGGGGGGGGTTCCCCAGCACTGTCCTTCTGTCAGAGGTTTGTGACAGCCCAGGCTGCCAGCCACCTTCCTGAAACTCACCTTCATTTGTCAATGAATGATGGTCCTGTTCCCAGCCCTAGCTGGGAAGTGCTGAGGGGCCCAAGTTACGAAATGAAACCAAGACAGCTCCGATTTCCTCACACACGGCCCACAGCCCAGCTAGAACTGCGGCCTCTTCAAAATTGAAAGGGAAAGCCTTGAAGATTCTGCATTTGGTTGTAGAAAATGAGGAAACTGAGGCTTAGGAGAGGAACTGATCTGCCCAAGGGCACCCAGCGAGCTCCCTGCAGAACCGAGAATAGAAAGGCTATCTCCTGACTCTCCCTCCCTGCTGTGATACAACAGAATTGGGGCAGCCCCCCCACCATGCTCTCAGCTCCCTGTTGTGACAGTGTGTCCCATCTCAGTTGGTGATATAAGCATGGAATCAGGCCGTGGGTAGGTCGTAAGACTGCACTATGTCTCTCCATCTAGTAAGTGGAAACAGGAATCAGATTTCAACTGCAAAATGAAATGCAGAGGTTGGGGACATCGCTCCTCAGTAAAAAGTCTGCTGTGCAATCTGTAATCATTAGGATGGACTTCAGTCCCCAGAGCCTAAGTGAAACAAAGTGAAACAAAAAGAGCCCTGTGGTGACACACAGTAATCCCAGTCCTGGGGAGGCAGAGACAAGTAGATCCCCCAGCTAGCTGTCACGTGCACCCACAGCCACATGCACACACACACACACACACACACACACACACACACACACTACAGCTGACTCTGGAGAGATGGGACATTGAAGTGGGTAGGGGACCCGTAGTGTCAGACTGCTGTGTGGGCGCCACCATGCTCAGGTAATTCCTTGAATCCTTCTCAGCTGTTGGTGTCTCCAGTTGAATAAACCTTACAGAAAAGTTGCTACAGGAGGGAAGTCATCAAGAACCCGGGAAGGAAGGAAGGTCTACAGACGAGGTGATACCCTTCATCCTGTCTCACTCAGGTAGTCCTGAGTGGTCCTCAGCTACCTTATTCCCAGGTAGGCTGGGTGGGCTCTTCTCATGTGAACCAGAACCACAGCTACCTAAGGGGGCACCCTCGCCTTGGGAATCTGGGTTTCAGATTCCAGTTCTGTCTCAGTCACCTGACATCAAGTACTTAAGTGACTTCCCTCTCTGAGCCTCAGTCTGCTGGTGTGAAAAGTGGGAGACCACGTCTTGGAAAGCTGCAGTCAGCGTGGCTTGCCAGGGGAGTAGTTGCTGAGTATTAGGGACACAGGGCAAGCAGCGTTGTCTCAGCTTCGTCCTTGGGAACAAGTAGATGATTCCCAGCCACAGATAATGCTGAAGCCAAACTTGGGGAACTGGGAACTCTGCATATATTTGTGTTTTGTGTTTGTATGTGTGTGTGTGTGTTGTACATATGCATGTGTTCAGTTGTATACAGGTACACAAGTGTGCACATGGAGGCCAGAGGTCAGCACTGCTGTCTTCTTGAGTCACTTTGCTTGGTTTATATTTTATTTCTGTGTGGTTGACTGTTTTGCTGGCATGGACGTTTATGTACCACATGTGTGCCTGGTGCTCACAGAGGTCAGAAGGTCTCTTGGAACTGAAGTTATGGGTGATTGTGAACCACCGTGTTGGGGCTAGAATCTGAACCTAGGTTCCTCGGCAAGAGCAACAAGTGTTCTTAATGGCTGAGCCATCTCTCCAGGGCCCCACCTTGGATTTTGAGACAAGATCTCTCACTGACCTGGAGTCACCAATTCATCTAGGCTTGCTGCCCTCTAGCCCCAGGAGTCTGCCTGTCTGTCTCCAGAAATACAGACACACACTGCACCGCTGTGCTTGGCTTTTTACTATCAGTTCTGGGGGTTGAGCTGGGGTTCTCTTGCGTAGACAGCAAGTACTTTACCGACTGAGCCATCTCCCCACTCCACTCTCTTTTTAAAAGCAGGGGCTCACTATTGGAGCCCAGGCTGGCCTTGAACTCATCACTCTCCTGCCTTAGAGGTCTTTAAAACAGGATTGCCTCAGCATCCTGAGAAACTGCAGCAATCTGAGGCTGGAGGTAGGGCAGGAGAAGAGGGATCACTTGTTGCTGGCAGAGGATGGGCGTGTGTGTGTGTGTGTGTGTGTGTGTGTGTGTGTGTGTGTGTGTGTATTGGGTGGGGGTGTACATCCAGGTCAGGTTCAGAAGTCTGAGTGGAACCCCTATTTATCCTCCAAGTGGGGCACCCAGGGCACTGTTCTTAGGAAAACTGAGGCCGGGATCCAGGTGTCGGGATCTGAGTTCTTGCCTCCGACACACTAAGGAACTTGCTAACCACACCTCTCATGTCCTGGCAGTGCCCATGAGGCACTCCTTCTGCCCAGCAAGCTTCAGCTACCCTCAGCCCTGGCCCAGAGTAAAGACAGACCCCCAAGAAGTCCAGGGCAAAGTCACAACAGACCCCTCTGTACCTTCCTATTCTACCCCCAAAGCAGGCTGCACAGTTGACACCCAGAAAGGCCCTGAAACGGAACCTGTGGTCCTTATGATGGCTGCTGGGAAGTCTTAGGGACCTGGGGGTAGAGTCTTCTACACGATAGAGTAGACAACTTCCAGGACACATTTCTTATGCAAAGCAAAACTGAGTTATGGAAATACTTAAAATGCCAAGGAACTGAGGTGTGCCACGCCTGGAGACACACACCTATAAGCTGAGCACTTAGGAGGCTGAGGCAGGAAAATATCAAGTTTGTGGTTGGCAAGGGCTCCATAGAAAAACCCTGTACTGGACAAATAAACAATCATGGTGGCCTGCAGCTCCAGCACTTGAGAGACGGAGGTCAGGCCCCAAGCCCGCGGCCAGGGTGCTCTAAATTCAATACAACCCTCTAACATCGGCTCAGAACACTCTGCTCACCTGAACTAGGCCCACACAAGAGACCCTCACCGATAAGTCGAGGAAGGGCAGGGGCTCACCGGCCGTCGTCTACCTCTGAACCATTGGCTATTAACGGCCTACTGTCTCTAGTTGTGTTCCCACAGCAGAGCCCATCAGGCTTCAACAGCTAGCCCCAACTCACCTGCACACAGACAGCTCTGGTTAATCTCGGTGGGTCACAAAACAGAGTACATAGTCATGAACCTGAGAAAGACATTTGTGGGGTGGACGGCGTGGAGGTGCAGAGCAAGAGTGGGCGATGTGCACTGCACAGCGTGTGATTATCTAAATGATTATCTAAAAACAAATCATTAAGAATGTACTCGTGACACGGAAAAAAATTACCATCGGGAATGACCCTGAATCCAGAGTTTTCATCCAGGACTCATTTCTAGGCAGTGTGTCAAAAATTATGTTGAGACCACCCTGGAGCCTAGTCCCTCCTGTAATAACAAGGGAAGGAAGAGGGGTGGGGGCCCAGACTCTCCACTGTAGCTACTTACCTGTGGGCACAGGGGGACATTCAGAGCAGGATAAGAGAGAACACAGTAATGCTGGGGCAGGAGACACAGAGCAGAGTGGGCCTCCGCTCTGGGAACTCGCTGGCCACTGGCGAATGTGCACCGGGTGTTCAGAGCTACTGTGTGCTGGAGGCAGTTGATGTGTGCAGCTCCTACTGAGGCCTCACAAGTGGGGATGGGAAGCCAGCCTCCTCCCTGTGCATCGCACTTCAAAACAGATTCTGATTCACAACCTGCAGCAATCTCTTATCTGCAATAATCGACCTAGGAAATGGGACCCACAGGAGGCCAGATAGCCATCTCGAGTGACCATACAGGAAGCCAAACAAAAACTTCCACGACAATGGCCCATATACCCAGACCTTGATTAATCACTCAGTTTTCCTAACTTTTGTCAGTAATTCCAGTTTAGGACAACCAGTGCACACCTGATCCCATGGGTGCTACTGGTAGCTAGCCTCCCAAGGCTCCCCCGGCCAGTGGCCTCTGGTCAGGGGACATCTGAAACTCCATGGAAAAGCTTTCTCTGGCCTTTGAGTCTCTGCAGAACACAGGTGATGGCGGCTGACTCCAGCCAGCTCAGGATGAACAGACTTGCTTGCATTTGCTGGTCAGTCCTCATCATCTCCACAGGGCCAGAATGGCTGGCTCCCAGGGGCCTTAGCAGCTAATCTGTGCTTAGTGAGATTGTGTCCTTCCCTGCCTTCCTACGGAGAGATCCCCTGCCTTCTTCCCACCTGTGGAAGAAAACTGGCCCCTGAAAGGTCAGCTGAGCACAGGACCGTAAAAGTCACCTGGCTCTCAGGCCCGCAGACTCTGGAAAAAGACTTTTCCATCAGAGGCCCAGCATCCAGCGATGGGACAAAGTGAGTCAATTCTCAGTATGTCAGCGGCCCGGCCAGCATCTACAGCTTCGGCGGTTGCTTCTCCTCCCTCCCTGGCAGTGCCATTGTCCCCTGTATCCTTTGTGAGTCTCTTTTGCATCAGTAGCTTGCCCCGGGAACTCTGAGAGGATGCAGCATCCAACCTCAACATTGTGGACACAGGAGGACACTTACAAAAAGAAAAGAAAGTGACAATGTTAATTTTAATTCTGTCACTTTTTTTTTTCAACAACTGGATATAAAAACAAATGTTGAAGACTAGGGGTCTGTTTCCACACGGAGAAGTGATAGGGTTTCCATTGCAGGGTTAGAACTGGGCAATATGGCTTCCACAGCTCATGCTGTTGAGAGACCTGCACACATCACTCCCCTCACCTTGGCTCCTTTGCAGCCAGATGTTTGCCACCCCCACCACTCCCACCACCCCACCCTATCCCCACCCCCACAGCCCCACCACCAAAGCAGTCCGCTTACTTCCAGAATCCTCCCACAAGACCCTGGGGTCCCAAGGAACTAGTCCAGGCAATCAGGCCTGGCTTCTAAACCCAGCTCTGGGACAAATGGGCCTCAGTCACCTCTCTGGGGTTCAGTGGTTTGTGTGAAAAAAAAAAAAAAAAGAACCAACATTTTTTACAAAGGCTGGCCCGGCTCCAGATTCTATGATGCTCCAATGTGGAGATGGACTACTGAAGTAATATGAAAACAGGAAGAGCAAAGACAGTAAGGTGGGGCCGTCTACCTTGCTACCAAGGCTGTTTCCTACTCTCCAAGTACCCCTGGAAAACAATCGTGAAGGGAGTGGGTCGTGGAAATGAAAGCTGTTCCAGGTGCCCGGGTAGCTAAGGGCAGTGGATGGAAGGAGTGGGGGCCAGAGTTCCAGCCAGCACCTTCTAGAGGTGAGTGACTTACAGGGTCTCTACTGAATCCTGCAAATGACTCAGGGAAGCCTTCTGCCTCCCAGACGGAAGCACCACGGCGGCGTGCATTCTCCGAAGCCCAGGCTTTGCCCCGCTCTGAGATAGTCACAGCTATCACAACAGCGATTCTCCTCACCCACTTCCAAATTCTCCTGGCAGTGCCTCTCACCAATGGACTCCTGCTTGAAGCTGCACAGGGAGAGACGTCTCTTCTAAAGTACAGACTGTGGAAGTATGTGGTCTTGGTGCCAAGGAACCAGTCAGAACCAGGAAGAACAAGAGAGTTCGTTTTGAGAACCAGCTCTCGATGAACTGATAATGGCTGCCTGGAGCACTTCGTTGTGGATGATTTTTGAGGCCGCATCTAGGCTCAGCAGGAAAAAGTGCCACAATTGATTAGCAGATTGATTAGCAATGCCTGTCTTGGATATGGAATGAAAGCGGAGAATAGTATGCAACAAATTTGCTCTGATGCTCCAAGCTGATGATTGAACAGCTTTCTACAGTGGCTGCTATTTGCATCTGTTCTCACATCTGAGACAAATGCGTACATTGTAACCATCCACATGTGAAAGTTGTCCCATAAGCCTTGACATCAGCAGGAAATCCAGAAGTGGGAGCTGCTGGTGAAGAACAGGGGTGTGTGCTTCCTTTCCGGTCTCTGTTTCCTCAGTGATACATTAGGAGTTGGGTTAGATCTGCAGTTTGCAGACTGGGTACCCAGAAGCCCCCACGAGCCCGGGCCAAGGAAAGTTAAAGGAAACCCAAGACTCATCTGCATTAGACTGTGTGCTGTCGCCTAAGACACACCTGGAGTGAAGGGAGTGGTGGGTTCTGCTTCCATAGAAACAAGTAATGATCGATTTCATCGGCTTTCAGCTTTCAGTTTTATGCCATGAGCACGATACACTCTGAATTTTGCATTTTGGCCTTTTCTCAAGGTGGCAATATATAGAAGAAAATCTGGGCATAGAGGCATGGGCTGGGAGGCAGAGCTCCCTGGGAGGCTGAGGCATGGGAATTGTTTGAACCCGAGAATTTGGGGACAACATAGCAAAACCCTACACACACACACACACACACACACACACACAGAGAGAGAGAGAGAGAGAGAAAGAGAGAGAGAGAGAGAGAGAGAGAGAGAGAGAGAGAGAGAGAGTATGATACAGTGCTAAGCAGTGACAGCAAGCCACAGCTCCCAGTCAGCCACACTATCCGCCACCACGGGGTGTGACCGTGAGGGTGTTCTGATGGCAGTCTAAGCAAGTGGGTGCAGCCGGAGGCCTTCAGGCTGCGTCAGCCCCTGGTAGCTGTGTATGAAGCCGTAGGTGAGAACACCATGTCACAATGTCAGGAGGTTAGACACCCTTGTCAGTGTGTCATGGTGTCAAGTAGGGGTATTTGCACAGTTAGGTGTGCTCAGTGTGAGTGTTACTAAGACATCACCAGCTTCTGATGGGTTTCTCCCATGTGACATCATCGTAAGTCATAGAGCATCTATAAGTGAAGAAATTTAAAAGACCAAGAGTATCCAGGCAGTGGTGGCACACGCCTTTAATCCCAGCACTCAGGAGGCAGAGGCAGGTGGATCTCTGTGAGTTCGAGGCCAGCCTGGTCTACAGAGTGAGTTGCAGGACAGCCAGAGCTACACAGAGAAACCCTGTCTCTCTCTAAAAACTGAGAGAGAGAGAGCGAGAGAGAGAGAGAGCGCACCTGTAGCCCCTTCCTGGTTTAACACTGCTTGGCATTGCTTCCCTCCCGCCCCCTTTCCTCCTTTTCTCTCCATCCTCCCTCTTCTACAACAGTGAACTACAAGGGCTCCATCCTAAAGAACTCCCCCACTGTGGTTGAACTTGAACTCTAAGCCTGGTCCTCGTCCTTCCATGCTGTGGGGTCATACAAAGGAGAAGGGCAACTCTCCCTCCTACCAGTTCCCGAAACTCCTTGGGGTTTGTTTCATCATGGAGAAACACAGACTTTGCCACAACCGTACAGCACAACTGCGAGGCAAACAGGCTGCCTCGAGCTGCCATCTTTAAGGACATTGCAGCGACCCTGTGCCTTTTATCCTGTTCTTTTCTGAGGCAGGAAGAACCACCCAAGTTAGTTTTTCTGCTCAGCGTGTGCTCTGAAGTTGCATCTTGGGAAGTCTGCTCACTTCTGTTCCTCTTTCTGTGGCAGTTTCACTGGGTCCCATTAGCACTTGCTCTAGAAGGCTCTGAGTCAGCCCTAAAATATGTCCATTCAGGACTATGACAAGTTCACTTTCATCCCTGCGGGAGGGAAGTGGGCAGATTTGATGAGTGCCCTGGAAGGCGGGTCCAGTGAATGCTCCATTCTTCCCATGCTCCCTGGGATCCTCCAAGGCCATGGGGGCATAGCTTGAAGAAAAATGGGACTGAAAACCCGCCCACACACCTCACCAGGTCCAAGTGGGAAAACTTGAATGGTCAAGACCCTCAGGCATGAATTGACCTTGTCTGAGGTCTTTGTCCCAAGCTCTTCACAAGAAGGTCCTGAGTCAGGCTGGGACTGACCCATGAAGCCCAGAGAACTTTCCCCCATTGCTTGGTTCAGATTGGCATCAGCTGCTAGAGAGAACAGAGTCTGCGGCTGGAAAACAGGCTCACCTAATTGTGGACTCTTCATCAGGAGACCCTGCCTGATGCCATCAGTGCCTAGCAAGATACTTTCCAAGTGAACGTGGGCTCCAAAGTCCCTCTCCCCAGGAGGCACAGTGACCCAACAAGGGAGGGGAAGCTGTGTCTCTTCTATAAGCTGCTTAGAGTGTGAGATTTTTGTCTCCAGAGCACTGGGTTGGAGGTGGGAAGTAGAGGCAGTCCTACCCAGACAGCCCCAGGTTCATCGAGGGTGGGGCTGCTCCCCAGAGGACTGAGCACACCTGATGATCTTTTCATGGAAGAGACAAGAGCTCCAGGCAGCGTCATATGGTGGGAACTTGCTGTGTGGGTAAGAGAGTTTACCCTCCAACAAGTGAGGCACCTTCTATTTCCTCTGAGGTCTTTCCTGAGACATTGAGACATGAATCCTGTAACCAAACATCTGTGTCCTGTTGGAGCTCCCCTGTCCTCGGAGGGCCCTGGCAAGTGACATCCTACCGAAGTGGATAGCCCCTGGCCTGAGGAGTAGACTCACGGTGCACAAGCTAGAGAACCAGAGGGCAGAGCACAGGCAACTGAGTTGCATTGTCCACGAGAACATTCCATGATGGTGTCTGAACTGATTGGCACTGTGTGACATGGTGTGACAGGTGAGCACTTATACTCTGGTTAGTGCCACCAAGAACCAAATGTTTAATATTTAGCCACGGGTCAAGTGCTTGCCTAGCAGACAGGCTGCCCAGGGCTTGGACTCCAAGACACTGCACAGCTGCATGGGCAGCACATTTGGGAGGTGGAGCCAGCATGACCAGGAAGCTCGAGGTTATCCTTGGCTACACAGTGAGTTAGAGGCCAACCTCGGCTAAGTGAGATCTTGTCTTAATTAAATAATTAATTAAACTAGCCATGGTGACTACTGGTCATCACATTGGCCAATACAGTTCTAGAAAACCTGAGGAGACGCTCAGTAGCATTTGTTCTGGGGAGTTTCATCGTGTGACCTGCCTCACTGGGTGACCTGGAAGGTATAACTGATTGTCTCTTATAATTTTGTATTTGAAAAAACAAAAACTCATTCCTTGTCCTCTGTATAAAGGAGCATCCAGGTCAGCATTTATCAAAAGTGACCAAAGCTTTGAAGTCTGCTTCTGCCTTCCCTGCCTTCCTCAGAGTCGCAGGGACAGATGCCGCCTAGGCAAGGTCTCCTAGCCACACTGACTTCTCGGAGGTGGCCTGCTCACCCCAGCCAACCAGGAAAAGAGAGTCTGCTAGGTAAGAGTCTGCTAGGTAAGCCTCTGGGCACAGGATAATGACGATGATGACATTTGATGTGAGTCCCCACCTAGTATTGTCCCTGATCTTAGAACTCCGCCCAAACTTCTCCAGTTTCTGTTAAATCCCTGTGGCTCAGAGTTCCCTGGTAGTCTGTGTGGGTTTTTCAAAGCAGGGACAGCCACCTCATTCTCTTCTTGACTTGGCAGACAAAGTTAATGGCCACTATGTGACTTCAGATGGTAAAAGGGGCTCTGAAGGTAGGACTAAGTTACAATCTTGAAAAAAGATTCCCCTCCCTGGCCGGTAATGGCGCAGACCTTTAATTCCAGCAGAGGCATGCAGATCTCTGAGTTTAGGGCCAGCCTGGTCTACAGAGTGAATTCACAGAGAAACCCTGTCTTGGGGAAGAAAAAAAAAAAGACTATCCTGAGCTCTCTGGGTGAGCCCCATACAAATCACAAGGGTGTTCTTGAGAAGGAGACAGGAGGGTCTGGGTCATTGGTCGGAGACAGTGATGAAGGGGACAGGTTGGAGTGAGTACAGAAAGAGGCTGAAAGTCGAGGAAGGCAATCAGTCTAGAGAAATTGAGGAGGGCCCTATGGTTTCCACGAAGCATTCAGCCCCCACCAGTGCCTTGATCCAGACCTCTGAAGAGCAGAACTGTAAGATGATAAATCTGTGCTGCATTAAGCCTCTTGTTTGGGTCATTTCTGTAAGTGTAGATGCAGACACACACCCCCAGGAGGGGGAGGGGATCTCCTGCCACTCCCAGGACAGGTAAGAGCCTCAAGGACCAGGCTTATTTCCTGCAGGTCCACTTCCCTCCAGTATGCTTTACCCCGCAGCTGAGCGGCCTGTCCTGCCCAATAGGTCACTGACTGCTGTGTGGGCCATTCTCAGTGACCGACGCTGCTCTAAGCCTGGGTCCTCCCACTGCCCTGTGGCCTTCTGCACTGGGCCTTGGGTGGTCTGAAGATACATCCTCCAGCGCTCTCCTTCCACCCTCCCGCCCCCCTCCCCCGCCACACACCCTCCTTTGCTGTCTCCTCCTTCCTCCTCCTCCAAAGTCAGCACCCAAAGCCAGAAGAGCTAGCAAGAATGGGAATCAAATCCCATTTCCAACTCAGGAAGGACCTGTCTCTTTCTGTCTCTGTCTGTCTCTCTGTCTCTGTCGCTGTCTGTCTGTCTGTCTCTCTCTCTCTCTCTCTCTGGTGCTTATGATGACAAAAGCCTGTGGTGACAGTATCCCTCTGCTTGCTCCCAGCCTTGTAGTCTGAGCAAGCCCTAGAGGCTGCATTCCAAGCTGTCGGGGGGTGGGGGGGGGGTGGGGGGTGGGTGGGGGTGGGGTGTGTGGTGTGAATGTGGTGGTGCACACCTTTGATTCCAGCATTCAAGAAGCAAAAGCAAGTGGATCTCTGGGAGTTCAAGGCCAGTCTAGTCTACATAGCAAGTTCCAGGACAGCCAGGACTATATATAGAGACTCTGTCTCAAAGAAGAGGAGGAGAAGGGGGGAGGGGAGAGGGGAAGGAGGGAGAGAAGAAGCAAGGAGGTGGGGAAGACTACAATGATCAGGCCCCAGCCATCATCTGGAGATCTGGAAGTGTGAGGCCCATTCTGTGCTAAATCTCTTGAGAATCTTTTAATCGTCATAACCACTCTCTTGACCAGGCTCGGGACACACACCTTGTGTAACACACCTAGGTGTCCTGGCTGTTATCTCTCACAAACCTCAGGCTTCTGTGGACTCAGTACTGGAGAAACACATCTTGCAGCTGAGGTACCACATGTGGAATAGAGCTGCCATCTTGATGTTTTAGCAGACACCAGGGAGAGTAGAAGAACCTCCAGCCAAGCTCAGTCCAGGTGGATGAATCATAAAAAGCAAACCTCTGTCAGATGACTAGAGATGGGTCCTTTTCTTTTCTTTATTTCATCTTCTTCTTTTTTTTTAGCACAATGGAGGATAATTGAAGCATTCTGTACCCAGCTTCCAGCTGACATAGATGGGTTGTTTTCCCTACCTTCGGGCTCTTCTTGATTTCTTGGCCCAGCCCTCGCGTCCTCTCTACATCAGCTACCTGTGGCGCAGAGCTGAGAGTACCTACCCAACCAGTTCTTTGTGTAGCCGAGTGTAATTAATTAATTAGTCCCACACAAGCATTTCCATTGATCTCCAGTCTCCTCCTTTCATCAAGAACCCTTACAGCTGGGGCATTAAGGATTGAGCAAGTGTGACAGGGGCAATGGCAGATACAGAGCCCCACCTCTAGCTGTCAGTCATAGGAGATGCTGAAGGCATGGCTGCCATGACAACCGAACTCACCCAAAACAAAGATGCTCCGTATCTGTTAGGACTTCACTATGAAGTATCCCCCACGTGCTCCAGGACCACAGCTGACGGCACTATTTTGAGAAGTAGTGAAAACTTTCGGGACGGGGCAGATCTGGAAGCAGTAAGTTTCTGGTAGAGCGTGTCTTCCTACTCCGTCATCCCCTTCCGCCATGATGCTCCATGGCACCCCGCTTTACCACATGCCCAGAAACAACAGAACCAGCCATGGGTCAAGCCTTTCCTCCCTGGCATTGCTTATGTTGGGTATTTGGTCACAGTGGTGACAAAATTCATCAACTTGCCTGTGCTACCTGAGAAGCAAATCCCTCAACATGTCAAGGAGTGAGTGAGGCAAGGACAAGCCTGAAGAACAGATGCTTCCAGGTGCTTCCATTTGGCCAGATGCCCCAGTAAGAGTGGCTGCTCTGTGGTGCCAGCCGTCAGTCTCTTTCATCTCAGGCGGGGCTTGTGGGGGAAGAAACACATTTTGCTGGCCATTTGGGTGACTGCCGAGGGACACAGCAAGCTCTTTTGAAGCCTGACTTACTCTTCAGGTAAGAATCACAGCAGCAGCAGCTCGCTCTCTCTCTCTCTCTCTCTCTCTCTCTCTCTCTCTCTCTCTCTCTCTCTCTCTCTCTCTCTCTGTGTGTGTGTGTGTGTATGTAAAAACAAGGACTCACTATTTACAGGGACAGGGGACGGACATTGTGTGTCCCCTCCAAGGCTTCCACTGCATTCTTCCATGCAGAGCCGACAGCTGGTGGTGACTTAGGCACATTTATTCATGAACCAAGGAACCTCCAAGAAACAGACCCAGACCACAGCTGTTCCCTTTGGGACACCACCATCGAATGGGTCTCTTAGGGTCCTAGGTAAATCAGTGAGCAGGAAAGGCAGGAAAGGACATGGCTTCTGGAGGAACAAATGTGAAGAGACAAGAATTTGCACAAATGACCTTGGTCAGACCCTGAAGAGAAGGAATATCTGAGGGAGATTTTCAATACACAGGGATCTCATGAGAAATAAAAGAGAAATGGATATAATCATCTTTGGTGCCAGAGACTGGAGATCACCATAGTTCAAGGATATGATACATTTTTCTGTGGATAATGTCACTCAGGCTACTACCTTACTCAATAAACAACTCAATTATTCAATTCCATAAAATTTTGTTAAGGCTTCATGACCACAGCCAGCAAGGGAAATCAGAGGGGAAAAAGAAGGCCTGTGATAAGTTCAGAAATAAAAATGCATACCCAGCCCAGAGAACACCCTTGAGAGAAAATGAATGCCAGTTTCTGGGGTGTTCCGGAAGGCTTCCAAGAGAAGGAATCGATGAGGTGAGTCTTGAAGGGTAAACAATGTGTTGTAGCTCCTGCAAGGTTGGGCTCACCTTTCTTTAGTAGCTGACAGCCCATGGTCTGTGGTTGTGCGCCCCCCATTTAAAGATAGAAGCACAAAGCTGTGATGATGGATGAGAAGTAGAGATGAGTTCATGATCATCTCTGGTCCCCACCTGACCCTGGGACTAGCCAGTCTTCAAAGTCCTAAGTGTTGGCACAATGGGCCTGTCCCGAAGGGTATATAGTTTTGAGTAAATCTATGGACACATTAATAAGATAAATAGAATTAAGGAAGAATAGATACAACACATCTTGGGGCTGGGGAGATGGTTCAGTTGATAAAATGAAAACACAAGAATGTTATTTCCATTTCCAGCAGCTTGGTTCAGTAACACATGCCTGTAAGCCCAGCACTGGGAAAGTGAAGCAAGGCGAATTCCAGAGATTCACAGGCCAGTCCATCCAGCCAAGTCAGTGAGCTCCGTACTCAGTGAAAGAGTGTCTCAAAAAATAAAATACACGGTGGCTGAAGACATCCAGACATCTACCTCTGGCCTCCACACCTAAGCACACACCCCAGAATGTATATAGCCCCTCACATATATAGGAATGCTCATATACAGAGGAATGCACACACACAGAGGAATGCACACACACAGAGGAGTGGACACACACACAGTGGAATACACACACACAGAGGAATGCACACACACACAGTGGAATGCACATACACACACACAGAGGAATACACACACACAGAGAAATACACACAGAGGAATACACACAGAGGAATGCACACACACAGAGGAATGCATACACAGTGGAATGCACACACACAAAGGAATGCACACACAGTGGAATGCACACACACAGTGGAATGCACACACACAGTGGAATGCATACACACAGGAATATACACAAAGGAATGTATACACACACATAGAAATGCACACACACACACACACACACACACACGCACACACACACACAGGAATGCACACACACGGTGGATAAATGCATCTGAAGCTCCTCACCAGGAACTGATGGGTGATGGTGCTGGCTCAGGGCTTCCCTGGAGAGTGCTGGTCAGCACAGGCTGTGAATCATCTGCCTGGGCTGGCCCTTCCTTACAACCTGTCTTCTGACAATAGGGAATGGAGCTGTCTGCCTGCCGCCCGTGGGTGGGGCAGCCTGAGCAGACATGGCAGGCATGACCCTTTTGCAGAAAGCCAAGCTTGTTTCTGTCTCTTGAAAGGAACTTTAGCTGTTCATTTAAAGAGAGACCGGCAGGAACGTGGCTGTCTACGAACTCTGTTTGACCACTGTTCTGGGGTTGTGATCCACAACTTTTCCATGTACTTCTCCAGTGGGTCAGAGTTACCAAGCACACAATGGCACAATTACCATAGTTGTTGGGGTCACCCTCCATCAGATCTGAGCCTGTGAGGATGAATTGTACCCTGGGTGAGGTGGGGGCGAGGGCAGGGGTGCCCCTCAGCTCTCCCTAAGTGCTGGCAGGGAGAAGGCATCCTGGCCCTGGCCAGGAAGGTTCAGGAAACAAAGAGGAAGGTGGCCAGTCAGGAATCAGAGAGGGATTGAGATCACACACACTGCAGCCCTTAGAAACTGGCTTAATCCATTTTATAAAGAGTTGGGAGGGTTGTCTCTCCCTGAATATAATACCTTGAACATCTGATCAGCTTTTTCCCAGAACATTTCAAAGCTCTCTGCAAATACAGTGGAGTCTCTTCAGATTAGAGCATGGCCTATTATTACCTAGCTTTGGAGACACCCCAGGTCAGCAGGTCACCTGGGGCCCTCTGAAATAAGACTGAATCCCTACAACAAAAAGCCTGGTGTGGTGTGGTTTGTCTAACTAGTGGTTTTCAAACTATGTGAGTCATAGGACCCTTTGGGGGGAAAAAAAAAAGCCTGAAGTTCAATTCTTAATACAGAGCAAAGAAGAATTACATGGGTGAGGGCAAAAATCTGGGACCAGGGGCACAAAGATGGGGTCTAGTACACACCTCATCCCCTGGGCCCCAGGATTCCCAGGAGAGCATTATAGATGCCTGTTAGACCCTGCTCCCCACCCCAGAGGCAGATGTGTGTGTGTGTATGTGTGTGTGTGTGTGTGTGTGTGTGTGTGTGTGTGTGTGTGTGTGTGTGCAGGTGTGCCATGTGACCCGAGGTCAGAGACAGCTTTACTCAGGACTGGTTCTGTCTTTCCACCATGGGATCCAGGGCTTGAACTTGGGTCATCAGATTGACACTGCAAAAGCTTTTACTCTCTGGGCCATCTTTCTGGCCCCTATGGATAAAAATTTTTAACATGAAGAGAGAAAGGCATTAGGCCAGACATAGGCCCCTTCCCAGGGCACTGCCACGCACACAGCTCTGCTTACAAGGCCGTGGACAAAGCCTGCTTTCATGTCCTTCAAAACCGATGTCTGTTCTCGCAACTTTCCAAAGAACTACCAAAACAATCAAATAAATCCCACCCACCTGAGAGTCTTCTAGATTAGTCCTTCTGGGCCCCTGAGCACAGGCTGCCCCTCCCAGGTGCTGAGCAAGGGTCTCCTCCCCTCCCCTCCCCTCCCCTCCCCTCCCCTCCCCTCCCCTCCCCTCCCTACAGGCCGAGTTTGTAAACAGAAACTACAGCAGGCAAAACTCCCATTGTTTATTCAAGGTTTCTAATGAAACACCCTCAGGAGAGGCGTGAGCCAATCAAAAGTCCGAGAGATTTCAGCAGGACTGTGCCAGGGGGCTCCTTGAGGGACTAGGCACATACACACTTCTTTTCTCCGTCCCCCAAGATGCTAGGCCATGGTAAATACTAACATTGCACGCCATGGATAGAAACACTCCCTCCAACCAGACAATATCTTTATTAGTCTCTGATCCCACCACATACAGGACAAACAGCAAACGTCTGAGTACTGCTTTGCCTGGACTGGGAAGGCTTCACTCTGTGATTCAGGTCCTCTGCTGCAGGGCCATACTCAGTACTCTGAATGCATGTTCTGCCTGGGAATTGGGAGGGCTCCTCCCTGGACCGTGAGGGTCAAGGGTGCATAGCAATTGGGGTGCATCAGGAAGCATGTCCCCAAGAGACAGGAGCTAGGCAGAGCCTGAAAATCGAGGGGCTCGGACGCAGGAACTGGTTTTTCGGGAAATGAAAGAACTAAGAAAGCAAACAGGGACAGTCTAATGATGGGTAATGTAGGAAGCCACCAGGACCCCAGGGTAGAGGGACAGAAGAAAAGTGACAGCGTTACCAGAGTGAGCCAGGGACCTTGGCCAACCTGCGTTTCCAAGGGTGTATCCAAAAGAGCAGGAGCCATGGAGAAAAGAATGCTGCTAATATCACTGGTCAAGGTAGCATGGGAGAAGAACTGTCCTGTGCTCCCGTCTATACCACCACCCAACTGCTATGCCACATGATGACCAGCCCTTCTGAAACCATTCCAGAAGGAGGCTGAGAGGTGAGAAGCAGAGAGGGTCTGGGAGCAATCAGGCCCACACTGTACACAGAAGTATCACAACACAAAGGAGAGGGGGCCCAGTGACCTTGATAACCTCTGGGGATCTGTCCAAGCCTGAGGCAGGCACTTGATGGGCACCTCTTCACCCTCCACAGGAACGAGTCTTTCTCTGTCCCACCAGCCAGCTCCCAAATAATGACACAGAGACTTACATTACTTACGAAATCTTGACCTTTAACTTAGGCTTGTCTCAACTAGCTCCTATAACTTCAATTAACCCATTTATATTGATCTACATCCTATCATGTGGCATTACCTCTTTTACCTTGCACCCCCATTTCCTCTCTGTGTCTCCTGGCTTCTCCTGCCCCTCAGTTCCTCCTCCTCTTTCTTCCTCTCACCAGAAGTCACACCTATACCTCCTGCCTACCTATTGGTCATTCGCTCTTTATCAAACCAGCCACAACAACATCTTCACACAGTGTACAAATATCCCACAATGCTCTACAGCATTCACATGGTGGCAACCGTAGGGATCATACTTCTTATGCTCAGTGAAATTATAGTGGCGAGTCTCTCCATGGGCTATTTGATGTTCAACTAAAACAATTTGGGGGAAATTTTTGTTTTCTGACCTATCATTGTTTCATGTTTCCCTTTTTGTCTTAGCTTCCAGGAAGCTCTCCGCTAAATTCAAACTTCCCAAACATAGGTCTTTAATTATATATTATCTACTTCTACATTCCTTTAAATTTACAGTTCCCAGCTTGATCCTTCCATTGATTAAATGTTTTATTATCACAAATACATTTGAATCACAAGGTGAATCCTTTTTAAAAATGCAGCTGTGCAGCACAGACTTTCAGGTGAGTGGCACACAGGAGGCAGAGGCAGGCGGAGCTCTGTGAGTTCAAGGCCAGCCTGGTCTACAGAGCAAGTTTCAGGCCAGTCCGGGACACATAGTGAGATTCTCTCTCACAAAAGAAAAAAGAAATATTAAAATGAACAAAAAACTAAGCTCCAGCCCAGGGCCTTGCTGTCTGAGCATTCTTCTGCTGAACTTTACCCCAGCTGACTGCTTCTGAAGATGACTCTGACAGTTCCAGATCTCTAATTCTTCTTCATCTTTGGTCTCTGACCTCTTCCCCCACAAGTCTTCCTGGTGATCTGTCATTTTCCCACGATGAGAAAGCCACAGACCTGCTGCACTTCTCCATGGCACTGACTTGCTCTTAAATTGTCTCTATGCTTTTTCGCTTCCCCTTTCTCTGCCCTGGCCAGAGATTTCCTCTCAGGCAGGGCACCAGCCCTTCCCAAGCAATGCCAGCATCACGGGGTCACTAAAGAGGAAGCCACAGGACTGGACAGGGAAGTCGAGGCTCCCGGAGGTGGAGGGTGGTATGTGGACATGACTAGCACCACACGGGCCTTTAGGTCACTTGTTTGAATCCAGTCCTGCCCTCCAGATCCCCAACTGATTGACCAATGGACGTGTACCCTGCTTACAGGTCTGCCAGCACAGACTCCTTCTTGGAATGGCTCCTCCCCCAAAGCACTGTGACCCTCGTGGGCAAGGTCTGGCCAGGCAAATCAGCCCAAGCCAGGACCTCTCTCTTGCCAAAAGGGTAATTTTTTTTAAAATAGATCTCATGTAGCCCATCTGGCCTTGAACTCACCATGTAGCCAAGGATGATCTTGAACTTACGATCCCTTAGATTTTATACGGTGCTAGGAATCAAACCCCAGGGCTCAGTGCTTGCTAGACAGATACTCTATTAACCAAGATGCATCCCTAACCCCAAGAGTATATTTTGGGTGGAGTGACAGGTTCCTGCTGATTCCAAGTCCCACGCTGATGTCAGCTGTGTCCTTGCACAGCTGGCCTGCTTGGTTGTCTTGGGTCTGTACCAATGGGTTCCTAGTGCTTGCACCCACCCAACAGCATGGGATGCAGGGTCCACAGCACACAGTGCTGCATGACCTCTCTGAACCCCAGGTTCTGCACCTGAATCATGGAGGAACTGGGACAAAGTGCACGGATAGAATGGTGGGTTCACAAATTGCTCCCTCCTTTCTCCTTGCCCTGCTGAGCAAGTGACCTGAAAACTGTGATGGAACATGGCCTTGT
This sequence comes from Peromyscus eremicus, assembly GCF_949786415.1. Classification (NCBI taxonomy): domain Eukaryota; kingdom Metazoa; phylum Chordata; class Mammalia; order Rodentia; family Cricetidae; genus Peromyscus; species Peromyscus eremicus. The sequence goes on along the minus strand of NC_081416.1, from coordinate 5,979,419 downwards.
TCCACAGGTGGCAAACACTCCCAGGCAATTCTCCTGAGACCTCATCTTCCTCTAGACCGCCCTAATTTGCAAAGAATTCTTTGGGGTCTCACAGGACAATGGCAGTGCTTGACCCATGTCAGTGATGAAAATCAGCCTTCCTTAGAAATTTGCCCAAAACTCCTCAAGAGGAATGGCTGCTGTGACCCTATGGCTCTGAGCTATGACTCTATGGATGCAGGTGATTCCGAGCTGTGACCCTATGGATGCAGGTGACTCTGAGCTGTGACCCTATGGATGCAGGTGACTCTGAGCTGTGACCCTATGGCTGCAGGTGGATCTGAGCTGTAACCCTATGGATGCAGGTGACTCTGAGCTATGACTCTGTGGATGCAGGTGACTCTGAGCTATGACTCTGTGGATGCAGGTGGCTCTGAGCTGTGACCCTATGGATGCAGGTGACTCTGAGCTGTGACTCTATGGATGCAGGTGACTCTGAGCTGTGACCCTACAGATGCAGGTGACTCTGAGCTATGACCCTGTGGATGCAGGTGGATCTGAGCTGTGACCCTGTCCATGCCCTCATCAGGCTTTTACAGCAGAGCTGCTGTGCTCTGTGGATTTCTCTCTCTGCAAAAGCACAACCAAGTCTGATTAAGAAGGATATATACAAAAACCTTATTTCCCCTGGTGTCTGTGTTCCTCTGACAATCACCGATGACCCTCAGCTCCCCCAGAAAGCCACAACAGATGTCCCTAGACCTCCTTCTCCATCCTGAGCTGATGTGGCTGAACCTGGTAGCTACTTCTTTGGTAGAATCACACCAGAATCACACTGAGCCACGTCTCCAAAGAGCACTGTTCCCACCATGCCCAAAGCTGACATCCTGGTGTAGACTAAGCAGTGACATTTTTAAGTCCATGGTGGACTTCACAGGAACCCACATGGGCTAGTCCAGAGGTCTGCCAGCCTCAGTGGCTCCCTGTCACATTAACTGCTAGTGATACCTTTGATGTTTATTGAGCCCGGTCAAGTAAGAACCAAGTTCACCCAACCACCTTGACAACGGCAGATGCCTGCAATTTAAGGGCAGTTAAACTGACGGGGCTGAAGAGATGGCCCAGCAGATGGAAAGCCTGATGACCTGAGTTCAATGAACCTACATGTGAGAAGAGAAGCAAGCATAGGTTGCCCTCTGACCTTCACACACACGCTATGGCATGTGTGCAGAGAGAGACAGAGACAGAGAGACAGAGAGTCAGAGACAGAGATGGGAAAAGAAGGAAACATTGACCGTGATCGCACAGCTATTAAGAGCTGTGGTCAAGCTCCTCACCAGGCCTCCCTGCCCCCAAAGCCTACACACTTACTAAGCTACATGTGATCTGGTGCCAGGAGAGGCCACCATAACCTTTTTCTACAGTCACCAGGTAGGCACTGACCACGGGAAGTCATTGAGATTGAAGAGAACGGTTTCTGGGATTGTCACCAGCAGCTAAAGGACTCTGCAAAGAAACCCTTCCTTTGTGGTGTGGGAGGCCCCAGGGCTACTCTGCCTTGGTCTACAATGTTCTCCAAGGAAGTGCCGTGAAGGCTCTGGCCTGTTTGAGAAGACAGTCACTGGAGTGAGGAGACACCAGCAGACAGGGAGGGCAAACAGGAAGCCATGGGCAGGATAAGGCTCATGGGATACGGGTGCACTGTCTTATGCTCTGTGATGGCCGCTGAGTGGTAACACCATCTGAGGGCTCCCTCAGGACCTCCTAAGGCTGGGGCAGGAGCCAGATTGTGTGAGTTCCCAGGGATTTTTCCTGCCGTGGACTTCCACAGTTCCACTAGTGCATTGTTTCAGCACAGCTCGGCCTTGAAGACCATGCCGCCTCATCTGGGAAGGAGTCAGGAGCGGTGGGCATGAGCTCGCAAGTTCTTCCTGCCCATCATTCTCTACGGGGCCCAGTGACCAGTGCATTTTTGCTGCCCTGTTCTGGCAAGCTTAGCGGCTTCCCTTCCCCCACCTGCTCATTACAGAACAAAGGAACCTGGCTCCTTCCCGCCAGTCCAGCGAGAGTTCCTAATTGGCTTTCCATTAAAGAGAAAATAGACTACTGTTTCCACCTCATTATTTATGAGCCTTTCTGGAAGTGCATTTCCATGCACCCTGGGATTACTCCTGCCCATTTTGCTTGGCCATATTTTATGATCTGTTTTATTTATTCAGGGCCTCTATTGGGTACTCACATCTGAAACCAATTAAAAACAAGAACTAAGAAAAACCAAATAAACACCTGGAGATGTCCAAACCCAGAGATTTTTTGCAGCCTGTTCTTGGTGGAATGGGCAAGGCCATGCCAACAGTCGCTCTTTGCACCAAGAGGTCAGGTAATCGCCACAAAAAATGGCAGCCTACAGAGAGAAAGAGCTCTTGTTGACAGAGTGTCAACAAGTGGCTGGGCCGCCCTGGTTCTCAGGTCCACACAGGGTCCCCCTCCTTACCCACTTCTGTACCTTCCTCTCTGGGTGTACAAGAAACTCTATGACTTGTCATTCTCCTGTTCTCATCACTACCAGGCCTGCTGTGCACACATGTATAGATCCCATCATAGGAGGTTGAAGGGACAGTGTGGAGGGATGTGCTCTTGGGAATGGCTTACCTTTTACGTGTCTCCAACTTATTCCAGGGTAAAGGACCTCAGAGTCCTGTGAAGCTCGGTGGTGAGGCTCAACGTGAAATGCCCATCACTGGCACATGTGTCTGGCTGCTGATGCTGTGTGGGGTGGTTGCAGGATCCTTTGGACATGAGGCACAGCCATCAGTTGTAGGGCTATGGCAGAGGGGCCAAAGGGTGATTGCCAGCTATGATTCTGCCCTGGGCTTTCTGCTTCCTGGTTGGCAACCAAGATGCAAACAAGTTTTGCTGCCAGCTCCCACTGCCACTGTCATGGCTGACCGTGTCCCTTGATGGACTGTAGCCCTCTCCAGCTGTGGGCCAAAGCAAACTCTTCCTGTCTCAGGAGCAAAGCTGGTCACAGCAACAGGAAAAGCGACCAATGCACTTGACCGTCCCAGAGACAGTGGCCCTCGTACTTAGCATGCTACGGATGTGGATCTGAGGGGAATAAGACAGGCCTGTCTGGCTGTCTCAGAGGAATCCATGAGCACGTCCCACGTCTTTCAAGAACTTGTTTTGGACTCTGTGTCCACGTGAGCTACCTGCATGGCTCTTTTCATATAAAATGCAGATAAGCCGCTCTCCTCCAATTTCAATCCCAGCTGGGCTGGAAGCTCCTGGCCATCTCATCCTGAGAGTCAAGGCCTTGGCGGAGGGCTCTGCCCTGAAGCCAAAGCCCGCTTTTCCTTTCAGATGGGTCCAGGTGTGCGGACAGCATGCAGAGCAAGGGGCTAGCAGGCAGCGTGGTGTTGGAAAATGTGGTGTTCCTTGGGCCAGACGGTTCAGTGGGTGAAGGTACTATTGACTTGAGTTCAGTCCCAAGGACCCACGTGGGACAAGTGCACACCATTCCGTGACTTTTTCCTCTCCCGGTATCTGCAGTGTTTGTTGGAATCACATTTCATCTACACATACATGTTAAGGGAGACAGTCTCGGAACTCTAAGGGTTAAAGCTGCTTATAGACTTCTCCTTAGTCGATGATGTCAATCCTTTGTATTAGTCAAGGTTCTCAAGAGAAATAGAATCAATAGGGCATGTGTACGTATGTGTGTGTGTGTGTGTGTGTGTGTGTGTGTGTGTGTGTGTGTGTGTATAATCATGCATGTGTATGGACAGTTGTGTATGTGTGTGTAGACAATCATTTGTCACAGCAACAATGCTATGTTCTAAGAAATGCAATGTTAGATGATTTTAGGTCATGTAAACATCAGTTACTGAACAAGCTAAGACGATGATGTCACCAGGCAATATCATTTTCCAGGTTACCTCTGCCATCCAGATGTAGCATACACAACACATGTGTAGATGGATAGTGACTATTGGGGACTTTCACAGTTGTGGAAGTCTTATGATTTGTCATTTGTAAGCCAGAGAGTCAGGGACACCCAAACCCAGGGCCTGAGATCAGGGAGAGGATGGAGCAAGGAAGTCTTATGATTTGTCGTTTGTAAGCCAGAGAGTCAGGGACACCCAAACCCAAGGGCCTGAGATCAGGGAGAGGATGGAGCAAGGCCTGGTGTGAACCAAAGGCCCTGAGACCAATAGCAATGATTTTATTCCTTCTTTAAAGAAAAATCTGTGTGTGTGTGATGTGCACATGCATGTGTGTGTGTGTGTATATATGTGTGTGTGTTGTGAATGCAGGTACTCATGTACCACAGGGTGTGCACAGAAGTCAGGACAACCTGGGATCCTTGGGAGTCCGTCCTCATCCTCCACCTTGAAACAATGTCTCTTGTTTGCCACTGCACAGGCCAGGCTGTCTGACCCTCAAACTGCACAGCAGAAACACTGTGACTAAGGTGTGTGCTGCGCTGTGGGACTCTGAACCTCGTCCTTGGGCAGCGAGCACTTCCCCATGGAGCTGCCTCCCTGGCTCATCAGCGAGGACTGGTTTAGAGCAGAAGATACAGGACAGAAGCCCCAGCTCAGAGAGAGTAGATCCACCCTTCTTCATGCCCTCCACAGGCCGTGCATGCATTGACGTCCACCCTCAAGGTGAGGGCTGTCTTCTTTACTGTCTTCCAGTTCCTCACAAGCATGCCTGGAAATGTTTTCTTAGCTACCTGAAGGTCCCTTCGCCCAGGCAAGTAGACAATGTTAATCAGCACTAACTGGTCCTTCACTCATTTGTCCATTGATCCGCAGACAGCAAGTGGCAGGCACTGGTCACACATTTGCTGGGAAGACAAAGTCTGCTTGATCACACATCAGTCGGTGCCACTTCTGGGGCCGAGCATCTCTCCGCTTTCCTCTCTACTTTGATTGTAAGAGCTGTGAAAGTCGTGAAGCCTCGAGGCAGGAAGGCAGCTGGGAAATGAGCACAGTTCTGCCATCCCCAAACCACTGCTTCCGCTCCATCCCTCCGCCTTTGTCCGGCTTGGACAAACGCGACAACCGCTTTCTGCTGCAGAATGACTGGCCCGATGCTCCTAAATACGAAGAGCAAATTTTCCCGTCTCTGTGTTCCCCCTCTTCATCAGCACAGGACTGACCATTGAGGAACTGGGATGGGAAGGACTTGGGAGGAGAACGCCCACACTGCAAGCTGGAGCCTTCTCAGAGAAAGGCCAGAGTCTGGCAACGCTGAGGCAGCCTGAGTGAAGCTGAATTGCTCTGGGAAGACTAGGGACTCCCTCTCAGGTTAACATTCTCAAATGAATAAAACCAAATGCAGGGGCTGGAGAGATGGCTCAGAGGTTAAGAGCACTGACTGCTCTTCCAGAGGTCCTGAGTTCAATTCCCAGCACCCACATGGTGGCTCACAACCATCTGTAATGAGATCTGGTGCCCTCTTCTGTGTACATAATAAATAAATAAATCTTTAAAAAAAAATGCAGAAGGCAAAAAGGAAGCCAATTATTAGAATGCTGTTGTCAAATGTTTTATTATTGTGATGTAGTAATCTGTGTGATGTTTTATAAGTTCATTTATGTAACAAGTCGACACATATATCTTCAGTTTCTTTGTTTATTGATTAGTTGGTTGATGTAATAGTTAGGGTTGTTGTTTTTTATGTATATGAGTGTTTTGTCTGGGTGTATACATGTGTACCATGTATGTGCAGCACCCTCAGAGGCCAGAAGAGAGCGTTGGATTCCCTGAGATTAGACTTACAGACAGTTGTGAGCTACCACTTGGGGGGCTGGGAACCAAACCTGAGTCCCCAGGAAATCAGCCACTGAGACTTTTCTCCCGCTCCAGACGGTTAGTTTTGTCAGTGATACAGCGTAGAACCACCTGAGGAGGGAGGGATTGTCCAGTCCTGATTGGCCTATGGACATTTTTTTTTTTTTTTTTTACTTATAAACTGTATGACCATGGCAGGCTCCTTGCTAATTGTTCTTTTTTTTTTTTAATTTTTATTTTGCAATACAATTCAGTTCTACATATCAGCCATGGATTCCCTTGTTCTCCCCCCTCCCGCCCCCCTCACCTTCCCCCCAACCAGCCCCCCATTCCTATCTCCTCCAGGGCAAAGCCTTCCCCGCAGACTGAGATCAACCTGGTAGACTCAGTCCAGGTAGGTATGGACATGTTTTTGAGGTATCATTTTAATTGCTTTAATTGATTCTGGAATTCACAGCAGGCAAGTGTGTGGCACCATTCCTGGGTTAGGGCCCCAGACACATGAGAACAGAAAGATCTAACTGGTCAACAAGCATGCATGCATTTATTTCTCTCCTTTTGACTATGGATATGAGCAGCAGCTCTAAGTCCTTAATGTGACCTCCCAGGAATAATGGACTGTAACCTTGAATCATAAACCAAATAAATATTTTTCCCTAAATTGCTTTTTGCCAGGGCATTTTAATATAGCAACAGAGATGAAACCAGAGCAGTTAGGTTTTTACTTTGTTTTAGTGTTGAATATCACCATGGAGCCCAGGGTGGCTTTGAACTCTCCAACTTCCTGCCATTACCTCCCAAGTGCTAAGACAGGAGGCACATACTACCATACCCAGATTACAATTTCAAATTTCACTTTTCAATGATTTTTGAGACAGAGTCTTATGTATTTCAGGTTGTTTATGTATTTCAGGAATTCACCGTGTAGCTGAGGATGGCCTTGAACTCCTGATCTTCATTCCTCTACCTCTTAAATACTGGGATTGCAGATGTATGCTACCATGTCCAGTTTATGTGGTACTCAGGAATGAGTCCAGGGCTTCATGCATGCCAGACAAGCACTCTTCTGACTGAGTTCCAGTCTATCCCTAGAATCTCACAGAGTAAAGGTATCTATATGAAGGATGTTATTTCGTGGTCAGTTTTAGAAAGTGCTACACACGTGACATGCTGGCCACTCAACGGATTAGTTTTAATTTAGTGCTTCCTGGGGTTGGGATGTCTTAGTCATAAAGATGAATTACTGAAAATGCATTTCTAAAAAGCACAGCTTGCTGCACAAGGAGCACATGAATCCTCCAAGGTTTCTAGCCTTTTCCCTCAATTGTGGGAACTCATAGCCGACCATCGGCGGCTGAACTCCTCAGCCTGGAGTTTCTCCAGAGTTGGGAAGTTTAGTCTGGCAAGCATCTAATAGAGGTGAAGAGAGGCTGCAGTCCAGGACAAGCAAGAACTGAGTAAATCCAAGGGAGACACCTGATATCCCAGGATCTTCATATAAAACAGACTCTCATGGTGACAAAGCCCTGGGGACACCTGGTACTGCTGTGGTTTGTTTCCTATCCTCACGTGAGAAGGAAACCCTGAAATTAAGATGGAAGCTACCCAATACAAAAGCTGAAGATGTCATTTCCTCCCCCAGTTCGCAGACTCCACAGAACTCCTAGACTGGCCAGAGGTCCTGAATGAGATCAGCTGTTTGAGGTGACTGAGACCAAGAACAGAGGCAAGAGTCAGCAGGTGGCAGTGGCCTGGGGAACCCCAAGGCAGGCCAACAAATGCTCTCAGCCCTTGGAGCCACCTGGAGGGACCACGAACTTCCTTTTCCTGACATTTGAACTACATTTATGCAGCCTCTACCTGGCTTTCCCCAAAACCTCCCATCCAGTCTCCCCAACTCTCAGATGCCTAAAGTGAATGAGGAAAGGGCTGTATTGCGTGTTTGGGCCAACTCAGGGTTTTTTGTTGTTGGTTTTTTTTGGGGGGGCGGATGGTGGGCAGTAGACACATTACATGTGTGTATGGGAAGATGGTGAGCACGAGGAGGCCAGAGGTCAACACTGGACTAAGCCTGGGGATGCCTGCATTTTGTCTCCTGGCCAGCCAGGGAGTCCTGTCTCCATTCCTCATCCCTGTCCTAGGCACACTAGGATTACAGTTGGGCATCATTGTGCTCTTATGTGGGTGCTGGAAATTCAAACTCAGGTCTTCCTGTTTGCATAGCAAGTGCGTTACCCACAAAGTCATCTCCTCAGACCCCTCAGGAGGATTTGAACCAACTTAGCTGAACCAACTTAGCTGAAGCAGGAATCCAAAGCAGAGAGAGGTAAGGCTCATGTGGGCAATCGCAGACCCTCCAGGCGGGACTTTGGCTATTCACAGGTCATGGAGCATTGGATTGAGTTAATGTCATGTAGATCCCAGAGTCTTGGGGACCCAGTAGACATTAGGTGGTGTCTGGGAAAGCCAGGGGGCCAGGAAGGACTCCTTGCTTGGTAGAGTAAGGTTTGGAAGGCTGTGGGCAGGGCTACCCTAAGAACTCCCTGCCCCAGTCGCGTGCTTTTTACAAGGCACGGGCCTGCCACGTGCTCAGGCATCCAGAAAAGGGCCAGGCCTCACTGGGGTTGGCTATCTCATCTTCATAGCTAAGGATCTGGCCCTCTCAGAAATCCCAGGGAGATACTGGCTCCTGGCAGTTGCCAACCCAGGCAGCGGCTGCCGAAGAGGCTTTAATGAGGAGCTGACAAACGAATCCCCTTTGCCCTGCCCTGCCTGCAGCAAGCCGGCTGCCTCCCCACACTGCCTTCCCCCGCAGCTCTTAAGTTTTCCTCCCAATCTCAGCCTCAGCGCCTTTTCCCCATTCTTCTGAATGTTGAAGTCACGACCTTTGCGGTTTATGGGCCACTAGAGACTGAACTAAATGTGTTAGCTCAGAGTCCAAACAAGTAATAGCCGGCCAATTAAATTAATAATCCATATTGTTACAATGTTTAACCACGGCTGTTTCCTCAGCGGTCTGTTTAAATCACAGCCAAGGCCTGACCTATTAAAATGAATAACTGGAATTATGAGAAACTATTTAATAAACACAGCTAGGAACACCACACAATTGGGCATGAAATATTTATTACCACTTGAAGCAGAACTGTTTGGGACTTTTAGGTGAGATTAATGAATGTGTTTTAATTTCTGACTCACAAGGTGGGAGGTGTGGTTGGGACTGGAGGCCTTTGACACTCTTGGAGAAATCAGTTTACACTGTACTATCTCATTGTGTGTAGTCTTGTTTATGTGTGGGTCCCCTCCGGTCACTGTGAAGGAGGAAGATCTGCATCTTTGGCTGGATGGCTGGGTGGATGGACAGATGAATGCATTCATGGATGCATGCATGGATGGATGATGGGTGAAAAGATGGATGTGAAGATGGATGGATAGATGGACAGATAAATGGATGAACTGATGGATGGATGGATAGATGGATGGATGGATGGATGGATGGATGGATGGATGGATGGTATGGTGGTTTGAATGAAAGTGGCTTGCCGGGTGGTGGTGGTGCATGCCTTTAACCCCAGCACTCGGGAGGCAGAGCCAGGTGGATCTCTGTGAGTTCGAGGCCAGCCTGGTCTACAGAGTGAAATCCAGGACAGGCACCAAAAACTACACAGAGAAACCCTGTCTCGAAAAAACAAAACAAAACAAAACAAGTGGCTCCCATAGACTCATAGGGAGTGGCACAATTAGGAGGTATGGCTTTGTTGGAGAAAGTATGTCACTGAGGGTAGTCTTTGAGATCTCAGATGCTCAAGCCAGGCCCTGCTGTGGGATGTTCTGTATGGCAAATGTGTTGCTCTGATTGGTCAATAAAACACTGATTGGCCAGTGGCTAGGCAGGAAGTATAGGCAGGACTAACAGAGAGGAGAAAAGAAAGAACAGGAAGGCAGAAGGACTCACTGCCAGCGCTGCCAGGACAAGCAGCATGTGAAGATGCCGGTAAGCCACGAGCCATGTGGCAGGGTATAGATTTATAGAAATGGATTAATTTAAGATATAAGAACAGTTAGCAAGAAGCCTGGCACAGCCATACAGTTTATAAGCAATATATAAGTCTCTGTGTTTACTTGGTTGGGTCTGACGGCTGTGGGACTGGCAAGTGACAAAGATTTGTCCTGACTGTGGGCCAGGCAGGAAAACTCTAGCTACAAGGCCCAGTGTCTCACTCCTTCCTGCTGCCTACCAATCCAGATGTAAAACTCTCAGCTACCTCTCCAGTACCATGTCTGCCTGCATCCTGCCATGACAATAATGGACTGAACCTCTGAACTGTAAGCCAGCCCCAATTAAGTGCTTTCCTGTATAAGAGTTGCCATGGTCTCCGGGCAGTGGTGGCACATGCCTTTAATCCCAGTACTCGGGAGGCAGAGGCAGGCACATCTCTGTGAGTTTGAGGACAGCCTGGTCTACAGAGTGAGTTCTAGGACAGCTAAGTCTACACAGAAAAACCTTGTCTCAAAAAAAAAAAAAAAAAAGAGTTGAGTTGCCATGCTCATGGTATCTCTTCACAGGAATAGAAACCCTAACTAAGACAAATGAATAGATAGATGGATGCTCAGATATATGTATGAATGAATGTATGTGTATATGGATAGATGAATGGATGTGTAAATGGGTGGAGAGATGGCTAGATAGATGAATGAACAGATGGGGGATGGATGGATTACAGATGATGGATGGATAATGGATGGATGATATATGATAGATAATGGATGGATGATATATGATGGATGAATGAAGAATAGATGGATGATGGGTGGATGGATGGATGGATGGATGGATGATGGATGGATGGATAGATGATGGATGGATGAATGGATGATGGACAGATGGGTAGATGATGGATGGATGGATGGTGGGTGAATGATGGATAATGGATGGATGGATGATGGATGATGGCTAGATGATAGATGGATGATATATGATGGATAATGGATGGATGATATATGATGGATGGATGATGGATGGATGGATGATAGATGGATGGATGAGTGGATGATGGACAGATAGATGAATGGATGGATGGATGGATAGATGGATGATGGATGGATGGATGGATGGTGGATGATGGATGGATGGACTAATGATAAGTTGACACTCCAGTGACTACACTTCAATGGTATAGGACACACCATAGACTCCACAGTGCCTGACACAAAGTCCTCAGTATAGAGTCATAATTAGGAAATTAAAGTCTGATTGATGCATTACAACATCAGTTCTTCCATTCATCATCTGTCTGGAAATCCCAAGCTGCTCCAGAACACTCTTACACCCCACCTAGACCATTTAATTCTGGGTGCTCTTAGGAGTCCATTTGGAAGCACAGAGTTTAGCCTTAGCAGAAGAAACTGCATCTTTCCCTACTTTCCTAAAGCTTGATGAGTGTCTTACCTCTGCATTTGCCCCAACATGTCTCTTGCACTCCCCAGCATGTCTGTGTTTCACAGGCCTTTTCTCTCTTTCCCAGAACAGATCAGCTTTCAGGTTCTGATAGTGGGTTTAGAAACTGTGGTTTCTGTAATGATAGCCCTCAGCCAGTCTAGTAAGTGGGGTGATTATTGGGGGTCTATGAACATGATAACTGGACCTTCTCTAGGAGAGAGCCCATTGGGAAAAGGGTAGCTCAAGCCCTGCCCAAACCTACTTCTCAGATGAGGGGGTGATAGGAATTCCAGCCATGTCCCCATGGTTGTGCATGCCTGGAGGGACAGTTAGTCATCTCCACCTAGTCATTTCCAGGTCATACATTCTGCATAACCCATGCCCCATGACTGCATAATCACGTAATCGTGCAGGTGTGACCACGTGATCTATGCACATGCCTGTGTGCGCAGGTGCGGCCTGGCCTTTAAAAGACGGGCCCCATGTTCCCCCCGCCCTCTTTCTCACACGTGTCCTTCCACAGGCCTGATCACATCTATCCCTTTCTCCTTGTCTTGATAAAACTCTTGTTAGTGGATTCTGTCACATTTCAGGACTTTTCCTTGGGGGTAAGAGCGCTTCTAAAAAACCATCAGGAGGGAAGCAGGCAGGTGCAGCTAGGTGTTGAGGAGCCCATTGTGAAGGGCCCATTGACATTGTGCGGCATGGGGATTGCTTCACACATGACTCTCCTCCGGTGCTGCTTCATCTCACATGCCCTACCTAAGGCACTGTTGGATTACCTCCCGGGCTTTGTGCCTCCCGGGGTTGTTGTTGCTAGTACACAATGCCCTCTATCAGTGCATTTGTGAGCTGCAGAAAAAAGAACCCACGAGTAGGTTGGCTGTAGTGCCGTATACCTGTAATGTCAGCAGTCAGAGGGCTGAGGCAGTAAGATTTTGAATTGAAGGATAGCCTGAGCTATATAGCAAGTCCAGGTTAGCCTGGGCTATATAGGTAGATCCTATCTCAAAAGAGAAGAAAAGGGAAGGAAAGAAGGGAAAAAATGGTCTAGAGTAGAAATCAAGAGACATGGCCCATAGTCCTGGCTCTGCCACTAACATATAGGGTAAATTCAGGCAAGCCCACTTGGGCCTTTAACCCAGTTTCTTGTGGTGACATATTGTGTCCCCAATATATTGTGTACCCTAATAAACTTATCTGTGGATCAGAGAATAGAGCCAGCCACTAGATTAGACATAAAGGCCAGACGCCTTTAATCCTAGCCTTCAGGAGACAGAGATCCATCTGAATCTTTGTGAATTCAAGGCCACACTGGGAACAGAGCCAGGCATGGTGGCACATGCCTTTAATCCCAGCACTTGAGATCTCATGTCTTTGCTTGGTAAGGACACATGCCTTTAATCCCAGGAAGAGATGGCAGGAAGCAGAAAGGTATATAAGGCATGAGGACCAGGAACTAGAGGCTTTTAGACAGTTCAGCTGAGATCCCTTATGGGTAAGGATTCAGAGGCTTTCAGTCTGAGGACTTGTAGAAACAGGATCGGCTGAGGAGTTGTCAAGGTGGGGTTAGCTGTGGTTTGTTCCATTCCTCTGATCTTCCAGCTTTCACCCTGACTGAATATCTGGCTCTAGGTTTTTTATTAATAAGACCTTTTAAGATTTGTGTTAGAGTTGCTGAATGGTTGGGTTAGCTCACTTTTACCCTTTTTCTATTTGTCTTCAGATAGACTGTCATTAACCTGAATACTCTCTTTGTAGACAATCTGGATTTGCCGTTGAAGGCCAGGAGACAATCACTGGGAGGCTCATGAGAATGTTTGTGCTCCTGGCCTCACGATTTGAAAGCAAGTGTGACTACTTAGGAGACCAGCCCAAGGTGAGCAGGAAACACATGCATGTGGAGTGTGAGGCCAGACACATGGGTCTTCCTGAGGTCTGCTCTCAACAACAGCCAGAAGCCTCCTGTGGGCTTCCCATTCATCTGGGGTTTGGGGATGATGAATCTTGCCCTACTCTCTTCCAGGAATACAGGAAGAAGTAAACAGTCCCCAATGTTTTAAGGAATGTGCTAAGCAAATGTGAGAGATTCGATTATTAACCAGACCCCTCTCTGAGACAGTTGAGACATTTCAGCTAGCCCTTCTAGCTTCAGAAATAATGATTTGGTCACATAAGATGTCAATGTTTGGACTTGCTGTTTTGTGTCTAATGAAAGCGGAGAGCTCATGAACTCTACAGAGGTCAATTATACCATGGCAGTTTTCTAAACAGTCTACCAACAAAGAATATGTAAATAAAGATTTATCCATATCATGAAATACTATTATGTATTGATATTAAATATCTATTATAGATTATAAAGTAAAAAATCAAATTACTAATGAAAAATAAATGGTTCTACTGTAAATTTATTGTTATAGCTTTATTTGAAAGTACGTATATGTAAACTTCCATCTACAAGTAACTATATGAATGTGTGTTTGTGTACATGTGTGTTCACACACACTTGTGTAAACATATTCAAAGGTCTGGAGGAAAACATACCAAACAGCTACTTGCCTTTAGCTCTGAAAAGGAGTATGGCTGACAGTGCTGGAGATTTTCTTATATTGTTCTTTATGTGCATCTAAACTTTTTATGATGAAAGCACATGCTTTTAGAATTTAAATGTTTTAAAATTAGTCTGTTGAAGAAGAAGAGACTCAGAAAGGACCCTGACCATATTATTTAGGTACATAAGAGACTTTGAAAGCTGTTCCTTGATGTCACCCTCTCCATCATCTTCCACAGAAGCTCGACTTTTCATTTTCTAGACTACCTTGCAGCTATGTATGGTTGAGTAGTAAGCAGTAATAGGTTAACAGTGCTTCTGTGTTCTCAGTGGGAAAGAGTTCTGTCACAACCCCCCAGCCCCTGAATGGTTAGATTAGAACAACAAGGAGATTCTGTCAACCATTATTTTTTAAAGTTTTGTTTGTGCGGCTAGAACTTCATGCTATCCAATAGAAATGTAAAAATAAACAAACAAGTACCAATGAGCCTCTCCCAGTACCTTAAAAGGAAGAAAAATAGCACAAGACTTACTTCTCCTGCCCAAGGTGCTTGGACTCTATTGCCAAGATAAATCTGGTTTGCCTCTTAAATGGTGCAAGAGAATTTACAAGGAGGTTAGTGAGGGTCTCCAAGAACGGAAGAAGAGGTCAGAAAGCTTCACACCCACGTTTGCTGAGTCCCTGTCAGGATCTGTGCAAAGCACTGAGGTGAAAGCTAAGTAGGGCAGATGCCCCATCTTCAAGGAGCTTGTAGTGAAGCAAGTACAGTGTGCTCAAGAGTCTGACCTTGGGGAGCAGGAGAAGAGCAGCTGCTCCAACCCGTTCACTCCTGAGAGAGTGGAGAGAGATCCCTGGAGGTGACCCCGGCACTAGTTTTATTGAGGGATACAAAGTCGGGGACTAGGGAGATGGCTCAGTACTTGTTCTTGCACAGGACCCTGGTTCAGTTCCCAGCACCTCCAAACATCTGTAACTACAGAACCAGGGTATCTGATGCCCCTTCCTGGCCTCCATAGGCACCGTGCACATATGTGGTACACATACATACATGCAGGCATAAAATAAAAATAAATACGTTTTTTAAGATACAAAATTGACCATATTGAAACAGAGGGATAAGCATGGACGATAGGAAAAGAGTCCAGCACCTAAGCAGGATGGCTCTTGGGGGTAAAATAATGTTAGGAACTTGTGACTGAAAAACAAAGGAAAGGTGTCCAGCAGCTCCTACTGAGTGCTTGTACTAAAAGTATCAATCATTTCTTAACGTCTCCAAGCCACAAATCCCTTCCTGCAGTCCCTTCCTAAAGGAGGCAGATAAGCTGAAGAAGTCCTAATGCCACATGCCCCCACCCACCCCACCCCACCCATCCACTGAACCCAGCCGAACTTGGCAGTTCTCTCTCCTGAGACTTTGCATGTGGAAGACTGGAGTGAGCCAGGCACCACTGGGAAGCTGAACTGAGAGGTCGTGTAGATCTGGAGATCGGAGTTTAGTCCCCAGAATCTACTGGACAGAAGGAAAGAGCCCTTCCCAAAGTTGACCTCTGACTTTCACACACATACCATGGCCTTTGTGTGCCCACATGCATGCACACAAAATGCATTATAAATGTTAAAATGCGACAGAAAGATGAGGCAAGCACGGTAGAAGAAGGTACCGTGATGGCTAATTTTATGTCAGCCTGACACAGGCTAGAGTCATGTGAGAGAAAGGAACACCAACTGAGGAAATTCCTCCATAAGATCAGGCTGTAGACAAACCTGCAGAGCATTTTCTTAATTTGTGATTGGTGGAGGATGGGCCACCCCATTATGGGTGGGGCCACCCTTGGGCAGATAGTCCTGAGTGCTAAGAAAGCTGGCCTAGTCTACGGCCATACCACCCTGAATGCGCCCGATCTCGTCTGATCTCAGAAGCTAAGCAGGGTCGGGCCTGGTTAGTACTTGGATGGGAGACTGCCTGGAAATACCGGGTGCTGTAGGCAAAAAGAGAAAGAAAGAGAGAGAGAGAGAGAGAGAGAGAGAGAGAGAGAGAGAGAGAGAGAGAGAGAAATGCAGCCAAATGAACCCTTTCCTCCCCAAGTTGCTTTGGTCATGGCATTTCATCACAACAATTGAAACATCCAACACCAACCCCTTACTTCTACACACAAGTGCACACGTGTGTACGTGCACCTGAATGAACACACACACACACACACACACACACACACACACACACACACACACACACGTATACCTAGATAACGGACAGGGGACTTGATACTAAGTGGACCAAGCTGATAATATCTGAGCCCACTGATTGATCTTGTAACAAATTAAGGTAAATGTCCCCTCATGTATAGTCATACAAATACACAGGAGTAAATACGAAAGATCCTGAAATAAAAAAAGAATCACATCTGAACCTGAACTTGTTGCCAAATCTGATCACTAATTAGCCAAAAGTACAAGAAACTGGGGATGGATAATCAGAACCCACTGGGGAGGATGATTCAATTCATTCAAAAATGGAAAGTCAATAGAAGGAAGAGGAGGAAGAGGATATAGACAGACAGACAGACAGACAGACAGAAAGACAGACATATGTGTGTAAGATAAGAGAATAGGCAAATTCATAAAGACAGAAAGACCAAGGGTTACCAGAGGCTGGTGGGAGAGAGCAACAGGGTAGGAGTGCCTATTAGGTACTTTCCAGAATGATGATATTTTTCAAACTAGAGGTCAGCAGTGTCTGCACAGAGTTGTAAATAAACTGGTTTACAAATCATACTCTTTAAAATGATTATTGCAGTTGGTTGTGATGGAGCATGTATGTACTCCCATTACTCATGACACTGAGGCAGGAGAACCACAAGGTCTGGGCTAACCTAGGCTACATAGTGAGTTCATAACCAGTCTGAGCTACATAGTGAAACCCTGACACAAAAAAACCCAGGGATGAGAACATAGTCAGTGATAGAGAGGTTGTTCAGCAGAAGCAAGAGACCTGAGTTCCAGGCCAACCAGGATACAAAGCAAGACCCTCTCTCAAGCAAGCAAGGGCTCTGAGGATGGTAATGATTTGAGTTTCACCTCATTACAGAAGAAAGGGAGGGACAGAAAGAAGAAGGGAAATCGAAAAGACACAGCAACCACATGCAAATGTGTGGGCTTTGTACAGATCGCAATTCAGTACATCACCTGTGGGGAAGGAAAAGGAAAAACACGAGACATGGGCTGGAGGCATAGCTCCATGGTAGAACACATGATTAGCATAGATTGGTCTCTGGTTTCGATCCCTAGCACCAAAATGAGAGAGAGAGAGAGAGAGAGAGAGAGAGAGAGAGAGAGAGAGAGAGAGAGAGAGCGCGAGCGAGCGCCGGATATATGAACACTGAGAGAGTCAGATATATGAACACTGACTAGATTCTTGTGGTATTTTAAACAAATTATTGCTATATTTCAAGTTTGATAACATTATGATTATTTTTTAAAAGAAGATTTTTTTCAAAATACATGTTGAAGCCAGACATGGTGATTCATGCCTGTATCCCAGCATTCAGCAAACTGAAGCCTGAAGATCAAGAAACCAGCCTCAGCTACAGAACAAATTCAAAGCCAACCCGAACCTTGAAATAAAATGCATATGGAAAATATGCAATGGATATGATATCTGGGATTTAAGATATCCTGATGTATTTGTGTTTATGAGGAAAACATAGGGGAACAAGATTGACCACTGGTTAATAAATATTGAGGCTGGATGACAACTGAGCATTTTTTCTCTTTAGTGCTTTTGAAATCCTCTCAAACAGAGTTAAAAAATTAATCTGCAAGGCTGATCAGCCAACATTTAAAACATTTAACTTCCCTGGTGACCAAAGGAATCATGACAAGTCAAAGTCAAAATGACAAGATGTGCTTCTCTCTATCAGACTTACAGCTGTGTGGATGCTCGAACTCAGTACTGGGGAGGTTTAGGGTGCTAGGAACTCACGGAGTACTTGGTTTGGCTTTGGGAGGGTGTGAGTAAAAGTTGGTCTGGGAATCATGAATAAACGCATCTGAAGTATGTGAGTACCCCAAGAATTCTACCAATGGTAATTTAGTCAAAGAAAAGTAATCAAGAATGACATAATATGTCTCGCTGAGGACTGTTTATTTTGGTAAAATTAAAGCTTGTAACTCGAAGATAAGAGCAAAAGTCAGCACATGTTAGCTAGAAAATGGTATTAAGATAAATCTTTGTCCACAGGTGAATACGCACAGTGTCATTAACAGCATCAACGGAGGTATGCATTTATCAGCCCACAAAGATGTGTCTGAGATGTAGTACAGGAGGAAAACCCACATTTCAAAGGTTGTGCTGACAAGGGGTACGCTTTGTTTTTAAATATGGGAGAAAAGCTTAACAAGGACTATTCCTGGAGATGGGGGCGTGGCTTGTTCCCTGACTCCTCCACTTTCCCTTCACTTTTCTGCTCTGATGCCTTTTCTCCTGACCAGAGAATGAGAAAGGAAGTGATGGGGAAAGGGAATCTTCTGACATGTGAACTAGGGGTTCTTTTTCCTTTCATCCTCAAGGATGTGATAAAAGTGGGGGGGGAGTAATTTTAAAAATTCACTAATTGGGAATTGGGAAGCAGGCTTAAGTGCCCATTGTCTGGCAGAGGACCTGGGTCATACCCAGCACCCACATGAGAAGCCACAACTGTGTGTAACTCCAGTTCCCAGGAATCCAATGTTATCCTCTGGCCTCTGTGGGCTCCTACATGCATGCAGTGCACACAACTCACACAGACTCACACACACACACACACACACACACACACACACACACGTAAATAAATAGAGGCTGGAGAGATGGCTCAGTGGTTAAGAACACTTAATATTCTTACAGAGGACCACATTCCATTCCTAGCACCCAGGTCAGGCATCTCTCAACTGTCTGTAACTCCAACTTGGCATCTGACGCCTTCTTCTGGCCTCTGCAGACACTGCACTCACTTATACATACACACAGACATTCACACATAAACATACTAAAAAATTAAGAATTAAATCTTTTTTAAGTTTTAAAAAATAAATCTTTTTTAACACCATTAACAGGAAGTCAGATATAAAGAAAAAACTGGGGGTAAATCCAGACAGAAGGTTTTTTGTTACTCTAAGTTTTTGTGTGGTTTATTTTATTTTTCTATTTTATGCATAAGGGTGTTTTGCCTACATGTATGTTCGGGTATGCCTGGTGTCTGTGGAGGCCAGAAGAGGTGTCAGACCCCTTGGAAATTGTATTATAGATGGCTGTGAGCTGCTGTGTGAGTGCTGGGAACCAAACCCAGGTCCTCTGCAAGAGCAACCAGTGCTCTTAACTGCTGAGCTGTTGTTCTAGCCCAACTTTAACTTTTAAAAATAAGTTTTGAGTAGTTCTAGAACTCTAAATGAATTCTTGTTTAACCAAAATCACATTTGCCACAAGCACCACAAAAATGAAACCAAACAAAAGCTGAGAGTATGAGCTCATGGGTATGAGCATCGTATCTAGAAGTGGAGTGTGTGAGCCGAGGGCATGAGCATTGTATCTAGGCGTGTTAGCATTGTCTTGTATTTTGATTCTTAGAGAGACTTAGCTGTTCTGTGGTCAGTAAGGTGCTAGGTTTAAACTGGTCCCATCCTGAGCATGTCTGTGTGTGTGTGTGTGTGTGTGTGTGTCACATGTACATACATACACATGCACACCCATGCACACACACACACACACACACACACACACCCTGCACACCCCTTTCTTACTATGATAGTTGGGATAGGTAGCTTTAAATGTCAGTGTGACTGGACCATGTGTGGGAGCCCAGCTGGGTCACCGGCTCCCACAATTATGACAGGGTATTCTTGAGAAGAGAGGGATAAGAGATATTAGGTAGAAGGATAGAAGGAAGAGAGACAAATAGAAACACAGAATAGCCTCAGGAGGGCCTGAATCAATATCCAATGGCCCCTCCTGTCTTTTCTGAAGGGCTATTTATAGGACTGCCAAGGGGTGGAGCAAAGACCTCTCCCTAGCTCAGCCAAGTGCAGACCCTTCCAATCACCTAGTAACCATGCACATGGTCAAGCAATCCTCTAATGCAGCTCCGCTGGGTACAACTAGCTCAGATCTCACTAGGAAACCTTTGAGGGCCTCCACAGCCATGGGATGCCAAGATGTCTAGATAGCCTTGTTTTTGGTTGTGTCTGCTTGGATGTTTGTAGGAGACTTGAAGTGGTAGGGTTGGAAAAGGAGAATGTCGTTCCCAGTGTGTGTAGGCTCAACCCCATCCACTGAGGCCTGAGTGGAACAGAAGAGTGGAGAAACGTGGGATCCACGAGCCGTCTTCCTGGCTGCAGTGACGGTCTCCTCTGTTTGGGCCAGGCCAGTCTTACAGCATGGCTCTCTGCTTCTCAGGCTTTGGACCTGAGCTTCCCTGGGTGTCCAGCTTACTGACAACAGGTCATGGGGCTTAATCATGTGAGCCAATTGTTTACAATTACATATACAGCCTACACGTTGCGTTTCTGTGGAGAACCTCGAAGAGTGAAATGGCTATTTGGGGCTGGGGCGCATATTTCGGTCAAGAGGCCCCGTAGACCTAATTGGCTCATGGAAGGATCATTCTGTGTTAGCACCTGTGCCAGCTGCGATGCCACGCCGCCGCTCCCACCGCGCCGCCGCTCCCACCGCGCCGCCGCTCCCACCGCGCCGCCGCTCCCACCGCGCCGCCGCTCCCACCGCGCCGCCGCTCCCACCGCGCCGCCGCTCCCAGCGCGCCGCCGCTCCCAGCGCGCCGCCACCGCTCCCACCGCGCCGCCGCCGCCGCTCCCACCGCGCTGCTCCCACCACGACACCGCGCCACTGCTCCCACCGCGCCGCTGCCGCTCCCACCGCGACACCGCTCCACTGCTCCCACCGCGACACCGCACCACTGCTCCCACCGCGACACCGCACCACTGCTCCCACCGCGCCGCCGCCACTCCCACCGCGCCGCTGCTCCCACCGCGACACCCGCCGCTGCTCCCACCGCGCCGCTGCTCCCACCACGACACCCGCCGCTGCTCCCACCGCGACACCGCGCCGCTGCTCCCACCGCGACACCGCGCCGCTGCTCCCACCGCACCGCTGCTCCCACCGCGCCGCCACTCCCACCGCGCCGCTGCTCCCACCGCGACACCCGCCGCTGCTCCCACCGCGCCGCTGCTCCCACCACGACACCCGCCGCTGCTCCCACCGCGACACCGCGCCGCTGCTCCCACCGCGACACCGCGCCGCTGCTCCCACCGCGCCGCCGCCGCTCCCACCGCGCCGCTGCTCCCACCGCGCCGCTGCTCCCACCGCGACCACCGCGACGCTGCTCCCACCACGCCGCCGCTCCCACCGCGACCACCGCGACGCCGCTGCTCCCACCGCTCCCACCGCGACGCTGCTCCCACCGCGCCGCTGCTCCCACCGCGACAGCGCCGCTGCTCCCACCGCGACGCCGCCGCTCCCACCGCGACCACCGCGACGCCGCTCCCACCGCGACGCTGCTCCCACCGCGCCCGTTGCCTTTCTTACAGGAAGGAAACGAGGACTCGTTAATGCACTTAGCAGTTTGAACCTACAATGCTTCCTTTCCTTTGGCTGATACCTGATACCTTCTCGTCCAGTCACATGGGCTATAAAGTGTCTGGAATGCAGAAATCACTATGCATATTCATGAGGTCATATTATGAATAATACTTCTGTCAAAAAATGAATAGTCTCTGGCTATTTGCCTGGAAATTGAATTCCTCTCCCACACTCGGAGTCACTTGGAGACTGTCAAGAGCAGTGTTCTACTAACTACAGCCCACAAGGCAAACCTGGGTCCTTGAAGAAGAGCAGCAAGTGCTCTTAACCCCTGAGCCATCACTCCAGCCACGGGTTGGTTTTTTTTCTTTCTTTTTTTTTTTTTTTTTTTTTGCTTGTTCGTGTGTTTTAAAATGATTCATTTAATTCTATTTTATGTGTATGAGTGTTTTGCCTCTGTGTGTGTGCGCGCGCGCGCGTGCCTTCAGAGGTCAGAAGAGGGCAACAGATTCTCTGTCACTGGAGTTATGAACAGTTGGGGGTGCGGGGAACTAAACCTGGGTCCTCTGCAAAAGCAGCACGTGCTCTTAACCATTGAGCCATCTCTCCAGCCCCTAGGTTTTATATTTGTAAGTGGTGGAAAATTTTGAAAAGCAAAGCAAGCTCGTGACATGAGATTTGAATTTCAGTCTCTAATGATAGTTTTACATGCACAATCAAGCCTGTGTACGTATTGCCAATGGCTGCCTTTGCACTGTGATGACAGAGCTGAATGGCTGTCATAGAGAGCATGTAACCCCCATTCCTGAACTCCTGTTCTGACTCCCTGTCTAGAAACTGGAGATCTTTTGTCTAACCGAGCTGATAAACTACACTATGTCACACTTTGCCTGTAGAGGGAACTGCTCAGCCCGCAGCAGCCTGAAACCTCCAGATGGGAGCCTTTGAGCTTAAAAACTCCTTTTTTCATTCAGCAGAGTCAGTGAGTGACAGCTCTGCTCATCAATGTTAAGTTCTAGGTTTATATCAGTTTATTTTTTTAAGTAAAACTCGGCTTCTCTGGAGGTGAGTTTCTATAGATAGAAAATGAACACAAATAAGATGAAAGATAGCACATCATATGTGTATTAATAAGGGAGAGGAAGAAAAATTTACCAAGACAAAGGACACAGAGGGTCAAATAAGGAGAAACTCCAGTTTAAAGTTGGGCCAGGAAAGGTGTATTGACAAGACAGTATTCAAAGTCGACCTGATAAAGATGAGAACATCGTAGAAATATCTACAAGAACATTCCAGAAGCTGGAGAGGTGGTCCAGTGATTAGGAGCACTTGCTGCTCTTCCAGAGGGCCAGAGGGCAGTTCTTAGCACCCATGTCAGCTGCCTGTTACTACAGCTCCAGGAGAGCCAATGCTCTCTTCTGGCCTCTGCAGGCACTTGTGTACACGTGGCATACAGACACAGACACGTGCATGCATCCACATGAATAAAAATAAAAATCTCTTAAGATTAAAAAGAACATTCTAGGTAGAAATGCAGGTCCTTCAGTAGCCCATGCTCACCATCTTCAACGAACCGTGAATTGAGGTCAGGGAAGCAAAAGGTGGAGAATTCATAATAGAGGTCTTCTAGGCCGTTTATTCTAAGTGATTTCCAAGTCTTTATTTAATATATACCTGAAGTACTATACAACTACATTCTATAAAAGAGACACACCTTCACCCTTATTTTAAGGTTAAAGAACCAAAATTCATAAGAATATATATAAAAGTTGAGTAACAGAAAAGAATATGCATGAGCATCTCAGCTACCCATTGCTGTGTAACAAATCAACCCAAAGATTTATTCCTACTTCTTGTGTGCACTTACAATAATCAGCAGAACGCTGCTGCTGCTGCTGCTGCTGCTGTGGTTGCTCTTGTCGTTTTGATAACAGCAGAGCCACTCAGCAGTTAAGCCGGGCCTGGGAGGGCCAAGGTTTGAAGGTTTCACGTACACACATGAAACTTCATCCTTTCTCTATGTGACATCTCCTTGCAGCTCTCAGGCTTCCTCACAACATGACAGTCCGAATCTAAGGACCAGCAGAATCACTTCTATGAAAACTGGATTTAAAAGAGATTTCAGAAACTGCTAGAACTCTGAAATGGTAGATGCAGAACTGGCTCGCCATCTGCCACATCCGAGGGATCAAAGCAAATCAAGAGGCAGGCCACTTTTCAACGTGAGAGAGATGCCATGTGACCACTGATGGGCCAGGCAGAGTCTGTGTACTTAGGGAGAAGTTGCTGATGGTCTTCCATGGAGGTCATCAGCCCCCCATGGCTTGGGTTCCTCTTCCTCCTTGGCTTTGCAGTCAGCTGTCTGGTGAGGCCTCCTTGACACACCCCAATCGGCAGCTTCTTTACAGTCTAGTGGGAAGCTGGGCTAATCTCAGGACAGGAGATGAGAGGTATTGTGTTCTGTGGAATCTGGGAAGTGAGATAGGTTTCTTCCATGAAAGAAGCTGCCCAGACTGGCCAAACATTCCCCCAACCATGATGCTCCCCCAACTTCCCAAAAATAACAAGAACGCAGGTGCCTGTGTCAGCTTCAGAAACAAGCGATTTTTCTGGAAGTATTTCCAAATTTACAGAAGAGTTATGAAGACAGAGGGGAGAGTTCTCATCTATCCTGCACCTACAACCACAGTCCCTTTGTCAAAATGAAGACATTGCCTGTTCTAACTGTATTAAAGTTCATTGAAATTTATAGACTTGGGATCTGGTTAATTTTGGTGTGTACTACTTATTTTATTTCCAAGGTTTTTTATAATAAAATCTTCAAAAAGACACTATCATTGGCAGAAAACACAATTCCATTTCCACTATTTTCCCACTAACATCCCTCTGCTATTCCAAGACCCCTCCCACTGACATTTAGTTGTCATATATCAGTGTCCCTGGTCTGTGACTGTCTTTTGCTCTTTCGTGACCTTGCTAGCTTCTGTGGAGTAGTTGTGAGGTGTTCTGTAGAATAACTCTCAATTGCAGTGTCTGGTGTTTCTCATAGTTAAACTGAGGTATGGGAGTTGCTAGAACTCTACAGAACGGGTGTGCCTTTTCCTGGCCCTTGCTATCAGTCTGTCACGTGCTTATGAGCATGTATATGTACTCACATGCACTGTGCAGGCACATGGTGTGTGTGTGTGTGTGTGTGTGTGTGTGTGTGTGTGTAATTTGGAGAACAACCTCAGATTCTGTTCTGGTTAGTTGTTTTTTTTGTCAGAAACATCACCTGGGAAAGAGGAAATCTCAACTGAGGAATTGCTGTTGCTACATGGCCGCGCATGCGCTGTCCAGTAGTCAGGCAGGAGGCTTGGTCATCCCGGGGCCTTATGTCCTATGTAATCTGTGTGCTACATGATCGAGTAATTTGCACACAGCATGATCACACAATCAATGCACGTGTGTGGCGTAGCTATGTGAGCCCATACATGCATGTGTGGGGGAATCTATAAAAAGCGGGTCACTGGACCAGGCCCTCTGGATAAGTGTGACAGTTGATTAGCTTGACCTATTTAGGAGGCCCCCAGGCAGTGGGACCTGGACCTGTCCTTAGTGCATGAGCTGGGTTTTTGGAACCTAGGGCCTGTGCTGAGACACTTTGCTCAGCCTTGGTGCAGGGAGGAGGGGACTGGACCTGCCTCAACTGAATCTACCAGGCTGGGCTGAATCCCCAGGGGAGACCTTGCCTTGGAGGAGGTTGGAATGGGGGGGGGTGGATTGGGGAGGAAGGCTGGAGGGTGGGAGGAGGGAGGACAGGGGAATTTATGACTGATATGTAAAACTAAATTAAATATAAAATAAAAATATAAAAAAAAGCGGGTCACAGACTCCTCCCCCTTCTCCTTCCTCTTCTTTCTCTCTCCCTGCATAATCTCCATAGACCTGAGCACATTCCCCTCCGTTCCTTCTCTTAATAAACTCTTATAGTGGATTTTGTTGTGTCTCGTGGATTTTCTTGCACAATAAACAGCGCCGCTTAATAACACTGCGCCACATAAAACTAACAATTGCTTCCACCAGATTGACCTGTGAGCATATCTATGGGGCATTTTCTTGATTAATGATTGATGTGGGAGGGTGGAGTCCACTGTGGGTGGTACCACCCCTAGGCAGGTCGGCCTGTGTTGTTTGAGAAAGCAGGCTGAACAAGCCATGACAAATAAGCCAGGAAGCAGCATTCCTCTATAGTCCGTGTTCCAGTTCCCGCTTCCAGGTTCCTGCTTTGGCTTCCCTCAGGTGGAACTGTAACCTGTAATTTGAATAAATCCTTTCCTTCCCCAAGTTGCTCTTGGATGAGGTGTTTATCGTAGCAACAGACAGCAAACTCAAACAGGTGTCATTCCTCAGGCAACATCCAGCTTGTGTTTTGAAGCAGGATCTCTCACTGGCCTGGAGCTCCCTGAGTTAAGGTTAAGGCAGCTGCTCTGTGAGGCCCAGGGATCTGCCTGTCTCTGCCTCACAAATGATGCGATTACAAGCACACACCACCATGCCAAGCTTTTTTTATGTGGGTATTGGGGCTTGAACTCGGGTCCTGGTACTTGCAAGGCAAGCACTTTATAATTGCACCACCTCCCTAGCTCTCAATCAGCTTTATCACTGGTGATGAGAACCTTGATACTAATCTTAGTTAAGATGTTATTTATGGGTCTCTCCACCTGCGAGTAACTATATTTCCATTTTCACTGTGTTAGAAGCAGGTCGCTAAGTCCAGCTCACATTCAAGAAGATAGAAATTAACTAAGAGGGAAGAGCCTCCAGGCTTTTAAAAACGCACTGTTCACTGGGCCCAGCTGTTAGAGCAGGGAGGGTCCAGACCTGCCCTATGACTTACTGGTGACCTTTCATGAGTCACTCAGTCTCCTAGAGCTGGGATTTACCTTCCTCTTATGAAACCAGAATGGTAGCCCTGCCCCACAGCCGTCTCCCTAGGGCTTCAGAGGCATGAGTGTGGAAACACCCAGAGTGGCTGGAACCTGTCAAGGGAGCCATATTGATGACAGCAGAGTTCCTCGGATTCTTTTCATCGCCACACCACCAATGCCCCCCAAAAGCAGTGAGGCCATCACTATTCTTATAGAAGGATCTCATGTTGTAAACACGCTAACAAGGATGTCGTGTGGAAGGAGTACCGCGGGGGAATGTTTCTGTAAAGTGAAGCATTATTTTGCAAAGTGGATAATTCCCCTGAATTTAGCCTTTTTGTATAAAGTCAGCTTTTCGATTATTGGATTTGCTTAAACCAAAGGGTTGTAGGAATTCCTTCCAAAGTACACGTTGTTTTGGTACAGACGCTCCTGAGCAGACAAGTCTTCTACTGTATAGAACACATTCTGTTTCTACTTACGGCAGTGGACTGCAGTGGAATTGTCGATTACAGTCATTATGTCACAGCCCGGAGGTTGGCTCTGCTAGTGGAGAACTCCAGCCAATTTGTGTTTCTGACACTTGATGTTGGCAAGAACTGACCTCCGCTGTTTGGGAACTCTAACCAAGCCGGTGGCTGGTAGTCTACGTAAGATTGTTTGAGACAGAGTCTCGTAGATCCTAGGCAGGCCATGAGCTTATGATGTAGCCAAGAATGATCTTGAACATTTCTTTTTTTTTGGAAAAAGGATTCCCTTTTTTGTTATTTTAATTTTATTTTTTAATTACATTTTTTCATAAAATATATTTTCATCATATTTCCCCTCCCTCAACCCCCCATCCCCCCCACCTTCCTACCAACCTCATGATTTTTTTTTCTCTCTCTCTCAAAAAGAAAACTCAGAAAATGAAAATAAAAACAAACACAAAAAACCAGTACAACAAGAAACACCAAAATGAAACAAAAATATCCCTCCCAAAACAAAGCAAGAGAAAATGCGGAGTCAGTTTTGTATTGGCCAACTCCTCCTGGACACGTGTCCTGCCATGAAGTGTGGCTGACAAACCCAGGCACCTTCCACTGGAGGAAACTGAGCTTCCTTTTTTCATCTGGCACCAATTGAAACAGCTTCGCGGTTAGGGGCGGGATTTTGTGTTCACCTCCCCTTCTCTGTGCTGGGGTTTGAACCTGTGCAGGCCCTGTGCCTGCTGCCGTGTGTGTGTGTGTGTGTGTGTGTGTGTGTGTGTGTGTGTGTGTGTGTGTGAGTCCTGTCTGGAAGACTGAAACAAGATTTCCTATAGCCCAGGCTGGCTTCCCTATAGCCCAGGCTGGCCTCCCTAGATAGGTGAGGGAGACCTTGAACTCTACAACCTCCTGCCCCTATGAGCTGAGTACTAGGATTTCAGCCATGTGCCATTGTTCCTGGTTTTATATGGTTTGGGAATTTACAGCCAGGGTTTTCAGGGTTTCTAGGCAGCACTTTACTGACTGAGCTCTATCCTCAGCCCCTGGGGAGAGTTTTTCTGGGCCCTGCCTCCTAGGGTTGGGAACTCACAGTCGTCCACATGGGCCACCTCACCGAGCATGCAGACTCTGCTCTGGTACGACTCAAGGCACTGTTCCAGGGATGTAACAAAGATGGTAGTTCCTAGATTTCAGCACCATGGAAGCCCTGCCTCCCACCCTGAAGAGCCCACTGCTAAGTCCATCCTCCCCTTCACCAGGGCCAGGCCCTGACAAGCCTAGAAGGGGTTGGTGAGCAATAAGGCCACAAGGCCAAACCTTCGATGTCATTTCTAAATTCATCTCTGTAGACAGTTCCAGAGGCAAGGTGACAGAGGACAGTCATTTCTCTATACTTTTCCCGTGTGGCCATGACTGCAACACACAGCCTACACAGTGTGCATCATGTACTTTGTGTGTTCTCTAAAGAGATGTGTGGTGTTTACAGAAAGGCCCAATTGTTGGGTGGGTTGTGGGAAGGGTTAAGTGTTGGTTAAATGTCAAGATTTTTAGAAGTCGAGAGTGTTGAGTAGCCACTGACATTTCCTTATTTGGGGGTGAGGAGGGTGGGGTGAGTGCAGGTACATATGTGTACCTGTGTAGTGGCCGGAGATGCACACTTGACCAGCTGATCTATCCTGCTGGTCCTGGGGTGCTTCACTTTCTTTTCATATGCAAAGAGGTTCCAAGAGGGGGGCAGGGCTGGGGAGCTAGCTCAGCAGTTAAGAGCACGGATGCTCCAAAGGACCCAAGTTTGGTTCCCGACACCCACTGTGGGTGTCTCACAAGCACTGGTGAGGCCAAAGGGCACCTGCACTCACATGCACACACCGCCCTACACACACACACGTAATTTTAAAAATAGTGAAAAGAGGACCAGGCACGGTGGTACAGGCCTTTAATCTCAGCACTCGGAGGCAGATACAGACAGATCTCTGTGAGTTCGAGGCCAGCCTGGCCTACATAGTTCCAGGACAGCCAAGGCTACATAGAGAGACCTTTCTCCAAAAAACAAAACAAAATAATAATAATAATAATAATAATAATAATAATAATAATAATAAATTATTCTTCTTAAAAAATGGAAGCAACTCAGTTTCCCAATTTCTGTCACCACTGGGAAGAATCAGCAAATGCACCCCATTTCTATTCTCCCCACTTGTTTGTTATCTCTGTCCCCTGCTCCCCAAGCCTTCCCCTCTACCTGCCCCCACTGGAAGCCCTTCTCTCTTCTCTGAGTATCCATCTGGTTATTTATTTCCTTCAAGCTTCAAGCAGCCTCATGGTCTATGGGAGGCGCCTTTTAATAACTGCTTTAGTCCCAAATGCCACTCCCATCTACTCAAGATGTGCCACTCTGAAGAGGAGGACACGCTATCTGCTCATCGTGACATGTTACTTTCTCCCTGTCCTCTCTTGTCCAGTGCAATGTGATGGTGTGCAGACACCACATGGGACAGGCCAGCATCTACCCCTTTTTCCTCTGGCAAAGGACTTGATTTTCCTTCTTACAGTCATCTCGTGTGCTCTCTCCTGCCACCCATCATCCTTGTAAGTTCCAACTCACCCTCCCATAAGGTCACCTTCTGGCTCAGAAGAGTGTCTGTGACCAATAGCACCAATGTCTTCTGCTCCTCTGACAGATGTTTGCTTCCAGATCCATCAGGGCTAAATAATCTTCCCATGAGTGGGGCTGAGGACAGTGAGGGAGGGAAGAGCAGGAATAACGGGTAAACCTGAGCTCCTGGCTTCCTCGGCATCGGAAGCAAAACACATCTCGTGGGGGACATCCCAAGACCTCACTCTCTGCTCCCCACACCAAGCTCTTTGGGTTGATCTTACTGTCTCCCCAGGAACAATATAGTATTCTACGTAAGCTAGAACAAGTTCCTCATAAATAGGGACTGCTGAAATGGGAGTAATATTTTAAAACAGCCAATTCAAAGAGGTAAAGATTTATTTTATGATGAAATCTACACAAACCATAGTGGTTTTTCACTTGTTACCTAAAGATAGAAGAAGGTTGGAGAGGGGTAGCCAAAGAGAGAGGATAATGATTCTCTTTAGTTTACTGCTTTTACATACTCCATATCCTACGGATTATGGTCAGTTTGTTCCAACACACACACACACACACACACACACACACACACACACACACACACACACTAACACCACACACACACATACCACACACACATACACACACACTAACACCACACACACACACTAACACCACACACACACACACACTAACACTACACACACATACCACACACACACACTAACACCACACACACACACTAACACCACACACACACACCACACACACACACACACACACACACACACACACACACACACTCATACCACCTTCCCCCCATTTCTTGGTGAAGTATTAGGGAGTGAACACAGGGCCTCTCCCATGCTAAGTCAGAACTCCAGTACTGTGCTGCATCCCTAGGCTTTTAGCTCCATCTTGACATGAAGTCTCCCTGGGTTGCCCAGTCTGACCTCAAACTCACGTTCTGATTGGCTAAGCCTATAGCTGTGCATCACCAGGCCTGCGTGAGTGATGGGGGAAGCTGCTGCCCTCCTCCTCTTTCTCTTCTTTTTCATTTTTGTTTTTGAAATGTTTTATAACTTCAACTCCAAATCTTCCTGCCTCAGCCTCCTGGGTACTGAGATCACAGGTGTGCAAGGCCACACCCAACAGAATTATGGCTTTTTGACAAAGACCATGGACTCTAAGTTCATGACCTGGATTCAAGTCAGTATTTTGATATTTAAAAACTCTGGTCCTAGATAAAGTATTTAGTCTTTCCAATCCTCACCTTCTTCAGAAGGAAAAAGTGCTGTCTAACTCTTGGGTTGTCGTGAAGACTGAGCGAACCACACTTTTCTATAGAAAAGGCTGGTTTTCCGGTCGGTGCTGGCACACACCTTTAATTCCAGCACTTGGGAGGCAAAGGCAGGCGGGTCTCTGTGAATGTGATGCCAGTCTGATCTACAGAGAGTTTCAGGACAGCTAGGGCTACACAGAGAAACCCTGTCTCGAAAAACCAAACAAAGAAAGAGAGGGAGGGAGGGAGGGAGGGAGGGAGGGAGGGAGAGAGGGAGGGAGGGAGGGAGGGAGGGAGAGAGAGAACAGGAAGGAGGAGGAAGAAAGAAAGAAAGAAAGAAAGAAAGAAAGAAAGAAAGAAAGAAAGAAAGAAAGAAAGAAAGAAGGCAGGCAGGAAGGCAGGCAGGCAGGCTGCTTTCATGGTGCTATCATTCTTAAATTGTCTTAAAGTGTCACCTCCTGAACCCTTTGTCCTTTGACGTCCTATAGCGTGCCATCTTATGCTGTAAGATGGGAATAATGTGAGTTAGGGGAGAGTTAACCTTAGCAGAAAGAAGCCTTTCCCATGATGATGAAGACCTCTGGTTCCCATCACTACAACCAGCCTCTACCAGGGACAGTGTGAGCCTCAGAGCAGATCTTTTGTTCTCTGTGGACAGGGCAATAGTAAACAACACACTTCCTAGGGTGAGGTCGGCGGTTCAAACCTCAGCTTTGGTCCTTCACAACATTTCGACTTCTCTGAGCCTCGACTTGTTCACATGCCATGAACAAACAGGGGGCTGTTACCAGCGTTGGTAACGCAGTTATGTACATTTTAGTAGGCCTTTAGACAACACAGCAAGGCTGTTTACTGAATCCTGAAGACAGCACAGTCTTTCTGGTACAGAGCAGGCTGAACAGTAAACTCCAGTACTTTGCACTCATGGACCTTAGTCTAAGGAGGAAGAGAGTTACCATTTCACAAATTCTAATAAAGCATGATGAGTAATTTGATAGAGGAAAAACAAGGAACTCAAACACAGTGGAAGGCTCATCACAGGTTAAGTATTTGGAAAACTGGTTGAAGGGCTGATAAGAAGTCAAAGAGAAAGAGAAAGAGAAAGAGAGTTGTGTAGCGCCGTGGCCATCTTTCCCTTCATATCAATGGACTGAGATGGAGCAATTCTAAGACAATCTGCCTGTGGCTTTGCTCTAATCATCGAAGTTGCTTTAGGATGGGGACTTAGCAGCCTGTTTTAGAGTTTAGAGATGAGTGAATAAGTTGGTTTAGGATGGGGACTTAGCAGCCTGTTTTAGAGTTTAGAGTTGAGTGAATAAGTTGGTTTAGGATGGGGACTTAGCAGCCTGTTTTAGAGTTTAGAGTTGAGTGAATAAGTTGGTTTAGGATGGCTCAAGCAGAGCAAAGATCGAAGACCTGTTCTCCCCCACACCCCAATCGGACACTTTTTAAAAAGGCATTATTTGCTGTGGATAGCATCTTCCTAGCTTTTTACTAATTTGGGAACCCAGAGTATAGACAGAGCCAATCCCACCTAGAAACCAAGGAAGGAAAACTGTAGAACCCAAGGTTATCACCCACTGGCCTTTTGACTAAAGCACAAGCCGATGGATCCCACTCTCGTTGAGACCAGCTAGAGCTGAGTCCCCTGTTGTTCCAATGATACTCTAACCAACACGCAAGAGAAGAGCAGTTTAAGAAGTCAGGCTGAAGAGGACCAGGGGCATCCACTGTATTTAACAACATGGAGGCCACTGAGACCCAGGCAAAGTCAGTATTAGTGGTGGGGGCCTGGGAGCAGGAAGAACCTGCTTCTACTGTATAACTAAGTGAG
Organism: Peromyscus eremicus; assembly: GCF_949786415.1. Taxonomy (NCBI): domain Eukaryota; kingdom Metazoa; phylum Chordata; class Mammalia; order Rodentia; family Cricetidae; genus Peromyscus; species Peromyscus eremicus. The sequence continues at coordinate 5,946,982 of NC_081416.1, read as the reverse complement.
TAGAAGATCCCCTTAAGACATGAATCCTTGAGGGAGGGGAAACTGTGGTTGGCATATAAAATAAATTTTAAAAAATTAATAATTAAAAAAAGACATGAATCCTTGACTGTGCTTCAGGGGCCCACTCTAAGATCTGTCCTCACAGAGAGCTGAGATTCTCTAAGATTCTAAATACTCACTGTTCCACTAGCCACCAAAACACGCCCCACTGCAAATCCTTTACCTATGAGGGTTCTCTACCAGCCCACAGGCTTCTCTATAGAAGGAACAATTGGAGTAGGTTAGATAAACTAAATTTCCATCACAGGGGGCCAGTCGGATTAAGATTTGGCTGTTTTCTCTCAAAGGCACTGTTGCTTACTAGAATGACCCCTGCTTCTGTGAGGTGGGCCAGTGGGATACATAGCCCCTGGGGAAAAGATTCAAAGTGTTTACTGGGCTTAACAGTAGCTCAGTGGACAAGGTTCCAAGTTCAGCCTCCCAATACTGAAACAAGCAAACAAAAAAATCCTACATATTCTTGACTCAGCAGATGACGGAACTTGCCACTAATGATCCTAATTCAATCCCTAGAACCCACAAGGTGGAAAGAGAGAACTGACTCGCACAAGTTGTCCTCTGATCTCCACATGGGTACTATAGCGAGGGAACCCCCCTCACACAAATAAACTTAAAAAAATCCCTGTGTACACTCTAAGAAAGAGAATGTAAGAAGCAGGCTTCACATTGAAGACTAGGAAGGGCACTGCACAAGCATTCCGTCATTTACAAGCTCCAGTGGGTTCAGGTTTCCTTAACTTGGGTCTCTTCCAGTAAATAAAGGATTCCAACCCACTAAAGTAACTATCGCTCCCTGCCAGTAACTCCAGGAGCCCCAGCACTCTTCAAGAAATGGCTCATTTGTCAGCTTTGCTTGCCACGGAAACCCTCCAATCTCTCCTCCCACAAGCTCCAGTGTATACTCTGGCTTCCAAGCTCCAATGTCTACCCTGGCTTTAGTGGGGGCCTTGGACTTCGGTGGTGTGTATGGCTAGCACTCATTCATCCCGGGGATCCTACCTGTACAGCAGGACAGATTATAACCTTAACCAGAGGAGTGCAGTCCAGACTGGGAACACAGCTAGGCACACTCTGTGACTGCCTCCTTTGTAACCCTCTGAAGGACCATCTATTACTACCCCACTTAGATGTTTGTGAACTTTCCACTTGAAAGAGATTTAGATTTACAGAAAAGTTGCAAAACAATCTTCTTCTGTCCTTCAACCAGCCACAACCTAAACACTAACATTTTACACAATCACAATGTAGTCAAAACAAAACAAAAAAAAAAATTGGACTGGACTGAAGATGTAGCTCAGTTGGCATAGTGCCAGCTAGCATGCACATGACTCTGGGCTTGAGCCCCAACATCATGCCGACAGGGTGTGGCAGCTCATGCCTATAAGCCTGGCACTTGGAAGGCGAAGGTGGTGGGATCAGGAGTTCAAGGGTATCCTTGGCTCTGTAGAGAGTTCAAGGCCAGCCTGGAATACATGAGACCTGGTTTCAAAAATAAATCAATTAGTTAATTAATTAACATGGTGACAGTACTTAGTTAACCTAGAGAAAAAAATAGCTAAGCCAGCAGGCACACTGGCCCACATCTGTGATCTCAGAACTCTAAAGGTGGAGACAGGGATCTTTAGTTTGCCCTAGACAACATCTTTAGTTTCCTTTGAGACAATTTGAAGAGGGAGTACTGGCCACAATTCACAGGATAAGCTTCTACTTGGTTTTGTCCGATGTTCCCTCAAGATTAGGTTCAGGTTACATGTTTCCGGCAAGAATATCGCCATGCCCTTTCAGAGCATAGATTGAGTGGTACATGATGTCAATTTATGTCATTACTTGGAATGTCAACTCTGATTATTTGATGCCAGTGGCGTTTGCCAGCTCTCTTCTCTGCAAAGCCACTGTCCTTCCTTCCCTTTGCAACAGATAAGTGAGTAACTGGTCGGAAAAGTCTCCAGCCTGGGTAAGCAGCTGCTTCTCATCACACTTGTACTCTGTAGTTCTTTTTTATTCTTCTTTTACTTCTTTACTTGAGACAGGGTGTCATGTAGCCAGGCTGCTCCTGAACTCATTTATGTAGGCAAGGGTGACCTAGAACTTAGGCAAGGGTGACCTAGAACTTAGGCAAGGGTGACCTAGAACTTCTGACCCTCCTGCTCTTACTTTCTAAGTGCTGTAACGGCAGGTGTGCACCACCACACTGTTTACACAGTGTAGGACTGCAGGTGTGCACCATCACACTCAGTTTGCACTGTGTGGGACTGCAGGTGTGCACCACCACACTGATTACACAGTGTGGGACTGTAGGTGTGCACCACCACACTCAGTTTACACAGTGTGGGACTGCAGGTGTGCACCATCACACTCAGTTTACACAGTGTGGGACTGCAGGTGTGCACCACCACACTGATTACACAGTGTGGGACTGCAGGTGTGCACCACCACACTGTTTACACAGTGTAGGACTGCAGGTGTGCACCACCACACTCAGTTTACACAGTGTGGGACTGCAGGTGTGCACCACCACACTGATTACACAGTGTGGGACTGCAGGTGTGCACCACCACACTGTTTACACAGTGTGGGACTGCAGGTGTACACCATCACACTGATTACACAGTGTGGGACTGCAGGTGTGCACCACCACACTGATTACACAGTGTAGGACTGCAGGTGTACACCATCACACTCAGTTTACACGGTGTGGGACTGTAGGTGTGCACCACCACACTGTTTACACAGTGTAGGACTGCAGGTGTGCACCACCACACTCAGTTTACACAGTGTGGGACTGCAGGTGTGCACCATCACACTCAGTTTACACGGTGTGGGACTGTAGGTGTGCACCATCACACTCAGTTTACACGGTGTGGGACTGTAGGTGTGCATGCCCACACTCAGTTTGCACGGTGTGGGATGGAACCCAGGGCTTCTTGCTTGGTAGGCAAGCACTTTGTCGGCCTCTGCCTACGAATTATAACATCGATTGAGCTTGACAACATTTGCTATGTGGTGTTTGCCAAATACTAACCCTGTTTCCACATCTCCACCAAGATTAAGAATTAGAATTCTGCTGTAAGGAAGACCTGGCCTCTTCTTCCTTTTAATTTGCATGTTTATTTATTTCTGCCACTATAAGTTCTTTGGATACCAAACCCATTTCTCAGAGTAGAAAACTGAGACTGAAAACTGTTAGAGAAAGTACCCATACTCACAAAGCAAGGATGAGGAAGAACCAGGTTTATTCTTGGGCCACCTGTGTCCTTATCCGATAATGCTTTCCAGCCATTCTGGAGGCTGAGGCATGAGGATGGCTAATTCAGAGCTCCCTGGGGCAACTTAGTGAGTAGGAAGAAGGCTGGACTCAGCTCTGTGGCAGGGTGCTTGCCTGCCTTGCAGTGGGACCTAGTTTTAATCCCCAGCACTACTAAATTAATGATACTAGTTTCTGAGAATGTACATCTATAGCTTGACACAGATCCCTCCTTCCTTGATGACAGAGGCATTCCCATGGTAATAAGTTTCACAGTAGCTCCTTTGGCAACACTGGCATCCTCATGGCATCCTCCGGTTGTTGTGTTCTAGTTCCTTTGTTTTTAAAAAGATCAACTTGCACCCTCTTTATAACCAGGCGTGGTGGCCCTCACTTACAGTCTCAGCGTGTGGGAGGCTAAGGTAGACCCATCATGGATCCCAGGCCAAACCGGACTGCATAAGGAGACACTGTCTCAGACAAAACAGCAAAACATACCAAGTGGACAAACTGACAAAAATACACAGAACATTCAGAAATACACGCTTTCTCTCTGTGACTGCCAATAAATGAATGTGTCCAGTTGTAGTTAGCAGAGGATGTGGCTGTGATAATCAGGTGCCAAATGCCTTACGTTTTTATAGAGAGAGGGAGGAGCCATTTTTAATGATACCCTATACATCTTTAAGATGGGCCCCAGGTCTGTGGCCCTACTACAGCCAGGGTCTGTGTTGATGTTCATGGCCCGTTACCATGAGGGCCATGAGGATTCATGGGGTCTGTGTCTGAGGGACGTGCTACCACTGGGGCCATGCCAGGCTGAGTGGCCTACTCAGCTACCTGGGGTCATGGTGACGCCCAGACCGGGCTGCTACTGAGGACTATGTCTGGGTCCGTGGTCCTATTGCGGCCTGGGTCTGTGTTAAAATCGGTGGCCCGTGTTGCCACCAAGGGCTATATGGATGCCTGGGGTCAAATCAGCCACCTGAGTCCATGTTGGCTGCCAAGGGCCCTGCAGATCTGAGTGGCCTGCGCTGCTACCTGATGCCATGGTGATGTCTAGCCAGAGCTGCAGCTGAGGGCCATGTCTGGGTTCTTGACCCTACTACAGCCAGGGTCTGTGTTGATGTCTGAGGTTCCTGTTGCCATTGAAGACCATGTGAGTGCCTGGGATCTGGGGCCATGTTGGTGTCTGAGGGTCACATTGCCCCTGGGATTATGCTCATCTGGGTGGCCTGCACTACTACCCGGGGCAATGGTGGCGTCCACCCCAGGCTGCTGCTGAGAACCATGTCTGGGTCTGTGGTCCCACTGTAGCCAGGGTCTGTGTTGCCACCAGAGGTTACATGGAAGCCTGGGGTCAGAGTTGCAATCTGAGGCCTTGTTGGTGTCCAGGGGGCAGGGGGTGTGCAGCAGCTGGAGTCTTCCTGATCTGGGTGGCCTGTGTTTCCACTCAGAGCCAGGATGTCATCTGGGTACAAGCTGCTGCTGAGGGCCATGTCTGGGTCTGTGGTCCTGCTGCATCTGGGGTCTGTGTTGATGTCTGTGACCTGTGTCACCTCAGGAGGCCATAGGAACCATGTGTGATGAAATCAGAGGGCCATGCTAAGCTAGTCCTGCCCTTCACTGGCCCTGGGAAAGCTGGCCCCGGCCCTCACGGGAGCTGGCCCTCAGCACTCAGGAGAAATGTCTCCACCCCTTATCATGGCAAGGGAGAGCTGACCCTGATGGCATGAGCATAGAGTAGCTGGTTCGACCCCTTGCCTGAGTGGGGGTGCCCAGTGGCCGGGACTGACCAGCTCAGCTACCACCCAGGCCCACAGCCAGGCCTTGGGTTGTCCCACCCTAACATCTGCCCCATCTAGGACCTGCTGGAGCTCATGAAGGGACTGATCCTGTAGAATGATAACTACAGGATCTCTGTGACTCAGGGTGGCCACGGGATATCCAAGAGGAGTTCTGGTGGGGATCCAGTGAGGATGGTGTACCAGGAACCAGAGGCCTTGAACCAGACCAGTGACTCATTGCAATGAACATTTGCAAGCAAAGCTGATTAGACAAAAGGGTGCACATGTGACACACCAAGACTCCCAGTCCCACCAGGACAAATGAAGAGGTGTTGGAGAGGCAGGAAAGATGGAGGAGTGAGGAGGTGTTTGCTGTTGTTCTCTCTTATTTTTGTTCTTTTGGTTTTTGTTTTTGTTTGTTTGCTTGTTTTGGTTTGGTTTAGTGGTTTGTTTTTTTTTAATTTTCATTTGGTAGGGGCACTGCAGGGAGGAGAGAAGGAAATGGGGGGACTGGGAGGTGAGTGGGATTGGGGTGCATGAGGTGAAATTCCCAAAGATTCAATAAAGAAGTTATGTTAAAGATAGATAGATAGATAGATAGATAGATAGATAGATAGATAGATAGATAGACAGATGATAGATAGATAGATAGATAGATAGATAGATAGATAGATGATAGATAGATAGACAGACAGATAGATAGATGATAGATAGATAGACAGACAGACAGATAGATAGATGATAGATAGATAGACAGACAGACTGACAGATAGATGATAGATAGATAGATAGATAGATAGATAGATAGATAACAGACAGATAGACAGACAGACAGATAGACAGATAGGTGATGGGATCCCAGATGGCTTATTCCAGGGCATTGTTTGAAGATTACAAGAGATAACAATGTAAGCAGCCAGACTGGTGTACTCAAGCAGGGACTCCCAGAAAGACTAACAGCAAGGACAGCTATGGGGCAGGTAATGCCCCTACAAAGACTGGATGCTAGAGTCTTGTGCCTTAAACCCAGGACACTTTCTCCTTCTGGTAATTTAGAGATGCATCTCTCGTCTCCCGGCTCTACCTGTAGCCGATATGCTTGATTGATTCCCATGTTGTAGGCACAGATAAAGGCCAAGCAAGTCCCTTTTGAGATGTCTGGCTCCTGTGTTCAGGAACAAAGAGCTGGAGCAGAGACCCATGGGCAGTGGTGGAAATAGAGGCAATTTACTAAGAAAGAGAACACCCCCAAACATGGAAGTGAGTAAGAGATCCCAGAAAAGGTCGACACCACTGGTCTCCCAGCCATGAGTGTGGCATGGCTTGATGGGTCTTTCCCACAGCACCTGCCCTCCCTGGAGACCTCTCTGGGTCTTTCACCCCATTGTCACTTGCCCCAGCCCATCATCACCAGTCACCAGCACAGTTCAGGCCCAGGTGGGTAACAACCATAGGACCCAAGAGGCGTGACTGCCAGCTCCTCGGAACCTGCTGGGAGAGACACGCTCTGCCTTCCATCTATGCTTCCGAAGGAAATGCTGCCTCTGCTTTCCCCACCGATGGGCACTGTGGCAGCCATCTTGCCATCGGAGGAGTCATCCTGAGGGAAGATGGAACTGGGAGGTGGAAACTCCTGGGCTGTGTCTTATTCCACAGGAAGTCAGCAAGAGCTGATCTTAAACAGTTTGGGTCGAGTTAGAAATAGAAAGACTCCTCACAAACAGAGCATCTGTGGTCTCCCAACACTCCAGCACCTCCTGTGCACATCCAGCCACTAGTCTCTGCTCTCCTGGGGGGAAGCCTGGTCCCCAGAGCCTCCCTTCTGCTCCCTCAGCCAGGTGAGACCTCAGAGAGGAAGCCTGGCCCTGGCTTCTGTGCGTTCTATTTATATGTGAAATCACTTGCATTCTCCTAGTTAGTGGCAGATCTGCCTGTTTGATGTTAATGAGTTTGTGAACCCAACAAAAACATAAAAGAGGAGGCTCTTGCAAAGAGGGAAAATAGAAAATAAAGTGCCATTGAGATGGGCTGGGCTTGAGATCTGCCTTGAATCTCACCAGCCCCCTTTCTCTGGCTTCCCAACGGGGCCCCCTTTCATCCAATGGAAGAAATCAAGATAAAATGCCAGTCTGGTGAATATCCCGCAAAACCAAACCACTCTGATTAGTCTGGACAAAGAAAATGAAGAATTTGGCTGATCAAAGTGAGCTGGGCTCCCCCTTGAGCCTCACCCACCCCATTAGGCCTCCTGTGGACAAGAGAGGCAGGTTTCTCCCCATCAGGAGTGCTGCCATGTTCATTTTCAAGCAGCCTTGTGCACACGGTGAGAGTCTGAACTGTCTCCTAATAACCCACTTTAGGACACAGACGTTCTGATCTGATATTACTAAATGAAAGTGGCCGCTTTCTAATCTGGGGAGAGTGGGGGCATTTGTAACAGCCAGAATCAAAGGCTGGGGCTCTTTCTGTTCCTAATTATCAATAGTGTTTTATAATCTTATTAATATTGATACACAGTATACTGAAGATCTGTTAAGGAGTAATGTATGTGGAAGATAATTAACAAGACCCGAGTCAGATCAATCGCCGATTTGACAGCCAACGGTGTGTGGCTTATAAATTATACATATTCTAGGTATTGCTCCAAATGTTTAAAGTTTCAGTCCAATCCTTCCGATCCAAGCGCTCGGGGAAGGCTTGAACCTAAAGGTACTGTCCCCAGCCTGCTGGAGCCTCCTCTGCATACACAGGACTTGCCTCCTTACTTAAAAATCAAAGGGTTTCCTTTACTGCCAACTCCACACAAGGCATAAAAACACACCTTTTCCTTGTAAAGTGCAGAAAAACAAAAGGTGAGATCTTGTAAGGAAAGAGATGATTAATAAAAGGAAAGCAATTTGCCTTTTGATTTCCGAAGGAAGGTAGCAGCTGAGTGTTTCAGGTGGCAGGACTCACGTTCTCCTCCATTCAGTTGGGACCGACATGAGATACTGGGCTGAGGTGATGCATAATCTCAATTAACGCGTCTGTTTCGATTGGCTCAGGAGCCTACACTACACTCCTGGACAAGCATGTGTGTGTTTGGGGGGTGCATACACGTCTGCCAAGTAATTATGAAAGTGGTAAGGACTTTACACAGCAGTCCCAAGGACAACCCACTGTCTCAGACCTTCTCCTGCAAGAGATGCCTTCACTACACCTGTATTTCCGAGGCAGGAGGAAGCCAACCTGTGTTACATAGTGAGCTCCAGACTAGCCTGAGTTACAGAGTGAGACTCCACCTTAAAAAAAAAAAAAAAGCTGCACCTGTGTTGCTCACCCCTGGTTGTGAGGGGACACTTGTTCACCGTGAAGAAGAGCTAGTTGACTTGGAGGATGCTCTAAAGAGCGTCCAGCTCTTCCCACTGATGTTGCAGAAGGAATTATCCAGTCTGTGAACAGAGACAGGCAGTTGTCTGTGAGTGTTTCTGCTTTACTTCTGCCATCTGTGAAACAGAAACACAGAAGCCGCCTCCCCCAACTCTGTGGGGTGGGGTCAGGACGAAATGACAGGTGTCTGTCTGGTATCCACAATCATGCCACCCTCCAAGCCAGTGCTGGCTCCCAGTGCACAGAACACAGCCGGCCTTGCTCACCGGCACACCGTCCCCCTTCTTAGGGCCTGCTGGTCCCCCCACTTTGCTCGGTGCTTCCTGTGAGCCATTTGCCATGCCCATCTGTCCCTGCCCTGCCCTCTCATGCTGCCTCCTTCCCTGGAAGTGCTTCTTCCTGAGGCCTCACCTTTTGGAAGCAACATAGTGAAGCCAGGTGTCACATTCTCCAAATGGCTTCCCTGGTCCTTTAAAGCAAAAGTTACTTCTGGCCATTTATCATATTTTACTTGTAGTGGAAGCATTGGAACCTTGTCCATTCCTGATGGTAAAATCAAGCTAGGTATGAACAAAGTGCTCTCTCTCTCTCTCTCTCTCTCTCTCTCTCTCTCTCTCTCTCTCTCTCTCTCTATGTTTTTGAGGTAGCATGTATCCCAGCCTAGTCATAGCTGAGAATATCTTTGAGCTTCTGCCCCTCTGGCCCCACCTAGACCAGAGCTGGGGACCTAGGGCTTTATGCAGGATAGGCAAGCACACTCTATCAACTGAGTTACATCCCCAGCCTTCTGTTTGGTTTCTGAGACAGAGTCTCACTATATATCCCTGGAACCCACTACTTAGACCAGGTGGGTCTCAAATTCAGCAATCCTCTGCCTCTTTGGGGGCCTGGGTTACAGGCATGTATCACCATATCTGGCTCACTTGTTCATTTTCATCCCCTGTGGACCCCCACTCCATGTCTGAGTGTTTTTGGAATCTTTGCCCAAGGACTGCCCTAAACACCGTGCTGGTGTACTCCGGTGGCCTCCACAGTAGATAGAGAATGGTGGTAGCACATAGGGCCACACTGACCAGAGGAACTGCTTGGGAGCACAGATCCTGGGCAGGATCTACAGTCGGAATGTAGTGTCTTACTGAATGCTCCCAGAAGCCTCTGGGGTGGGACCTAAGATGTGCTTTGTCTAGCTGATAACACATTGCAGACTGCTATGCCTCATCTCCATCCTCCTGAGCGTCCAGCTGCACCATACTTCCCAGATGCCCTTGCAGTGAGATGTAACCATGTGACTAGCTTCTGCCCAGTGGATTACAAAGGCAGATAACATCTGCCAGTTCCAGACAAGCTCATAAAAACCTCCCCTGTGACTCTCCTTTCTCTAGTGTGGCTGTAGGTGTGAAGGGTCCAGCCAGTGATCCTGGAGGACTGTGGAGCCGCACGGAAGGCCACCTCCTGCAGAAACTAAACTTTGCTTTGTTAGTACTGGGATTTAAGGTTCTCACTTGCATGAGGAGACTGGAATCTGCTTATTTGACTTCAGGAAAGAGATGGTCAGTTGCAGATTGGAGGCTGGGATCTTAACTGGCACCTAGATGTCTCTCATTCCTGTGACTCCAACTAGTACCCTCTGCTGAGTCTCCACTAAGAAAAAAATACAAACTTCCTACTGGGGAACCAAGGCCTTCCAAGTGTGACCCTCAAACCCCTGAAAGAACCTTCTTTGGGGACTTTGCGAAACTGCTGATTGTCGCCCACATTAAGGGAAGAGGGAGCAGGAGTGGAGTGGTGGCCCTGAGTGGTGGCCCTGATGGTCACTCCTGTGCCAATCCCTGACATCTGTGCCATCCCTGTTGCACAATATTAAAGATGTGTCACATTTGTTTATGCTGTGGAACATTTGTTTAGTGATGCAAAGACGTGCTGCATCCTTTTATGTTGCATTTGTTTAACTCTGTGAAGCTGTGTTACTTTGCCTGTCTAAAACACCTGATGGTCTAATAAAGAGCTGAACGGCCAATGGCAAGCAGGAGAAAGGATAGGTGGGGCTGGCAGGCAGAAAGAATAAACAGGAGGAGAAATCCGGGAGCAGGATCGTGAGCAAGAAAAGGAGGACACCAGGGGCCAGCCACCCAGCTACACAGCAAGCCAGAGTAAGAAGTAAAGGAAGGTACATAGAATAGGGAAAGATAAAAGCCCAGAGGCAAAAGATAGGCAGGATAATTTAAGGTAAGAAAAGCTGGCTAGAAAAAAGCCAAGCTAAGGCCAGGCATTCATAAGTAAAAATAAGCCTCTATGTGATTTATTTGGGAGCTGGGTAGTGGGCCCCCCAAAGAGAAAAAAGTAAAAGAGAAAAAAAAACCTAAAAAAAACAGCTACACATCCCTTTCCTTTTCAACCAAGCCTGTAGGATGCTGTCACTGCTGTGGGCTTAAAGAAGCTAAGTATCTTGTTCAAGGCTCCATGATTCATGAGGGACACTGGTGGCTTTCACATCTGTGTCCATCTGCTTCCCAAGTTAGCAGTTATTTGTTCCACCCACATCCCAAGAAGGATACATCACTTCAGGTCTATTTCATTATCTTAACAGAAGATACTCCAAGGAGATTCCAGGCGCCATTGTTTATCGCCCTTCCTTAGAGACAGAGATGTCTCTTCAGTCAGGGGCTGAATGGGGCTGTGGGAATGGATCCCAGCAGGTGTCTAACCTAGAGGCCCTACCCTTCCCACAGCCTGGGTCTGGGTCCCAGAGAGCAGGGTCCAAAAGGAAGCACAAGAGAGCAAGGGGGTGGAGTCAAGAGGCTTCATTTATGTCATACCCTGCGAGTCAAGGCAGTTATTCACTCGCTCAGAAAGAGGGAATATCAAAATAGTGGTCTTTTAAAAACCGTTGCGATGGCAAACAAAATCCCACAAAATTCTCCTGTAATAGAAAGGCTGTATAACAGTACCACAATGGGTAACGGATAATTCTGAAGGAATTTAATTAGTAACAGCAAATAGGCATTCATTCATTCATTCATTCATTCATTCAGCTATCATCCATTGAGAAGACACAGACACTAGGCCCTCAGCAGAGGTAGGAACCACTCGATAGTTCCAGGAAAAACAGACCTTTCTGGGGGGGGCCGCAGGTCTGCTTTGGTTTTGTCTGCCCTGCCAGTGGCTGTGGAGAGTTGATTCTGGCCTATGACCATGACCCTGGTTCTGATGCGGACATGAACCACTTCCCAGGTCCTACGCCTGTGTGCTGGCCAGCCTAACCCTGGTTCTGATGCGGACATGAACCACTTCCCAGGTCCTACGTCTGTGTGCTCACCACCCTAACCCTGGTTCTGATGTGGATATAAACCACTTCCCAGGTCCTACACCTATGTGCTGGCCAGCATAACCCTGGTTCTGATGCGGATATAAACCACTTCCCAGGTCCTGTGCCTGTGTTCTGGCCTCCAGAAGGAGTCGATGGTGACACAAGAGAATATCACTATGAATCACACAGTAAATACCACTACGGTCATTATTGTCAGAAAAGAAGGGTGATCTGTGTTACTGTGATGTCCTTGCATTTGTAGAACGTAATGGCTGCTCAGGGCAAAGGAAGGAGTAGGGGCTGTATACACGGGGAGGCAGGAAGGGGCTGGGTGTAGGAAGGAGTGGAGTGAACTTGTGTCATGTGATTACAGGGGCTCAGAAATCTCCTCATCTGTCCATCTCAAACTGGAGAGTCAGGAAGACTAACATAACACATCATCAAGTCTGAATTCAAGACTGAGAACTGGAGAACTAATACGTAAGCCCTGGTCTAAGTTTGGAAGCCTGAGAAAATGAACATCACGTGGGAAGGGGGCAGATAGGCCCTTCCCCCATGCTGTTCACCTCCGGCCCTCAGCAGATTGGAAGACATGGTATTCATTCCTCATCCTCTGACTCACACTAGTCTGCTCTGGAAACACCTTCTGACACACCCAGAGCTATCTGGGCATCTCTTAGCCCTGTGGTGCTGACAGCGAAATTAGCCTTCACATAAAGAGATTATGAGTTCCAAAGTTCCCTCACTCTGTAGCACTCAGGAAGCCTGCAACCCTCAGGGCAAGGGAGTAAGAGCCTGGTCCAAGGGCTAGCCCAAGCCACACCACGGTGGGGCTTCTAGACTCTCTGTGAGGCTGTGTGTGGATTTTTTTTTTTTAATTTGCCATTTTATTTTTCTTTTCCCTGAGATCTTATTATCCTTATTTCTGTTTAGGACGTCCCCTTAGAAATATTTGGATGACATTGTGGAAAGTATCAAAATATCACATTCTATCCATAAATATGTATGATAGTGTGTCAATTAATTTTTAAACAGAGTTATCACAGCCCAGGCTAGCCTCAAACACCATATGAAACCAAAGATGACCTTCTGTGTCTGAAGCTTAACTATGTATATGTATATGAATGTTTGCCTGAATGTGTGTATGTGCACTATGTGAGTGCCTGGTACCCACAGCGGTCAGAAGAGGGCTTCAGATCCCTGAAATGGGAATTAGAGGTGGTTGTGAGCTACCATGTGAGTTCTGGGAATGGAACCTCTGCAAAAGCAGTAAATGGCCGGGCGGTGGTGGCGCATGCCTTTAATCCCAGCACTCGGGAGGCAGAGCCAGGCGGATCTCTGTGAGTTTGAGGCCAGCCTGGGCTACCAAGTGAGTCCCAGGAAAGGCGCAAAGCTACACAGAGAAACCCTGTCTCGAAAAACCAAAAAAAAAAAAAGCAGTAAATGCTTTTAACCACTGAACCACCTCTCGGGCTCACCCCACTTCAACTTTTGATGCTCCTGCCTCCACCTCCAAGGTACTGAAATTCTATGTGTGCACCACCATGCATGGTTTATGTAGTACACAGGATCCAGATCCAGAGTTCTCTGTATGCTAGGCAAGAACTCTGCATACTGAGCCACATCCCTACCCAAGTGAAATTATTTTAGTAAACATTTTAGTGAAATATCTTTGTACCTCATGTAGTAGTTCACACAATCTTCCCAACATTCCAAAAGAGATGGGACTGTCACAGCCCTCTCGCACATATACAGTGAGGGGTCATGAGGCTGGGCACTGGGCTGAGAAAGATAGAGTGACTGTCTCAAAGTCACACAGCACAGCAGAGACGATGAGAAAGAAATCTGACCCCCAGCAGTCTACTGGGAACCACTAGCTTGGGAACGTGTCACTGCCTAGAGCAGCCATGGCTGCTGTCCTGTCCTCTACTACTGGCTCCTGCAGTGGACCCTTTGGTCCTCATGTTCTGAAGGATGCTTAGTGAATGACCCAGCCTAGGATGCTGAGCTCTGGCCTCCGATGGGACGTCCCCTCGTTACCGGTGTGGGGGAATGGGTATAGATGAGGCTGACCGTATCAATTATACATGATCCTCCGAGCCTAAGCCCCTGTGCCGTGGGAGCTGCGGGGGGGGGGGGGGGGGGGGGGCTTAACTCCTTCTCTGCTGCCTGGGAATTGCTAGCGGGTTTACTGGGTTTATATAGAGCTGTGCTCCATGCCTCTGTCCTGGGGCTGGCTGTAGGTCTCCATGGTGGCCTCAGCTCCCTAGTCTTGGGTCCCAGAAAGCGGCTCTTGACTTTACACAGGTGTAAATCAGGCCATTAGCACCTCCTGCTTTGGCTGGGAGGTGTGCCCAAAAGGGGATTTAAAGGCGACAGGGTGGGGGTGGGAAGGAAGCAAGCTCAACTTAATGTTTAACCTTGGTGACAATGGGATTAGGCGTCTTCCCCACCCCCACCCCCACCCATGTAGCTTCTGCGTGAGAGACTCCATAAAATACCTCAGATAACAGAGGAACTGAGCGGGAGGAACTGGGTGGCTAAATTATATATCAGATTGGAGGCAGCTGAGAAAAAGCAACTCTGTAGCGCTCAGCCCTTGCCCCCAGTCCTGGCCCTAGTCACACCCACCCCTCATTGGTCTGAGGGGAAGAAACCCCTGACAGTTCTGCGCACCATGTTAAATGTCTGGGAGGCGGGAAATGGAAGGGAACAGAACCTGGTTGGGACAGGAGAGAGGAGAGACATTTCTGGTAAATAATTAACAACAAAACATGTTTCCCTTTAAAAAAAAAAAAAGTACCCAGAAGAACTTTCAACTTCTCTAATTTGGAAAGTCAAAAGTTTAACTGGGCGCCAGGAAGCCTATGGCCAAACCCTGCTTCTCGCCTCGTCCTCCCGGCAGCGTGGGAGCCGTCACTCGGTTTTGACTGCCTCTCTTTTGGTAAGACGTGGAGTCTAGGTGGCAGTAGCTGATGGCATCTGGCTTTTCTGGGGTGTCCCAGGAAAGGAGATGGGACCCTCAAGTCTCACCTGGGGGCTGTCCACTCTGCTGGCTGTCCTAGAACCAAGTGTGTTCTCAGACTCATGGCCTGTCTAGACACCGAGGCAACTTGGGACCTGTACCATCTGTTTTAGAACTCAGTCCACACAGGGTCTCCACTGTTTGGTCACTATTTGCCATGTGAGCTCGCACAAGCGGCTTACCCAGGCAGAGCCAGGTGACTTCATTATTGATCTGAGGTGAAATGCCTTTACAGAATTGTTGCCTGAACGGTGTTCATTGTGGGGGTGGGGCGGGGATGGCAGGTTATGGCTCATGGGCCACATTTGTCCGACACCTGTTTTTTTTTTTTTTTTTTTTTTCAGATACAGCTCCAAGTTCAGCTGGAAAACATCCCCCGTTGAAAGACTTCCTGTCCGTGCCTGCTCCCTGCTGCAGTAGTGGAGCTGTCTAGTGGAGATTCTGAGGCGGCAAAGCCTAAGATAAAGAAGTACTGCTGACGATGTAGCTGACCTCCGAGATCAGTCCAGGTGTAGCCTGGTGTTAGCTTAAGCGTCTCATATCACGCTAGGCGCGCTTGCTCTCACCCTTGGTTTTTGGAAGGATGCTGTTTGCTCCACAAAGCATCCTGTTTGTGGTGAGGCTGATGCTCATGACCTCTGCCTCCACCCACAGTCTGATCCCAGTGATGACTTCAGGTCCAGCCCTCTTTGCTGTGGAGGATGGAGGGTCTCACCCTTATTAAGAGAGACTAGGTGGCCTCTGACTTTGGTGGCCACCAAATCACTTGACAGATGTCAACCTGAGGGTGAGAAAGAAGAAGGCAGAGGTGTGAATGGTAACGGAGGAGGCCTGAAGGCAGACTCATGGCCTCGGCTCACCACAGGCAGCTCTTCTCGGAGTCAGGCTGTGTCTGTGGATGAGGAATGGTGAGGAGAGAAGGCGGCTCTTCTCTTCCCCCAGACTGCAGTCAGTGAGGCTGTGAGGGGACAAAGTGGACGCCTCCCAGCAAAGAGTAAGAGAAAGTCGAAGCCCTCCCCTCCTGCCTTCTTGGATACAGTACTGGGTGCTGGCGAAAGTGACATGTTGAATTTGGCATGCAGAGGGAACCCTTCATTAAAGTACATCAGCTGATAGTGTCCGTTCTGTTGGCCAGTTTTGCCCTCTCATCAAGGAGGAGTGAGCTCACTCAATCCACGCAGCCACTCTGGGGTTAAGGCTGTCCTTTCTCTACACAGGTCCTGCCCTTCTTCGCTTCTGCACATGGCCTCCTGCCTTTCTGCCCTCCTGCACATGGCCTCCTGCCTTTCTGCCCTCCTGCACATGGCCTCCTGCCTTTCTGCCCTCCTGCACATGGCCTCCTGCCTTTCTGCCCTCCTGCACATGGCCTCCTGTGCTAGCCAACAACAGGACTCAGACGTGCAAAGCAGCTACAGGAACTTGAAAAGGAGCCTAGCCAGTCCTGCCCACTGATCCTCTGCCTGCCCTCTCTGGTGGCATCCTTGTCTCAGGCACTCTCTTCCTGGCATTTATCTATCAGCTTTAAGACCACGAGGCCCATACACCAGTGCCATGATACAGCCGGTTCAGTTCTAATCCAGGTTCAGTTCCCAGCAGCCACACTAAGTGGCTCACAACTGCTTGTAACTTTAGTTTCAGAAGATCAGATATGGTCTTCTGACCTCCGAGAGCACCTGTACACATGTGTACACATATACAAAACAAGATACACATAAACAATAGTTAAAAATCTCTCTTAAAAAACAAAAAAACAAAGAAAGCCAACTCTCTGGACCTAAACACTGGCTTTTGGTACTATGAGCTGACAGCTACCCCGTGCAGGGCATTATGTGGAAGTACTAGTACAGCGTTCCCCGAAGTCCAGGAACCGGGGGTGGGGGTGTGTCTACAGGGTTAAACATTTTCTCAGTACCTCGTATTACAGAGCTCGCTCTCTCTCTCTCTCTCTCTCTCTCTCTCTCTCTCTCTCTCTCTCTCTCTCTCTCTCTCTCTGTCTCCTTCCCTCGATGTATTGAACCCATGACCCTATTCATGGCAGGCAAGTACTCTACCTGTATCCTAAGTATAAAACTGAATTTTCTGTAGGATCTATGCCATCTGGTAGCCAACGAGATGTACTTGATAGAATGTTCTGGGGTCTTTGGTATATTCCATAGTTCTTATAAGCAGAAAGGATCCTGAGATCAAAAAACTCTTAAGCCCCACTGCTTCTACAGCCTGACTTTTGGAATGCCTCACAGCCCAAGAGGTGGACAGTGTCCTATCTAGGTCACAGTTAGGAAACTGAGGCCCATATTGGGACTTACGCTAGTTCTCTATTAGGAAGTGGCCTCTCTGGGACTAGAGGCTGGTGTGAGGGCCAGTTCTTTGCATCCAGGTGTCTGTCTACTCAGGGTTAAGAGTTTCCTAGAGTCCCCCAGGTGACTTCGTGGGCCTGTCACCTGCTCAAACAAGACAAGGTTTGCCTGGTTCATTTTGAGATCTCCTCCAGGTGGGCTTCCCCAGCCAGGAGCTCAAAGGACCAACCTGCAACCACCGGTGAGGGCAGATAAGAACAGTGACGGAGGGTCATCAGGGCAAGGAGGGCAAAGGGCACAAGGGGCCTTGCCACGTCCGTTCATTGTTTTCCCTCAGATTTCAATTCTCTCTCTCTCTCTCTCTCTCTCTCTCTCTCTCTCTCTCTCTCTCTCTCTCTCTCTCTCCCTCCCTCCCTCCCTCCCTCCCTCCCTCCCAAATTTGGATACAGAGTCTAGTCATATTTCAACCTGGCAGCTCTGCAAGAAGAAATTACTTGGAGAGAAGGAGGAAACAAAACAAGATCTTTTCCACATTGAAAAGCTGGCCCACACTCCTTCCCTCCTCTCTCGCTAATGGCTGTCCCCGTGGCCTAGGCCAGGGCTGGGCTTTGTTCCCTGTGAATGACACAGAAGAGCACCTGCTCAGCTCTTAAACAAACAGTACCATTTAAACCACCCAGCGACTTCATTGGCTAAGGCGCCCTGAGAAATACAGTCTCTGGCTTCTGTTGGTTTTTGTGCATGTGTGTTTTTTTTGTTTTGTTTTGTTTTGGATATTTTGTTATTCTGCACACTTCAAAAGAGGCTTGGGTGGCCTGGGGGAAGGTCTGTATTCTTAGTTCATTTCCCTCCCGTGTGGCTTCTGTGGACTTGCTGCTTCTGCTGGTTCATTGTTCCAGCTTCTGGATTTAGGCTTTAAAATAAAGAGACTGAATTTTTAAAAAGAAGCGGATGTGGCTAGAATGGAGGTGCCGTGGACAGCTAAGTGACACCTGTGAGTATGAAGTCACCTCTGCCATGGGGTACTTTCCTTCCCGAAGCAAAGGCTGAGCTTTGGCCACCAAATCCAATCCCGGCAAGGCCCCGGCTCAGTGCTGGCCCCTGACCCCTGCCCTTTACCAGGAAGAAAGTGGTGTTGGCATGAAATAGACACGTGTTTGAATCCCACTTAGGCTCCTCCTATCCTTACTGGGACCTGGGTGTCCACCTTCAAGCTCACCTGGAGTTCTTCGTATCTGCAGACACTCTCCGTTGTCCAGCACGAGGGGCTCTCCCATTTCAAGACATAAAGGCTCTCCCGGGTACAGGGGGGAGCTTGCCCTGTCTTTGAGCCAGACCACCAGAGTGTCCTGGATTTGACCTGCCAGAGAGAGGTCCCTCAAAGAGGCTCAGTGGCTAGTGGATGAGCATTTCTGTTTGCTCATTCCTTTGGGGGGTACGTGCTGATACTGGGAAGATAACTCTTCATCGAGTCCCCTGAAGAACTAAGCCTCATGTGTCCATGCACTGCCTAAAGTCTCCCATCCCTCTTCACCTACCTGCCCCAAGTCCTTGACACTCAACCTGTAGAGCTGATTATTTAACCCAAGAAACTTCGGGCCTCTTGGTGGTGAAAAGAGGGTGGCAAAAACGCCCCCTGCCCGTGTTGCTTGGCAGCAGCGCTATGTAAATAACGTCACGACTGGAAAAGGTGAAAGTGTCTATGCCCACTCTGTGTTCAGTGGGTGGAGGGGGTATTTATACACTCTCACTATTTCATGATCATAGCATTTCATGGTTAATATCTTATGATTAAGTTTCAGTATACACGGGATGGCTCGGAGAATGCACATTATATGCTTGTACCAACAGACTTATGTTCCTTTTGGACCCCTATGACAGATGGGAAAAAAATGACTCCAATAGAACATAAGGAAAATGGAGACTTCTAGGTGAGAAGATGAACTCAGCATTCTTTTGTCAGAAACCTTGCCCATCCTTTCCAAGGTGATGTAGAGGAGCAGAGAACTGAATCCTGGCTCCTTCACTTAATAGCCATGCAAGTTTGAACAATGTGCTTGAAAATGCTGAGCCTCAGTGTTCTGCCCTTGCAGAACTGTGGTGAAATTAAAAGTAACATCCATAGCTGGGTGGTGGTGCACGCCTTTAATCCAGCCTCAGGAGGCAGAGGCAGGTGGACCTCTGTGAGTTCAAGGTCAGCCTGGTCTATGCAGTGAGTTCCAGGACAGCCAGGGCTACGTAGAAAGACCCTGTCTCAAAAAAAGGAGAGCCCATAACTGGATTCAGGCCACCAGTACTGATGACTGTCTTCCCTCTCTCCCTGAGCACCTATGGATGCAAAAATAGAGTTCCATCTATAGGTGGCCTCAGGAGAGTCTCTCCTCACCAGTACCCATTTTTAATTTTTATTTTTTTTTATTTCTTTTTTGCGGCGGGGGGGGGGGGGGGGGTCTTGTGGGTAAACTTGGTTAGACTGGAACTTGCTATGTAGACCAGGCTGGCCTCAAACTCAGAGAGATCTACCTGCCTCTGCCTCCCACTGCTGTGATGAAAGGCGTGTACCATCCACATCCTACTCAATATACATCTTTTTTGTTTTGTTTTGTTTTTTTGAGACAGTGTTTCTCTGTGTAGCTTTGGAGCCTTTCCTGGATCTGGCTCTGTAGACCAGGCTGGCCTTCATCTCACAGAGATCTGCCTGCCTCTGCCTCCTGAGTGCAGGGATTAAAGGCGTGTGCCGCCACCGCCCGGCTCAGTACACATCTTATAATCCTTCTCCCTTCCCTCCCTTCCTTCCCTTTCTCTTCTCTTCCCTGCCCTTCCTTCTTTCCTTCCTGTCTCCTTTGCTTCTTTCCAACCCTCTCTCCTTCCCTCCTTCCTTCCTTCCTTCCTTCCTTCCTTCCTTCCTTCCTTGTCTCCCTTCTTTTCTCTTTCCTGCCTCCCATCATCCTTGTTTCCAGTACCCCTTCCTCTCTTCCTCCCTTCCTCCCTCCATCCATCCATCCCTTTCCTCCTCCCTCCCTTCCTTGTAGCAAAAATCTTAAATAGTCTTATTACTAAAAACAAACCTGGAGCCAGGTATTGGGGTGAATGCTGGAAGATCAGAGAAACAGAACAAGCCACAGGCGCCTCACCTGGCCAACTTCTCAGCCGATCCTGTTTCCTCAGACTGGAAGCCTCTGAGTCCTCATCCAAATGGATCTCAGCTGAACTGCTTCTAAAAGCCTAAAAGCTTAACCAGCCTAGTTCCTGGTTTTCACACCTTATGTACCTTTCTGCTTTCTGCCATCACTTCCTGGGATTAAAGGCGTGAGTCACCATGCCTGGCTGTTTCCAGTGTGGCTTTAAACTCACAGAGATCTGGATGGATCTTTGCTTCCCAAGTGATAGGATTAAAGGCGTGTGTGCCACCATTTTCTGGCCTCTATATCTAGTGACTGTTCTGTTCTCTGACCCCAGATAAGTTTATTAGGGTGCACAATATTTTGGGGAACACAATACCACCACACTTCCCTCCTCCCTTCCTGTCTTACTCCTAGTCTCTCTCTCTTGTTTTCTCTTATACTCTTTCAGTCCTTACTGCCCACATCCATTGCCCTCCCTCCTGCCAGCACCATGCACCTCAGACTAGTGTTGCCGGACCTCTGGGAGTAGGCCCTGAGACACCACACCCTGTAAACCCCGTCTTCCATGGAGTATAAATTGGTGAACTTGAATGGAGGTAGGGGCAACCCCACCACTGAATTCACAACTTGTCTCTGAGTTTTACCCTTAGGACTCTGAAAACAGTGGTGTGAACCAAGCAGCTTGTGCTGGCTTATAAGGGTCAGTTATCAGATTTCAGGGATTTTGTCACATTGGTCAGTTGAAATTAGCCTTGATGGAGTATTTACACTACAGAAATTGGCAAACACTACAACCCTCTGAGAGCCATTTATTTTAATCAAGTGGTAGCATACCACTGCCTAAAATGTAGATAACACAATGTACAAGAGAAAGCCTTACAGAAATATACCTGCCCTCAAGGGGTTCACTGCGGGGGTAGGGGTGGGGGTTGGTGGTGATGATGGCGAACCAAATGGCACTGTTCTACCATCAGGAATAAAAGTTCAAACTCGAGCTGAGTGACCTAGGGTAAATCTCTGCAACTCAGCTAGCGTTCCTACCCACCCACTCCCACCCCCCTGATGCTAAAGCTTCACTATATAGTCTAGGCTAGTCTCAAACTCATGATTTGTCTACTTCTGCCTCCTGAGTGTCTGAGTTACAAGTGTTTATCCCTTACAGAAACATATAATTGATCAAAGTGTAGAGTGATCAGCCACAAATGCGACATTTATATCAACCCTGCCCCCATAAGGCTCAGAGACCATTGAGGAAGAAGAGGCTGGAGCCAGAGTTCATGGAGAATCAGAGGGCAACAGTGTCTTCTGGACATGATAGGACCACTGCGCTCAAGAGCTCACAGCAGCTGTGGGTGCCAGCATAAGACATGCACAAGATCGAGCTGGACAGCATTCCAGCGTGGACGGGAGAGGGGCTCGTGAGGCACCACCACTTCTTGAGGAGCTATTGAGAGATGACGGCTTGGGGGGGGGGGAGTCAGTTTTTCTTAATGGTGCAGCCCCTGGTAGGCCAAGCACACTCCAGTCGGTGGCCCACACTCATGAGTATATGGACAATACACATTGGACTTGGTAGGTTGAAGGAGAAGGAGGAGGAGGGGAGGAGGAGAGGAGGAGGAGGAGGAGGAGGAGAGAGGAGGAGTCGAGGTGTAAGAAATGGGAGAGGATAAGGAGGAAGACCATGATACAAAATAGTGGTGATGGGGGGGTTAAGGGGTGAGGAGTGAATTGTAGAGGAGTTAAGGAAGGAGTGGAGTGAATATGATCAAAATACACTATAAATTCATAAAAGAATTAATAGAAATACATTATTTAAAACTAAGACACGAGTGTTCAACACCACACCAAGCTTTGAGCTTAGTTTTCTGTCTGCTGTATGGGATTTACAGTGAGAAACTCCGCATGCCTATCTCATTAGGCTGTTATTGGGCTCAGCAGAATGCAGGGTCTCACTAAGTTGCCCCAGCTGGCCTAGAACTCCATGCAGACCATGCTGGCCTCAAACTCACAGCAATCCATCCACCCACTCCGCCTCCTGAGTTCTGGGAGTTAAAGGTGTGCACCGTCATAACTGCCCAGGATCTTTTAAAAGCTCTGCTCCAGATTTTTTGGAGATGAAGGCTGTTGGACATCAAGTCCAAGGACCTGAGTTTGATCCCTGGGACCCACATGGTAGAAGAGACCAGATTCCGAGGGTTGACCTCTGGCCACCACATGCCTGCACCCTACATGAGGAGGTGAGGGTGACTCTCTCTAAGAGTTTTTCCTTGGACCACTGGCTGAGTATCATTTTTGTCATCTCCTCAAGCAATTGTCCCCCTCCCCTCCTCTCAGCACCCCGGTGCCACCCACCCTCTCTTTTCAATTCTCTCCTTTTGTGACCCTCTTGGGCCGCAGCATGCAGGTTAGAAGCTGCCCACTCCATGGCTTAACTGTAGAAACTGTGTACCGTTTTCTCTAATGATTTAATAGTCTGTCTTCCTGAATGAATGCTAAACCCCTGGAGGGTATGGAGTGTGGTCAGCTCACTGTTTCTCTGCGGGTCACTGATGTGGTCATGGAGAGAACAAGGCCAGACCGGACACTGTCCACGCTGGACGCAGCACCTCTGGCAACCCTGACGGCAGACCACCAGTATATGCCTGACGGGTTCTTACAAGGATCCAGAGGCACGAGGCATAAGCAGGTCTTTTACACAAGGAAACTGAGGCACGGAGAGGTCAACAACACACTTGCCCCAAGGCACAAGGCAGGCGGCAAAACCAGATTTCAGACTTGGCCTCTTGAAAACCTGTACTCTAAAGTACCACAGGGTTGGGGGTAAAAAAAAAACGGAAGCAAGGCTTCACGACTACTCAATAATAGCACAGCGGAGTTCTTCCAAGTAGGAAACTGAGAGACTGAGGCAGTAGGCAGCTGTTGGGAACTGTTTCCTTCCAGGAAGGTGTCAGGAGTTAGGTCCCTGTGAACCAACCGCAAAGTCAGGAGTCTAGGAGAAGGTGGCCTGCACAGCGCTAATGGAGCCTCCGAGGAGCCGCTGGCTGGAAGACACTGGCAGCTGTCGCTGGGGACTTGGAGCTCTGCTGACTCCTTGGTCCTCTGGGTTGGTTTGTCCTTCACCCCTCAGGTCTTGGTACCAGACTCTAAGTCATGGAGATTCCATGCTTTGGGAATCTTGCTCTTATGCTGAGGGACAGTGATGGAATATTTCAGTTACAGCTAGTCAGAGAGTGGTCCCTATACTCCAAGGCCTGGCTACATGGACTATTAATGTGGTGGCAGGTCCTGCTTCCCAGGGGTGGAAGGAGCCAGGTGGGGTATTCAGTGGGCATGAGCCCCTCCATGCAGCTCGAAGGTCTTGGGTATACATGGGGCTGGAGGGGGGCACATGGATGTTGCAAATCCAGAGCAAGGATCAGAACTGAATAACTACTGAAGGTTCCTCTGAGGTTATCTTTTTCCCTAGGCCTCTGGCTATCCCCAGCATCTCCTTGGTTTCAGAAACAGCCATTGAGATCTATATCAACCCTGGGAACTCAGAGTGCTTTTTCTGTTTCCTGCTCCTCAAAAGGCTGCCCTTCAGGCCCAGGATGCAGCTCAGGGGCAGAGTGATTGCCCAACATGCTCAGATCTCTGGCTTCCGTACCCAGCATTGCATCAGCATCAACCATGTTGGCATGTGCCTGGAATCTCAGTGACTCTGCAGGGAAAGGCCGCGAGACCAGAAGTTCACCTTCCACTATGTAGGAAGCTAGAGGCCACCCTAGGATGCATGAGATCCTGTCTAAAAAAAATAAAATGTAAAAAGATCTGGTATACAGTAGTATTTTTGGAGGACATCCTGGACCACCAACCCTAAGATAGAAGAGGGTCTCCATCAAACAATTGGTCATTGTACATGGGGGCCTTCTGTCCTGGTACCCACACTCTTCTCCTAGAGCAGTGACATTTCTTCTTTCTTCCCACAGACATTGGCCTCGAACACTCTGGTCCTTAAATCAAGCTCCAGACTGATTTGTGCGCTGTCACTGTCGTGGTGATACCCACCGTCTGGCTATAACCAGGTCTGAATGCCAAACGGTGACCTCGATTCAGTACATGCAGTTTGTGAGCAACTGGAGACAGGAAGATGCTGATGAAGGGCAGACTACTGAACAGAGGTCAAATACTTCATACTTCTATGCTAGTCCAGAAACTTCCTTGAATGCTCATTAAAAAAAAAAATCCTGTAATCTGATGTTTTACCTCATTAAATGCTGCAATTTGAGAAGCAAGGAGACTCCTGGCTGGAACTGGCACCTGGCTTAGGTCACAGTGCTGAGTTTCTGAGTTTTGCTTTGCCCAGCTCCCTCATGGGGAAGCTCAGCAGAGTGCCAGGGGCAGGGCAGGGTTTGCTCCGGCCTCCCAGGAGCACTTTCCTCCCCTAACCTCACACCACAAAGCCTGCTTTGGGTCTTTCTCCCATTCCTACCCTTTAGGGATATGCTGCTGTATTGTTGTTGTTTTTAATCTGGAAGCCATCTTTGTTTTGACCCTCTCTTGCTCCCTCCCCCCTCCCTCCCTCCCCCCTCCCTCCCCCTCTCTCCCTCCCTCCCTCCCCCTCTCTCCCTCCCTCCCTCTCTTCCTCCCTCCTTCCCTTTCTCTTTCTCTCCCTCTTGCTGTCCAGGAGGATCTTGGGAGTTCACTTGCCAGTCAGGCTAGGCTAGCCAACTGGTGAACTCTAGGTCCAGTGAGACCCTGTCTCATGGAAATAATGTCGAGAGAGAGAGAAGATATCCAGGGTTAATCTCTAGCCTCCATGCGCACATACATACACATGGGTGCACACACACACACACACACACACACACACACACACACACGCCCTCCCCCCCCCCCACACGGGTGCACATTAGTTAAAAATAAAACTGGGCTAAGTTAACGGTGACCGAACAGTGCATTCTCTCGGCTTAGAGCCATTGTCCTTTCCCTCCCTTGCAATAGTCAAAATGGGGAACAAGTTTGAGGTTATCACCAAAATGTGGATATTGGTGTCCAGGGTGTATTTTTATGTGGCTAGGAATCTTTTAACCACCCTAGATCCCCCAAGTACTTCGTGTTTGGAAGGTTGGAGTTTTAACTCGGCAGCAATGGAGGCCTTTACTCAGGTTAGGCCGTTTAAGTGGGCACATGCCTATCAGAAACGGGTTGCTCTCATGCTCTTGCCCCAAATCACTTTCTCCTCTTTGCGTTTCCCAGAGGCTACTACAGGACTCAGCCATCCAGACTTAGCTGTTGACCCAAAAGTGACTCCTGGTCTCTCCTGTGGCTCAGTGGCCATAATCAAAGCTCCCCAAATTCCCTCATCCTCCACACACCACCTGCCCAACTCACTCCCAGCTCTACATGGAAAAGTTACCATTTTACGGCCTCAGACGAAAGTGCCTTTCTGAATAGACACACACCATCAAATATCCATTCACTGCTGGTCTTAAACATCAGTAATGCTTCCTTGCAGACAGAGGGGACCTGTTCCCCACAACATCTTTACATAAATGGTAAGAACCTTAAGGTGCCTCAGTGAGGTGTTAATGAGGAAAAATGCTCCGGTTTGCAGGGGGAGCTGATCTTCACTCTGGTCCTCCAAACGGGTTTAATTTCACACCAGACACCATGCTATGCAGTGTGAAGGACAGGGAGCTAGAGATGAAGTCTACACCAAGGGGTGTGCATGTATGTGTGTATGGACATACATGTGCCCATAAAGGGTTTGGAAAAAATTTTTTCTTGTTTTTCAGACAGGATCTCATGCAGTCTAGCCTGGCCTAAAACTCAAAACATAACCAGGGAAGACCTTCAACTTCGGATCCTGCTTCTGCTTCTCCCACTCCTGGTTTGTGTGGTGCTGGGGATCAAACACAGTTTGTGTGCACTAAGCAAGCACTCCACCAGCGGAGCTGAAGCCCCAGCCCTGTTCGGAACATTCTTGGTCTGCTTCTTATTGCTCTTAGAGACTTGTCTGTCAGCATATCCCGAGGCCCCCCTTTGACACAAGTCACCCCATCCTAGACCAAGACCAATTGGTACAGGAGCTTCCTTCTTGCGTGTGTCCTCCTCCTTCTGTGCCCTTTCATGGTACTTAGGCTGGCTGGGGTTATTGCTTGCTTTGTTTTCAGAGATGCCCCATGTTGCTCTTGAAGACCTGCCATATTTCAAGACCTTTTTCTCTTTGTACAGAGGCACTGTGGAACAATAGAGAGGGATCTTCTGACCTCACTGCACAGGTGCTCTTTATCATACCCTCCACCCTCCCTCCTTTCAGATTATGTGGAACAACCAGCTGCTTGGGCAGGTTCTTCAAAATGGAAAATGACGAGCTGGCCTTCGAGGGGCGGTTTAACCCCTCTGAGGAAAAAGGATTATATAAAATCAAGATGGGTGCTGGGACGCAGCTCAGTCAGCAGAATGCATGAGACCCTGGATTCATGGTTCCTGCACTTGAGAAGCGGAGGCAGCAGGAGCAGACATCCAAGGTCTTCTCTGGCAGTTTAGCAAGTTCACGGCTGGTCTTGGCTACATAAGACCATGTATCAAAACAAACAAACCATCCTAAGTAGTATTGTTATGACTGTAGTCACATCATAGGGCATGAGCCAGCATTAATCATGGGTAAGCTGACTGCTCCCCAGGGACATCAGAGTCTCGTGCATGTTTCCATCCGGAACTGTATTTGCTGTCCGTCTTCACCCACTTCCTAACAGGAGCCCACCGTTTGTTAAGCAATTCTCCTAGTCTAAAAATTCTAACTGTTTTAGTTAGTCCTCATTTTTGTTGTTTTGGTTCCCACCCAGTTAATTCAGGCTATAGCCATTCATCCATCCCTCCATCTATTTGCCTATTCATCAATTCATTCACAAATGTTTGCTGAGTCTCTGTATAAGCCATCTATCTGCTCATTCATCAATTCAGTCACAGAAGTTTGTTGAGTATAAGTCAGGTGCCTAACTAGATGTGGGAAGACACAGTCTCATGAGAACACAGACAAAGAAGCAGACATATGCTTAGAGCACAGTACAAGGTCCTGTGCATGGTAGACTGGGAGTTGGCCAGAGCCGGAGGCAGGGAGGGAAGGCCCCTTCAAAAATATTGAGACCCTAGAGGATAAGGTGGAGAGTGGTAGAGTAGGGTGATAGGCATGTACAGCTGCACCCAGCATTTCAAAACAAAACAAAACACGTTTTTGGTTTTTGTTTGTATCATGGGTTCTGGTAATTTGAACTCGAGTCTTCGGTAAGCACTGTTACCCACTGGGCCATCTCCCCAGCCCTCTGGTTCTCCCCTCCCCCTTTTTTCTCTACATAGTGCCTGGGGAATCAAACCAGGTTCTTGTGCTTGCAAAGATAACACTTCACTGACTGGGCCATCTCCCCAGCGCTCCGTGGAAGTTTTTAATAGAAATGAGCCTGTATTATTTCATAACTAAAGTCAGGACGGAGAATGCAGAGAAAGAAGACAGGCCAGGAGGTGGCGCACGCCTTTAATCCCAGCACTCCGGAGACAGAGGCAGGTGAATCTCTGTGAGTTCGAGGCCACCTGGTTTAAAAAGAAGTTCAAAGACAGCCAGGGCCACACAGTGAAACCCTGTCTCGAAAAACCGAATGAATGAATGAATGAATGAATGAGACAAACACTGCCCCAGGTCTACCACCTACTAGTTGTGTGATCAAAGAAGATTCTTGATGTTTCTCACAGTCCTCTTCCTCTTCCACAGGATAGCTCGTTCTAGCTCGCACTGTTCAGAGAGTGCGGTGAAATATGCACATTAGCCACTGATCATTGT
The DNA here is from genome assembly GCF_949786415.1 of Peromyscus eremicus. Lineage (NCBI taxonomy): Eukaryota > Metazoa > Chordata > Mammalia > Rodentia > Cricetidae > Peromyscus > Peromyscus eremicus. Next base: position 5,918,949 of record NC_081416.1, on the reverse strand, counting down.
CAGCTTTTCAAGAGCATGCAATGACAATATGTCTGGCCTCCTAGTGACTTGAAGGTCATACATAGTCTATTTGTGAGCGAAAGGGTTAACACCCTGGAAGGTGCCTTCTGGCTTCCAGTTCCTGGTAGAATGAATCCCAGAGCTGAGTCTAACGACACCAGGGTGGTCCTTTCCAAGCCGGTGGGTAGGGGCTGGCTCTATCCGCCCCCAACCGCTACAAATGGGAGTGGGAGCCTTCGGGAAGGAGCTGGGTGGGGCTGGATTTCCTTTGTTCTTCCAAACAAAGCTGGGGGAAACTTGTAAACACAAGGACTGAAGCCAGCTACACAAACCAAGAGACTTTCACCTGAGGAGGGTGTAGGTCCCTCCCCCTATAGTGGCATAGCCTGACTCTCAGAGGCTTGCCAGTAAATGTTACTGAACAAATTAATGGAATGAATGAATGACAGGCGAACAGAAGGAACGTGAGGTCTCCTGTTGTCCAGACAATCGCTTCATTCTCATCCTTCTCTCTTCTGGTTCTCTTCCTGCTCCTCCTTTCCTCATTTTCTACGGGGCCTGGGAAGGGATTTGCAGAAGTCTGGCATCCATGGCTGTCTGCCCTGGATAACAGGCATCTGCAGGATTATGCCAGAGACACAGTACTGAAGATCTGTTGGGTACCTAGATGTGAGTGACTACATACAGGCCCCCTGAACACAGGGCTCCGTTTATCTGTTGGAAACATCAAGGAATGCATCTTGGGAAGTAGGCAGCCTCCTCTTGCAGACCAAAGCCTCAGATGGACCACCAAAGGTGGAGAATGAAGGGCTCTTCCACATCCACTAGATTTGGAACTAAGTCCTCGTGTCTCTGAGTGTCCTTGTCTGGGGCCTAAGAGATTAGAATATTAGGGAAGATTTGTTATGAAATGCATCAGATCAGCTTGTTCTACAGCCTGATTTTTTTCTCCCTCTGACACAGGAAAAATAAAACCACAGCAGGCAAGCAGTCAGAGATAGTGGACACTACTTTGGTTGCCGAAAATACTGTAGCTTGCCCAGCTTCCTGACTGTGGATCGACACAATGCGCTCCGGGAAACCCACTGAGTCGCCTCCCTTATTCCTCCCTAACTGCTGTAGATGTGAATCATGCAGAACTCAATGGATGTGCTAAGCAGCTTCATGACCACTGTCTGCTTCTTCACCTCATCTGAGTTGTCTTCTTTATGCTTAGGGCTCAATGGCTCATTGTGTATAGAAGCACCTGCCTCTCTGGGACTAAAAATCAAAACAACAAAATCATGACGCCTACACAGCATTTAGTCAGGAATAAAATTAGCTGGGAATTTTGAATCCAAGATCCTTCCTCTGGAAAATGACTGTTGTGATAAAGATGGATGTTTTTAGTTTCCAATGCATTTCCACATTGTTTTCTCATCTTTAAGGTGACGTGGGCAGGGATATTAACTCTCTTTCAATGGTGAAGATACTTGTTAGAGCTGGGGGAGTGGAATCTGTGGCTGAGCCCTGCCTGGCATACAAGGAGCCCTTGCTCAGTCCCCAGCACTCTTCAAGAACAACAATAAGAGATGCTGTTTATGGCTGCCAGTTCAGGGAAAGGAAAATATAAAGGAAGCTATAAAGGATTAATCCACAGGCTTAGCAAAGGAAAAGAGACAGAATTGGGAGGTCCCCACCTCCCTGTCAGCTTCCCCCCTTTCTCTTCTTCCTTTTCTTCTCTAAATGAAGAAATAGAATTCCATCATGATGTAACAAGGGTATACTAAAAAAGTGGACTAAAGCCGGGCGGTGGTGGCGCACGCCTTTAATCCCAGCACTCCGGAGACAGAGCCAGGCGGATCTCTGTGAGTTCGAGGCCAGCCTGGGCTACCAAGTGAGTTCCAGGAAAAGGCGCAAAGCTACACAGAGAAACCCTGTCTTGAAAAACCAAAAAAACCAAAAAAAAAAAAAAAAAAAAGAAAAGAAAAAAAAAGTGGACTAAAAAAAGAAACACACACATATACACACACACACACACACAAACACACACACATATACACACACACACATACACACACACACACACACACACACACACACACACACACACACTGGTATGACATTACACACAGAATCTTAGCATTCAGGATGCTGAAGTAAGAGGATTCTGAGTTTCAGGCTAGCCTGGGCTAAATAAACATAACTTTGTTTAAAAACAATCAAACAAAACCTTGGCATGGTGGCTCACATCTGTTAAGTCCCCGCACTTGGGAGGCAGAGGCAGGAGGATTGCCACAAAGTCTGAGGCCAGCCTTGCTTAGTTAGTTCTAAACTAGCATAGGCTACAGTATAAGACCCTATTTCAACCTACTTCCCACTCAAAAAAAAAAAAAAAATCGAACCAGTAAATCCCGGCCATCCCAGGTAATCCTCAGGCAGGCTCTGAGGGCCAAATTTGGAGAACTGGATAATAGGTCCTACCTTTTTTTTTTTTTAATTTCTTATTTTATTCTCTTTTGGGGGGTGGGAGGGTGGCTCAGGCCCAATTGTGACTGTGTAGTCTCCTCTTATTCTGTCTCCAGAGCAACAGAGCCACATCTGAAAACCCAAGCTTGTTCATATCTGACCTAGAGGCCCTCGACCCAACATTCCACAGTTGTGGTACTCCCAAAGCCTTGGTGAGCCCACACTCCAGCTTACTGTGTTGGACTGATTTGCAGGGAGAGCATGAGTGAGCCACAAACAGCCTACATTCCCCAGGAACACTTCTAAACATACGCAGGAATTCCACCCGGAGCAACTGCAGTTTCTGATTGCAGATCCACACAGTGGGCAAATGTCTGTCTGAATTCTTTACGGCTTCTGCTGGGAATTCTCGGGCCAGATGTCTGTCCCAGTAAGCCACTGTACGACACGTGGCTAATTTACTAGATCGATTACCGGAAGGTTAGGATGGTCAGTCAAGAGAAGTATGACAACAGAATCCCATGCTGACCCCAGCAGACATCACTACAGGCATCATTCTCAAGAGTCTGAGAACTTCTGAAAGGGACTTGATCCCCGACTCATACAGCCCTTGTCAATCACCAAGGGAGGAGCTCGCTGATGGCCAGCATCTATCTCAACACTGTTTAACAACTGCTTTCAACCATGCTCTCTATGTTCTTGGTTGAGGTTTCATCGTGCATAAAGCATCAACTATATGCACGCACGTAGGTGCCTAGCATGGCCAGGTTGGTCAGTAATTCACAGCCATGGCTAAAATCAAAATCACCTAGAAATGGAGCTTGTAGGAGATGACAGAGGTCCACCTCCAACCTAGTGCCTCAGGCTCTCCTGGGATGGAGCCTGGGTTGTGTGAGAGTTGTGTGGGGTGTAAGTGGGGTATACAGGCATAAACGGTCTGTCTTGCCTGACTTGCCGGGTCCTCTGCAGAAGTTCAGGAAGGAATAAGGGAATTACGAGTTCAAGGAATCTTCCATCAGAGTTGAAAGACCACCCAAGACCCAGCTCCTCGGTCAGCCCTTAAGAGCCATAGGCTGCACATCACAGAGTGAGCACAGGCAGTGGATGGCATGGAGCAGAGGGCAGACAAGAACAGAATCGGAGGCAAGAGGAAGCTGGAGAGGGCCAAGGGCGGGGCACAGGTCCGGTGCTACCAGCCCCACTTCTTTGGCTTGCCTCTGGGGCGAGCATGGCTGGAAAACCGGGTAGCAATTCAAGAATCTGGAATTGTGCGGACACAGAGAAAACAGGGAGTGCGTGTGGAAGACTGACCTGGGTTGTACAGCAAATGCTTTCTTAAAACAATAAATAAAAATAGATTTTAAAAAAAATGCAGACTGATGTTTGCGGATACTCACACAGTCTTCTCACGGCTTTGTCATTCGGTCAGTCAGACCTCGGGTGTCTGAGGCTGAGGAGTAGCCCAGTGTTCCTGGAAGGCTGTGGTCACTCAGGCAAGTGAACCAAGCACTATGTTTATCCAGACATAGAGGAGGTGATGGAGCACACAGACAGCAGTCCATGCCACTGTGTGTCCATCACTCTCAACCCTAGACAGCCTCACTGCGTAGGAGGGCACCAGCCAGACGCCAGGGACTGCGCAGGCTCTCGGTTTCTAGCAAAGCCTGTTCTCTTAAAGACCAGGAACAGAATGGGGGCAAGATAGAGTAGGGGAGAAGACAAAAAGATTAGAAATGTACACCAAAAATGTCCTGGACATTGGGTCAAAACCATGCTACCAGATCGAGGACTTGAAAAGGTAAAGACACAGCCATTTTGGAAAATAATATGCAAGTCCCTCAAAGAGCTCAATATGGGATCATCATGGGATCTGCCCACCCCACTTCTGGGCATAGGGGGGAAGGGGATTAGAACCAGGGTGTTGAAGAGGGATCTCCAGCTCTGTGGGCAGTAAGCAGCCACGATGGAGAGTTCATGTTTACTGAAGCACTGAGAAGGTTTGTCTCCATTGTCAGCTTGCCTGGACCTGAAATCACCGTGGAAACACACCTCTGAGTGTGGCTGTGAGGGTGTTTCCAGAAAGAAACACTGAGGTGGAAGGGCCCAACCTGAATGTGGGCAGCACAGTTCCACGGGCTGGGGTCCCAGACCGAATACAAAGCATGTGACCCTATCAGTTTCATCTCTCTGCTTCCTGACTGCCAATGCACGTGACCAGCGGCCCGCAGGCCTGCCGCCATACCTCCCCAGCACACTGGGCCACACCCTCCGAACCCGTCTGCTGAACAAAGCTCCCTCCTTAAGCTGATTTGAGTCCGGTGTCTTGTCACAGCAGTGGAACAACTACAACCATTATTCACAACAGCCAAGATGTGGAAATCTATCTGTGTTTGTCCATGGATAGAGATATTATGTGGCTTATATACATAAAAGAACACTGTTCAGCCTTGAGAAGAAAAACCAAAAGATTCTGTTACTTGGAAAAACCTGGATCCATCTAGGGAACATCATCATGTGGGAGCTGGGGGTGTGACTCAACAGTAGAGACCTCATCTTTCATGCCTAAGGCCCTGGGTGCTGTGGCCAGCACCACACACCAGAGAACATGATGAGGAGCGAAATGCACTAGCCTAGAAAGACAAATACTGAACCGTCTCAGTTATATATGGAGGCTGAAGCGGGTGAACTCCTGGAGGTAGAGAACAGAAGGGGAGAGGAACTGAGAGTGGACAGGGACAGGGCTCAGGAAGCGAGGCCAGCCTGGCACAGAGCTTCCGGGACCAGGCTGTGCAGCAAGGTGGCTGGAATTAAAAGCAATGTGTCCCATGTTTCTTTACATTTTTACGTTTCATTTACTTAGTTTGTTGGGGGATGGGTGGGTGCTTGCCGTGGTGCACATGTGGACAGACGTCAGAGGACGACTGGTAGGAGTCAGTTCTCTCCTTCCACCGTGAGTCCCAGGAATTGAGCTCTGAGGGTCAGGCTCAGCAGCAAGTGTCTACCCGCTAGGCCTTGCCTCTGTACAATGTATTTCAAGATAACTAATAGGATTAGAAAGAGCCTCATCATGAAGAAATGACACATATCGGATGTGATTGGCATACTGATTAGATTTATTTGACCATTTCACAATGTAGTCATGAATGAAAAGACCACACGGTGGCTGCTGGGAATGGGCTCGGCTGAAGCATGCCAAGCAGGTTCTGGCCAGCACTGCTAAAAACACCGCATCATAATGTATAGGTTTATATACACAAAATGATTTGTCAATGAAAAATAATACAATAGAAAGAAGGCAGAGAGGAAAGGAGGGAAGGAGGGCAAAGCCTGGAAACCACCTTCTCCTGCAGCCATTGTTGGCTCTTCCGAGCGAGTCTGGTGCTGAGAGCGATTGCAGAGCCAAGCCTGTGTGTGGCAGGATTTGTCCTTACCTTGGTAAGAAAAGCAATGCGGAAGTCTGACTTTTCTAACCAATGCTCCGCCTTGGGAATAGAACCTGAAACCTGTGGGAGGCAGCGGTGGGAAGCGTCCTGGGGGCCTCTGCACCCACAGTGACCATCTCTGTTGTGGCCCTCACCAGGCTCATTGCTCCTGTGGGATCTAGGAGGGCCACAGTGGTGGCAGCGTGCCCGGGCAGGGATGTCAGCTGGGGTGTTGGGGAGGGCTGACAGTGGCGTGCACCAGCCGGTCCTTTCTTTGCCCACAGCAGGGCCTCTTCTGGCATCGCTGGGTTTTGCTGCAGGGTCTGGGTCAGCCCTGGCTCTCTTCCCTTCCTCGGCTCACAGAGTCACACTTCGAGTGTCTGTCATTTCCCACCAGCCTCCTCTCGTGTCCCGTGTGCAGTTATCTGCAGCCACCAAACAAATCCTGCCAACACTTAATGACTTAATATGATGATGGCATTATTCTGTTTGCAGATCTGCAGCTTGGACCTGGCCTGTTCCTCTTGGCACCTGCTGTAGCGGCAAAAACAATCAAGTCACCCGACGCCTCTATCTGTCAGTTCTATGTTAGCTGGAGAATCTCCATGTGGCAGTGAGGCCGCCACCCAGCATGTAGGCTGTTTGCAAGAAAACGACAGAAGGGACTTGTACTTAGCGTGATGACTGCTGTAGTCACAGACCTAACTACATGGAAAGGAGGAAAGCAGGACCCTGTACCTTCCGATGGATGAGTATAAAGTTATTTATATAAGAAAAGCCAAGGCTCACAGGGGAGCAGCCATCTTTGGAAAATGAAATCTGCCACACACAGCTGCTTTCTCGGGCCACAGGACCTTTGCACATTCTGACTCTGCTATTTGGAATGGTCCTTCTTGTCTTCCTGTGAAGACGGCCCTCACCTCCATGATCAGGTCAGTGTCTCTCAGTTAGTGCTCTCCGAGGCTTCCTCAGTGCTCAAAGGTAAGTTTTATATATATATTTGTATATTATATGTGTGTATATATGTGTATATACATGTGCATATCATATTTATATATGCATATATGTATGTATATATCTAGATGTGTATATTGTATGCATATATGTATATATGTGTGTATATGAATATACATGTATATATTATATATGTATATGTGTATATGTGAATATTGTATGTATATATATGTATATACATGTGTCTATTACATGTATATATATATATATATATAAAATACCTGTAGTTGACTTTTGCTCTCTTGTTTTAAAGATTTTTTTAAGAAATTGTGTGTGTGTGTGTGTGTTTATGAGCAGGAGCCTGAGAAGAGCAGAGGGCATCAGCTTCCTGGAGCTGGAGTTCCAGCCAGTGTGCACTGCCTGGCGCAGGTGCTTAGGGTGAACCCAGGTCCTCTGCAAGAGCAGTAAGTGCTCTCTGTGCTGTGCGGCTGAGCCACCTCTCCAGCCTCAGTTCTGTGCTCTTTTGTTCATGCATACACATACATCAAGCCCAGCTCCTCATGGCTGAGCTGTTTCTCCAGCTCCCACCCGTGTGCTCTTTTCTACACAAAATTATATGAGAACTACTGTATGTCAGTTCCTAAGGAGGCACTGAGGGTGGAGCCGGGCAGAACCAAATACGTTCCTCTATACTTAAGAGGCCTACTGCCTAGGAAAGACAGCACTCGTGTATGTGTGTGTGTGTGTGTGTGTGTGTGTGTGTGTGTGTGTGTGTGTGTGTGATTGTACGTGTGTGCAAAGGAGAACAGAATTGGGGTTAGAAGAGAGCTCAGCAGGTAAGAGCACTTACTCTCTTGCAGAGGAAATGAGTTCCTTTCCCCGTAATACACAGCCACCTGTAACTCCAGCTTCAGGACTTCCTCTTCTGACATCCTCGGGTACTGTACTCATGTGCACATACCCACATGTACACACACACAGACACACACAATTAAAAATGTAATAAATCTTTTTTTAAAAAAAGAGATAGGACGATTAATAGAGGAAGGCACTTGATGTGACTTGACTCCTTGGCTTCCGTGTGCACATTTAAATGCGTGTGTGTACGTATATAAACAAGTACACACACATACTGCACACATCTGTACACACATGTGCACCTACCTCCCACACGCACACACGGCACTGAAATGCGTGGATGGCCATGTCTGCTTGTGGCACAGCCATGTGTCAAATCTGGCGAACTCGGAGAAGGTGATTCTGCAGTTCGGACCAGAGCAGCCTTGCTAAGACTGTGGGCCGATGGCCCTGCATCAGACACTTACCAATGCTGGTGGCTTCCTTTCATTTGTCCCCCTGCCTCAGACACTTACAAATGCTGGTGGCTTCCTTTCATCTGTCCCAGTCCAGCAGCCCTAGCAGTTCCAGTGGCCCAAAGGGAGCTAGGGCAGACTTGGAAAGCTGGGGAACGCACTGGGCCAACACATAGCTTTCGGGTGGAGTCAGAGGCAGCAGCCTGCTGTGACTTCACACCAGGATTAGTCCACATGCTCTGCTGGGGCCCTGGAGCACTGCACGGGCAGACATTCCACTCCAGGAAGTGAAAGCTTTAGTTATGGAGAGGGAAAAGGGCGGAGTCTGCAGCCAGCGGGGATGGGAAGTGTTTCCAGGAAGGGCCCGGAGAAAGAAACAAAAAGGTTAATAAGTAGGTCTGCTGTGAGGTGAAAACCCCAGACACCTCGGGCAAAGCCGGCAGAGGATCTGCAGCCCTTCCCACCACAAGCAGCTGAGGGCAACCCCGAAGGGAGAGACGCTAGAGATGAGGTTACAACCAGGACAACCTGAAGACCCTGCCAGAGCCACTCATCCGCGATCAGATTCCGTCTTCTGAGGAAGGGGAAGCTCAGGCCTGCTCCTTCTGGCCCTGGGAATGCTGGTGCATTCCAGAAGAGTGAGGTGCTGAGCAAGACTTCTAACCTTTGGTTGTGTGTCATGGTCCACTCTGGCAACCTACTGAAGGGGATGGACACCCCAGGACCCTTATCTTGTTTCAAAGGCATTAAATAAAACACACAGACTTTCACCACGGACAAACAAGGGTTGGCAGATCAGACTTACTTTCCTGTCCCAACAACCAGATAACCAAAGGCTACAAACCATTGTCCATCCCAGAGAGAGGAGGAGTAAACTCAGTCAGTACCATGGTGCTTACCACCACTGCCTGCAGGGCAGAAGGAAGGTAGTTGTCAGTCCCTGAGGTAAAGGGTAAAACTGGGGGGAAGGGCGGGACCAGGTGGCTGGAATTTGCAAAACAGAATACCAAAGAGGAGAGTCATGTCCTGAGAGGGAACCCTAGAGGGTCACAGGGTGACCTTTAGCTGAGCTCCAGTCATTGCATGTGAGTGTGCTTGTGCATGTGTGCATGTGTTCATGTGCGTGTGCGTGTGATTATATGTGCATGTATGTGTGTGTCCCCATGTGTGTAAACTTTGAGAAACCAGAGAAATCTACACCTTAAAGGAATGGGAGCCACATTCCTGGAGCTCCACTGCAGGCAGGTGAGGGCTGGGTAGGGGGATCACTGTAGGCAGGGCAGGGTGAGGAGGAGATCACTGCTTGAATCTGAAGGCTGTTCTGCTCGAGGCTCTACCCAACTCCTGGGAGACAAAAGTTAGTGAAAGGAAATCGATTTATTCAAGGCTGGCCCTAAGGGGATTAGAGGAGACTTCCTTCTCAATCTCCATCTTTGAGGAGGGGCCCAGGAGTGTGAATTGTAGCTAGAGTTTTTCTGGCCCTGCCTGGCCCACAGTCAGGACAAATCTCTCTCACCTGCCAGTCCCGCAGCCACTCAGACCCAACCAAGTAAACACTGAGAGACTTATATTATTTAAACTGTTTGGCCTAATGGCTCAGGCTTCTATCTATCTAGTTCTTACATCTTAAATTAACCCATTTCTATAAATCTATACCCTGCCACATGGCTCGTGGCTTACCAGTATCTTACAAGTTGGTACCCATGGCGGCGGCTGGCAGTGTCTCTCTGCTTCAGCCTTCCACTTCCCAGAATTCTCTTCTCTGCTTGTCCCACCTATACTTCCTGCCTGGCTACTGGCCAACCAGCATTTTATTTATACAGAGCGGTATCCACAGCAGTGAATGGCTTTAAGGGCACACAGTGGAGGAACCATCAGGCTCAAGGAGTCCTCATGTTGCCTGGGCTTTATGTCCAGAGTAGGCATCTCCCTTTCTTCCTTTTTATCCAAACCATGCTAGAGCCCGGTGTGGTAGCACATGACTGTAATCCCAGCACCCAAGAGGCCCAGACAGTAAGATCTTGAGTTCAAGGCCAGCCTGGACTACGTAGATACCCAAGCTGGAAAAACAAATGAACAACAAAAAGACCCCCATACAACGCTTGCGGCAGCTTTGATAACAGTTGCAAAAACTTGAAAGCAATTGAATGCCCTTTAGAAGGTGAAGGAACAGACAGACTATGGGGCCTCCAGGTGATAGAACAGGAAAAAAAAAAAAAAAAAAAAAAAAAGAGCATAAAAGATAGAATAAAAAGGAAAGAACAGGGCTGGAGATGGCTTGGAAGTTAAGAGCTCTCATTGGCTGCTCTTCCAGAGGACCTGTGTTCGATTCCCAGAACCCACATGGTAGCTCACAAACATCTGTGACAACTCCAGTCCCAAGGAGTGGGAACCCTCTGCTGGCCTCTGCAGGCACTGTAGACATGCAGTGCACAGACAACCGTGCAATGAAGATATCCCTTCACACACAAAAAATCTTAAAAAGAGCTATGCAGCCACGAAAAGACATGGAAGAAACCTAAGTGCATATTCCTAAGTGAAAGAAGTCAAAGGAGAAAGGGTACACATTATACAATTCCAGCTGTTTGATAAGAAGCCAATGGAGAAAGGGTATGCCTTACACGATTCCAGCTGTTTGATACCCAGGAAAAGGTAAGATGATGGAGATGGTAAAAGAACCAGCAGCCAGGGCTTGGGAGAGAAGGAAGGAGAAGGAAGCAGAGCCTAGATTTTCAGAGAAGTGAAGTCATTGTCTATGAAATTATAATGTGGGAGACATGTTGTTACACATTTGTCCACAGCCATAGAATGAATCCCACCACTTGGGAAGCTGAGGCAGGAGGATCATGAAATAGAAGCCAGCATGAGTTACAGAGTAAGACCTTGTCTGTAAAATGAGAAAGGGAAGAACTGTGTAATTTATAGATAGTAAGCTTAGGTGGAAACAGGATGCCTATGCAGATTTATCAGTTGTAGTAAACATACCACTGTGGAAGAAGGTATGTATGTGTATGTATGGGGTGAGAGAATGTTTAGAAAATACCTTCAGTTCAAATGAATAATTGCTTTGAAAAATAAAGTATGTGTGTATGCATGTGTACATATGAGCATGTGTGTGTGTGTGTGTGTGTGTGTGTGTGTGTGTGTGTAGGCCAGATGTCAATGTCAATGTTAAGGCCTTTCACTGAATCTGGAGTTCATCAGCTTGTCTCTGGCTGTCCAGCAAGCCCCCAGTAGGGTCCTGTTCTCCTTTCCCAACAATGCTGAGGTTACTGATACTTTTATATGGACGCTGTACCAGTGATAACTTTACCAACTGAGCCACCTCCCTAGCCCCAAGGATTGTATTATGTGTTTGTGTGTGTGTGTGCATTTGTGTGCTAGAGGACAACCTGGAATGCCATTCCTTGGGTACCATCCACCTTGGTTTTTTGAGACAGGGTCCCTGCATGTCCTGGAGTTCACCAAGTAGGCTAGGGTAGCTGGCCAGTGAGACACAGGCATCTGCCTGCCTCTGACTCGCTTGCCCTGGGATTACAAGAATGAACATCTATCAGTTTTTGTTTGGCTCAGGGCCTCATGCTTACAAGTGAAGCAAAGACTTTTAAAAACCAATGCTGTAAGAAATCTGAAAACAGAAGAAAAAAATATACCAGTTTATATCAGTTGTAATATAGTACTAGATTTTCCTTGGGTAAATATATTTCAGAGACTGTTTTAAGTAAAACTACAAACAATGTATTGGGCTCATAAAATTGGTAGTATATCAAATTTACAAATATATAATAATAGCAAAAGACTGGGTGAGAAGTAGAAATACGTTATTGTGAGGTTCTTATAGTATATGTATAGAAGGATATGATTGTTTTATCTGTAAACCCTAAAGCAATCACCAAATGACACAGCTAAGAATTTTTGACTAGCAAGCCAACAAAAGTGACAAAATGAAAACATAAAAATGCTCAAATAAGCTGGACAGTGGCATACACCTTTAATCCCAGCACTTGGGAGGCAGAGGCAGGCAGATCTCTATGAATTCAAGGCCAGCCTGGTCTACAAGCTACTTTCAGGACAGTTAGGGTTATTACACAGAGAAATCCTGTCTTGAAGAAAAAAAAAAGCTCAAATAATTGAAGGGAAGAAGAAAACAAAGGAGAAAGGAATAAAGAGGAAACTATGACAAATAAACAAACAATAAGATGGAAGACTTAAAACCAACCAGTTGATACTCACATTAAATATAAGTGGTCAAAACATCCAAGTTAAAAGGCAGAGACCATGAAACTGAATTTTTAAAACCTAGTTTTGTCTACAAAATGCCTACAAAACATGAATACCTACAACAGGAAAGACATAAAGAGGTTAAAATCAAAAGTATTAAAAAAGATATATTATCCATGTTGGGGTCTGAATGACTTGGCACTGCCAGGGCCATGCCAATTTGAATGGCCTGTGCTGCCACCCAAGACCACAGTGTCATCTGGGCCTGAGCTACTGCCAAGAGCCGTGTCTGGATCCATGGCCCTATTGCAACCACAATCTGTGTTGATGTCCTTGATTCCTGTTAGTAAGGCCCCAGAGTCTGGGCCACCACCTGGGGCCATGGTGACATCTGAGCCCAAGATGCTGTCTGTTTTGATCTCCACTGCTTATGTTACCACAGGGGCCTATTCGAACCATGTGTAGAGCCATGTGTTGAAGTATCAGGGCTATGCTGAACTAGCCCCGTCCCTCAGTGGCCCAGGGAGAGCTGCCCCCGCTCACCTCACTGGAGAGCTGATCCTACCCTTTGCCCACCCTGGAATAGTGGACCCCAAGGATCCTGGCACAGGAGAGCTGGCCCTGCCCTGTGTAAGAGAGCTGCCTCCTCCTCCACAGGCGTGGGAGAGTTGGTTCTGCCCCTCACCTGCAGGGGGTGGTTCCAGCAGCTTGGATTGACCAGCTCAGCAGCCACCCAGGCATACATCCAGGGCTTTGAGTCGCTACTCCCCACTCCATCTATGACCTGCTGGAGCATGTGAAGGGACTGGTCCTACAGAACCACAGCCACAACATCTCCATGACTGGGGGCAATAGCAGGATACCTGAGAGAAGATTCAATGAGGGTCCAGTATTGATCGTGTACCAGAAACCAGAGGCCTTGAACCTGGTCAATGACACATCATTACACAATGAACATTTGCAAGTAAAGCTGTTTGGACAAAAGGGTCTACTGCATGAAACACAACAGTTCCCAGTGCCACTAAAATGAACAAAGAGGTGATGGAGAGGGTGGAAAATGGAGGAGAGAAGTGGTTTATTTTTAATTAATATTCTTATTTGTAATTTGTATTTTTTTATTTTTATTTTATGTCTAGTACTTCTTTTTAAGTTTTCCTTTGGTGGGGGACATTACAAGAGTGAAGGGCAGAGATGGAGGGACTGAGAAATGGGAGGGGTTGGGGTGCATGATGTGAAATTCCCAAAGAATCAATCAAAAATTATGTTTAAAATTTTTTTAAAAAAGGTATGCCAGGCAGTGGTGGTGCATATCTTTAATCCCAGTACTTGAGAAGCAGAGGCAGGTAGATCTCTATGCGTTGAGGCCAGCCTGATCTACAAAGCAAGTTCCAGGAAAGCCAAGGCTATACAGAGAAACCCTGTTTCAAAAAACCAAAAAAGATGTATTATATTAACATAAATTAAAAGGCAGCTGGCGGCTAGAGAGATGGCTCAGTTGTTCGGAGGTCTTAGAGCCCTTGCAGAAGACCTGAGTTTGGTTCCCAGTGTCCTATAACTCGAGCTCAGGGAATCTGATGTCCTCTTCTGGCCTTCTAGGGCATCTGTACTCCTGCACGTGCACACACACACACACACACACACACACACACACTTAGAAATTAAAGTAAAATCTTAAAAAAAATAAATAAATAGAAGGAAGCTGGTAAGATAGCTTGGCGAGTAAAGGGTCTGACTACCAAGCCTGAAGACCCGAGTTCAATCCCCAGGACTCACAGGGTAGAAGGAGAGAACCAACTGAGTTATCCTGAGAGGTTGAAGCCAAAGGAATACGAGTTTGAGACTAGCCTGGATTACATAGCAAGTTCTGAGCCAGCCTGGGCTACATAGTGAGACATTGCCTCAAGATAAACGAATAAAAGACAAACAAATAAATAATAACAACAGGACTACTATTCAGATAGGGCTCTAAACTGGGTGGTAGTGGCACACGTCTTTAATCCTAGCACTCAGGAGGCAGAGGCAGGCAGATCTCTGTGAGTTCGAGGCCAGCCTGGTCTAAAAAGTTCCAGGACAGCCAGGGCTACACAGAGAAACTATGTCAAAACAATGACATCAACAAACAAAACAAACAACCCAGATTTCTAGTCAGTGGTGGGCAACCCCGTGTGTGTAAGGCCTTGGATATGACTCTAGTAGAGCAGAGACAACAGAGGATAACTACCGAGCAGTGAACTCACCAAATAAAAATAAGCAATGTTGAAAAGTAATACAAGGGGCTGGAGAGGTGGCTCAGTGGTTAAGAGCACTGACTGCTCTTCTAGAGGACCCGGGTTCAATTCCCAGCACCCACATGGCAGCTAACAACTGTCTGTAATTCTAAGATGTGACACCCTCACATAGATGTACAATCAGGCAAAACACCAATGCACATACAATAAAAATAAGTTAAAAAATACAGTACAAGGATGAGCCACACAATAAGAGAAAATATCTTCAAGCCATGTATATCATCTACCTTTCAACGTGTGTGTGTGTGTGTGTGTGTGTGTGTGTGTGTGTGGTATGTATGTAGTGTGTGTGGAGGTGTGTGTGTGTGTGTGTGGTGTGTATGTAGTGTGTGTGGAGGGGTGTGTATGGAGGGGTGTGCATATGTGGTGTGTGTGTGTGTGTGTGTGTGTGTGTGTGTGTGTGTGTGTGTGTATGTGATGCTGGGCTTCCCCAGCAATACAAAAGGGAAAGTAAAGAGATTTAGGGAGCATCTTGGAGCAGCCTGGGGTAGGAGGCTCCTCAGTTCAGTGTGTGAAGCTATTTCCTCCAAAGGGTGTGCACCTGCCTCCCGTTCTTGTCCACAGTGGAGTGTACTGCTGCAGGGTCATTAAATTGCAGCACAAGCCAGGACCCTGGAGGGTTCTGGGCTTGGCAGGGTGCACTCGACCTGCTTTCCAGCAGGGCCCAAGCGCTGGTCCTATCAGCCACAGGCAGACGCCAGGAAAAGCTTCCACAGGTCTCCAGCCCACCTCCACAAGTGTGCACCTTACTGTGCGGAATGAAGTTGTAAAGCCAGAAATCCATGGAGTCTGCTTAAAGGGTAAGGAATTTATTAGGGCATAAAAACTCACTACAGCATGGGAGATTTATCGTAGGATCCTGGAAAGCTGAGCTATGGTCCACGCTGGTCTGTCTCAGCATCCAAAAACCTGAGGCAGAGAGCACCGAGTTTGTGCATCTCAGTTCTTAAGGGTCCCAAGAGGCCACGCACCAGGGGGATGTACTTCAAGGTCATAGGCAGGTAGAACAGTTACCTCTCTAGGGGCTTCAAGGTCACAGCCAGAACAGCTACCCACTACATCTCCCCCTTTTGTTTAAATAAGAAAGTTCTGCCGGGCGGTGGTGGTGCACGCCTTTAATCCCAGCACTCGGGAGGCAGAGCCAGGCAGATCTCTGTGAGTTCGAGGCCAGCCTGGACTATCAAGTGAGTCCCAGGAAAGGCGCAAAGCTACACAGAGAAACCCTGTCTCGAAAAACAAAACAAAACAAAACAAAAAACAAAAAAACAAAAAACAAAAGAAAGTTCTAACCTAATTATATACAATAGGAACAATTATCAAGTATTGTCCAGGACAGGGGAAAAGTAATGACCTAAACAAAATAGAAATACAACCAGCAAGAACAACATCAAACAAGAGAAATATATTAAAATCCAGAGATGTCCAGAACATAGGTAACGGCATGTTACAGAGATTATTCCAAAATCTGCCCTATCCTAAAGAATCTCAATGTAGTAGTTAATATGTTCTAAGATATGAGAAGATTGTAACTGTAACTATCTAGTGTTTGACTCCATCAAAGACCTGAGAAGGAACATAATAATACCTGAGAAGACAGATGCATGCAAGCAATTTTCAAAAATCTGGTGAGAATAGACAGCTGGCAGCCTGAACAGTCACCTAAAGTTTCTCAGCACTGTTGGGGCATCTAACTTGGCTACAGGCCTAGAATGTCTGATAGACCATTTTCAGAAGCAGGAATTTTGAATGACCATCTTACCTTGTCTTGGCAAAGTTCAGTAACTGCTTTTCCTTGTTTTTTTATAGCTACCCACTACAAAGTTGAGCAGACTGAAGTGGTGCCCAGACTTCCTGGCCCCATTCCCCAAGATTTCCTGCAGTGTCTGGGATTCACGTCTTTTGGGAGTTGCAATGGGCCTGACTGGGCTGACAGGAGGTTCCCATGACAGAGCTGTGCAACTTACAAGGATCCAGGTTTCAACCTGCCTGAACTTTTCATGGGAGCCGCCCACAAGGAGTAGCACTGGGGTCACCCTGCCTAAACCCTGGAGGACAAGCATCAGTCCTCAGTCCTAGAGGCCACTCTGAGGCAGAACTTGCTCTGAGATCAAGCAGGTGCTGTGGGTGTCCGTGTGGGCCTTATAGAGATGTGGCCTGATCTCAGGAGATACAAGGGACTGACTGAGATCCCCGAGGGCTTGGCTATGCCAGGTTCTGAATCTCAGTGTGTGTGAATGCCCTGCTGTGGGATGTCTCTCTGGATGCTGGGAATATATGTTGCTCTGATTGGTTGATAGATAAAGTTGTATTGGCATATGGCAAGGCAGCTTAGAGGCAGGCAGGAAATTTAAGCAGATATGAAGAAGAAAGGAGAGGCAGAGAGGAGACGTCAGCGAAGCAAGATGTGAAAGTACCAGTAAGCCACGGTCACGTGGCCACTTACAGATTAATAGATATGGTTAAGTTATAGAGGCTAGTTAGCGAGAAGCCTGAGCCATTAGGCCATACAGTTTGTAAGTAATATAAGCCTCTGTGTGTTCACTTGGGTCTGAGAGGCTGTGGGACTGGGCAGGACACAGAAGAAACATCTGACTACAATGTCCTTTGGGATTCCTTCTTGGGTTGAACGGGGGTGGAGATGCTCTGTAACCATGACACTGACGGAAATGGGCATAGGTTCCAAAGACCCTTCCGTGACATGGAAAAGGATTTTAGAACGGATATGAAGGCGAGAGCAGAGGCATGACTTTGGATTGGGTGTGGGGTGTACTCAGTTCCCTGTGCCCTCCTTCCATCTGTCCCTTCTCTGGCCCAGTGTCTTCTCTGGTTGCTTCCAGCCTTCTAGAGAAGCTTGTGACTTTATTTGATTTCCAGTTTGTAAGAGGCTGTCTTAAAACAGTCCTGGCATCTCATTGGCTCTGTTGGTAAAAACTCATAAAAAGACAACAAAATTAGTTCATTTAATCCTCACATAAGAGACAAAATGCCAGCGTTTTAGACGATCACACTGGAGACTATCTTCACAGTGGGGAAAGATTTCTTTACAAACAAACACGGCGGCCACAATGGAAGCTGAGATTTATGTTTTCTGTCTTCAGCATTCATGTACCTTTGTAAAGAAGTGAACACACAGAAAATATTTCCCAAACATACAGACCCTCATGTGTAGACCATGAAAAGAATTCTTACCTGCTATGGTGGTGCCTACTCTCAACCCCAGCACTCAGGAGACAGAGGCAGGTGGATCTCTGTGTTCAAGGCCAGCTGGGTCTGCACAGCAAGTTCCAGGCCAGCCAGAGCCACATAGAGAGACCCCATCTCAAAAACACAAAGGTGTTCGGGTTGGAGAGATGACTCGGAGGTTAAAAGCGCTTGATGCTCTTGCAGAGGACCTGGGTTTGGTTCCCGGTGCCACACTGAGTTGTTCACAACTGCCTGCAACTCCAGCTCCAGGGGATTCAATACCAATTCCAGCCTCCCTGGACACCTGCGTGCATGTAGTATACAGACACATTCAGCCCTGCACACATAAAGTAATCTTTAACAAGAAAGGAATTCTTATAAATCAATAGAAAAAAGGAGAACTGTAGCATGAATCCTAAAGGGTCTTATTAATAAAAACAAACCTGGAGCTGGGTATTGGGGTGAATGCTGGAAGATCAGAGAAGCAGAATAAGCCACAGCTTCCTCACCTTGCCAGTTCCTCAGCTGATCCTGTTTCCTCAGCCTGGAAGCCTCTGAGTCCTCATCCAGAATGAATCTCAGCTGAACTGCTGCTAGAAGCCTAAAAGCTTAACCAGCTCTAGTTCCTGGTCCTCACGCCTTAAATACCTTTCTGCTTTCTGTCATCACTTTCTGGGATTAAAGGCTCTTGTTACCATGCCTGGCTGTTTCCAGTGTGGCCTTGAACTCACAGAGATCCAGGCAGATCTCTGCCTCTGGAACGCTAGGGTTAAAGACGTGTGCTACCATTTTCTGGCCTCTATATCTAGTGGCTGTTCTGTTCTCTGACCCCAGATAAGTTTATTAGGGTGCACAATATTTTGGGGAACACAATATTACCACAGATAACTCATTATTATTATGTTTTATTTGTTTATTTGTGTGGGGACAGTATGTGTGTTCAACATGCTCAATCGTGGAGGTCAGAGGACACCTTTCACAGTTGATTCTACCATGTGGATCCCAGGGATGGAGCTCAAATAGTCAGCCTTGGTTGCACACAGCTTTACCTGTGAGCCATCTTCACCGCCTCAAGATAATCCATTTTTAAAAGTGAGCAAAAGATTTGAGCTAACATCTCACGAAGGAGGATCTAGTGGCCAGTAGAAAAATGTTCAGCATGCAGGTTTCAGGAAGGGCACATAGAGTCTGAAGATGCTCACGCTAAGTGAAAGGAACCGGCTCAGAAAGACAAGTAACATTTTCTTCTATGCAGGACCCAGACTTTAAAAATGCAGGATATAGAATTTCTTGTTTTGTTTTTCCAAATAGATTTCTGTCTAGCCTTGGCTGTCCTGGAGCTCAATCCGTAGGCCAGGCTCAGCTCAGACTCAGAGATTTGCTTGTCTCTGCCTCCTGAGTGCTGGGATTAAAGCATGGGCTACCACTGCCCAACCTTTTTTTTTTTTTGAGGGGAGGATATAGAATTTAAATGCGCGCGCGCGCGCGCGCGCACACACACACACACACACACACACACACACACACACACACGAACACACACAACATTAAATTGGAGAGACTAGAGGAAGGAACAGGACCAGGAAGAGGAGGAACAAGGTGAGTAATGAGCTAAGGACAATGACATGTGGCCAGAAATGTCATAATGAACCCATTACTTTGTACATTAAAATATACATAAAATAAGGGGCCAGGAAGGTGCTCAGTGAGTAAAGACACTGTTGCAAAGCCTGAGTTCAACCCCTGGGACCCACATGATGGAAGGAGAGAACTGACTCTGGCAGGCCACTGATACCCATGTTATACATGCCTAAACACACACACACACACACACACACACACATGAGCACACACGCACACAAATAAATGTTAAGAAAAACATTAACAAAAACTATCATTTAGAAATAGTGAAGGGGGCCGGGTGGTGGTGGCGCACGCCTTTAATCCCAGCACTCGGGAGGCAGAGGCAGGCGGATTTCTGTGAGTTCGAGGCCAGCCTGGGCTACCAAGTGAGTCCCAGGAAAGGCGCAAAAGCTACACAGAGAAACCCTGTCTCGAAAAACCCAAAAAAAAAAAAAAAAAAAAAAAATAGTGAAGGGCTGAGGATGCAGCATAGTTGGTAGAGCACTTGCTTAGCGTTCTGGGTTCATTCCTAGCATTCTAGCATCCCATAAAACTAGGTGCTGTGGTACCAGCACTGGGAAGTATAGGCAGGAGAAGTAGAAGTTTAATGTTTTGTCCTTGTTGACTACCTAGTAAGTTTGAAGTCAGCCCAGTCTACATGAGACCCTGTCTCGCCCCAACTTGCCTTCAAGAATTGTACGTCTTATGTATGTTAAGTTTGTTTTTTTGTTTCTGTTTTATTATTTTAGAGACAGTGTCTTGCTATTTCATCCAGGGATTTGAACTTGCCACTCAACCTTCTGAGTGTAGGTATATGCTATCACACCCAACATAAAACGAAATTTAAATAAAAATCTAGAGATTTGATACAGAGTAAACCTTGCTTCATTTTTTTTTTTTTTCTTTCAAAGGGGCCCCTGCTCTCTTCCTAAGAGTAGCAATGTCACAAGAGCCAGGATCTGAAGACCTTGGATCCAGAGAAGCCAGAAACCATAGCCGGGAAGGGGCACTGGGGCTGGGGCAGGCTTCTTCCCATCTGACCTAGGCCTCCTCCTTTCTCACCCATGTGGCCGGAAGCAATGCTCCTCGGTGGCTTCCCTTAGGAAGCTGGGGCCAGTGGGAGTGTAGCAGGCCTTCCTCACTGGAGCTGTTTGTGCTTGCCGAAGGCTGAGGGTATTCAATGACTAGATAATTGAAAGGGAGCCTTGGGGACTTTGGAAAGTTGCACCCTGCTCTAACTGGGTGGGAGGGACTTAGCTGGAGGGACAGAGAAGGGAGGTTGGAGGGAGACACCCTCTGAGGGGCTGCCCCATCCTGAAGTCCTGTCATTCAAAGGGATCCTATCAGGCCACAGCAAAGGGTCTGCTTATCTTTGGAGGTCTGCGGCCTGGCTCAGGGTGAGCTAGAGTTTCTTTGTTCTGAAGTTGCTGCATTTGAACAAAGTTATCAGGAAGGAGACGAGCAGGGTGAGAGTGAGAACCCAGGACCTCCCAAGTGCCAGGGCTTAGGTAGTCCTGGTATTCCATGCCCTCTGGAGAGGAGAGGAAGGGAAAGGGAGACCGCCCTAGGACATGCCCAGTAATCAAGGCTATTAATTTTACATGCTCATTCCCTGAGTCATAATGACACTCAAACGTAGATCCTGCACCTTCACTTTATAGACAAGGAAGGAGTCAGGTGATTTATGGACAGGCCCAAGGTCACAGGGGAAGCCAAAATGTCAACCCTGCTGGTGAGGCCCCTTCTGCAGAGTTATAGGTTCTCAGCATGAGTGGCAGGGTCTTGTCGGGGTGGGAGGGCCCTCCCAGGCCACTCTGTTGCCGCTCTCCACCCTCAGCCAGTGAGGAAGCAGTGCTGGTGAGCCCCTTCCAGACAGAAAACCAATTTAGTAAGTTGAGTGTGGTGGCGTAGGGCTGCCATCCTAGCAGTTGGGAGGCAGAGGTAAGGGGATCTGGAGTTCAAGGCTAGCCTTTGCTACATAGTATGTTTGAGGCAGCTAGGTCTACACCAGATCCTGTCTGAAATGTGAACCATATACCAGGCTGTTCTCTACTAACTGCTTCACCTGGTATCAGAGATACCCAAAGCAGGTCTCAAGGCATGTGGCAATCCCTGCCAAGGCCTCCAGCCCAGAAGAACACTGGTAAGAAAGGAAAGGAAGGGGGTGTGTGGCAGGGGGAAATGAACTAAACAGAGGCTAAGGAGCTCACCTTTCTTCCAGAAGCTTCTGGGCAGAACAGCAGTTTCTCACAGAGGGGAATGCCACCTCCAACCTCTGCAGGAGTTTTGTTTCTCTATTTACTGAGACAGGATCTCTCATAGCCCAGGCTGGCCCCAACCTTACGCAGTAGCTGAGGTTGTCCTTGAACTCCTGAACCTCCTGCTTCTACTTCCCCGGGACTCTAATCATAGTGTGCACCACCAAGGCCTGCTTATGTGGTGCTGGGAATCCAGTCCAGAGCCTTATGCATGCTGGGCAAGCATTCCACCCAATGACTGGCAGTACCAGCTTGGCATGTCTTCTACCACTAAAGGAAGGGAATCGCCACTGGCAGCGTGGTAGGGGGTTAGATTCTGGTCAGTATCAGCTGGCACCCGGGATGACAGCCCACTCCCACCGACTCCCTCTGTCTCCCAAGTCTCCAAGGCTGACAAGGCAGAGAAACTTCAGTGTCTAGTACACAGTGATATTTTTGGGGTGAAGCAAGGATATGCTGGGGAGAGAACTCTGGGCACCCCAGAAGAAAGGTAAAGGAAGATTGAATGCCTTTGAAGACAGTGTTAACTACTTCAAAACTCGTCCCTGGTTGGGTGGCTTTAAAAGAACTGATTTCTCTTTTTGTTGTGGTCTTCTTTACTTACTTTTATTTTTAAAAGTCTGTTAGGTGTGTATAAGAGTTTTGAATGCATTGGTTTGTGTCCCATGTTCGTGCCTGGTGTCTACAGAGGCCAGAAGAGGGCATTGGATCTGCAGAAACTGGGGTTACCAGCAACTGAGAGCCATCTCTCCTATATCAGAAAACTCAGGAGGACAATTCTGTTGTTGACTTGACCAGGTTCCAGTAACAAAGCAGAGCTAGGCTCGGGGCCAGGAAACTGGAGTCTAACTCTTGGCCTGGCCACTCACCAGCTACAGGACACCTGCGTCTCTTGGAAGCTGTTTCCTTACCTGTGAAATGGGAATAAGGATATTTGTTCTCTGCTTCTGTTGGCTTTGCAGGAGGACAAGACCCTTTTAGGATAGCCCATTCTTGCCTTTGGCAAGCTTGGGTGCAGGTCTGCAGGCACAGGTCCTGAGCGAAATTCAACACTTATTTGTTACTTTTTTTTCTTTTGTTACTAGGGTGAGGCTTGGGGTAGAAGCCATGAATCCTTGGCAGATTTCACTCTATGACTGACCCTATCATTTATTTTTAAATTAAAAGGGTAAAATTGAATCTTTTGTCATGTATGTGCCGTGTGTGTATGTGTGTGTGTGTGTGTGTGTGTGTGTGTGTGTGTGTGATTAGAAACACTGAATCTTGCTATCTGGGCACTTTTAAGGAATAAAGATTAAAGCTTTCTTGCCTGCTCTGGGTATTTACAGTGTGCCCTCAGGCTATGAAGAAGCGAGTTTGCTCAAGATGACAGTCAACTGGAAACTCTGTCATTGTTGAACCTTGTGCTGCTGCAGGCTGCTGTCTACACTGAGATCCAAAGTCACTCTGGACCCCGGAATTCACTTCGCTTTTCTCCTCTCCCCCAGCCAGAAGAATGTTTCATCAGGAAACATGATCCCACACATATCCCGAATGAAGAGAAATAATCGAGATTTTACAGTAGAGAAGGTTGTTGATTTTGATCCACACTCCAGCGATTAAATCAACATGGGTTTCATCCTTCCTCTGAACACACAGGGGTCAATGGTGCATGAATTCCTAGGGGGTGAAGCCTGGGACCTTCCCAGTCTGAGCCTGGGAGTCTCTTTAGATCCAGCACCTCTTCCATCCCATGATGCTCTTGGCCAAAGGCAGGTGTGTCAGCCCACACCTAGATAAATTACAAGGGAACAATGGTATTGTCTTCTGAAATGTCACCTGCGTGTCCCTTGAACACATGTAAACCACCTCCTGGGATTGCTCAATGCTGGCTGATGGTGTCTCTGAGTCAACTTAAAGGGCCCACATTTGCACGACACTTCATGGTGCTGCACTGGGTCAGAGTAGGCGAAGATACTCTGTGATACAGGGCGGGTCACTGAAGCATTTATGTTTATTTTTTTAAGAGGAAAGGAAAAGAAAACTCATGGGGGATAGAGATGACGGCTTCATCTGGAAATCGTTTGTCATACAAGCATGAGGACCGGAGTTTGGATTCCCAGAACCAGCATAAAAATCAGGGTATGGTGATTAATGCTTGTTACTGCAGTTCAGGGGAAGCAGAGAATGGACAGGGATAACTACAGTTTGCTCAAAAGCCATCCCAGCCTAACTGGCAAGCTATAGATCAGTAAGAGACCCTGACTCAAAAAAACAAGGTGGATGGTACTTGGGGCTGACCTCTGGCTCTCACATACACACTCCTGCACCAACACAAATACGAACCCAACTCATACAAAGAAAATGAAAAGAAAACATTGGCATTTCCATATGTTAAACAGACAAGCAATTATTCTTTCTGAACACTTCTGCAAGATCAACTTACATAAAACTTTTTTCACCTTTTCCCTACCTTTTTTCCCTGCTCAGAAACATTTAGACCTACCCTATAGCAATGACTGCAAGGAAGACTCTGCCCTGTGTATCAGGGACGCACAAACAATTTAGTACAAACGTAGCCTGGCTCCTGTAGCCTGGCATTAGGGTAAGTATATCTTAAGAAAGCTCTTATGCAGACTTGGCTCCGGGCGATAAAACGTCACGGCCGTGTAACTGTAGCAAGTCAGATTTCTAGGGAGCAAATTAGTGCTCAAACATCTTCTAGTGATGGCAAGAGAGGAATCATACACCACCCCAAAATAAAGCAAGATATGCAGTAAATGTTTCATTTATTGACCTTCTTCTATTACTATTAGGGTTAAAAGGTGTCTTTTCGATAAAAGGAGTCTCTTTAGAGAGGACTGATGTCTTTTGGAAGCTGTTCTCGTCACAGATGCCTATAGTGGTCATGATCAGTTTATGGATGTAGGTGTCACAGCCCCTAATGAGTGTATACACTTCCCACTAGTCCTTGGGTCATGGGGTACCGTTGTTCCTATATTACCTGATTGGGCTGTTAGCTGATGCAAGGTGATCATCAAGTCAGGTGCTTTGGAGGTTGGTAGAACACAAGCCCATTCCTCTAGGTTTCCAGGGAAGGCAGGGGCCACTTGTACAAGTTGGTTTTCTCCATCCACCATGTAGGTTCTGGAGCCTGAACTCAGGTTGTCAGGCTTGGCTAATCTATTCTTTATCTATCTATCATCTATCTATCTATCTATCTATCTATCTATCTATCTATCTATCTGTCTGTCTGTCTGTCTGTCTGTCTGTCTGTCTGTCTGTCTGTCTGTCTGTCTATAGGTCTTATGTATCTCAGACTGATTTCAAACTCACTAGAAGATGACCTTGAATTTTGTTTTGTTTTGTTTTGCTTTTTCGAGACAGGGTTTCTCTGTGTAGCTTTGGAGTCTGTCCTGGGACTCACTTGGTAGTCCAGGATGGCCTTGAACTCACAGAGATTCACCTGCCTCTGCCTCCTGAATGCTGGGATTAAAGGCGTGCACCACCACATCCTGCTGACCTTGAATTTTTGATCTGTCCTGAGTGTTGGGATTACAGGCATGTGCCACCACTCCTGATTGATGCAGTGCTGGGTGTTGAACCCAGGTCTGCCCGTACGCTAGGCAAGCACTCTACCAACTGAGCTACACCCGAGCCCAGATGTCTGTTCCTGTGTTAGCTAAGGGAGGAGCCTTCTTTTCCTGAACATCCAAATGAATGTTCATCACCCACATGGGACAAAAAGCAAACAAAAAAACCTCTCAGTGGAATCAGGACTTTGGTTTCTGAAAACCCTCCCCCCCCACTTTTTATAGCTTCCTTGTATTTCCAAATGCTTTTTTTTTTCTTCCCTCAGTCAGCATACTCCCTGCCAAGGTAAGTCCAATACAGTGGGTGACAGATCACCCACCTTGGAGGCTGGATCTGTAAAGGGAAATCGAACAAGAACAAAAGCACACACATACGTGCACGCACGCACATACACATACACAGGCGTACACAACACAGGTCTCATGCATGCATAGGCTGATGCCAAGGGTACTTGAATAGACTTTTGCTTAGTGATTGGAGGAGCTGAGTGTTGCCACCTTTGTGGAGTCCCTGCTTCTAGATGGTGTAAGTCAACCACCTTTGTATTCCCAGTATCACAAAGCCAGCCTCTTACTCTGGCTTGTCTTTGCTAGGGTGCCAAGAAACTTTTGGTAATGATCGTAGTCTGGGAAAAAAAAATTATAGACTCATGGACTCTTTCGAATATAAAAAGCACACCAGAAAATATCCATACCTCATCCCCAAGGTGATGCAGCACAAAGAAGCCACAGGTAACATGGCTCATGGTCAATCTATTATTTCAGTTCCTGTATTTCAGTGATCACCCCTTCTGTCTCCCTGGTGCCTAGAGGGGGACTAGTGTAAACAGCAGTCACCTTCTCACACTCACATTTAGAAATCACACCCTGCTCTCCCAGGCAACCTATTCTTTTTTTTTTTTTTTTTTGGTTTTTCGAGACAGGGTTTCTCTGTGTAGCTTTGCACCTTTCCTGGAACTCACTTGGTAGCCCAGGCTGGCCTCGAACTCACAGAGATCCGCCTGCCTCTGCCTCCCGAGTGCTGGGATTAAAGGCATGCGCCACCACCGCCCGGCCAACAACCTATTCTTTTAAGATGTATTTATTTATGTAGACATACTTCATATGTAAGGCTCTTCCTATGTCAACCTAGCTACTCTGTCATTTACTCTATAGATCAGGCTTCTGCCTCCTGAGGGCTAGGTTTGCAGACTTGAGTCGTGTCTGGTTAACTTAGTCGCTTAAGTTTTAAGGCAATATATAGATCACCAATATTAACACAAACCTACTCGGAGAGAGCCAATGGAAGGAAGACTGTTGGCAAGACCAAGAAGCCAGAAATGGAGTAAAGAAGACATGGGGGGGGGGTGTTGCAGAACAGCCTGGCACTTGGGGACCTGGGCTGGCCCAGGAAGGGGCTCCAAATGTTGAGAAATGAGAACAGCTTCTCCATCCATTCTGCCCATGCCCACATGCAAAGACCAGGACGTCCAAATGCCTTGCAAGGCTCAAGCCAACATTAGAACTAGCCTGGTGTCCCTTTTGTGTTTTTTAGCATCTTGGCCATTTGGTCAGAATTCAGTCATTTAAACCAGGACTCATCAGAGCATAGAGAGAAGGTACCTAAATGCTCAGATATGAGCCAACTGGTGTTTAAAGAGTTCTTGCCAAATCTATAAACTGCAGGTCCACATGGTGGGCCAATCTGCCTTTTCCTTTTTGAATGTTTCATTTTGTTACCTGTCAGTGGCATTCCTTGCCCTGCCCTCCCCCGCCCTGCCCTTCTGGGTACCACCACAAGCAACAACAGGCACTAGATTTCAAGGGAGATCTTGCAACTTTCTCTCCCCAAGCCTTTTTACAGCACCAAACAATGAAATTAAATGTGTCACATGACCTGTTATGGAGTAACTTTGAATCACTTAATTAGGTTGGAGATTTAAGGGAAGATTCAAAGGTTCCCTTTGATGGAGAAAAATAAGTCTATGCCAAACTAGATGATGGTATTGGTCACCAAAAAAAACCCTTAGTGTTTACACATGATAAAAATGCAGTATGTTAAAAACAATGACACTTTAACAATTTCAATTCAGTATATTCATAAGCTTTTATTGTACAATCAATCCCGCAAGGAACACAGAAGACCCCATTATTCAACTTGATTCAGATTAGGGTTAGATAAAAATACAAAAAGAACCCAAACCCATCCTACAGGACAAAGACTTGGTCATAAAGCAGACTTACTGTAAAAGTGTTCCCATTTATATCAACAAGCCCCAAACAGGCCTTGGCAGAGTCATGATATGGAATAGAAACCAACTTGGGTACAAGTTGTATACAGGTGGCAATTAATAAGCATGTAAAGCTGCAGCTGTTGGCTAGATGTGGAATCTGAAGGTATTCAGTGGAAAGACTCAGGAAGGGGATCAGTCATCTATACATGGACTCAGGGCAGGGCTGAATTTCATGCTTAGTGTTTTTGCTTGGTGTCTTGAAATACTCCCCTTTCTGTCTCTACGTTCTCTCTTAGACGCTGCATCGTCTTATTTATTTATGAAGTCTGAAGGTTAGTCCTACCTGCTGAGACTAATTAGCCCTCTACTTTGTGTCCCATGCAATCCATCCTATGAAATGTACACATTTGTTTTGTTTTATTCTTTTATTTTTCTGGCTCTTTCTCCCTCCACTTCTGATTTTCTGATGAATATGGAAGTTGGGAGGTGGTGGGATAGTGATCTCACTGCCTGCCTCCCCCATGCCATCCTCATTTTGCGAATCTCCCGCTTTAGTGTGCTAATGTGCTGGGGATTTTTCTTTCCAGTGCAGGGGAATTCGTTGGCCTTGTCAATCTCAGTGTCGTTATTTTCAGTTGTCTTCTTTCTGAGGCCCGAGCCTGTAGGACAGTTTTGTTGAAACCCCAGACTCTCCAAATACTACACAGTAAACTGGTTACTTTTGGAAATCTACAACAGATGAGCTTTTTAAAGGGAGGGTAGCCTAATTTAATACATTGTGGACCCCAGAATAATATCACACCTAATAGTAAGTTGCCAGTTCCGATTATTTCCTTCCTTCCTTCCTTTCTTTTTTTGTTTCTCTTTTCACGTTGGAATTCCCAGTTCACTTCTCATTGGATACTTGCAAGGAAAAAGACCTGACTCTACCATCCAGGAACACCGTTTTGGGAACCCACCTTTCTTCTTAAACGTAATTTCTTCCACATTTCATAGCAAATCAGTTTGCCCTCCCTGAACCTAATGACCAACAAATACCTGTCTCAAATCCTGGGCTTCCCACCTCCTCCCCAAGGGCTTCTAGGCCAGCTTTGACAGGGCCATCAACATCCACAGCCTCTGGGCATTTCATCTCAGACCCCCTTGGAGAAAAACTACAACCCCACTCATCCCCGGGGGTTTGGTGAACTTTCACTTTTATTTTCCCTGGCGTTAACGCCCAAACTTTTCACCTCCAAAGTCTGAACGGACTTTGGATCCTACATCACTTCCTACTTCCAATGTCAGTTTAAAAAAAAAAAAAAAAACACAAAAAACCAATAACTTTACATTTCCCTTAAGGATATTTTTAGTACCCCAGACAAACCTAAAGTATTTGTTTTTGTATAAAACGCCTTCTTGGCATATTTAACCGAGTGGGTCTTTACATTTAATGACATGATTCACTGTCATTAAGGAAAAAAGGGAGGGGAGCCGTTGTGGGTTAGCCTCCTTGACTGTGGATGGCCCGGCCCCTCTGCTTCCCAGGTTTTCTCAGAGCAGAGGGGTGAGCCTTCTTGGACCAGTTGTGTCTTATCCCGCCCCAGGGTGTCCGACTTCTCTGAGGGATTAACCATTGAGCACCCCGTCCCCACGTCCCACAGTCCTCTCCTACTGGTCCCCATCCTCAAGACTTCTGGCTAACACTTTTTCTGGGCCTCTCCCCATCCCCGCCCCCCAAGTGGGCTTTCCTTCCGCCTTCCCCGGCTCAGATTCCGGACTTGGTTGCCACCCCCTTCCCCTCCTCTCCCGGTCCGCATTGTCTTTCGGAACCCGCCCCCTCCAGGAGCGAGGCCCGCACCGTCCGGGCGCCCGGCTCGCACACTGCGCACAGGCCGCACCCCGCGCGCCTCCCGCGGCCCCGGCCCGCCCCGCTCCCTCTCCCGGCGCCCAAAGGATCATTGTTGGCCGCCCCCGCCCCGCCCACCCCGGCTGTTTATTTATGCACACGTCACCGGGCTCGCCCCGCCCCCTGGCATCTCATTAAGGCGAGTGTGTTCCTCTCGCCCTGTCAATAATCTCCGCTCCCAGACTACTCCGTTCCTCCGGATTTCGATCCCCCTTTTTCTATCTGTCAATCAGCGCCGCCTTTGAACTGAAAAGCTCAGTCTAACTTCAACTCACTCAAATCCGAGCGGCACGAGCTCCTTCGGTGTCTTCGGCTTCCCCCCCCTTTGCTCTTATATCTGACTTCTTGTTGTTGTTGTTTTTTTTTTACCCCCCTTTTTTATTTATTATTTTTTTGCACATTGATCGGATCCTTGGGAACGAGAGAAAAAAGAAACCCAAACTCACGCGTGCAGAAGATCTCCCCCTTCCCCTCCCCTCCTCCCTCTTTTCCCCTCCCCAGGAGAGAAAGACCCCAAAGCAGGAAAAAAAAAAGTTAACCTTGGACTCGTCTTTTTCTTGCAATATTTTTTGGGGGGGCTCGCAAAACTTTTTTTTTTTTTTTTTTTTTTGCTTTTCTTCCTCCTTCATTTTTCTTCCAAAATTGCTGCTGGTGGGTGAAAAAAATGCCGCAGCTGAACGGCGGTGGAGGAGATGACCTAGGCGCTAACGACGAACTGATCTCCTTCAAAGACGAGGGCGAGCAGGAGGAGAAGAACTCGGAAAACTCCTCGGCGGAGAGGGATTTAGCCGATGTCAAGTCGTCGCTGGTCAATGAATCAGAGACGAATCAAAACAGCTCCTCCGATTCCGAGGTAGGAAGAGCCCCTCGGGCTGGCGGGGTTGTTCCTGCCGGTTCCCGGGCTCGGAGACTGGGGCTGGAAGGCGAGGCGGGTCGGGGTTGCGGGCGGCGGGCGGCACGGACGGTTGCCCCGGCTGCGGACTGCAAAAACTTGTAACCGTGTTTTTTTGCACCCCTTTCCCCGCCGGCCCTCCCTCCCCCGCACCCCCTCGGCGCGGCGATCGCCCCTCGCCCTCCCCACTTTGCCCCTCCGGGAAGGCGGAAAGACGGCCTCCGCCTCGCTCCGAAAGTTTCCGAGATAAATCCCGGGAAAGTTTGGAAGAAGGTGAGTGCGCCCCGCGCGCCCCCAAAACCGCGCGATCGCGTTCCCCCCTCCCCGGGGTCGGCCTGGCGGGTGCCCTCGCCCCACTCCCTACCCACCCTCCCCGAGTTCCCGCGCCGGCCGGGCCCCGGGGACGCGCGCGGGCCCTCGGGGGACACTTGCTAAAAAGTTTCTCCCGCTCTCTCCCGCGCCGCGCGGCCGCCGCCGTCCCCTCCGCCACCCCGCCATGTTAGCGGCCAAGAGGCAAGATGGAGGGCTCTTTAAGGGGCCACCGTATCCCGGCTACCCCTTCATCATGATCCCCGACCTGACGAGCCCCTACCTCCCCAACGGATCGCTCTCGCCCACCGCCCGAACCGTAAGTGCCACCGCGCTCCCCGCCCTGCCCGCCCGCCCGCCCGCCCGCCGGCCCCGCATGCCCTGCCCCTCCCCCGCCCCGCCCCTCCCCCCCTCCCCTCCCCCCTCGCGGCCCGAACTCTCCAAACTTTTTCTCTGCCTTTTGTGGACTGGGTTTGTTTGCGCTTCGCCATGTTCTGGCTTTCCTTGTGCTTGCCTCGCGATTCGGGGAGCCTTTTCTTTCCCAGGCAGGGCTCTGTTGGGGTGGTGGGATGCCAGTCAGAACTTTTAATTTTTCTTTCTCTCTTTTTTGTTTTAAATTTTCTTTTTCTTTATTTTCTCTCTCTCTTTTTTTTTTTTTTGAGCTCTGATTTCCCCCTCCCCCCTTGCTAGTGGTGTTTGTTTCTTGTCCCTGGGAAGAGGACTGTGTAGCTCCTTCTTCTCCCTCTCTTCCTTCCCTCTTCTGTGCGTCTTGGGCTTTCCCCAGTTTAACCCCTTGGCTGCTGGCTGGGAGGCCGGGCGGCCCGGGCCGCGCGGGTTCCCGGTGCCTTTGGCTCCAGGCGCTGCGGTGTTGAGCGCGCAGCCTCGGCCCTGCGGAAGCGCCCGGCGCTGTCCCCAGCCGGTCATTTCTGTAGCTTTCTAGTGGCGATCGCAGGCTCGCGGGCCTCCTGGCCCCTTCTTCCACGGGAAGGTCACACTTGCCAGGCTTGGTCCCCTCGCAGGCCCGGGGGCCCAGGGCGTGCTCTTTTCTGCAGACCCGGCAGGGCTTGGCTTCACCAGGCTCTAGCAGCGAGCCGTGCGTGTTGGGAAGGCCCGTTTGGAAGGCTTCTGGGTTTGTGTGTAGTCAGGATGGCCTGTTTGGAGTGGACTTTTGTGTCAAGGGAAATTTCGGTGCCTTGGGATGGGCTGTGGAGGCCTTCCTTTCTCAGATCAGCTACTGTGGGCCCCTGGGGAGGGGACAGAGGCCAGGGTGAGCGCTTTCAAGGAGGTGTAGGAGGCTTGGGGATGCCTCCCCTTCTGGGGGATCGGCTACCGAAGTTTGAGGGGCCCAGGGCAGCGCGGGGTGCCATGCTCCCCGGGAGCTCCCTGCGGCGCATCTCCGACACCCACCGCAGACATTTGTTCCTGCTCATCCCCTCCCCGGGGCCCTCTGCCCCCTGCCCTCACACTGTCCCCTGCCTCCTCCCCCTCCCCCCTAAAAAGCCTGGATTGCGGAGCTCTAGACACATCAGCCGCGTTTGTGCCGGGCTTCCCGGGGTTGTCACTTTGCACCTCTGGCCGTGGTCCCTACCTCGTGTTTACACACACTAGTTTTGTTTTTCCTTCTTCGCTCATTCAAAGTGGCAATTTGAAATAATGTGCCCACTATTGAGCCGTGCTGGGATTGGAGTCAGCCAAATCTACAAGTGTTTTTAAGCATTAAAATATTAACTATCAGGTTTGACTTGTTTTTTTTTTTTTTTTTTTTTTTGGCTCTGGCAGAATGGCAAGAGCACGCTAGACCGGTAAATTTTTTTTTTTTTTTTTAATGCCTAGGAAAGAGAAACACTCACCACCCCCCAACCCCCTAGAGCCCGTGCCTTCCTTGGAAGCCGGGACAGACGTACAGCCTGACCTCCGCCCAGCAGGGCCCGCGCTTTCCGGAGGCTGCTCTGCGGCCTCGGAAGCAGCGCCTGGTATTTTTCTTGGTAGCTTAGGGGATCTTAAAGAATCGGTGTGTTTGCAAACTAGACCCAGCAACATTCCAAAGTAATCCTGGGAATTTCCTCCTCCCCTCCTCCCCTTCTCCTTAGGATGCAGACCTCTTTCGTTTTATTTTAAAATCCACTTAGCCGCCCGAAAGGCCATCTGAATATTGAGCTTTGATGGCAGGCTTGTTGGCTTTCTTGACCCTTTCAAACTGCACGTCCGTGACCGCTGGCGATCTTGCCACACCATCGCTTCAAACCCACACAGTTGTGTTGTGCTGTAATTAGGAAACAGGGAAATTGTTAAAGGCAAATAAATGATTTCCCGGTGAGACAAGGAAGGCTCCCAACCCACGGCCCCCTTTGTGGGCTTTGTAAGATAGACAGCGTCTAGTTATTTTAATTGTGGACATAGCGGGTGGCCCTCTGCTGTGACATCAGATTGACTCTGAGAAGGCATTTCTGAACCCAGTAGGCTGTTAGTATTTGCGCGTCAGACATCAGACATCTTTGCACACTGCCTCTTTCCTTTCCCTTACCTGGGTAAGCCTGTGTGCTCCAAAATTGAAGTTATTTATTTAGGCGGCGGAGCGGGAGCGTTGGCAAGGAGCTGAGAGGCGGTTGATACCCCTCTAGCCGCCTTTGGACGCTAGGGCTAGCTTGCAATTCCAGATTCGATACAGCCCGGGGTGGAACTCACAGGCAAGCCAGCGGTCCCCGGTCTGAAATCCTCAGGGTTTTTCATAGGGTCTGGTTTTGAGTGGGAGTTGTAAACACAAATTAGGGATAAGCTCATTCATTCTCTTCCTGCCGGCTGGTTGGGGTGCTTTTTGCTACATTTTCTGTTACTTGTGAACAGTACCGGCCAAAGGGCCGAATCCTTTGAAAAATAGATTCTCTGGAACCCTGACTTCTGTTTTTCTGCTTAAAAATGTAAAGAATTAAGGAGTATCATTAAATCTGCTTTTGATGAATAATACATCATCTCTAGAACAATCTTTTAATTGCCAAAGAAGCCATAAAGCTTGATAGTAATGATTTTACTTTAAAACGACAAAGACTTCCTCAGAACATTAATTTAATCTTTGCTCCAGTAATAGAAGTGGCTTAGGAAGAGGATACATTCAGATAGAAAAATACATGAAGGAGAAGTCTAGTTAAGTAGATGGAAAGGCCTGGAAGTGCCAGTATTGTGATTCAGGTAACACTGTGTTCTAGAGAGTAAATACTGTTACAAGATTAAAGTCATCAGAAAGGGAAGTTTTGCTTTTCTTTTTCTTTTTCTTTTTTTTTTCCTGGCTTGCAAGAAATGGGTCTATGGTGGAAGGAATTGCAGTAGGTGTGAGATTTCATTTTAAGGGTCCCCTCACACAGAGCTTCATCTACCCAAAGCCTTTGCTTTTCAGCGGAGCTGTTTGCTACTAGGTTGAGCAGATAAGTAACAGCATCTTGAATTCATTTTTGAACTTGGAATGGAGCATTTCAAGGAAACCGAGAGGGAGCCTATTCATTGAGGAGGTTTTATTTAGCCCGGCAACTTTTTTTTTTTTTTCTGGCTTGCCGAAAAATGGAAAATGAATGTTTTCGACTTTCTCAAACAACATAATCCTTCCTGACACCAAAGACTGAGATCCTAGAGTGTGAAGGGTTAATGTTGGACCTTCCCTGTTGTCTTCCCACCCCCCACCTTCACCCCTGATTGTTTTGACAACACTTTTCAAAGTGTGACATTCCAAGCCCCTCCATAACAATGTAATATTACTGTAATTACACAGGTCATTACATTTTAAATAGAAAACAATAAAATGCTTATCGCCTTGAAAAGGAACAGGTGCTCTCAGCCTCCTTTCGTATTTATGCTAATTGTTTTCATCTCCTTCAGAAATATTTATGGCAGACATGTTTAGATTTTAATCTCAATGCAGCAAGTCTTCTATGCTAATCTCGTAAGTTAGGGTTTAATGTCTGGGTTCAGCATTCACTCAGTAAGTCATATTTTAATGATTATAAGTCTAATATGCTAGTGCTTTGCAGTTTGGCTTCCTGAAGCCCCACAAACAAATGTGAGGTTTAGGAGTGTAAAAGGCTCATGTAGGAGAGGCATTTTGGGGGAACTTTGCTACCGTTTAGGGGACGCCAGTTTTGACTGCCTTTGAGAACAGCCATGCTGGTTCTTGCTTGGAGTTAGTTCTCTGCCCTGATTTTCTTTTTCCTGAGAGGGATTGCCTTTGGAGTTGCTGCTGGCAGCTGCCTAGTTTTCTGTTTCTGAGCAAGCTGTGAAAAAGTTACAGGTAGGTTTCCCGGAGTGACATCTAGAATACTGCTTTCTCTGTTTGTGGCATAGGATGGCTGCAATTCTGCACGCCATTTAAAAAAGGGGGGTGGGCATTTAATGGTTATACCAGAGGCGATGCTTTTCCAGATTAGGGTAGAAATCTTTTCAAGATCTGAGCACCTTCTCCCATCCCACAGGGTGCCCAGGTGCATACAAAAAAGTGTCTGCAGAGCCCACCTGAGAAGCGCTGGCCTGGTCTGGCCTCCCTCCCATCAGAGGGTAGAGGAGAAGGCAGAGGAGAGAGAGAGGATTTTGCATTTTGTCACATGTCACACAACAGGGGCTCCCAAATCACACTGAAAATGCACTGTAGAGAAAGGACAGCTGCAAATTTTTGTGTGGACGCGTGTTTAGGACCGTGACTAAAAACTCCCGAGGACCTTTCCCCCAGCTGTCTGGAAGTTATGTGGAAGTTGGTTTATTGGCAGTTAAGTATGGGACAACCTGGATTTAGCAGATGCTTTCTCCTGCACAGGAAGTAGATGACATTGTATTGGGGGCAGGGAGGAGACTAGGCAGGGAATGATTTACTCCCTTTTAAAAAAAAAATCTCGGAGTTGCCAAATAAATAAGCTTCCAAGGAAGTAGGTGCTAGCTAGCTTCCTAGTCTTGGTGGGAGTGGAATTTGATGATATCTTTGACCACATTTATAACTTTGCTGGCACATTTCAATGATTTGAAAAGGAGGGTTGACCATGATTCTTCAGGGTTTTGTTTTGGAGGTGTGTGGGGGCGGTAGGGTGGGGTGGGTAGATGGTGGGTGTCTGAGTTTCTTTAGGAAGTAGATACTGGCAACCATGTAAATAAATCTTCAACTCGGATTTATAATTGAGCACATTTGTGAAGGAAATGGTTAATTTTACAACCAAAGGCAAACTTGCACCTCGACAGGCCTGCTGAAAGAAATGTGCCCCAGCCCTTTGCTGGCAACCTCCCTGAGTCATAAATCCACGGGCTTTATTTGCAGCCCATAACACTTATGAATGTTAAGATATTTGACGCCACGTTGCCCTTATGATATTCAAGGTCCGCAGACGTTGGCAGTGGCTCAGATTTCTCTCACTAATTATAAGCAAGGAGATGGGGGGGGGGATGCATCGCTAAAGCTGCCCTCCCCTCTCCCCCACTCCTCCCTGCACCTCTTCAGTCCCAGTTGACCGAGACAGTCATCTCCTTCCTTTGCAGTGGACCTGTTCTTTGCCCTAAGCTATTGTTACACACGTTTATAAAGCACTTTGAGGGATAGGAATTCAGGAACCTCCGCTCTAACACTGTAATGCTCTTTTCAAAAGCAAAGTTTCTTGGGGTGTTTGCTTCTTTCTCCTTGTCTTCTGGTTCCCCTCTCTTTCCTTTCTTAATCCGCCCTCTTTTCCTGGAGACCACTTTGCCTATGTTGTGCATATTTCCCACACTACTTAAAGAAACCTGATATGGGAGAATGTACATTCATTTAAAAGATGTTCCACTGAGCTAGAAGGGGAAATATACACATTGTATAGTGTTGTAGTTAATATGAAGGCTTAAAAAGAAGTGAGGTACAGGGAGAAAGCCTGTGAAAGGAATTTCATAGACAAGCAAACGAAACAAAACAAAACAAAAAACAGGTTTATGTTGGGGAGCTGGGCTTGGGTGGGGGCACTGTGGAAACTGGATCCAGCCAGAGGTGCAGAATAAATGTTTGACTGAGAAGTGTTAAAGAGCAGGGAGTGGACAGGATGGACTGACTTCTGGTGTGGGACAGGGGGACAGTTGGGGGGAGGACCCTTAAAAACTATGTGGCTTTGCTCTGGAGTGAGAGACTGGCTGATAGTGTTCTATCAGGCAACCAATATGTTTCCTATCAGTTACCCCCGAACATCTGGAGGTGGAGAGTCTGGCTGGAGAATTATCTGAGGTCCAGACCCAGCTGTGAGAGAGGTTTTAACTTAGTTTTAAAGAGTGAATTGTTTTGGTGAACATTTGGCAAAGTGGACCACATAGTGCTGTGGCTGCAGCTGCTGCTGCTGCTGTTGGGATGTGTGTGTGTGTGTGTGTGTGTGTGTGTGTGTGTGTGTGTGTGTGTGTGTGTAGAGCAAGTGTGGGGACCGCTGAATGATACAACAAGGCGAGTGGATGACTCTAGCATTTCTAGGCAAATACTTTCCCTCCAATCCAACTCAAACTTAAAGACCCAGGCTGAAAGGTTTCATTTTCTAATCAATGGAATGCAGAAACTTACTAGCCCTTAGGGATATGTGAATCCCTTAACAGCTCATTACAAAGACTGGGCTGTGGGATCTTTGAAGGGGTTATCAGGCACGGTGTTTTTCCGCTTTTCCCAGGATAGGCTTTTCTTCCTTAGGCACATCTGATTTTGTGTGGGTAATTCAGTCTGTTATATATTCTTTTCTTTCTTTTCTTTTTTCTTTTTGTCATGAAGTGGTCTTAGATAGTTCAGGCTGCAGTGGGAAGACGTAGCTGTTGGTAATATCAGCTCTGAAGGAGTTAACAATGGCCTGCCAAAGTTTGGCATCATGAAAATAAATGTGAGGCCTGGTAGGCATTAGCAGGGCCCGGCACATTTACAGAGCTTAATTAGTACGAACTGTAATTGTTCATGGTCTGCCAGAAGAAGTAATACTCAGGAAAGCGGAGTCCCTCTCTTGCAGTCTCCAGTTTAAAACCGATAAATCACTTGCATATTTGTGTAGTGATTCAAATGGAGCTAAGACCTCTCCCATCCCAACATGTGGTAAATTGTAAAGTCAATGAATTGCAGATGTAGCACTACAGTGAGATCCTCTAAGAAAATGCACAATGAATGGGAAAGAGTGATGCTATAAATATTTACTGAGAAGATAACTAGATTCCCCCGTGCTGGGCCAATTATGATGTACTAAATATATTAGTAAAAATGCTTGAAAAAATTTGAGAGGATCCGTGTGGGTCTTTGGGTGGGTTTGTTTGTTTTAGAAAGTGAAATAAGAGGCACTATGTTATTGCCCTGTCAGTTTTATTGAGCCAGGGAATCGCAATAGCGTACCCATGGAAGGACACATGAGATCCACATTAATGCAAATGAATTCGTTATGAGTTCTAACCCTGGGACTGCTAAGCGGAGTAACGATGGCGCATCGTTCTGAGGGTGTTCTGTAGCAAGTGTTAATGAAAACTGCTGCGTTAAGAACATGCCTCAGCACTTCAGCCCACGTGCCCCTGTGTGCTAGAAATGTGCTTTAGCTTCACTCCCAGATGAAGAACTTTAATTATGTTTTGATGTTTAAAGAACACCAACTAGTCTCTCCTCAAAAGCAGGCCCAGAAAAGCCTACAGCTATCAGCACCAAGCTCAACTCTAGCCTGTCTTTGCCAGGGATTGGAGCTCAAGCAGGAAAACAATGAAGGGAGCATCCCCTTGGTAGAGATGTAGAGGAAACTTTCTTGAAGGCATTCTCCCTCCCCCTCCCCCTTTCTTCCTTTTAGAGGATTTTGGTCTCAGGCAATGTTGCAAGTCAATACTTCTTTCCCCAAATGTGAGTAGGTGGATGTGTATGGAAGCTGTAAAAGTTAATGATCCAGGTCTGACTCATAGCTCAGGGTTTCAGGTTGAGGAAAAGGCGGAGGGGTGGGGGGAGGAAGAGAAAGAAATTAATGAGGGTAAATAGACGTATGATGGACCGATGAGACATCGAGAGAGAGTTTGTTCTAGGGTCTGAGGGCACGCGTTCTGTGGCATGTGTTTTCCTGGGGTACAATACCAGGAAGTGAGGAGGCAATGTCTTTGTTAGACAGTGGTTTAGGATGTTGCAAAGATTCTCTGTCTGGATCTTTGCAGGGATTGTAAATCCAAGAATCTTCTAGGCATCCCCCTGGACCTCCTCCTGGATCTTGAGGCTTATCTGGCACTTTCTGAGCAGGCAGCATCAGGATGGGTGGTAGCCATCCCAGGTCCTGGGCAAGAGTCGATTTTCCATTGAATGAAAAAGGCCATCTACATGGGACAGGGCAATGTTGTGATGGGGTGGACTGTGTTTATGGGGCACATAAATTACCTTTTTTTTGTTGCCTCAGTATCCCCGAAAGGATGAGGACCTAAGACAAGGTCTCAGATAAACTACTAGAAAATATTTTGTCTTTAAAGCTGGTGATGTGGAAATTAGAGTTCAAGTGAGCAAGTGAGAAGAAGGGAAAAGGAAAACAGACCAAGACCCACCCCCACCCCCACCCACCCCCGCAAAATCCAACCTGTTTAAGAAATTGATCTGATATGTTTGTGTGTGTATGTATGAGTGTGTGTGTATGTGTGTGTGTGCATGCACACACACACATACACACACACACACACACACACACACACGAGAGTGCACACAGGTGTGCAAACAGATATGAGAAAGCTAGGTGATTCATAAAACTGAAAAGTGAGTCCATGCCCTACCTCATCCTTTAAGTGACGTGAACTGGTGTAATATTTACTCTTCTCCCCATTGAAGACTGCTGTTTTGTTTGTGGCTTGGAGCATGAGATTCCTGTGGTTGACAAAGGCTGGTTCCTCTTCTATCCCTGGGTATCTCTCATCTTCAGTATCTGTAGCATCGAATTTAGAGTCAGTGGTAATGATTAGAAATAAAGCCAGAGGAATCAAGATAGGGTAATAAGGGAGCAGTTAGTCGTAGTGTTGCAAGCATCTACTTAAAACTGCCAACTCTTCCTGACTCTCCTGGACAAGCGGGGCCTGGTCGCTTGGGTGCTCTGATAGGGAGGGGTGTTTGACGGCTGTGACCTAGGAAGGGAACGTGTCATTTTTGTGGGGCTTCCTAGGAGGGAAGAAATGAACCAAGGACCCTGGAGTCTGCTGACTCCCTGGACTGTCCAAGGGGAGAGAGAGGCACTTATCCTAGGCACAGGACACACCTACATAGGGAAGCCTCAGGATGGGATGAGGAAGTGACTTGGAGCTTTCCAGGTGACCTGTGTAGAGTGTGTTAAACGTGTGGCACCTGCTTTTTAATCTCAGATAAGGCATAAGCCCTCTTGCCCTGGACCTCTGTCTTCATGTACCCTTTCAAACACAGAGGCCTAAGCGTGTTTTGTTTTCTCCTTCCTTATGGTGGGGAGTGGGGGGAGGGAGGCAGAGGAAGGCAGACAAGAGACCAGTTCAGTTTGGAATGCCAAGTTCTTACGGAGCATCTGTACTTTCTCTTTAAGAAGCTGGGCTGTAAACAAACAAGGCCTCTTCATGTTTTATAGGGAAGGCAAAAAAGCTGCTAAAGCCTGTGTTCCAAAAAAGCATTTTTGGGAAAAGAGAGGGTAGAAACCCCAGGGAGAATAAGAACATTTGGTATTCTTTGCTGTCGCTGGCTGGAGGTAGCCTGGGCTCTGAATTCTCTAGAACACAGTGGTTGGTGGTTGGGAGAAATCCTACTTAGATTCTAAGGGAGTCTTTTGCACCGGCTGGGGCTGTGAGCGTGTAAGAGGGTGTCTGCTTACCCTAAGGAAGTTACATTGTTTGGAGGTGTTAAAACGGTGTGAGGGTGAATGTATGCCCACATGTGCATCCTGTGCAGGCACGCTTAACTGGAGGTAAATTGACTTGATTCTTGATGCAGGTTTCTCTGCCAGAGTCTTTAGAAACTTCCGTATATGTAGTGTGTATGTATATTTTTACCATTTTAATTGCTGCATTCACTCCAGGCTCATTGGTGCTTTATGGGGAGGTGGTGAATGCAAGGATTAAGAATGGAACTGGACAAGTGAAAATTGCATTTGGCGTAGTCACAGTTTCATTAATTTATTCATAAGACGATGACTACATGAAATTATTTTCCAGGGCATATCCGAAGTTATCAGGTGTCCATTCAATTTTAATTGACAATGTAAGATTCCTGTGGTTACCCTGAGTACAGATTGCCTGGGGCTCCGCAGGGCTTGTGGGAACAGAAGCTTGGACAAGTTTCCATTAAGCTCTGAATTGGGCAATTGGAAAAGAGGAGAATAAAACCCTTGAAAGGAAGGACCAAGTTGTTACTGTTGCCTGCTCTGCTGAGGAGAGAGGACCTCCTCTCAGAGAAGAGTTGTTCTCTAGCCAGGAATTCCAAACTCGCAAAGAGACCTGTCCCCCACACAAAAGTTGTTTTAACATGATGGAAAATTGTCACAGTAATGAGTGAAATCCCAGCTCCACTGACTGGGGTGGGTAGTGGGGGGACAAAGGGTTCAGACGCACCTTTCTTTTTCAGCCAATCACTTTGATGGGCTCCTTGAATGTGTGGGGGCTGTGCGCATGGACACTTAGTTTACTTTGTCCATATTCACTTGTATGAGGGGAGTGGTTTATTGCTCAGCTTTGGCATGTATAGAGATTATTTTTATTTTTTCCCCAGCTTTAGCTTGTCTTCCTTTAATTTGATTAACATGTTTTCTTAGGTTTTTTTTTTTTTGGGGGGGGTGGCTGTTGACATCCTCTTCAAGTCCGTTGTATACTAAAAATGGGTACTTATTACATTTTGAGTAATGTGGGTTTAGACTGCATTATTACAGTGTTGTTACATTTTAGTTCAGAATTTACGGGAGTCTTTTTCCTTTTTAAAAGAGCAAACAGACCCTGTTGAATTCTCTTTCCAGGGAACAAGATAACAAATTAACTGAGTTTAAAAGTCCACTGCAGCCCCAATGGTACTTGGAGCACAGGGGGTTCTGGTAACTTAGTTCTGAAGCAGTCATGCTTACAGTTTGTGAGAATAAAGATGATAATATAGGTGTTGATCCAAGTATTTGGAGGAGGTACCCCGACTTGCCTGCTGCAGGAGGGGGTAGGCCATCTGATGCTTCCTCATCTGTTTGAGTATAGTAATGCATTTCAGATAATTGTTGAGACCCTCTCTGTGATTATTGGGTTATTTATAAAATGCCTCAACCCATGGTGCTTGTTTTACCCATTGGGTAGCATCCCAAGGTTAACTTGTATCATTTGGGGAGGAGTCTTGGTGCTTTTGTAAGGGAATTCACTTGACAATGGGGGGATGCGTATGGATGCAGAGGGAAAGACAGGGTTGAGAGCTGTGGTCCTAGGAGTAAGGCAGAGATTCATTGAGAAGTGGTCCTTCACCGACCTGGGGCTCTTGGGCAGTGCTTGGCTTCCTTTAGGGGT
Source organism: Peromyscus eremicus (assembly GCF_949786415.1). Taxonomy (NCBI): domain Eukaryota; kingdom Metazoa; phylum Chordata; class Mammalia; order Rodentia; family Cricetidae; genus Peromyscus; species Peromyscus eremicus. The sequence continues at coordinate 5,876,920 of NC_081416.1, read as the reverse complement.
AGCGTAGATTACTAGAGTGCAGGTTGTAGAGATGTCTTAGGCTCCAAAGGCTTAGTCATGGCCAAAGAATGTATAAGGTGCTGCTGGGTGGCCCCTGAACTCCGGAGAGACATTTGGTTTCCCAGAAATAGATTGTGTCTGCAAGCCAGGGTTCAGTTGTTAGAGATGCAGGGGGTGGGCTTGTACTTGCAGGCTCGTGGCTTCTTCCAGCTCTCTGTCTTTACTCTTGCCTGTGTGTCGCAGACTCTGTTGACTTTTGCAGCACCCTGTTAAGTTTTCTTCAGCCTTCTGCTCAGCACCCACTGGCTTCCTTTGTGTCTTTATGGGCTTCAGTCTCTGCTGTCCGTGTCACTGATTCTCAGTCCTGCCCCTCCTCCTCCCCTTTTGCGATTATTGAATGGGTGCTTAAAAAAAAAAAAACAACCCCAAACCCCCAAAACCAAAAACAAAAGCAACGATTCAGATTAGTGTGGTCATCTTATCCGTAATAAGGAAAGTCCACAGGTCTTGACTGAATGCCAGGGTGGCAGTTCAGTCTAGGGAGGTTTGTCTGCTATTCATGAACTGCTTAAGATGTTTTCTTGTAGTTTGTGACATGAGCAGAACGCTTTGATTTGGTTTCTTCCTACAGCTCCATTTTCAATCCGGCAGCACTCATTACTCTGCGTACAAAACGATTGAACACCAGATTGCAATTCAGGTAGGAGGCGCAAGAGATTCTGAAGCTTGAATTACCAATGTGTAGGTCTCTTGTGTCTTTTTATTCTCTGCCTCCCTCACCCAGATAATGATGATGGTGGTGATGATGGGGATGATGATGAGGAGGATGGTCATGATGATGGTGATGATGATGATGGTGATGTCATTATGATGATGAGATGATGGTGGTGGTGGTGGTGGTGGTTTGAATCATTGAGGGAGGTGGGAAGTGAAGAACAGAAGAAATGTTGCTAAAATGATTTAAAGATACGAAAAGCAAGATCGGTCTATGTTGTTTAAGATTGTCTTGATCAGGCATCGTGGGGGCTCAGAACCCATGTTGGGTATGGTTACTGCCTTTTACTGAAGGAAGGGCCTTGAGTTGGGAGGAAAACAGGTTGGCCAATTGTGAACAGGAAGAATTGAGAGAGGGAGCTGGTGAGGAGGCCATGTGACAGTTGGGAGAATTGTTTCCTGTGGATCAAAATCATGGCCAGTGGTGCTAAGGTAGCACTTTTGACCTGCCCATCGCCAAATGTTGATTTCTCTTGGGCCTCTTGTGTTGGAAGGAAAGGCAGCTTCTGATGAGTGTCCTGTTTCCCGCTCACTAGTGCTTCCATTCTTTTAAATCCAAAGGCTAAACAAACCACAGACTAATGTAGATGTGGGGCTGAACAGAAGCCAGCCGACAGCGGCAGTGGGGTTGGGCAGACTAATGCGCTTTGTCTGGCGGCCTGGCCTTGCTAGGAGGGACGTCTCATGGTGTCCCTCACTGTACACCCACATCCTGAGTGTTCTCTGCAAACCCTTGGCAAGGAGGCTTTTGAGAGCTTTGTTTGGCTGTGATGTGGAAGTCTGGCTTAGAGCCTCTGAAGTTGCTGTTGGCTTGGTGAATGCCACTTTCTTGCTGGCTCTTTGGTAGGAAGCCTTTGCAGGTTGTTGTGTGAGTGTGTTTGTGCTTGTGGACATGCGTGCCTATACACGTGTGTGTGGACATGTGTGCAGATGCACATGTGTGCAAGTATACATGTTTGCACCGTGTATGTACATGGGTGTGAGGGCACACATAAATACATGTATGTACGTGGGTATGAGGGTACACAAAAATACATGTGTGTACATGGGTATGAGGGTACCTGTGTGGCCTATTGGAACCCCTACTTCCCATCCACCATATTGCATCTTCTTAGCTTTGCCATTTCAAACCTGTTTCAGCCTCCTTATTACTTTGAAAAAGCTGTTTGCCCCAGGTGAATGGAATCATCCCTCCAGTGAGAGGCATGAGTCAGCAGGTCTTTGAAAAATGTGGTTGGTTCCTAGTCTTTTTGTATTTATTTCAAGGCTATAGTAGCCGGGCTTAAAAATATTTACGTTACCTCTGTGCTTGGGTAAGGTACTGATTTTTTGTGTGTGCTTCAGGGGAAAAGCATACCTGTTGACTTTCACTCTTCCACACCCAGATATTTTCACAACTGGTGTGTGTGTGGTGAGCATGAAGCTCCAGTTCTTCCTGGCACACTTCCTGTTGGAAGTTGCTTCCTTTTAAGGCCCAGTCTTGCTTTTGCAAAACAGTTTGGACTCAGGGCTTGGTTAGAGAGCAAGTCTAAACCCCGGCTCTGGGTGAATGGGTGGATAAACACAGTGTCCCCAGGCCTAGGGAGGCCTACTCCAGCACAGGAGGGCTGGAATCTTGTTGCCTGGGGTGTGGGAATTGTTGAGGCTGAATAGGACAGTGATTCTTATCTTGGTGTGGAAAGGCTGGCTGGGGCCATGTCACTGGGAGACCAGCCCGAGACCAGCCCAGCTGTTGGCTCTTTACACCCGGGGCTGAAGTGCCCCTTGTTTGAAGACGCAGTTCGTCTTTCTCCAAACCACCTGGCACAGTGCGGGCCATGTGAAGCCCTTTCTCAGGAGGAAGATGGAGTAAATTACAGAGCTTATTGTTTGGAGGACTGAAACCATCCCTGTTCCTCCATGAACAGGTAGTATTGTTCTCCCCTGCTTCTATTTGCTAAGGCCTGATGCCCATGTGGGCAAACAGAGGGACATTTTATTGGAGTCCTAGCAGCATGCTTTCAAAAGTGTCCATTCTCGCTCAGTGTCTGCTCGACCAGCACAAGGCCGAGCCAAATGGCAGCTAGCTGTAGTTTTAGCGTGATCATCAAAGGATAAATGGCCAAAAACAAAACAAAAGAAGCAGAGGGAAAAAAGGCAAAGCTCAGACAGAGTAAGATTGTTCTCTGAATTCTCTGGGCATTTCAGCAGCAGCCTGGGTGGGTGGGTGGTGGAGTGCGTGGGGAGTGGGGGAGAGAAAGCAGCCTTGGGGTGGGGGGGTGGCCTCTCCTGGAGCACAGAAAACCAGATTTGGCCTTTTCTCTCATCCCAAGCTTAAATCCAGCATGATGTTGGGGCAGCCGTTTCTTCCCTGGAAACTTAAAACTGGCTGAACCTTAACAAATGCTGTATTTCAGGAGGAGCTGAGCTTGCTGCTCTTCCCTAAGCTCCATCCTAAAATAACCTGGTACTATGACACCGGGCGGGCGTCACATGAGGTTCATTCCTCCTGCCCTTCCTCCCTCCCTCCCTCCCTCCCTCCCCTTCTGTCATCTCAGCACTCAGCCAGGCTCACCGTGGGTGTGAATGGCCTCTGACTGAGTCTATGGACACATCCCTTTGTCCCCTGGTGTCAGGTGCTGTGCTGGGACCTTCCCCACTTTTGATTCCATCCAGCCCTCCTTGGTTCTGAAAAGACAAGGGCAGCAAGAATGGCTGAGAACACAGTGCAGCTGGACCGAAAGTTAAACAGGCATAATAATATGTACTGTACGGTTATTATTAGCAATGATAATAAATTGTTTTTTAATTCTATTGCGTGCTGTGTGTGTGTGTGTGTGTGTGTGTGTGTGTGTGTGTGTGTGCTGGTGATGGAACACAGGGACTCCTGGATGCTGAGTGTGAGCTTGTTCCCTGAGCACCATCCTCATCCAGACCATTGGCCTTTTAGAAGTGTCACTGAAACACAGCACAGTCCGCAAGTGTTTAGTAAGGAAGAGGATGGACTTACAAATGTGAGAACATCCAAGAGGCCTCACCCTTGTCAGTGTGCAGATGGGGGCTTGTGTGTATTTTCAAATTTGAGGATATATAGCCAGTCTGGTTAACTTGATGTTACTTTGGTTTGAAAGCATCTTGAGACAAGCATGAAGGGAAAAGCATGGCTGTGTTCCAATAAAGCTTTATTTATAAATACGAACACTGGCTGGATTTGGACCCAGGGCTGAAGTTTACTGCGCTCTGATGAAATACTCCTAAGTCTCCCTTGTTCCTCCCTCTTCCTAGTGTTGTGGCTTCCTCTCTCCCCAACCTGCGGAGTAGGATGTAAATGGAATCGTCCAGTATGTATGGTTCTGTGTAGCTGGAGAATTTCTCTCCAGCTTTTGCCACCAAGTCCCGTCAGACCCAGAGCCCACTTATAAAATAAACACACATATTCTTACATTATTTAAACTGTTTGGCCATTAGCTCAGGCCTGTTATTGTCTAGCTCTTACGCTTATATTTAGCCCATTTCTATTAATCTTTACTTTGCCACATGGCTAATGGCTTACTGGTACCTTACATCTTCCTTGTCCTCATGGCGGATCGCAGTGTCTCTCCCTCTCAGCCTTCCACTTCCCAGAATTCTTTTCCTTGTCCCGCCTATACTTCCTGCCTAGCCAATGGCCAATCAGTGATTTATTTACTGACCAATCAGCAACACACTTGACATACAGACCATCCCACAGCACTTCCCCTTTTCTTTTTTTAAAAAGGAAGGTTTTAACTTTAACATAGTAAAATTACATATAACAAAACAATTATCAAGCAAGAATTACAGTTACAATATTAAAGAAGAGATCCTATCTATCTTATATTTGTAAGTTTAAGGTTTTATATCTAACTTATCTTTTATTATAACTAAGGAAAATTGTAAGTATCTAGTCTTTAACCACATCAAAGACCTCAGAAGGATATACTACTACCTGAGAAATGGAGAAGGATATAAGCAACTCTTAGGAGTCTTGTAGGGTAGACAGAGACAGCTGGCAGCCTGGACAGTCATTCAAAGTTCTCTTGTAAGGTTGGGGCATCTGTCTTCAGCCCACAGGCCTAGAGTCTCTTATTCACTTTTCTCTGTGTCCTGTAGAATGTCTGGCAGTTTTCTCTGCAAAGCAGGAACCTGAAGGACCATTTTGTCAAGCAAAGTTCAGTGGTCACCTTTGTATGGGTCCTGCATGTCCAGTTGATCAGGCAGTCCAGGCAAGAACAGTTTCTTGCCCAAATGGCTATTTTTGTCAAGGTGAAGATAAACTCCGTATGGAGTGTCTTCGATGCCCATCCTCCTCTCTGAAGTAAATCGGTGCTGTCAGGAGCAGACATGTCTCACTGTCTAGAAAGTCTAAATTTTTAAAACATTTTAAATGCCATATTCTGTAGGTCTTTGAAGTGTTTGAAGACTACCTATCTATCTGAAATATATCTATGTATACCTAGAAGACTTAACTAACATGGCTACAAATAGTATCATAGATGACTAACTATTAATCTATTTTTTAATTATCCATTACAATTTTAAATGAGTTACATAAACATAATACCTCAAACAAGAATAGAAATATATATACAGTATAACAAAATTAAGTTTAAATTTGTATCAATAAACTAAAATCTATAGCAATGTAAAACATTTTAAACAAGTTGTTACTCTTTAAAAGTAGGTTCATTAATCTACCCTTTTATCCTATCATATCTAAACTATCCCCCTTTTTGTTTTAGAAAGAGATTGTATTTATAATCAACCTGATTTAAATAAAAATATTGGTTTTTTTCTGTCCCACACCAGAGGGCTCTTCTGATTTGGGACACAAGAATCTCTTAACCATTTTTTTTTTTTTTTTGAGCAATATGTCTGGGTTTAGAGGGGGAGTGAGCCAATTCCATCTCTAAAGCCAGCTTGGTATATTTGGGAGTTTGGGCGTAGCTTCTCTTACTACTTCCTGCTGGAGGGGGGCGCTGTATCTTATGGAGACAGAAAGAAAATTTTAGGATCATGGAGTAGTCCGTGAGGCTGTATCGTCTGAGCCAGTTGCCTTGAAACCATTCTGAATGTTGAATCATCTGGGCCATGGTGTCACTGGAGACCTTTCAGGGGGTCTTGGCTGGTCAAACCTGATGTATCTTAATCTGGAACAAATCCATAGTCTCTGGCTTTCTGTGGAAACAAAAGCAGAGACTCTTTTCCAAAGCAACATATCCTTATATCCAAATTTTGAAGTCAAGGTACCTTTAAAATATACATTTTGGCATAACTCAACAGCTTTTACAATCAAATGTTTTTCTGTAGTTACGAATATCAAAGAGAACATAATCCAGATTCTCTGTGTGGTAGTCATCTTTACGTGGCTTATTTTTTATACTACCTTTACTGTCTCTTTAAAGACTTTATTTTTTAAAACTATGTATTTGTTTCTATAACTCTATATATCACTTTTTTTTGTCTCTTTGAAGCCTACGTATCTTTTACATACATTGTAAACTATTACATCTGAATCTGTCTTATTGTGAATCTCTTGCCTTAAACTGCAGCAGCTGTGGCTGCTGGCTCCGCCCACCTCAGCTTCCCAACATGGCTACGTTTACCGCCAGCTCTGGGAGCTATCGTGGGTCTATGCTTTTATCCAAGCAGCGTGTAGCCCAAAAACCTCTTTTTTTTGTTTTGTACTAGCAAAGGCTAAATCCACCACATAGCTTAATGTGTTACTTGCAGAGGCCTCATTCCTACCATACTGCAGGTCGAGAGTGCACACTAGGAACCCGCCAGTAGCTCAAACCGGCAGCTGCCGCTCATTTGAGAGAGACAATTAGGAAGCTGTTTTTAGTTCCGTTTTAGAATCTTTTTTCTAAGTTTTTAGGTGGAAACTCTTGACACCACGTTGGACGCCATTTGTAGCTGGAGAATTTCTCTCCAGCTTCTGCCACCAAGTCCCGTCAGACCCAGAGCCCACTTATAAAATAAACACACATATTCTTACATTATTTAAACTGTTTGGCCATTAGCTCAGGCCTGTTATTGTCTAGCTCTTACGCTTATATTTAGCCCATTTCTATTAATCTTTACTTTGCCACATGGCTAATGGCTTACTGGTACCTTACATCTTCCTTGTCCTCATGGCGGATCGCAGTGTCTCTCCCTCTCAGCCTTCCACTTCCCAGAATTCTTTTCCTTGTCCCGCCTATACTTCCTGCCTAGCCAATGGCCAATCAGTGATTTATTTACTGACCAATCAGCAACACACTTGACATACAGACCATCCCACAGCAGTTCTGTGTCGTTGGAGACTTGGTTGCTTCCAGGTTTACCCTATCCCAAATACAGGACGAGTAGTTTTGGACATTTTTTGAAGGAATGTCAGTGTCTGAGCATATTGTCCTACACTAGCAAATGCGTCTAGCGGTGGCGTTGAGGGGTGTATATATAGCTTTGCATTAATCTTTTATAGGTAGAAGCCTGCCCAGGGAATGTTGAGTGTCATCTTTGAAATGTACGGTAATTAGTTGTGAGGAGAGTAAGTGGTATATTTGAGGAGGGGGTAGTGGTAAAACTGGAGGCTACTTGTAGATGCTGTCCTGGGTTGCCCCTCATGCAGGAGTTTGGCCTCTGGTCCTAGCTCTTAGGACCCAGTTCCTCCACCATCTCTGTTAAGTGGTGATGAGCACTCAAGCTGACTCAGGAGATTGAGCCCTAATTGCAGATGTGCAGAACCAGAGCCGCCTCCTGGGATGGCCTGCAGGTGGTTGTGCACACAGTTAGGCATCTCTGTAGCTTCCCTGGAGGGACCTCTTCCAGCACTCCTACTGGGGCATTACTGCAGCCTCCAAGAGTTTTGTAATCAGGGCGGAGGGAGACCCACCTAAGACCTTTTCCTGGGTTCTCTGAAGGGCTACTTGAAAACCAATTAAGCTTTGTTTTTAGAGTATTTTGGCCAAAGGTTGATGTTTTAACACGAAGTCAGATGTGATTTAGGGGAAAAAGCACTACACCCAACAAAAACAAACTGTGTAGACCTTTCATGGTTGTTTGCCTTTGGAGATGTGAAGTGGTTTCTGCGTGTGCATGCTCACTCGCATACATGTGCATGCTTGTGCCTGTGGTCAAGGACAGCTAGGACAGGACCCAGAAGAAGTGGACCTTTTCATTTGTTTGCACAGCTGAGCTGGGGAGACTTTGCAGTGAGGTTTGCTTTCCCTCTTGTTAAGCTTGCAAGATCTTGTGTGAGCTTTCCAAAGCATTTGGTCCTACCCCTCCTCAACAGGGGTTCCCTGGGGCCCCCAGGACCCTTTCGGAGCTTGGGTGCTTTCTGGAGTCACAGCAAGGATGGAAAGCTTACCCACCCCGATGTGAAAGGGTGTCTGGTCCCTAGACATGTGAAGTGCTGTGGCTGGAGCTCCTCGTTCTGCTCACATGGTGGAGATGGCTAGAGATTAGTCTCAGAAGATTTGTTCAGAGTTTAAGAATGAGGTGGCGGCAATGTGTGTGAGAGTTCCTGGTTTTCCCCTAATTTGGGGTTTGGGTGTTGGTCTCTGTTGTGTTTGTTTGTTTTTGTTTTTGAGATAATATTTCTCTATATAGCCCTCGTCCTGGAACTCACTTTGTAGACCAAGCTGGTGCCGACCTCACAGAGATCCGCCTGCCTCTGCTTCCCAAGTGCTGGGATTAAAGGCGTGCGCCACTGCGTCTGGCCTCTATTGTGTTCTTAATCTGTCCTCTTACCTGCTCTATTTCCTGGTGAAATACATGGATGTGTAGAGTGGGGATAAGTGGAAAGATTCCCCCAAATCAGTCTGTTTAAGCTAAGAAAAAAAAAAACCCTATTATTATTATTTTTTTAATTTTAAGACCGTGTTTCATGTAGCTCAGGCTGGCCTAGTTCACTACTAATCAAGGCTGCCCTTGAGCTCCTGACTTCCTGAGGGCATGCACACCAGGCCTGGCCTCCAGGCTCAGAGCTTGGTATAAGCACTTGCTTAGATGTGAGAGTGCACATCCACTTTCCACCAAGAACGGAGGAGGAGCCCGTGTGCTTGTGCAGAAGTGAGCTGGAAAGGTGCCACTCACTTGAGAGGTTTCCTGAAGCCAGTAGGTGCTAGCTCCCTCATTTAGGGGCCTGATTCACTGGGGATTTAAATGTGAGTGAAACAGACAAAATCCCCTTGCTCTTAGCCACTGCCTGTGCTGTTTCAGATACTGTTACAATTTTCTGTTTTTTACGTTGATTCAGTGTGTGTTTTGGTGTGTGTGTAGCTTTGGGGATGGACCTTGGTTTGCTAGTGACAACTACCTTTACATGCTGAGCCATTTTACCAGACCCGGATACTGGTTTCTAAGCACCATACTTTACTCTAGACCGGTGGTTCTCAACCTTCCTAACACTGCGACTCTTTAATACAGCTCCTCATGCTGTGGTGACCCCAACCATACAATTATTTTTGTTGCTACTTCATAACTGTAATTTTGCTACTGTTATGAACTGTAATGTAAACATCTGTGTTTTCCAGTGGCCTTAGGCGACCCCAAGAAGGGGTCGTCGGGTCGCAACCCACAGGTTGAGAACTACTGCTCTGATAGACTTCCTGCTCAGTCCAAGATTCGTCCTAGAGCTGTCCTCGTCGTGGTCATTGTCACTTGTGGTTTAGGGGACTGAACCCAGGGCCCTGCCCACGCCACGAGTTCCATCTCTAATCAGAACCGAGATTTTTCAACTACTAAAGGTTGGGAAGGGCAGCCTTAGAGTCTTCTGAAATCAATCCATTGATTATTTATTGGAAGCTATGACCTTTTTCTGGTGCCCAGTCGAAACTGAGGGCTGCAGATGTTCCCATGTGTTTTCTCCGATGAGTGAGAGCAGACTGCCCTTCTATTTCAATGAGCTGGGCCAGGGCCTTTGCCTCCTAGGCTTCTGTGGAGAAGGCATTTGGTTCTGAAAGAGTAGCTGGGACAATGGAGTGCTTGGTGTGGGAGTCAGACAACAACAATAGTTAATAATAATAACTTGTTTATTGAGTTCTGGTGCACTGGGCCCAGTGTTAGTGCTTTCTGTGGGTTATTCATTGATTTCTCATCAGTGTACGGAGGGGATCCTGAGCACTAGAGTTCCTGTCACTATTGTCATTACCCCCATTTTGCAAATGAGGACGTAGACACCTGACATGTTATTTTCCCCGTGGTCAATTAGGATCCTAACCCAGGCCAGTGTGATTGGAGGGAGGCTGCTGGCATAGCTTCATGCTAAGCTGTCCGCGTGAAGCCATGCTCAAGGCTAAGGATGTGGCCCAGAGGTGGAGTGCGTGCCTTGGGTTGGGTTCCCGGCACTGAAAAGACTAAACAGAGGGCCTACCTGTTTTTGAGCCATGGCTTCCATCCAGCTTCCTAGACTATACAGATGGCCCATGGACCTGTGCTGCAAGCACGTCCTGGACGCTCATCGTTGGGGGTTCCTGTTCTGTAGGACTAGGTTAGTGTGTCCTGAATCTGAGCCACTATCTCCTGGGAACATCTTGGAGAGCTTAAGAAGACTGGGATCCCGTCCCAGGCTCATGTTCTGTAGGTCTGGTATGGGAGTCTGTGTTGATAGTTTTACTGTGTTATTAAGTAAAGCTAGGGCCCTTCTCTGGGTTGATGGAGAACCATGAGTCCAAAGCAGTGGTTCCCAACTCTGGCTGCACATCACAGGTGCCTGGGAAGTGTTGAGAACAGACCTCAGACACCTGACCTAGACACCTCGATTAGCGTCCTCTGGGTGTCCCTCCTGTCTAGCATCGATGTTTGGTAAAAGCTTTCCAAGTGACTTCAGTGAAGCATAGTTGAGGCACTCTGGCCTTAGCATCCTGGAGTCTACAGCAGCTGTGCACATGTAGTTTCCCAGGACAGATGTGCACCTATAGTCTTTGTGGTGGAGGAGAGTTGTACCAAGGCCTTTTTTTTGGGGGGGGGGCAGGGCCAGGGGGAGGCTGGCTTGTTTCTTTGAACTTGACTCTTCCTGCATAGAAAAAAAGAGGTGTCTGTATCTAGGGTTCTACAGATGTTGGAGTCTATGGAATGGTAGGACTTTGTTTCAGAAGGCTCTGAACAGGGAACCTGTGGTGACCACTGTCTCCTAGGTTAGAACCTGCGGGAAGAGGTGGTATCGTGGGCAGGAAAGTGGAGACCTGGAGCAGAGGCACGTGACAGCCTCCTGTTCCTCACACTGGCAAGTCACGCTGAAATACCATTTGGACTGTGTTGGTCTGAAGCTGGGCTTGGGCATGTGCATATCAGACTAGCCGAAGCTGATGTTATCTCTGGACAGTAGAGCAAGAAGAGTCCGTTTGGATAGGTCAGGAAAGTGAGTGATGCAGAGAAGCAAACAGGCTTCCCTTTGCCCAGGTCCTACACCTTAGTGGGAAGGGGGCAAGACGAGAATCGAGGGGCCTAGTTCAGCTTTATTTTTATGAGTGTCTTGCTTGAATGTTGTATTACATGCACTATGTGTGTGCCTGGTGCCCATGGAGCTCAGAGAGGGCATTGGATCCCCTGCAATTGGAGTATGGATGGTTGTGAGCCACACAGTGGGAGCTGGGAACTGAACGGGGTCCTCTCCAAGAGCAACCATCTCTCCAGCTCCTACACCTTTTTAAGCACAAGTTAGTGTCTTGACTCTAAGTCAGCAGCAGCTGTCCTGAACTAGCCAGACGGACTAACCCGGACTCATTGCGCTCTGTTCTCTGTGGCTTTCAACTTCTGCTCCCTCTGTTTGTGGTGTGGCCTTCGCACCTGTTGGCGTTGTTCACCCAGAGGCCAGCGTGCATGGTTATTGAGAGGATGGGCTAGGGTGCAGGCACAGTTCTAGTCTTTGACCAGAAAGTGAAAACAAGGGTCCTACCAGCTGTCCAGTGTCCCCATATGGGCCACAGCGAGTGTATATGGAAGCCTGGGCTGTGGCAGTCAGCGGCTACGTTTGCTCAGTATAAGAGGAAGTTTATACGTTTTGCTTTCTGTTATTTCTGCTTTTTATAAAGTCCTTGACAATTATGGGAGCTGTTTAGCCGAGCACCAAACTTTCTAAATGGGTTAGAGCCTTATCAGGCCCGACACTTCATTTGTTTCTAGAGTTTGGTTGGGACAGCTGGTATCAAGTCCTAATCAAGCAGATCAATGGCTGCTGCTTCTTTTTTTCTCTTTTTGCTGGCTTGCCATTGCTGGCAGAAGTCTTATTCTGGAGGGTCCCACCCTGACCACTGCTTGCAGTGAATTTAGTGCTTAATCACATTGGAAAAGAAAGTTTCAAAGTAGCTACATGTACTGTGTATCTTATTTTAGAAAGAAACATCAGAATCAAAGGTGTGTGGACTCTTTCAAGCATCCTCATAGAACCTTAGTTTTGAGGCATGTGTTTGGAAAAGCGTTGGTTATGCCAGTTTCCATGCAGGCTGAGGGCTGGGCTGCAAACTGTCCGGTCTTTGCAATGGTAGTTAGCCATGGAAGGTTAGGGATGGGCTGAGTGACAGATGGCATGGGGCAGCATAGCTCAGGGTCTCTCAGCCTTAGGACCGATGATATTGTGACCCAGCTAGTTCTTTGATGCAGGGAACTGTCCATCCCATATTGCTACTTCTGGCCTCAACAGAGCTCTCAAAGTACTCCCAGGAATGATCCGGTGCTTCCTGGGGGTCAAAGTCACCTCTGGCTGGGATCCACTGGCTTACTGTTCGAGTTTAAAGTTGTGTGTCTGTCCACTGATACTGTGGTAGCCTCCCACCCCAATGCCTTTGCATTTACTTTAAGGGAAACAGAAGAATCAGCAGGGACAGTGAGGGTGGGGTGTCATAGATAGCCTGGGCTTGAGTCTCAGGCATGCCAAGCTTCCCACTTCTGATTTGTGAAGTGAGGAAAATGGTGGCACCTGAGGTGGTTTCCTGAAGGCTGTTGAGAGACTGGACGGGACAGGGTTTGGCATGGGCTGGGTGCTGCAATGGCGCACAGGAGGGTGCTTGCTGAATGCAAGCTGCTGTCTTTGCCACTGGCACCTACGAGGCACTTGTTTGCAGGCCTGGGGTGTGATGGCTTATCCTGACATGCAGTGTATATTTTTTATTTGCTGTCAAGAGCCTCACACATGATGAATTTGATAGCCTTGGCCATCTTCACTGGGTAACGTAGATTTATGACTCCTGTTAGTTGCTGTTTGCATTTGTCTCATGTCACTTAAAGATTCTGCCTTGACTCTATGACATTTGGTAAGCATGCAGGCTCTTCCTAAGGGTTGGGATCGTGCTTTACTCATATTCATGTCCCAGTAGCTGGGCATGTAGTAAGAGGGCAAGAGCTTGAGTGCTTGCCTAGCATGCATGAACATGGGTTCAACCCCAGCATGGTATAAACTGCATGTATCAATGGCCTGTAATCCCAGCACTCAGAGGTGGAGGTCATCCTCGGATACCAAGTGAATTCAAGGTCAACATGAGCTACATAAGATCCTGCCACAGACAGACAAACAAACCAATTAATCAACCATTGAACCAAACCACATTCAGCTGAGCAGAAAGGAAATAACATATGAGTGAGATTGGGGTAGGTCAGTGTGTATTGGAAATGGCAATGGAGTGCTTTTCCAGATTTTTGAATAATAGCCCCTTTATAACATAGAAAGTCAATAATCATTTGTTTATCATCTACTGAATAATTTGAGTGGGGCATTCAACCCCTCTGTCAACTTGATGTTCTTTCCTGGGTTTTTCGGTGTGACGTCAGCTGTTAGTGCTGATGTGTGCTGCCCTAACGGCCGTGGGTGCCATGGCTTAGTGATTAGCCAGGTCTAAGCTGGTTTGCATGTCTTTGACTGCTTTCCGGTTCTCAGAATGTGGAGGTTCGTTGGCTGTTAAAAACTCTCTTTGCCTTTTTTCTTTTGGTTATCTCTTTTTAGATGATAGGTAGTGATGTCTGTGGAATCACGCCATACCTTTAGCTTTGACAGCTGCCAGTCATCCTCGGAAGAGGGCTTTGCTACATGTGGGTGCCTAAGCCACTTAAACAAAGCCAATCCTTGCTGCTCTCAGCCTGGTGTCTCCCTAAATTTTTGAGGTTGAGATGAAGCTCCAGAATAAATGGCCCTGGTTGAAAGCTGGACAATTTCCAGGACTTGAAAATGGATGTCTGTGGTGTTTGTCCATTGTAGTGGGACTGGGAGATTCTTCCCACTGGGGCTTTGGCAGAGACTGCCCTGTGTCAATAGTTTCTCAGTTGATCCAGTAAGCATTGCTGATGATTGAAATTGAAGAATCGCCAGGACAATTCATCTTGAGGAGCAGAGAGCATCGGGTGTGAGCCAGGCTGTGGGGAACAGACATTGACATACGGGCGGTCATCAGACTAATTGTTGTTTGAATTACCTGTTATGATCCAATGACAAATCTGCCCCGCTCCTGTCACTGGAGCAGAAAATGTAGCTTGAATTGGCGTGATGTTAGCGAGTGTAAACTGTACTTCAACAAGATGGATAAACCCAATTATGGGGCAGACCTGTAGAGAGAAAATCCATTTAAATCTCGTAATGTTAAGCAGAGCTGTGTTTAATTCATTTGGACCAATTTGGGGATGATATATGAGGGTTGGTGAACATTCGTCAAAGGGGTGACTGTGGGGGAAAAGTGATGTGCTGGGCTGTGGCCACTCTTGTGAGGCAGCTGCGTGTCGGCCTGCACTAATGGCGGAGAAACAGAATGACAAAAAGATGTACTCAGTGCCGCAGGGGACGGTGCTGCGTAAATGAACCAATAAGGAAAATACACGAAGCAGAAAGGGGATCTGCCTTTCCTGAATGCCACTGACAGTCAAAATCAGAAAGGACTGGAGGGCTCTGACGTGTTTCCAGCCCGACACCCTTGTGGGCTTCTCTGAGCCTTGTGATGAGGGACCTAGGAAAGTTCATTCTAGAAAGCAGAGGAGAGAGGAGAGAGGAGAGAGGGGAAGAGAGAGAGAGAGAGAGAGAGAGAGAGAGAGAGAGAGAGAGAGAGAGAGAGAGAGAAATAGAGAAATAGATATTCATCGGTCATGTTAGGAAGGCACATGCTTATTAAATATATATCCTGGAGTATTTAATTCTCTATTGGGAAGTTAAAGGGGCATTGTGTTCTGAGATACACGTGTGATTCATATCTGAAGATGTTTAAAAAATCTTGCTTCTTTTAAAGAAGTCTATTAAAACAGCTGTTGGGTGATGTTATACATGATAGGTACTTTACTGATGCTGTAAATGAAAGCATTGAGTTGAGGGAGGTGCTCTCTCAGCTGGACACCTGAGCTCCTCATGAGAACATAGAAATAAGGACCTTGTGGGACAGTGGTGGCACACACCTTTAATCTCAGCACTCGGGAGGCAGACGCAGGCAGATCTCTGTGAGTTTGAGTCCAGCCTGGTCTACAAAGTGAGTTCCAGGACAGCCAGGGCTGTTACATAGAGAAACCTTGTCTTGGGTGGGGGTATGGAGGGGGGGGGAGAAAAAGAAAAAGAGAAGAGGACCTTTGTGCCCATTTTGTGTTCTGGCCATCCCTGGCTTCTCATTCTTCATTCTTGGTCATTTGTTTAATTGTATAACAATGGATGGATTTGATTTACTTTGTATTGTCTTAAAATTTCATTTTAAAGTTTTTTTTAATAATTGTAATAACATTTTCCTTATTATGTGTTTGTATGTGCACCTGTGTGCTGACACACCCATGACAACCCGTACATGTGGGTCAGATGACAGCTTGTTGGAGTCAATTCTCTCCTTCCTGTGTGTGGGTTATAGGCTCGGGCTGAAGGAGTCCTGGTGGCAGGTACCGTTACTCGCCCACTCATCTCACCAGCCCGTTATTCAGTTACTGTATAAGCATGTACTGTGTATTGAGCTCATCCCCCTGGTTCTTGCTTTTTATCGGTCTGCCGTGCTGGTTTTCCAGTGGTGTTCTTGGGAGCCTGTAGCCTGTTTATATTTTGGGAATGAATGATGAAGCCCCTCTAAGCAGTGGCCCTTACTTCTCCTTTTTCTTTTAGTGGGGGTTTTCTTTTTTCCTTTTGGATTGGATTCGACTTGCAAGCTGCCAGAGAGGAGGACTGAAGGTATCCGGGTGGAGGGGTGGTGAGGAGCGCTCAGCTGAGACTGTCTCCCCAGAAACCCAGTGCTGTGAAAGGAGGCTTTCCCTGTCACCGGGGACAGCCTAGCTCATGGGGCATGATGTGCACTTGGCTTGTTCGGCACAAATCTTTTGTCCAGAGTTGTATCTGCTGGAGACTTCCTTTCTAGCTTCCTCCATGTTTCAACTTATTAGCAACAGTTTAAAAACAGAAGAATTAAAACCTTGTAGTAACATCTTAACACTGAATTCCAAGAATGTGAGTATACCAGCCTAGTTACCAGGAGATGGTAGAACACTTGGAGAAATTTAAACTACTCACTCCTCCAGAAAGCCCCCAATATATTCCTGCAGCCCTGCCTTGGCTGTGTCCCATGGCAGGCCTCCAGATAGCTCAGCACTGGGAAGAGCATAAGTCGGTGAGCACAGAGGAAGTGTGCTTCGATGCACCCCGGATTTGAAGATGCCTGTCTGCACTGGAAGCGGTGGCATGCTTTTCCCCTCTCTGAGTTGGGGACTCTGGCTTTGAAAGTGATTGGCAGATTTATACTCTTCAAGGTGGGCTAGAGATGTGAGTTGGGTAGGGAAGTGAGTTAGACCTTCTGGTTAGGGTTGGGAAGTGTGTCTCCCCCCCCACCTCCACTTCCTGCTTTCTGGTGTCACAGCCAAGCTGAAATCTTGCGGCCACATTCAGAGAGGAACCTTTGTCCTTTTAATTAGCTCCCAAGAAATACACACACACACACACACACACACACACACACACACACACACACAAAAGAGCTAGGAGTGAAATGGTTAGGGAGATGTCCTCATAAGGGCTTTATTGATTATGGAATGTAGGCGATTCAATTCAGGATTGTTCTAGGAGTCACCAAGTCCTGAACTTGATATTTATCCTTAAAATAAAAAAAAACAAACCTCCCCTGGTTCTTCCTCCTGGTCTTTAATGGCTTCGTTTCCATTGTGGACCCAGGCAGCATCTATTTCTTCATCATTCCTGGAGGGGCAGAGAGCAGTAAAGCCCTAAAAGGGGACAGGGCAGTAAGCCACAGTCACACGCTTAATGTATTGAGACGTGGGGTTTTTGTTTTCCTCCAAAGAGAAATTAAAGAAAGGTTGGAAAGTGCCCCAAAGCTAAGGGTGAGCCTGCCCAGCCACCAGTAGTTCGTGTGCACACTGTTTTGGTTTGTGTTTTCTTAAAATGTGTCACTGCTGTCAGAGCTGTGAGTGAAAGCAGATGACAAATGTCACTTGCAAAAGACCCAGCTTGTGAAGCCATTTGTTGTGAAGGGCTGTTACTCAGCTTGAGTCCTTGAGTCTGGTGAGTCCTTGTGGGGGTGGGGGTGGGGGTGGGGTCCTTCCTAGGAGGGGGAAAAAAAAGGAAAAAAGAAAAATCTGTTTTGGTTGGGTCAAATTCTCTGGTCAGTCTTCATCAGGAAGTAAATGCTGCTGTGTTGCTTCTCGTGATGCGGCTTTTGTCGTTTTAGGGTCGTTTAGGCATCAAGGAACTGCTTCCTATGTGGAGCTGGAGTCTCCACTACTGTTTACTTAAGTGGCAAAGTTGGAGTTGTTAGGGGCTTCCTGCCCTCCCCTGCTTTGTAATTTGGGCCATGACAGTTAAAGGAACCTGGCATTGGCTTAAATGTGCCCGAAGCCCAGGATCTGATATGTAAAAAGTGCATACTCAAAACCACAGGCCGCATGCAGAGAAGCGCTGGTTTTGATTCCAGGCCTCACCCGTGGCTCTGATATCTCCGCTTTTACCCTGAGGGTGGATTTTTTTATCTTTTGGGTTGACTTCTGGTTTGTGGTTTCCACTCATCACCGCTCGAGAGTGTGGACGCTGTGGAACTGGGGTGACCAGAAACTGATCCAAAAGGCTCCCCAGGATGGTGGCCCTTGGGGACACCCGATGTGCGCCGCCCCCCCCCCCCCCCCCCCCCCCCCCGCAGGTTTCTGTTACAGGCTTCTCCCTCTGGGGTTTTCAGCCCCTCCTCCTGGGCTCCTCAGTCACACCTCTGAGGACTGTAGTGGAAACAGCTAGACCTGCTTTCCACTGGACTTCCTGTTCTGTGTGTTTCCTGATTTCCTGTTGCCTCTTTTGGCAGGGTTATGTTTTCCTCATTAACTAGTTTCCATTTCAGAGTTTTCTGATGAAGCAGGGACTTTTTTCTCATCCTAGCATCAATCATTTCATACTTTCTGGTTAAGTGTAAAAACAATGTATTTCATGATGGCAGTCTCATACAGAGGCACTTAACATGGCTGCTTGTGCCCAGCCTCCCTGTGTTCCTTGTCCGTCCTCCCCACCTGCACTGGACTCCCTCCCCCGCTGTGTGTGTGTGTGTGTGTGAGAGAGCGTGAATCCCACTCATGTGTAATACTTTGTCCCCATCACTTTTCCTTGACTCCCCTACACTCCATTTCAGAGTCTTCTCCCATGCATAATACAATCCTGGTCGCATATCACACATGCACTTATGTTTTTTGGTTTAGCTTAAAATTACTTATTATTAGTGTAAGTGAGTGTGTGTGTGTGTGTGGTGTGCTTGTGCAAGGCAGAAGACAGCTTTTTTTGGAGTTGATTTTCTCCTTCCACATGTGTGTGGGTTCTAGGGATGGGATCCATGACCTCAGCACAGTGAGCACACTCACCTGCTGAGCCGCTCTGCCTCCGTTCTTGTGTTTGGAAGTGTCACGTAGTCCAGTCCGGCGTGGAACTCTTTGTGTAGTCAAGGCTGATCTTGAACTTCTGATCCTCCTGTCTCTATCTCCCCAGTCCTGCTGAGGTTACAGACATATGCCACCAGACTTGCTCGCTCTCTCTCTCTCTCTCTCTCTCTCTCTCTCTCTCTCTCTCTCTCTCTCTGTCACACACACACACACACACACACACACACACACACACACCTAGATTCTGTGTACGAGAGAATGTATGCTTTATTTATCTTTCTGAGTCTGGCTTATTTTTGCCTAGCACAATCTCCAGTCATCCCCTTTCTCCAGATGACATGATTTAATTCTTGGTTATGGCTGAACTTTTTTGTTTTAACATAAAGTTGAGAATTTTAAGATGGGCTGGTGGTAGAATTATTCAGTGTGGCTATTTTCTCATCTGAGAGAAGTGGATTTAATGAGAGGTCTGGCTTGTCATGGAGACTGTTGGGAGATCCTTTCAGAGGGTCTCACCCGTCGCCTGACACATGAGAAACATGTAGGGTATGCCACTCACTGTTCCTGAGTGTGGAAACTTGTGCCTAGCTAACAGACCTATGCCACGCTGTGTTAGCCACCTCCAGCCCCCTCCCCCATCACATAATGGATCTGGCTCGGAGTTATTTCTTCCTCAAGTGAGTGTGGTAGAGTTTACTTTCTGAAGAGAAGGGGTTATGGTGCCAGAGGCCATCTACCATGATTTACCTCCCCATGGAGGGCCGACAGAAAAATGCTGAGTGGGGCACTGGACTCGGAATCATTCAACTTCTGATGGGCATGAAATTAGTGACAGCAAGATAGGAATTTGTGGCTTCTTTTAGTGTCCCTCTCTTTGGCTACAGTTCTCTTGCTTACGTCTTCATTAACAATATAAATTTAAAAGCCATTCCCTTCTGTTTCTCAAAAAGCAGACTTCTGGCTCCTGGCTTGTGAACTTAAGAACACATTTGTTGATTTAGGAGGGATTTTCCTCTGGCTGCTGTTCTGATCTGCTCTTGTTTGTCTGAGTCTTAATGCGCATGTAACAGCTTCCTCCTCCTCACGGCTCCTTCCTCCTCCTCACAGCTCCCTCTTCTCCTCACAGCTTCTTCCTTCCTCCTCCTCACAGCTCCCTCTTCCTCCTCACAGCTCCTTCCTCTTCCTCACAGCTTCTTCTTCTCTCCTCCTCACAGCTCCCTTCTCCTCCTCCAGATTATCTTAAAGATACCCCATGTTACTTGGTTAGCAAGGATAAGAGATCTGGGAAACGTGGCACGGATGCTCACCTTTGGGTCCCTGGGCACCAGCACCTGTAGGATGAAGTGTTGACACCTCTGTAGCTGGGCTTGAGCCCTTAGCCCAGGTCAGCTTTCTGGAACTTTCTTGTAGTTTTCTCTTGAGTGAGAAATCCATCAGTGGCCAGCCAACTTGGGTCTGGTCACACTTAGACGTGGGTGACAGTGGTGTGGAAGGAAGTGTGCCCAGGATGATTTATTCCTCCAGGGCTTAGAGAAATGACATTGATTCTCCCCACTGACTGGAAGGCAGCCACTGTTTCTTTACCATCTCCTGGTTCTAGATAGTTAAAACCTCCCTGTTTGCAGATGGCTGATTTTAAAACACAGTCCTCAGGAGCTGTGGGTGCTTGTTGCTTTCTTTAGAGGCTCATATAAAAAGAGGAGGAGTGAAATATGAGGAGCCAGAGGGCGATCCTAGTCAATTGGACTTAAATTTTTCTTTTTTTTATGACATGTATTTGTGTGTGTGTATGTGTGTGTGTGTGTGTGTGTGTGTGTGTGTGTGCTTGCATGCACATAAGTACATGTATGCCATGGTGTGTTCAGAGGTCAGAGGACAACCTGAGGGAGTTGGTTCTTTTCTTCCACATGTGTCTCAAGGACTGAATTCAGTTTGTCAGGCTTGGGGGCAAGTGCTCTTGCTGGCTGATCTGTGGATTTTCAGTCCACATGCTCTTCCTCTTGTCTTGGATATGTGTGTGTAAAACAGTAGGTAAGTGTGGTGATCCCTCCCAAACCTCCCCAAGGTAATAATAATAATAATAATAATAATAATAATAATAATAATAATAATAAATTAGACTTGTTTACCAATGCCTTGTTTCATTGTTTATTTTTAAAATTACATTTCACTTATTATTATTTTTTAATTGAATTTATTTATTTGTGCACTAGCCATACCTTTCCAGCTGCAGCGAATGGACTTAGGCAGTGGAAGTGGCTTCCATTCTACCCTGCTGTGCCAGGCATCCTGGCAGAGGGTGTGGCTTTCAACAGGAGCTGCGCCTTGCTCTCCGAAACACCTTAACTTATTTAATCTAATATCCATCCTCCCCACCCCTAATGAACACCAACACTGACCTGTTTCCCTAGGTAGCACTTGGTGAGACCAGATATTTCCCTAGGTAGCGCTTGGGGAGAACCTCATTTTGTGTATAATGGTGGCAGGAGAATTAATTACGGACAGATGAGGCTAGGTGTACTGAACTCTCCTCGGTCCACTTGCCAGTGACCTGGCCGTGGACAGCTGACCTTTGCTCAGCTGTGAAATGCCTACATAGGATGTGTGCAACAGCAGGGCCAATGAGAGGCCAGAAGAATGCTCTTGTGGCTTTCAAAGCTATTCTGTAGAGTTCAGGAGTGTAGCTCACTGGGCCAGCACCTGTTCCACGTGTGGAAGGACCTGGGTTGGATCCTCAGAAGCATGAAAAGTGAAAAACTTTGGCTGTGGGAAGGAGGGAACGTTATTCAGAGCCCTCCATTGACTGTGTGCTGCCACGGCCAGTTACGTCACTGCTCTGAGTGTGAGTTTAGCCATAGCATGGTGCTACAGTTTCTCTGAGGCGTGTCTCATGAGACAGCATGTGAACAGCTAGGACACAGTAGCCAGCACCAAGCAACAGTGGCTACTTCTGTCTGAAGGGAGCAACACTGTACTCCTGGCCTCTACCACAGCTTGTGTTACTTGGCTTGTTACTACTAGCAAAGCAGATAGACTATGTGGTTTATTTTACTGTGTCTTTTTATTCCATCTTTTCTGGGTGCCTTTCTTCTGCTTCTTAGAAGTCATGAGAGGGGAATGGTATTCTGCCTAAATAATGGGTATCTAAATAGGGCTTTGAAATAAACTTCAGGCTCATTCCATCAAATGAAGCAAATTCATTTACTACTAAGAATTTAACTCCTGTTGGAGCCATCCCCTCCCTCCCCCAGCACATGTATAAACACATACATTGATCTCTTTCTTTTTTCTCTTGTATTACTACAAGGATCAGTTTCTTCTGGCTTAATTCCAGGAACAACATGCCTGTCTTTTTTCATCATTGAGGAAAAACAGTCTGAAGGCACCATAATTCCTTAAATTGGATTTCAATTCTTGATCCCCTTATATTCAGTAAACAGAGTGTTCTATGAAACATTGTTTAGGAGCGGGACACTGCCAGCCTTGCTGTTGGAGTGTTGGAGCCTCATGGGCTGAGGCTGTAGGTGGGGGAACCCTCAAGAGGTGATTGCTTACCTTCACACAAGGCTGGGGTCTTAATCATTTCATAAAAAAATGCAGGTAAAAGTTGAGAAAGCTGTCTGGAGTTTAGCTTGGAAGAAGTGTGGGGGGGAGTGTGTGCTGTGGTGTGCTTGCGCACGCGTGCGTGTGTGTGTGTGTGTGTGTGTGTGTGTGTGTGTGTGTGTGTGTATCGTTAACTCTATTAGTGCCATGGGCAGTTGCCATGATGCCACTTGAAAGCCTTGAAATTCCTATATTCAAATCAAAGGCATCCTGAAACAGAGATAAAGGGGACAGTGTGATCTTCAAAGATGAGGGACCAAGACAGCAGTGGGGACATTTTCCTGGGTAATTCTGCCTCCCCATCCTTTTAAAGAAAGAGCTGCTTTTTCTTCCTTGGCAGTTACGTGGATCCTTGGGCTCTGGTCGAATCCTTGGTTGTTTGTGGACCAGGAGGCAGATGATTTGCAGCGAGCAAATGGAAATGTGTTGGCTGGATCAGCTCTTGCTTCAGGGAGTTGGTTCTGTCTTGCTCTGTCCTTTCCTCCCTTCTCTGAGCTGGTTTCGTTCTGAGAGCACTGACTTGGCACCCACTCACCCAAGAACAGATTAGTTCCTGAAAGCAGTGGGCCGGTTGCTCACAGGGATGAGGTCAGCTTTGCTCTGGGGTACATCAACTTGGATTTCTCATGCTTTATCTTATAAAGCCTAAATTAACAGCTGGTTTGGTTTGAGTTCTCCGGGATCTGACTAAGGGATTAGACTCCATTCTCAAGTGGGTCAATCTAGTTTAATTTATTTCAGGTCTATCAAAAAAGATCAATCAAAGCTCTTTTGAAAGTAAAGCTATAATCGGTCTACACACTTATAAGTCACTGTTGCTGCGGCACTTGGTTGAAAAAAATGCTCGGGCTTCGGCTAAGGTGATGCATTACAGCATTTTCTACACTCCCTTTCTTGTGCCGCTGCTTCCCCTGGAAGGTTTTGAGGAAGTGTCACTTTGAGAACTTTGCCCACATGGTGGCTGTGCAAACCCCTGGTGCTTCCTTCTCTTTGGCGACGCAAGGCTCCTGGTTTGTAGATTTCTAGTTGGGTGTGATTTAATACCCGGAGGTGAACAAGTCCGGCTTATTTCATGTCTGGTTTTGCTCCCGGGCTTGGAGAGATTGGTGGGTAAAGACGCTCGTCAAACTCTTCCTCCAAAGCATCTTCAGCGAGGAATTACTCTTGTTCTTTGCAAGGCTTAAGGTAGATGCGCTTTCTGGTGAGGTCAATCTTGATTTTGTGAGCTTGGGAACTACAGACTGAGCCGCTCATTCCTTTTGTAGTGCAGTTAGAAAAAAACGTGTACTGGGCCGAGAACTGTTCTAGATGCACACGATGCCCCCAGAGAAAGGCTGAGACTAAGGAAGCAGGAGGCATGAGCTTGACTGCAATCTGGCAGACCTGTCTGTCAATCTTGGCTGTACAGCTTTGGGGCTGCACCTGGTTTCCAGCTTGCACCCCCGATTTCTGTTTCCTTGTCTATAAAACAGGTACAGTAAAACAGTCTCTCTAAGTGATTATTACCCAATGAATTAGGCTATAATTTTTGCTTTATTTATTTATTTATTATTTATTTATTTATTTATTTATTTATTTGTTTGTTTATTTATTTTATAAAATAAAGTCACTTATAGGCAGCTTTGAGGAAACTTGAATCTTTTCTAAAATTAACATTAATTGTGTACGTGTGTGCATGCATGTGCATGCATGTGTGGTGTGTATGTATATGCAAATATGTGTGCATTTGTGTATGCATGTGCGAGTGTGTGCTCGCATGCATGTATGCATGTGTACTACAGTGTCTGTGTGGAGTTCAGAGCACAACTTGGTTTGTTCTCCCATTCTACCGTTCCCAGGGATCAAACTCGGGTCATCAGTCTGGGCAGCGAGCTGTGTTACCCCCTAAGCCACCTTGCTTTGATTCCCTACATGCATATGTAGGCAGAAATACTGTCTTTCTCCTCCCTGCTCTCCTCCCTGCCTCTTCATTTTGTGTGTGTGTGTGTGTGTGTGTGTGTGTGTGCGCGCGCGCGTGTGCTGTAAGTTGGCCGGGATCTCTTTATGTAGCTAAGGCTGACCTTGAATTTCTGATTCTTCTGCCTCTTCCTCTGAGTGCTGGAATTACAGGCCTGTGCACCACACCCCGCTCCTGCAGTGCTGAGGATCGCATTCTGATGTGTGCCAGGCAAGCACTTTACCATCCCCAGCCACATCCCTCACCTCTGCCAGGGATGCTCGGAAACCATCCTCAGTGCAGAGCAGAAAGTTGGTGCCAAGTTTTCAATCAGTTGAACCAGAATCCTTATGCAGTTTCAGGCTGTGGAGGTAAAACCTGAGCACTTGGCAAATCCGAAATCTCAGATCACCACAAAGTTGTGAAGACTCTTGTGAATCCTTTGGAACGCCAAATGGGTGTGGTGTGATCAGCCACAGGTTTGATGTGCAGCTCAAAGATCTAACATCGTGTTGACTTCAGCTGGCATCATGACTCCAAGAAGGGAGAGGAAACACAGAGCTTGTGTTTCTTTTGTTGGAGATGTAGGAGACACATTAAAAGACAAAAAGCTCTGTGTGTGTGTGTGTGTGTGGTGTGTGTGTGTGTGGTGTGTGTAGATCTCTGTGTGTAGTGTGTGTTAGAGCTCAATGTGTGTAGTGTGTGTTCATCTGCGTGTGTTTGTAGTGCATGTATACATTTGTGGGTGTGTAGTGTGTGTACGTACATCTGTGTATGTGTCTGTGTGCACACACATCTGTGTGTGTGTGTACATCTATGTGTATAGTGTGTGTACATCTATGTGTGTGGTATATGTAATGTGTGTGTACATCTGTGTGTGGTGTGTGTAGTGTGTGTGTATGTAGTATATTTATAAATCTGTGTGTGTACATCTGTGTGTGTCTGTGTGTGAGTAGAATGTGTGTGTGTGTGTGTGTGTGTGTGTGTGTGTGTGTGTATGTGTTTAGTCCTCACTAGCAAGCAATATTTATTTGGGCCTGGAGATATGGCTCAGTGGTTAAAAGCACTGGCTGATTAGATCCCTAGCACCCATGTGGCAGCTTAACCCTCTGCAACTTCATTCCCGGGGATCTGACGCCCTGTCTGTCTGCTGCTGGCACCATGCATGCATGTGGTACACAGACACAACATAAATAAATGAGAAAAAGAGAAATAATTGTTTAGGCCTGTCACGTGTCAGCTGTGCCTGGCCCATCAGGGAGAATGTGCAGTTGGCTGGAACCAAACCCCAGGCAGAAGAGGCGTCTTCAGCTCTGGATACTGGGTTTTGTTTTGAGCCCACCTCACCCCAACTCAAGAGATACCATTCATCTGCCTTCCAAATAACCTAGAGTGCTCTCCACCTGGTCCTTTAATAGTTCCTTTTGGAAGCAGGCCAGCCGAGTGCTCATCTTCCCCAGCCCCCAGTTTTGAAGGTGAGCACGACTGACCAGTGGCTCCTGCCTCGTTTTTCTCAGCTCTGAAATGGGCCCAGTGTTCTATCAAGAGTGTGCATCAAAAGAGGGAAAGACTTTACAGTTTTGAGGCCTTTTCTCTCTTTTTGTGGTTTTTGTTTGTTTTTGAGATGGGGGCTCTCTGGGTAGCCCTGACTGTCCTGGAACGTCTCTGTAGACCAGGCTTGTTTCAAACTCACAGAGATCTGCCAGCCTCTGCCTCCCAAGTGCTAGGATTAAAGGTGTGTGCCACTGCACCTGGCTTGTGTGTGCGCATGTGTGTGTGTGTGACAGTTTGGTTATGCTGTGGGGCGTATGCAGAGGTCAGAGAACAACCTGGGTGTTGCACCTCACCTTTCACCTTGTTTGGGACAGTCTCAGGAGTGTGCACACCAGGCTAGCTGACCCATGAGCTTGCAAGCATTCTCCTGTCTCAGCCTTTGGTCTCACGGTAGGAACACTGCATTGTCAGTTGCGCTTTCTATGGATTCCTGGCATTTGAACGCAGATTCTCGCACTTAGACAGCAAGCACTCTGTCTGTTTAGTCATCTCCCCTAGAGCTAGAGTCCATGGTGGCTCTTGTTTTATGCAGGAACTCAGGTCTTATTTATTCAACCATGATAGCAAAAAGAAAAGAGAGATGATATTTTCTTTGAGTGCTTAGCATGACCAGTTTCTGAATCATCCTATGTATTTTTCAACCTGATATTCACAATAATGTTATATATCAACTCTATTGTACATTTTTTTTTTTTCTGGGTCAACTTGACACTAGAGTTATTGGAGAAGAAGAGGAAATCTTAATTAGGAAATGCCACCCATAATTTTGGTCTATAGGCAAGTTATTGGGGTGTTATCTGGTTAGTGATTGATGTGGGAGGGCCTGGTTCACTGTGGATGGTGCCATCCCTGGGCTGGTGGTCCTCACTATAAGAAAACAGACTGAGATAAGAAAATAGAGAGCAAGCCAGTAAACGGCACTCCTCCGTGGCTTCTGCGTCGGTTAATAATTAGAGTCCCTCTCTTGACATCCCTTTGTGATGGAACACAAGTTGTGAGATGAAATAAACCCTTTCCTCCCAAGGTTGCTTTTCGTCAAGGCGTTTCATAATAGCAATAGGAACCCAAGTGAAACATACCCATGAGAAAAGTGAGTTCTAAAGTTGAGGGACTGTTGAGGTATACATGGCTAGCATGTGGCTGAGATGTGATCTGAGGGTGTCTGAGGCTAGTGGCCTGCTGTGCACAAACTGGTGGGGGGTGGGGAGAGGGTGCAGTTGGAAATGGTGTTATGATTGCCTTTCTAAATTCTGGATTTATTTTTCAGACCACATAGTGGTGGGTTCCTGTGTCTCCCAGAGGCTAAAACAAAGGCATCCCTCCACCCCCACCCAATAAAACAAGGCCTACGGTGTGTCTGGCCATTTCCGGATTTTTTTCTCTGACTGTAGTGATTGAGGCCCCCCCTTGTACCTCGCCAGACCCCATGAACTCAACATCCATGTATTGAGACTCAGCCTCAGGCCCAGCTCTTCTTAGAACCCCTCCTCTCCTTCTGCCTGTAGGGTTACCCAGCAGAAAAAGAAACAACCAAACCACTTTAGAACGCCACATGCTGGGTTTCCACTCTGCCTTGGACACTGTCTGAATTCATTTCCCCCTGTACTCTTACTTGGGTGGAAAGGGAGAAAAATGAAATGCTAATAATTGTGGCATGTCCTGTAATGGGAAGTTTTTCATTGACATGCTCGTGAGAATTTTCGGCTTCATCTTCGGGCTCGAATGCAGCACCAGGCTTGCCTTGAGTGTCTGGAGCCTTTGATGCAGGTAGACCATATTACAAACAGGCGCGTTGCTATGGCGAGGACTGCTGTCCTTGCCTGCTGTGGGTAACCTTTCCCACCTTCTCGGACATTGCTTTAAAACACAGCAGCGTGATAGCATTTCATTTTCTTTGGACTGAGGTGTGGTAGATGAATTGGCGAGGACATGGAGATCTAAGTTCTTTTGTGATGATGTCTTAGAAAGGGGGTGATTTGACTTTCTTAGCATGATGCAGTCCTTGCAGATTGGACTTTCTTATGATTTATTGAGGAATGCATTTTCTAATGGATGGGATGTGTAGTGGGGGTGGTAGGCAGAAGGCTAGACTTTCTTCTTGTTCTCTTTCTCCTTTCCCTGAGCATTTCTGTGAATTTGTTGGCTTTGATGCCCCGCATCTCTTACAGAGAAACCAAAGTTCGGGCTGGCACAATGCAGAAGTGATTATTCTTGGTAGGACATTTTCATTACTGTTAATAGCATCAAGACAACGGCTTGCCTCCCTCTCAGAACTCCTGCCTGTGGCTTACGAGGGCACACAGTGATGGGGACAGGGACGCTAATTAGGTCCTACAAACTCCCAGGCTAAGTCAGATGAGACCCATCCACTTGTTTATCCCCGTTTCTCGAAGGGACACATTTTATGGAAATCCTTCACCAAAGCAGTTCAGGGTAGCAAGGTTCATTCTCTCCCGCCCCCTTAGCCAGCCTGCACCCCCGGTCCCACAGTTGCAGCCTCCCCGTTTTGTTAACCTCACTCTCACATCTCCAAGCTTGTTTCTCGCTTTTTGAATGGGGATGATGCTTCACTGCTCATTTTAGTGGGTAGTTTTGAGTATCAACAGTAACAAAGTTTGATGGATGATGATGGTGGGCATCGTAGAGACCGGTCTGGACGGACAAGAAGTTTCCTGTCTTCTATGTCATTGCTTGAGCTGGAACACAGGGCTGTGCACATGCTCACCCACTGGCCCTGGAACCATCCCACGTGTCCTGGACAAAGGGTTCCTGTCTAAAGTACTGCAGCTTGCACCTCTCCCTAAAGCCTTCCCTGTTGATGAGTTCTGTGGCGTTCTCCTGGAATTCTTAGGAACCTTTTAGCCCGGTGGGAAGTATGAGAGTCCAGACCATGAGCATCTGGCTAGCACGTTCAGGACTCAGCTTCTTTCACCAGGAAGTGGAGCATTAGAGTGATTCTGCTTGTGTATATGCTGTACTGCATTGTATGTAGTGACAAGGTTTCTGTGGGCCCCTGAGAGGTTCAACGAGTGTGCAAGCCCTCCCTTAGGCTAAGAAGAGTCCGAGGGTGAGTCTCTTTCTGCTACCAAATGGGGCCAGGCTCAGAGACTGACAGGGCTACTGAGCTCTCTTTCAGGACTGCCCAGCCACCAGCCAGGGTAGCATTATCTCTAGTGCAGACTGCTGTGTCCCTGTTGGGGGCCTCTGTCAGCATGTTCAACCCAAGACCATCTTCCCTCACTGTGCTCTTCAGGGGAAGATACGTTTGAAGAAGAGTTCTTCTGTTCCTTGGTCCCATATCTTGGGGCTGTAGGTTTGACCTCTGAGTCCCAGGAAATCTTAGGAAAGCTGATGCGAGCTGACCATGGAGGAGGCGGCACTGTGGAAGGATGAGATGTTATAGTGAATTGTGCTGGAGCTGGCAGGCACAGGGGCCTGGGGACAGGATGCTTGGCACTGACTCACAGTTTTTCTGGAGGGTACCCTTACAGGCTCACAGACATGTCTGAGCAAGAGCTCAGGCTCACTCCTGGCTCTTTTTGCCCGGGCAGGATGCAGGCTCCAGGCAGCTTGTTGTTCAGGCCTGGGATTCAGACCGATGAGGTCTGGAGAGGGGACAGAGGTGTGACTGGTATAGGATCTGACTATGCAGGGCATTTCATGCCAAGGTCTGCTCATCTGGTCCCCCAGGTACTGGGGCTGGGCAGCCTGGAAAGCAGAGAACCCATGTCGGTAGATAGATGCCACTACACACACTACTCTCGCCTTAGCTTCCCAGCTCTGGGAGGGAAATATGCCCTCTGGGAGACACCCAAGCCCAACAAAGGGAGCTTTGTTGGAGCTGGAGGTGAGAATCTGTGGGCGTTGGGATTCCTGGGTTCGAGTTCCAGCTGTCTGCCAATCGCCTGAATGCTGGGCGACCATTTCTGGAACAAGAAGCAGTGTGGCCCGCCCATCAAGTCCCGCTGGGCGCTAAGGTTGCATTTCCTCTGCCAAAGCATGGAGCTCCTGGGAGGGGACAGTGCCAGACTCAGGGAGGGAGGGGCTGGGCTTCCGGCCCCTGGAGCATCCTGAAGAGGACCAGAGTTCAGAGCTGAGGGCCCTGAGGTCCTGGAGGGCAGGCCTGTACTGTTTGCTCTCCTCTCACCTCACTCTGAACTGAGATTGATCCTGCATTCATCCTCTGCCCATCTCGTATAGTGAAGCAAGTCTCCGGGGCAGGGCCTGGGAACACTCTTGATCAACAGTGTGATGTTCTGGCTATGGACTGTGTCCTGAATTGGGCCTCTGTACTTACATGGTTCCTCAGGTGCACCTGTACTTACTGATACCTGGAAGTTGTCCTACCAAGCATTTGTACTCTACCAGAGAGCGGCCAGGCCAAATCCACAGCTGTGTCTTCCTTCTTTTCTTTTGTGACTGTAACAGCTCTGTGAAGATACGGAGAGACCAAAGGGCCCACCTGTTTGAAGTGACTTTTAGTTTAGTCAGAATTGTGCAGCCATCTAACTACAGAACACCCCTCCATCCCCATAGCCCCTGTCACAGACTGTGCACTTACCTATTGTTTTGAAAATTGTTTGTCATTTTGTGTGCGCGCGTGCACGATGTGTCCATGCAGGTGAGTATGCCGTGATGTGCACGTGGAGATCAGAAGGCAATGTTGTGCAGCTAGTTTTCTCCTTCAATCTTAGCGTCAGCCTGGGTTGCCAAGCTTGTGTTTTCCGTCAGTGAGGGCCTTTACCCACAAAGCCGTTGTGCCAGCCTGGATTTACCTATTGTTGACATTTTTTCTGAGCATTCAGAATCATTGGATGTGGGGGCTTTTATGCCTTGATTCTTTTACTTTGTGTTTTCAAGGCTCATCCATGTGGCAGCATTAATAGTATGTTGTTTCTTTTAAGGGCCAAATAATCCATTGGATACTGCGTTTCTTTTGTTCATTCACATGCTCATTCACTCACTCAGTCGTTTGTTTGCTCATTCATCTGTTGAATACTGTGTGAACATTTATGCACACGTTTTCCTGTGCAAATGTGTTTCTGTGTCCTTGTGTACATTCTTAGGAGTGGAATTGTGTCCTGTGATAACCACGTGACTCTGTGATGCCCCAATTGTGTTAGGCAAGACAGTAAAAAGTGACAGAAACAGTAAGGAATTGCTCATTAGGAAAACTCCTCCATTGTTTTAACTGAATGTACCCCCCCCACACACACATTTTGCCCAGTATTCTATAATTCTGACTGTAAAATAATAACCTAGGTGCTGTTAGAAAAGGGAAGTCCTGTTCCCCACCCCTCCCCACTCCAGGTGAGAAGACACAGGTGACAGGTGGGGATGGTTGTGTGGACCAGAAAGAATTTAAAGGCACGCAGATGGTCTTATAAGGAAGCCTGGGTTGCTGCCTAAGAGTGGACGAGGACTCAGGACTTGTTTAGGGAAGTGGGAAAATCCTGGGAAAACTGGACATGTCTGGGATGGAGATGAATCTAAAATCGGTTTCCCCAAGAGGAGAGCATGGCTGCCCAAGGAGGCAGCCAGGAGATTCTCGGTCCTGACCGGTGTTTGGTGGTTTATTGCTGTCTTTTGCTTCCACTCTGGAGATGGGAGGCTGCTCTAGTCTGTGCAACTCCTCAGGCTCCCGCGCCACAGGGAGAAGGAAGAACTGGGGGTAGAGAGACCCCACCGCTCATGCTGGCACCTGTGAGGTACCCATGGGATTCACCCTGTGCCAGGAAGCTCGGATAGATTCCTTTCATCTGGCTCTTTTGTGATGCAACGCATCTCCTCAGCCCACCACTGCCTGTGCTGTTCACGCGGGCTGAGAGGGCTGTGGGGACGTCCTGTTCCCCAGGCTCTCCCTTGCTTGGTTCTAGCCGTTGGTTTCCTAGAGTATCGATTGAACTATTACGTCTTTCTTATCTTTCTCTCCCCTCCCCTTGATGTTGTCCCCATAAAGGTAGGGATGCCTATCATGGCTTTTTCTTCCTTGTTTCAGGACTCTAGAAACATTGTTGAAAATAAATGAATTACTGAATTGTACCCTCAATTCCCAATGATGTAGGGTGTAGCTGGGAGCCCCTAAGAGTAGATAACTCTTTGTCCTTTCTATCCCACCTCCTAAGTTGAGTAAACTGTTTTCAAGATAAAGGAATGATTAAATGCTTTCCATAAACTTGGTGCTTAGCACAGCTGTGGACTCTCTATTCATGACCCTTACATTCCTTCAGCAGCCTTCCAAGGTGGGCTAAGGTGTCTAGAGACTCCCAGAAGCAGGCTGGGAAGGAGGAGGCCTGCCGAGGGACCTCTGGCTCCAGGGCCCTTCATGTTCTACTGCTCCCGGGTGAGTAAGCAGATAAGGAGTAGTGTGCACGGAGACATGGCACTTATCCAGGTGATCTGGGCCCCGTCAGCCATACCTGCTGCAGCACCAGTGGTTTTATTGTCTTCCACAGTGAAGTGACTGAGGGAGGTGACTTTGTAGTTCCTTAGAGCGGAGCGGAGGCTATCCTGGTTCTAGGGGTCAGCACCTCTGTCGCCTTGGAGGGGAGTCTCTCTCCTCCCAGACTGCAAGGGAAACCCTGGCTTCCTCAGAGCTATTAGAATGTGGCTAAGGAATAAAATGGGCTGCTTCCTTTGTGATTATGGAGATAAAGGGATGGGGCAGAGGAGTTTCATTTCATTCTTCAGGTTTGGTGAGACTCTGGCCCAAGTGCCCTGTTCCTCACAAAGTAATGAGGCCTTAAAAAAACTTTCAGCCAAGCAGTTACCAGACTAAGTTCTCGTGGACTGTTGGGTGATCTAATTACAGTGTGGAGCATATGATTTTTCCGAGGAGGTGGTTCAGGAAAGGCAAGCAACTTGCCCGGTGTCACACAGCTGTGAGGGGCTATCTGGGGCTTCGGACCGAGGCTTGTGTGTGAGAGAGGCTTAAACAATGGCCACACTTCCTCTCATGCTTGGGTTCCCTTCTGTAGACTAGGAACGATACAGTAACTGAAAATGGTTTCAGTTTAGTAATAATGGCAGAAATCTGATTAAAAAAAAAAAAAAAAAAAAAGAAGCACTGTAGCATTTCCATCAAGTTGAAGTTGGGCTCAGCAGTCCAGAGCTGGTTTCTGTAACTCTCCCCAGTGGGAGTCTCGGGTGGATAATTATTCTGATTATCTGTGTTGGGGCCTCTGTAGTCATTCTGCCTGTCCCCAAGGGAACTCCCCCAAAGTGGACACCAGGCTTTTTCTCCATGTATGACCTTCTGGCCAGTGAGGCCCTTGCTGGGGGACCCCTGTCTATTCAAGGCTTTGTAATGCACTCAGTGGTCCCATGTCTTAGCTGTGTGTGCTCCATACAGTTAAGCGGGAAGCCCTTTGGAGACTCGGTGGCTTGCACGGGGCCCCATCCCCTGATTTGCAGGGGACGCAGTGGAGCACCTGGGTCTGAACAAGTCTGCACGCCGCTGATGTCTTTGTGATGAGCTTCCAAGCCCTTGTTATCATAGAATAGTAGCTTGGCCTCGCCTGGCGCCTTTCTTCCTGGAAGCTCCAGGCACTCCGCAGAGACTGTCTCAGTTTGCTTTATGACGGAAAGGAGGAAGCTGTCCGTGAGGTGATGTCCTTGCTGTGGGGCTTGAGTACGAGTTGAATGTGTTGCTGTCAGCTGTTGTCTTGGTAAATTTAGTTACTTGTCACCTAAGAAAGGCGTGTATGGAAACCACCTCAGCCTAAGCAGTTCACGTTCTAGAATGTGTTGCTGCCTCGTGGACATGAGCTATGGAGCTGGGGAGCCATGACCATCCAGATCACTGGTAGTTTGGGCCACTTCTGGTTTGTCTGTCAATATCCTTGTCTATGCTGTGTGCAATGTAGCGGGATTTGAGAGAAGCTAGGCTGGGCCTAGGAGACGTGAGGCCTACTGCTGGCCTCTGGCTTTCCCTTATTGGGGCCCGTTTTCTTGTGTATTAAACAAAGAGGGGCTGACAGTCATTGTGTATGGCCCTAGGAAGCTCCCCTGAGAGAGTTCTCTCCACAAGTTGAGGGACAACTTTGGGTGGGACTCCAGGAAAGTTCGGATGCTCATCAGGATCCTGGATGCTCTGGGAAGTCCTCCAGCTAAAGGAAGTCTGTCTGGACAGCTTTGGAG
The DNA here is from genome assembly GCF_949786415.1 of Peromyscus eremicus. Classification (NCBI taxonomy): domain Eukaryota; kingdom Metazoa; phylum Chordata; class Mammalia; order Rodentia; family Cricetidae; genus Peromyscus; species Peromyscus eremicus. The sequence continues at coordinate 5,843,124 of NC_081416.1, read as the reverse complement.
GATGGACAGCTGTACTCCAGGACTGATGCACCCTGGGAAACATGGAACTGTTTGAGCAGCCTTTCAGACCTGTGGTGAGTCTCACTTCATCTTTCTTTCCTTTCTCCTTCTGTGAACAGGGGCACAGGCACCTGCTTTTTTAAGTCAAGGAGTATCACCCACTTAGGTGAGAATAGTGCCTGAGGATGCTGATTCCCTGCAGGGTGTCTGGAACTTTCCTCTAAGCTCTGGAGGAAGAAGGAAAAAGACCTGCATGGATTGAGGCTGGGGCCTTTGGCAAAGGGAAGTAGAGGAAGCCTGGACTTAGACAGTGTGACTGGGAGTTTTGTTTCACAGTGGTTGGAATTGCTTGCTGAGTGACAGACAAGTACACAACACTTTATTATAAAGTTGGCTTTGTGTTAGATGAGTTTGCTCAACTGTAGGCTAAAGGAAGCCTTCTGAGCACACTGAAGGCAGTCTGGGGTTGTGGGGGGGCAAGGATGCCTGCCAAGTCAGCCGCTGTATTAAATGCATTTTTGATGTAGTAAGTCAAGGAGCACTTGACTATCCTTGAGCGACTGGGAGGGCTTGGCACAGTCTGGCCAGTCTCTTCCCCATCAAGGTGAGGACTCTTTAGACCCAGAGAGGCAGAGTGACGTGCCTGAGAGGCCCTAGTTAACCGGTGGCCCAGAGCTGACGGACAGCCCATAGCAGGTTGCCAGCGCGACTTAGTCTGCCAAGCGGTGTGAGGATGATCGCTTTCCTGGATGGTGTGCACTTCATGTTTGCTTAGGATGGCCTTGGCGGTGCCGCTGTTGTCTTAGCCCTGGCACACCATCCTTTGGGCCCAGAGGGGAGGCTAGAAGTCTCCTCATTCTGCGAGGAGACACAACGCACACAGCATGTTGCACGGATTCCTGGCTCTGCCCATGCGGCCTGAGGCAGAAGGTGTACCCCGCAGCCTCAGGTTGGACAGGCCCTGCTCTTTCTGGGAATCTGGTGTGCTTGCATGCCGTATCTCCTCCAGAGTCACCTCTGTTCTCCATCTGCCACCTCCCGGACTTCTGTTGTACTCCTGCACCACAGTCTCTAAGGGTTCCTAGGCATCTTTAACTCCCTATGAGCTGAGTTCAGCAGACATGACTAGCAGGTGTTTTTGGAAGGCTCTGGTTCCTCCAGAGCCCCAACCGCCTGCTGAGTGTAGGCACTTGAGGCGCAAGATGTTTCCTGTGCCCTCTGTGTATGGTGGGCATGCTTTCTCTTCCCTGTCTTGCCCATGGCATGTGCTGGAGGGCAAGAGGGCTCCTGCTACAGACAGTCTGAGAACTCCAGGCTCATCTCAGTCTTCGGATGGCTTCTGTGAAAGCGGGGCCTAAAACTTTTATCACCACTGCTACACAGGTGAAAGACTTTCATTTGGCTGTGCTGGTCCAACAAAGACTATTTTATTTATGTGTTTCCAAGCCCTTAAAAATTCTTTTAGGGCACATCAGTAGGGAGTTAATAGAAACTTTGAAAGAAGAAAAATGCCTGCAGGGTTAGTAGAACCCCAGCCAGCCAGCTTGGAGCTCGGTGCTGTTAGCGGCCGCACCATGCTTAGAAGAGGCTGGCTGGCTGGGTTTGGGAACAGCTTCCCCCATCAGAGAGGTTTTAATCATTCAGTATTTTCTCTTCTGCTTCTTTTGTGGTAGAGGGAAGATGATTGAACTTTTCTCTGGGCTTGTTAGCAGCTCCTGGAAAGGACTTGTAGTCTTTTCAAATAAAGCTTAAAGGGCTGGAAAGATGACTTAGTTAATAGAAAGTTTGGCTGTGCAAGCATGAGGACCTGGGTTCGGATCCTCGGTACCCACGCAAAAGTCAAGTGTGTGACATTTTGCCTGTGGGCCCCAGTGCTGTGGGGTGCTAGAGGGGACAGGGACAAATGGGTCCCTGGAGCTCACTGGCTCACCAGTGTAGCTGGAATGGTGAGCTCCAGGTTTAGGGAGAGACCCTGTTTAAAAACGAAGGTGGAGAGTGACAGAGAAAACCCCTGACACTGATCTGGCTTTCGCATGCACATCAATGCATGTGCATCCCCATGTGTACGTGCACAGATGTGAACATGTGCACACCCATAAACTACATATACACATAACCTATCACACACACACACACACATACCACACACACACGCACACACACACACACACACACACACACATACCACACACACACACACACACACACACACACACACACACACACACGCCATAGCCATCAGCAACAAAGAAGGAAGCTTGAAGACGGGTATATAGGAAGTGGTTGTGTACCAAGAAGACTTTACATCATCTTTGGTGTGTGATTGAGAACTTAGATACGATTCTGAGCTACTCCTGTTAGTTTATCCTTTCCCTGCAAAGGAATTTTCTCCTCAGGGCCTCAGGAGGCTGGAAGTAGGTGCTGGAACCGCTGGACCTCCTTTCTCCATCTGTGAAATAGCGTGGTGATGTCTGCCTTCCAGGAGGAGGCTCAGAGTCCCCTGGGATGCCAGCCTCTGTGGGCCAGCTCCTGCATTTGGAAAGAGAGCATGTGACTGAAGAAACTATTGGTTGTCTTTGGCTTCGAACGAGGCAAGTGACAGCATCCAGGTGGCAGCCCCATGCTCAGCTGCAGATGTTTCCAGCTGTGTTGAGTCCTCCTTCCGTGCCCACTGTGAGTTAGAGCTGGCCACTGAGGAACTCTCTGGGGGCAAGGGAGTGGGCACAGGCTTCCTTGCTGTTCCTTGGGCTGCTGGGTCCAGGTTGCTTTGTGAGCGGTTTTCAAGCACAGTGGTTTGTTCTTCAGGAGCATTTCCAGCACTTGTTCGTGTTTTAGATGGTCAGTCTTGGGGACAAGTTATTGGCATCTGGTGGGCAAAGGTTAGGGGTACTGCTGATGATACTCTTCGTGGATCCACCTTCCATGGCATCAAATGATGGGAGTATAAAGGCTCAATAGGCTGTTGAGTACCTCTTAGAATTTCAGGAGAAAGGATTTCATCTGCTTTAGTTAGCAGTTCTCTGAAATTGTCTTAGAAAAGTGCAGTACAGCACAAGGGCTAGGGAGATGGTTGGCAGTAACACGCTTGCTGTTCAAGTTAAGAGCCCCAGCACCTGGTAAGCAAAAAAAGCTGGGCATGACAGCACACATCCACAGACTCAGTGCTGGGGCATGAGCTGGAGGGAATGCAGACAGAGGAGGGTCCCTGGAGTTGAGGAACTCACTGGCCAGCCAGCCTAGCTTAAATGTTGAGCTCTAGGTTCAGTGAGAGATCCTGTCTCAAAACGATGATGATCATGGTGATGATGGTGATAATAATATGGAGAAGTGATTGAAGAAGATACCCTGATGTCAACCTCTGGCTTCCACATGTGTCTGTGTGGGCAAGCATACTTGCACATACATGTGCACATAGCCGCAGACACAGCACACATACACAAAGAGAAAAATGTAAACACACACACACACACACACACACACACACAAACACTTCCTTCGTTTATTTGAAGGGTGTGTAATGGAGGAGAATTCAGAGTTTGTTACACTTTCAATTATTTGTGGACATTTTTAACAATTTGTTAAGCCTGTTTTGCTAATTTCTAAATCTCACCCTGAGCCTGTACTCTTGGTGTGACTGTGTGTGCGCAAACTAGAAGTGCGTATTTCTTATGAATAGATATTGAAAGAAATTCATTCTTGGATTCTCACTGTATTGGAGACTTATGTAATGCGATGCAGAGGCAGGCCTGATTATGTATGGGCAAAGTACTTGTGAACAATGTCTCCATTGTACAACACACAGAACAAGCCTTTCTTCCACAATGGATGTGCCAGCCAGCCTTATCCAATAAGGGCCTGTCTCTGTCCACCCCCCTTCCCCACCCACCTTTGAGCAAACATTATTTGTTGTGGCCAATGTGTGATCAAGTCTTGATTTGGGGCTTCTTTTGATGTCCTCTTCTGTAGGATCTCACCTCTCTGCCCCTAGAGATCCCTTGGCTGCCAGGACATTTGTTTCCAGCCATCCATGTGGTGCCAATTGTGACTGATTGGTGATGAGCTCTCCCCTGGGGCTCAGCACAGCGTGGGGATGGTCCTCTATGATTGCACTTGAACTCTTCATTGCTTTTGGGCTCAGGAATAATGGCTGTCCCTACCCCGCTCTCTCTCTTCCCCCTCTGATCCCCTTTCCCAGCCAGAACCGTTTGTTTGGTTGTTTTTAGTCTCGTTTCTCGTAACTTATCAAACGCTTCATGGGTAAGCACAGGAGGGAAAGGGGTCTGTCACGATAACCTCCTTTGGGCTGCTGAGCATAGCGGTGGTCTCTTGTGCCTCTGAGGTCAAGAGCTGGGATTCTCATCAAACAAGTGGGAAACCCAGGGCTCCGGTAGGGAATTTGCTCGAGCTCCCTTGGGTATCAAGCATCAGCACTAGGACTGGAAATTGGACACAGTTCACCTACCAAGGTGGCTGAGCATCCCATTTTTAGATGGCTCTACATCTGGTACGGAGAAGCTGTGGACATATGCCATTGGTAACAGGGACCATGGATCAGCTCCTTCTGTGCATGGAAACTGTCTACCTTTCAAGGCTAAAAGATCAAGTCAAGGCCTTGGTACTGTAGTTGTTGGTTTTTCACTCTTTATGCTTAGGGACCCCACCACTCAGCTCCCAAATAAATTACACAGAGAGACTTATTTCTTTCTTATGAATGCCCAGCCATAGCTTGGCTTGTTTCTTGCCAGCATTTCTTAAATTATCTTGTCTATCTTTTGCCTCTGGGCTTTTACCTTTCTGTATTTCTGTATATCTTTCTTTACTTCTTACTCCATGGCTTGCTGTATAGCTGAGTGGCTGGCCCCTGATTTCCTCCTCTCTTTCTTATTCTCTTGCTCCTAGATCTTTCCTCCCAGATTTCTTCTCTTATTTATTCTCTCTGCTTGCCAGCCCTGCCTGTCCTTTCTCCTGTCTTGCTATTGGCTGTTCAGCTCTTTGTTAGCCCAATCAGGTGTTTTAGACAGGCAAAGTAACACAGTTAACCAAATGTAACATAAAAGAATGTAACACGTCTTTACATAATTAAAATAAATGTTCCACAGCATAAACAAATGTAACACATCTCAAAATAATATTCTACAACATGGTGCTGTTGGGATTTTCCAGGCTGGAAACTTAAAATATTGTGTGAAAGGGGAAGTGGATCGCCCAAGACCTGTCAGATGCTGGTTCTTTGTGGATGAGATGGCATCCCACCAGTTTGTTGAAACCTTGCTTGAACTTCTGCTCAGAGAAAGGGAGACTCCAAATGAGCAGGAAGAGTCTGGAAGCGTGCTTTGGGTCAGGAGGTGGGAACCGAGGAGTTCTGGAAGGATGGAAGGGTCTCTGTAGACTCCAGATGAAACACATACCTGTCCCCTTGTCTGCAGGGTGTATGTTCCAGTGTGTGCCTGAATCTGTGCATAGTACTAAAGTACTAAGCCCAAAGCACTACTGTACATTCCCTATAATTCACAACTGGTAAAGTTGAACTTACAAATTAAGGTACAGTAACAGGTCAAGAACAACAATAGCAAAACAGAATAATTATAATAAATCACTATAATACAAGTTATTTAAATCTTAGAATTTGTTTCTGGAATTTTCCATTTAATATTTTTGGACCATGGCCGATTGGGGGTCATTGAAACTTCAGAAAGTGAAAAAACACAGATAAGGGGACCTAGCTGTTTATATTTCAGGAAGCTGTGATGGGCTGCTGGTGGGTGTGGAAGCCAGGGTGTACCGCTCTCTGCTTCTCCTTTCCCTGCAGAATGTGCAGTCAAAAGGACAGCGGTGCTTTAAGGCCCCAGGTCTTTATTCAGATCAGAGGTTAATAGGGTCATCATCCAGAGAAAGCAGCTGGCTGCCGTGAGAGAAGAACTCCCTTTTCAGAAACCCTGCTTCTTGTAGCAAGGCTTCTCTGTCTAGAGCTGAGATGGCATGGCTCCTCTCCCAGCTGTGATTTACCACATGTCTGAAGACAGTAGACATGGGACTTCCCACACTGTAGTTGGAGTGCCCTGGCGGGAGTGGGCCTTTGCATAGTTTAACTCCTTTGGGCTGCTTCCTGGTCTCCGGAGATGTCTTCTGTATAAAGCTTCTGTTGTGAGGGAGGTGTTCAAGGGAAGTTGGGGGAGGGGCAGGGGGTGTCTTGATAAGTCTCCAGACATACTTCCTGGTACCTGGAAGTTGTTGAGTCAACCATGGATAAAGAGTGGGTAGATGGATATGAGTGGGTAGGTGGGTGGATGGGTAGACGGATGGATGGATGGGTGGTTGGACAGAGGTGGGTGGGTGAGGATCTTAGTGTTTCAGTTGGTGTTGTTTATGGCCTGGCCCTGCGATTCAATTTGTCTGGTGGTACACCATGAAGCTGCTGGCAGTGAAACCCTTCCTCCATCCCAACAGTTGTCATGGCGTGAGTCGTGGTGCTGTTTGGGGAGAAAGCGGGTTCTTAGGGTGGGCCGGGGGTGAGTGCTGCAGTTCCCAACCATAAGGTAACTGCCAGTGTAGCATCTCTCTACTTCTTAATTTTCTCGCAGTGGATGAGAGCTTAGACTAGCCATATTTTACTTCTTTCTCCTGTGCTCATCATAGGCGTGGCCTGCTGGGCTCCCCTCTGTCCTTTGGAAGCCTTTTTACGCCCAGGTGACCCAGCAGAGCACTGGTTTGTGAGTGCATACTCTCTCCCTCCTGACACGCCCTGTCTCCGCCCCCCCCCCCCCCCCCCCCCCCCCCCCGGGATCGCACAAGGGTTTGACATGGAACTGTCATGCTTGCCCTAGGAGTGAGGCTTGCCTTAGGAGTGAGGCTTGCCCTAGGAGTGAGGCTTGCCCTAGGGGTTCCTGGTGGGTTGGGGAACAGCAAACAAGTCATTCGCTCAGTGTTGTTCATGTTACCCGGAGATGCCTGGGCGGAGAAAGGACGAAAGAAAAGCGCAAGGTGGGCTGGGAAGGACTTTTGTCTGTGGTTGGTGACTCTTGAGTTTAGCTTGTTTCCTTCGGGCATCTGAGCCTCATATCATTGTCTGAATACCAAATGTAGCTGTCCAAGAGTAATAACCAAGCCTGGTGCAGGCGGTCCTCAGAGGCTGAGGGAGGACGGCTCAATAGGATATGGCTGGGCCCCGACAGGAGGGGAGGAAGCAGGTTCCACTGCTGTCCTGGAGGAAGAAACGCTGGATTTGCAGAGAATGAGGATAAATTTGGCCCTCAGGGCTCGATTCCTTTTAGAGACTTTTATTGTAAGAAATAAAATGGAACCCAGGAGGCGAGGCAACTTGGGAAACAGCACATTCTGTCCATAATAAGAGTCGTCCCACAAGAATTTCTCTATTTTATCCTTTTAGCCAAATTTCTGTTTCTAAAAGTGGAAAGGGGCCAGAGATAGGCTTGTTTTGTTTGCTCAGTTGAAACCTTGGGTTTTGTATTTCCAGCCCATTCTCCAGGGTGTCAACAGACAGAGCCCGGGGTGGGGCGCTTTGGAGTCTTCTGGAGCCCGCTCTGCACAGGTCAATGGTGGGAGCAGATACAGAATAAAATGCCAGAGATTAAGTATCCATCTCCCACATCCCTTTGCTTGTCGGGCTGGCTTCAGAATGCACAGACCTCCATCTACGCCAGGGTGAATGGGTCTGGGTTAAGGACGGTCCCAGCCCTTTCTCAGGGGGACCCTCTCTGAGCCCCATGACCACAGACTGGTTTTTCTGTTTGAGCCTTTATCCAAAGCATAGTCTGCTGGAGTTTGAAGTGTTTCTTTACACATAAGCTTTTGGTAGCGTATCTACGGAATCACAGAGTATAAGACTCCAAGTTTGCCGTGTGGCTGGGAACCCAGTGTGGCTGCTGGCCTCTGACCACCCTTGGCCACACTTCCCTGCGCAGTTCCTCCAGCCCCTTGTGTCTCCCGTTGCTGAGCTCGGCCCCTGTGCATGCTGTCATCAGGGCTTCCCCGTCCCCTTCCTTCCCACCCTGGGTGCATCACAACCTCAGAAGGAAGGGAAACAACTTCATATTCCCCGGCCTGAGGCCAGGGCTGTGTGGTGTGATCTTAAACTTCATTCCTTTTCTGCAGTGCTGGCATCTCTGCCACCGGGTCTTACCTGCTGTCATCAGTCAGTTCAGTTCAGCTTCCCCCTTGGCGCCTGGGACCGGCAGACACCCAGTTCCCCATTCCGTTCAAGTTCCTTGGGTGATGGGTGGAGGTTCATGGTGAATTAAAGGCCCTTTGGAGCAGGGTTTGGCTCTTGTAGGGGTGTGTTGTGAAAGCGTATGACATCTGGCAAGACTGATTTCTTTTGGGGGGGGTACTGTGAGTTCCAAGCACCTGCAATATATGTCCCTGATGTTTCTGTCACTGGTGACCTCATTCCTTCCCTGGCCTTGTTCTGTGAGCTGCCTGCCCGCCCTGGGCCTCTCAGGAGCTGGTTCCCTCTCCTGCCTGCTCCTCTTTTGGCCAGGATTTTAACATATATCAGAGGCTGCTAGGCTAAGAGCTTGGGACTTCCCCTCACCACACTCAAAGCCTTTGATCTTTTGCTTTGGAGGTAACATCAAAAGGAAGGCTGAGGAAGACAGCCAGGCTGTGAAGTTCAACGTTCAAGTTAATAGCTTGACTGGAGGTTGTGCTGCGTGGCGACCGCATCACCAGGGCCGGAGTAAACAGTGGTTCCACCTTGGTTTCCTGGAAGTGCACTTAACATTGAAAACGGGCTTCATTTACATCTCCAGTGAATTCGGCCTGACTCTCCCTCTTTCCTTTCCTCAGAAATGTGGAAACATGGGGGAAGGGAGTGCATGAGGGGGACGGGGTCTTTTGAGCCCAAAGAATGAACCTGATCAGCACCCTAGAAGCATCCTCATCCTGATTCTGAGGATTGCTGTCTGCCTACCCTTCTAATTTCTGCATCTCATCGCCTGCCCTCCTTTGACTGGATGCTTCTAAATTCTGGCAGGATCCAAATCCCGGCTGAGCAGGCAGCTTGGCTCCTGGCTTGGGCCTTGGACCTGAGAGCTAGGGAGTGAGTTACAATGAAAGCCTCCGTGAAAGCAAGCCTCCGACTCCATGGCCTGGTCTGCGAGGAGTCTTGGTGACACTTGTCTAGAGTTTTTTAGTTTAGCGTGTTCTTTAATGCTTTGCCTTAGATTATCCTCCAAAGCCGCATTTGAGTGGTTTTCAAACACTTTTGTCTCTGACACTATTTGGTGACTGAGTCACATCTGGAGATGGTCATGTTACACCTGCCATGGGTACCTTTCTGAGATGTATCCATGACGCCCTTAGACAACTGTCCCCATCACTGCCCTTGCTCTCGCCCTCCTCCTCCTCCTCCTCCTCCTCCTCCTCCTCCTCCTCCTCCTCCTCCTCCTCCTCCTCCTTCTGCAGGGTCTTCAGTCTGACGTCATCACTGTGCACCAATTCTCACTAGATTTCTTTAGTATTTCTCCTCCTGGGAACGCCCTTTTATGATCTTTGGCATAACTATGCCACCTGGACTGTGATCATTTGATGTATTCAAACATTTGATTCATTTAGCTCAGCCTGTCTGTAATCCTTGCCTTTTGGGAAACTACAGGTTTGGTGAGCCATTTTTGTGTTCTGACATACGTTCAACCTAAAAACATACTTGATGGCACCACATATGGGGGACTGCTTTCCTTTGCCCTCCTCCTTTGGGGACTCATATTTTGGGGTGCTCATCCTTATGTCCCTGAGGCTGGCTGACCTCTAGGCCAGGTGAAGTGCTGGAGGCAGAGTCCTCCTCAGCCTGTGGACATCTTCGCGGACGGCGATGAGGACTGACTCGGATGCAGGGACCTCCACCCTGCTGCTTCTCCTCGTGACTCTGAATATGTGATTGTGGAGTCATCCTCTTTCCAGCTGGTGTGGAAACCGGCCTGGGGAAGCCTATGCTTTCTCTGAGTTGAGTTGCTTTCTGTAAGGTCCCTGCAAATCCTTCCCACCTCTTTTATCACAAGTAAGTCCGCCAATGTTTTTGGCCCTGAAGACGCAACTGCATTAATTATACATATGCACGTATCACCTCGTGGAAAAGGCGTCTCCTGCTACCAGCAGACCAGGACTTGTAGAAACTCCTTAGGAAATACTAGATGCCAACCTCTAGGGAGGGATTCTCTTAAGCTCTGGGGACATATCCTGGCCAGTGAGGAAATGCTCCCTGAAAGTGGCTCCCCTGGGGGAGGTACTGCTGCCCTCCCAGGCCAGCCAGAACCCACGTGACTTTGCTGGCAGGGTCTTCATTTTTGTCTGTGCTTAAAGCTGTAAAGGCCATTGTCAAGTTTGTTTCGCTTCTCAGTTCATGTTCCTTAGAGGATGGTAAATTAAAGATAGCATTCCTGGACAGATCCTTTCATACATTTAAGAAAACCTGTTGCGGCTCCCTGGGGAGCCCTGAGGGAGAGATGAAAGGGTTTTCCAGCCTGCTGGAGCACGGGCTATTCTTCTTTTAGGTAACTAAGGAGACTGTAAAAGATGAGGCATGAGTCCATTTACCTTTCACGTGGGGGTGCTGGTTCTTTGGCTAGTTGATTCTGACTGTATACCTGTGTATCACACCCACAGGCTACAGTGACTCCATTTTCATGGTTTTCCTTCCTAGTTGGCTGACACCCACCATAGGAGTTTGGAGAATGGCATTTGGGGAACTTTCCTGGCAGGTCCTATGGGAACTGGCTTTGGAGGTTGTTTTGTTGCCATTTGCTAGGGTAGGGCAGCCAGGCAAGGTCCCTCACCCTTAAGGACAGGTGTGAAAAGCTCAGTGTCTTTATTTTATTTTATTTTTTTTTTTGTGACAGTAGCTCATGGTGCCTCTGACCTCCCACGAGTTAGAACCAGGGTTCCTTCAACTTTCAGAACATTAGAATTACCTGGAGAGGTTTTCCCTTATTGATGTAGTTATCTATGTATGTGTGTATTTATGTGTTTATTTGTGGGTGCACGTGTGCGTGTGTGCGTGTGCGTGTGCGTGCGTGCGTGCGTGCGTGTGTGTGTGTGTGTGTGTGTGTGTGTGTGTGATGCAAGTGGTGGTCAAAGGATAACTTGGGGGTGTTAGTTCTCTACTTCCACCTTGTGGTTCCTGGGAATCAAACTCAGGCAATATGGTTTACCTGCTGATCCATCTTGCCTGCCTCTGGGGAATATTTTATTTGTTTTACTTTAATTTGCATCTGTGCATGAGTGTGTATGTGTACATGAGTGTGGTATGTTTGTGCATGGGTGTGTATGTGTGCATGAGTGTGGTATGTATGTGCATGAGTGTGTATGTGTGCATGAGTGTGGTATGTATGTGCATGGGTGTGTATGTGTGTGTGGGTGTGGTGTGTATGTGTGCATGAGTGTGGTATGTGTGCTTGGGTGTGGTATGTATGTGCATGGGTGTGTATGTGTGTGTGGGTGTGGTGTGTATGTGTACATGAGTGTGGTATGTGTGCTTGGGTGTATATGTGTGCGTGGGTGTGGTATGTATGTGTGCATGAGTGTGGTATGTATGTGCATGGGTGTGTATGTGTGCGTGGGTGTGGTATCTATGTGTGCATGGGTGTGTATGTGTGCATGTGTGTAGGTGGCCATGGAGGCCAGATTGTAAGTGATGCATCTGAAGCTAGGAGCAGTTTAAGACTGTGACCAAGGTCGGCAGGTTAGTCGGGAGTAGAAGTCTTTGAATATGGTCTCCTGCCTATAGGCCATCACATACCCGTTCTGAAGAAACCCAGCTCTAGCTGATACTTGATGACTAAGGACCTGGTGGGACAGAGTGAGAATCGTTGTTCCTGAGAGACTGGAAAAAACGTGATACCTGAACTTGGCAGATAAACAGTAACTTTCTGACTGGGCAGAAGAAAGGCGTTGGCAAAGGCTTGCCATTCTCAGAGGGGCCAGGCCACCTGGGCGTCGCTCACGAATGTCTTTACTTCTGTGTCCTAAACTCAGTGCTCCCCCAACCCGGGGGCACTGGCCCAGGCTGAGAGACCCGCAGTTTCCCTGCTCTCTCTGCAGTTGCTGCTGTTGCACCATCGCTGTGAGGCTTTGTAAGTGGTCCCCAAACTTTGCTGCCCATCAGAATGGCCTAATGTCTAGGTTGCACCTGGTTCCATTAAGTTTGTCTGTTCAGGGAAGAGCATCTGGGCAGATGTAGTGTTGGGGTCCCTCAGTGATTCCTTCAGGCCAGAACTTTTGGGAAATACTGCTTTCAGAGATTGGGACAGGCCTGGCTGTTGGAATTTTCACCACGGCTGACTGTTCTGTCATAAACGGGGGAGCCAGACTGTAGAAGTGTGGCATGCCTTCTTCATTTGCGGAGCATATTTGTTGATTGCCTGCAGTGGGCAGGAACTGGTCTGGGGAGGGGGGTGGGGGGTTAGGGATCCGAGAGTGTGCAGCTAGGATGATGGTCTGAACTCGTGTGTGAAGGCAGAGGGAAAGGAAGAAAGCCTAGAGCTGAGAGCAGAGGCATTTTAGGAAGGAGATATGAGGCCTTTGGAATTACAGGTAATTTCGTCAGGACCCAAACTGAAATTTCTCTTCTCCATGATGAAAGGGCTTGCTGGGTGTCGAGCTGGCAGAGGGTCCATTAACTTGCAGCCAGGTCGTTCAGAAGCTCTGTCATTTACATACAAGCACCTGCCTAGCTCAGCTGTTCATTTTTGCTCTTCGTTAAGAATCTGTCTAGGGAATATTTGCTTTGTGTATTTTGGGGTTAGTTTAAGTGCTTAGGGGGACCGAAATATTTTTCTTTCATGTAACATTGATCTTTGGCTCACCTTATTCATGAATTTTGACTAATCTGTGGGAAGTAGTATGTGTGTGTTCGGGTCTCTCTCTCTGTCTCTCTGTCTCTGTCTCTGTCTCTCTCTCTCTCCTCCCCCTCCCATGTTTTGCTGAAACTTGGAGGCCAAAACCAGTTCTCTCTGCATGTGAGAACAGATGTATGTACCAAAGGGATGGACCCAGAGGAGCCTGGTCTGTTCTTGTTAGATAGGGTGTGACTGATTTCTGGGTTGGCTTTTAGCTGAAATGCTGATAGTCAAAATCCTGAAGTGTGGTATGTCCTTACTGTGTGTCCCCCTCTTAATTCTGTGTGACCCCATAGCTGTAAAGCCCTCAGCCTTGGATATCAAGGGGCTCAGGTCCAGGGTGCCTCCCTGAGAGGGTCCTTCACTGGTAATTACATTATGGATGTTTCTTTGCATGGGACCAGACTTAGGCTGTCTGGTGGTAATTTTGCAAGGTTTCATTTTAAGGCCAAAGGTGCTTCTAGAATAGAACTCTACACATGGTATTTGGGTTTTTTAAAGTGTTGATGGCGTCAGTGTCAGAACCTAGAAAGGCCAGTTCTAAGCATCAGCCCTGAAGTGAGTAGTCCCTCCTCCCTAAGCCCTAAAGTGAGCACTCCCTCAGCCCTGAAGTGAGTAGTCCCTCTTCCCTCCGTCCCGTAGTCCTGGACTTGGTCGAGTTTGGAATCCCTGGATGTTGGCAATCTCAAGGGTTCTTTTCTTTTCCTTTTCACCCAATCTTTACCATGTCATTCCTCTCCCTCTTCTGTCTCACAGGATTCTGCGAGCAATAATTAGCTAATGTTTTCAGAGCACTTTGAAATCCTCAGATGAAAGGCATCAGAGAAGCACAGAGTATTATTATTTATTATTAGCCTGAACCCGGACGGGAGAGCGCTGTCTCCGGGCTCTGCTGGTCTTTTCTTTATTAAAAATCCAAAGTGAGGAAAGTGAGAGAGATTGGGAGCAGTGGAGTGCCGTGTGCTTATGACAGAGTATGGTGTCACCGGGTGGTGAGGGCTGGGCTTGGGCAGGGGTTTACTGATGGCACTGCTTGCCTGATGGGAAGGCATTCATGAACATCGGTACCAAGCTACGTCATGCTTTATATATTTGCTTTTATTTTACTTGATAATAAACTTAATGATACCCAAGGAATCTGTTTCCTGGGGAATTAAGTGTGTGCCTGGGTCCCAAGGGCAGGAATAACTTGTTCTCTGATAGGGCGGAGTGTTCCTGCCCTGTTTGTGTAGGGCTCAAGAGTGGGTCTATAGTCCATTCCTGTGAGGCTGTGGCTTGCCCAGGCAAGCACCCTGGAGCTCAGGCAGATTTAAAAGGCACAGTCGGGAGTCCGTGGCTCATTTTCCTTTCCATGGCAGGAATTCCACTGGAGTTAGATCCATCATTTCCTAGAGGGTTATGTCATCTGCCCTGGCCTGGAAAGGGAGGACAGGAAGAAATGTCCTGCACCTGTACCCCACCCCAGTGCCATCATATTCATCAGACGCCTATGCTCTTAATGCCACTGTCTCCTACACAGGAGCTCCAGCATAGACCCAGCCTGTACTGCCTGCTGGCTCTGAGTGTGGTGTGTTGCTGCCCAAGGCTCAGAAGCCAGGAGGACTGAAGAGTGTTTTAGCTCAGTTTGCAGAGTCCCTGGCCAGGGATTTCTGTGGCAGCACATTCTTGCCCCACACCCAACACATGACCTTCCACTCTTTGTCCCTTCTGCATGTGAGATAGCCAGTGGCACCCAAATACTTGTCTGCTCCGAAGCCACGCTAGCATCCTGAGTGATTCTCGTGGTTACCCGGGTTTCGTTCCTCAGACGTTCCCAAACTGGGAGAGGTGTGAGTCCCACTGGTGGGGCGTGATATCCAGGCAGAGCCTGGCCTGCCTCTGTAACGTCCGTGAGCCCCAGTGGCTGCTTTGGTGAAGGGACACTCGGAGACTGGTAGACATAGACATTATCTCATGCTGCCCAGGACAACACAGGAATGGCTCAGTGGAGTAGACGCTGGGCACCCTTGTTCCCTGTTTGTCCCGTGGTGTCTTCTTTTGAGACTCCTGCAGTGACTGAGGTAGGTGGACGGTGAAGTCCTCATGAGGACTCCGCTTCCTCTGGCAGGAGCCTGGCTGAGAAGCAGCCGCCAGGGGCCAGGGTGGGGTCCTCTTCCATCTGCTCTGTTGCAGTTGAGCCAAGGGAAAGGTTGTTCTCCTGGACACAGTCTTTCTGGTCACTGCAGACGTTCTCCTCCATGTTCAATGTCCTTCTTGATGGACAGGTGCCTCATAGGTAGAGTCTCCTAAGAAGATATGTATTCATTGGGATGTCCAGCATTGTTGCCCTGGTCAGATTTCTCAGTAAAGTGGTAAACACATTACTTACTAATGAATCTCATGGCTGGACCTTTTGATTAGATCTTACTCTTTTTACAGAAGTGGTAAAAATGGAGTTTTATTTATATTTATTTTAGAGATGATTAAAACTGAGGACCAGAGAGCTTAAAATGTGGTCTTCAGAACGTGTGTTTAAGAGGGCTGGAGAGAGCTGAGCAAGGTGATGTTTAGTTAGTCAACACATAGTTCTGAGGTGCCCATTGCAGAGCAGGCCCAGTGTTGGGATCCTGAAGTCTGGATCCTAGTGGATCCTGGAGTCTTATCCCGACTGTGGAGGTAACAGGTACATTTATGGCATCCGAGGTTGTGAAAATTATATAAGCTCTGTAGAGCAATTGACCAGTGTCTGCCACATAGAAAGTGTTCAGTGAAGATTGCCTTCTTCAGATGGGGAGGTGATTAAATTCCAAGCTGCTTCTCATGGCTGTGTTGCCCGGTTTTCTGTTGTATCTTTTTGATAGTTAATGCTTCAAACTTGCTGGATTGAGCAGTGAAGGTTGTAGGCTGTTAACCTTTAAAAGATAGGTGGAGGACCCCTGATCATTGCCTGCAGGCTTTCTCTTGAGGCCTTCTGTTGGAAGGACCCCTTTTGGGAAGACTGTCCGTTGTATAGCTCCTATATACCAAGTGCTTGCTGACGTGGTGCTGGTTGCTGAAGAAAGGTACTTGAGCAAGGTGTGGCTCTAATTGGCGGCAGTGTTAACTAGGAAGCCGATGCTATCATCAGGTATGTGCAGGTAGGAGCAGGGTCCACGGTAGGCTCAAGAGTGAGACACAACCCAATAGGTTTCTGGGGCTGGTGAGCCATGAGTCATGACATTGGAACTGTCTTGGGTAGAGTAGCCCTGTAGAGCATTCTTGTACTTGGCTCGTCTACCTAGTCACCCTTGTTGAAGTCTCCACAAGGGACAAGAATGTCATGTACCTCAGACTGTGGACAGACAATGTGAAGTAAACACATCTTGTGTTGACATTGCAGGGACCTCCTAACAGGTTTGGAACTGTGGTTCTGGTGGAGTCTGGGGTGAGGCAATCGTTGTTAGAGTCCATCCTGCTTGTCTCTTGGTCATATGGTAATAAAGGAATGAGTCCTTGTTTGTAGGGCGTTTGGGGGGAGTAGGTACAATTCCTGAGTTGATACTGAACCTCTTGTCTCTTGAGCATAGGACTCCCCTGAGGTAGCACAATTGACCCATTTGGATTTTTTTTTGCCAAATTTAAAGGTCATTTTTCTTGGTAGGCCCTGTTACTTCTCATGTCCTCTATAAGTTATGGTTTTCGCACACCCTTCTCAAGCAGACAAGGCTAGCCTTGAACTCCTGACACCTCCCACCCCCGCTTTCCAAGTGCTGGGGTTACACCATGCCTATGACAGTTAGGTGTCAAAATAAGATCTTAGAAGGACTAAAGAGGCAAGAATTCTCTGTAATCCTACCACCCAGAGGACAGGGTCAAATGGTGGCACTTTCCCTTTTAAAGTAGTAAACAGATGGGTGCTTTGTATATATTGATTTTCAGGTGTGGACGCTGTCACATGAGCAGCCCGACATATTTTCCTGTGGATTTCAGCCAGATCTCACACCTGCTCCTTAACAAAAAGTAAACCATAGACGGAGTCACTTGATGGTTTTAACTGTGGATAACCCGGGGGAGACCAGATTCCATTTTGTTGCAAACAGGCCGGAACCTTTTGTAAGTTTCTTTGTTGTAGAAGTTTGAGCTGGTGGTGTGCAGAAACGTCACCTTTGCCCTTCTCTAAAAACAGGAGTGATAGGTGGTGAATAGATGGTTGGCCCTTAAAATATTGGGAGAGCTGTGGCCCGAGGGAAGTGTTTTAGAAGTTGGTATGTACACTGTGTTGTTCTCATTAATGAATCACTGTAGCCTGAAGATAATGAGGGCAGTCAGGGCAAACGTGTCACCTTGTCACTCACCTCAGCACCCATGTCACCTGCTGTTAAGACCTAAGAACACCCCTGATTGACGGCTGGAGTAGAATGGGAGGCAGAAGCAGCGACCTTCATGCTAAGGGGCAGGCAGCCGACTAGAAGCCCATGGACACCATCTTTGAGGCTGCAGAAAGCCTCTCTGTCCATCACTGGGTGTGTGTGGACTCTACTTCAGGCTGTGTGGTTACCTTCCTGCCTGTAGCCCAGCTCCCCTTTACACCCCATTTCCATGTCCCTGCCTCAGGCTGGAGGACCAGGCTGGCTTTGCCTGAAGGAGCATGCTTTGCCACCAAGATGATGGCAGCAAATTCCAGTGCTGCCTGTGGGGACAGGTGTGTTTCTATACTAGTGACAGTCTGAGCTTTCCGGTGCTCTATGGTCCACGTGGTTTCAGGTAGACACTTCTTTGGTTTTCACCAGAGCCCTCCCTGTGGGGTATCATCATTATCTCTGTTTTATGAATGTGATGACCAAGACTTTTCTAGTGGCGAGGGCATGTAGCACAGAGAAGGGAATCCACACTAAATGAATCGCGAGGCTCTGCCACAAGCTACCGCTTAGTGAGGGGGAATTATTTTGTAATAACTGAGGGTCAAGGAGACTGAGTCTCTGCTCACCTCCATATAGCAAGTTGGGTGAGGGCTGGGATTGGCCATGCAGGGCACCTGGCCCTCAGGCTCTGGGATGAGTACACATTTGCTCAATATTCACTGGGGCTTAAAGAGATGGTCCATGCCTTCACAGGGTTCCAGTGAGAGGAGCATGTATCTGCCCTTAGAACCTTCATATCTAGTCCCAAGACATTAGGCTGGTTGAGCGGTCTTCTCCCTGTTTCTGGAATGTTCATTGGGGAAAAAATTGGGTAGAATATCACAGGGCGCTCTTCACAGTGAGACTGCGGACGTTCTAATCCTTCCTCTTGCTGCTTTGCATTTTCCTACTGCTCAGTTTCCCTTTTGGTTTCTGCCTCTTAGAAAATAACCCCAACCCTCCCCTCCCCTCTCTTCCCTACCCTATGCCCTCTCCCCTCCCTCCCCCTTTCTTCCTTTCCCCCTATTACTCTAACCTTCACTCTCTACCCCTACCTTCCTTCTGACAAAGTTTATGTGCGCTCACTGAACTCCAGACCCTTCTGCTTCAGCCCCCGAGTGTTGGGGTTATGGGACACACGCCGCCACAACCAGCTCCCTAGGGAATGAATTTCAGATGGCACACTGCCCTGTTGGACAGCAAGAGGAACTAAAAGATCTTATTGACATTATTGCCCAACTCATCAAATGTAGCAAATGTCAACCTAATAACGACAGCTGTGTCCTAAGAGAGCTGATGTTTCTTGATCACTGACCATGTGATGATTGACAGAGTTTTTATCTACCATATGATAGAAGAGGAAACCAAGGCTCAGGGGTTAAGTATTCTTTTAGGAAGTTGCTGGTGGCTGAGAATCACACTAGAGCTTCCCTGATTTCCCTCTGTAAGCTACACTTTGAACTCCATTCCCACACGGGTTCGTTCTGGGCATTTCCCCGTCTCCCTTGGCTGGATTCTGCATTCCCCATGCTTGGCAACCATGGCCCATGCAGAAGAAATCCATGCCAGGCTTTGGATTGAAAGGGGTTGGCAGTCTCTTAGACACTGGGTGCTAAATGGTTGACCCTTGTTTTTATGCCTTACGGTGTCAAACCAGGGTACCCCACGATTTTTTGAAATTCTCTTCCCCAGTTGTGTACCCTCCTTGAGACAATCTTTGTAATAGCTTGGGCTTTAAGTCTTATTGGCGTCTTGGAGGGAAGATGAAGGAGAGAAAGCCAAGAATCGACGCATGGCCTGGGAGAAGAGTGACAGGCTTCCTTTGCGAGTTTTCTTTGCCTTTCCCCTTTTGTTCTGTGCACATTGCAGACCCTCTCCTGGTTGATGAGCTGCTGTGGCTTCTGTGTGGCCTTGAGCAGCTGCTGCTGTGTTGAACCCAGTGCACTGCGAAGCCCCAGTTTGTGAGCCAGCCTGTGCCCCCATGTGCCCGCCTGTGCCCTGTGTACCTGCTCTATGCAGCGTTTGGGCATGAGTCAGAATGCAGATGGTTTTGCAAACATTTGCACCGAATCTCTAAGTGCAGGAGTCGGTTGCAGGAAGAGAGACCAGGAGAAAATTAGAGTGCTGGGCCTGTAGCTGAACTTGGGGGACCCGGGAATAGCCCAAACAGACAAAGAGGAGCATCCCACTTAATCAGAAGTCTGGGTGGATGAGCGAATATGGCGTGGGGCGGGAAGAGCTGGAGGCTAGTTAGCTAGAATGTGTTTGATACTTTTTTTTTTTTACCTAGGGAAGTGTTTTGCCCCTTGGGGCACTATGCAGTGTATCTGTCTGGTACTTACTGTTTAGGTGATTTAGCATCTTGCAGTGACTCAAGGGATTTTCAGATGATGCTGATTATATTAATTGAAATATAATAGCGAGCTAATAATATAATAGCTGGCATTTATGGAGCACTCACCAGGCACCAGACCCCTTGCCAAGCCTTTGATTTCCACAGGATCCCCAAGAGATGGCTGCTTGTTTGTATTCTCATTTTACTGACAAGGAAACCTCTGTTACCTGCCTTTAGATGGTCACCTTCAGTGTCCTTTCTTAAAGTATCCAGCTTTTTTGAATGGCAGCATTTGGCATGTGTTAGATTAGATGCTCAATCGGTGGTTTTGGTGAGTGGATGGAGTTGGACGACTTGGGTTGAATCTGCCTCTGAGTGATTGTAAGCTGCTGGACTTATTCTTGTCTTTAGGTACTATTCCTAACCGTGGGCCCAATTAATCCAGGTGCAGAGGGTGGGGAAGGCTCAGTGCTCTGAGAGCAAGGAGACACTGTGGTGGTGAGGACTGGACTCCTCGGGGCGTTCCCTGGCACACGGGTGGAAAGGAAAATTTGCTGAGGCAGCACTTCTTCTCTCGGCTGGTGTCAGTGTGACACTCTGTGCGTGTGTGTCTGCAGTAGGTCACTCTAGAGGTCCTGTAGGTTGTGTGATGCTAACTCACTTGTATCTCAGTCGGCACTGGGCCGTGCTTGCCAATTCTACAGCTGGGACCTCATTAAACTTCATAAACCGAGTGGGCCTGCCTCCACTCAGGTGACTAGGGGACTTTAGACAATTGGTGTCGAATTCTCAAGGCCAGGCCCATTTCTGAGCAGAAAGAGAGAAGGTAAGATCTATTTGAAACAACTGAAGGAATAATTTCTGACCTGCCCATTTGCATGTGGGCAAGAATGCTGGATTGTCAGCTAGTTGCTTAATCAAGTGCACAACCTGGACAGTCTGGCATCTGAGCACATTCTGTGTGTGCATATCAAATGGGTATTTCCTTCCAGTATTCATGAACTTACATGTGTAAACCTAGCTCATGCCTCATGGAGCCTAGTTCTCTGACTCTTAGATACCCTGTGAGGGAGTGCTGTTACCCCCACATTGTTATCTTCATGTTACAGGCAAGGATCCAGAAGCTGACAAAAGTGAAGCTCTGTGTTCAGGGAGCCTTCGAAGTACCATGCACCCAGATTTCCACCGAGCCCTCATACCCCTAAGCCTGTATGGGCCACCATTCTGCGGTGTCACCCAGGATAGAATTAGAGAGGAACCCCCTGCCTCTCTGCCCCATCCCCCAGGGATGGAGGTGGAACCCAGGGCCTCATACAGACTAAGCAAGCCCTCTGCCTCTGTGGTGTGGCCCCATCTCTAGAGAAGTTTTAACATATTTTTATTCAGTCTGTTTCTTCTAAAACCTTGTTAGTCAACTCCATGATGGAGAAAGAAGAGGGGTGTGTGTGTGTGTGTGTGTGTGTGTGTGTGTGTGTGTGTGTGTGTAGGGGCTGTGGTTTGGGCTGGAAGAGAAAGCCCAGGAGCCATGTGTGGTTAAAAGGATAGATCTAAGGCCAAGCCCTCTTTGGCCCGAGGCCCTCTCTGTGTCTTTGTCTGCTGGATCCTTGGGAGCTCTGGAAGTACATGGGGCCAGCCAGGTTCTGTGTTCATGGCTGGTTGGGATCACAAATAAACCAAAGCCTGGGAAATTCTCTTGCTATAAATAGTGAAGACCCCAGGCGGGAGGAAGAACCGATCTTGGTGCTCTTGGTCAGCTAATGGTTAACTTCAAATGGCCACTGCTCCTTCTCCAGCTAAGTTCTCTTAAGGACTCAAACGTAAAGGAAGAGGAAAAGTTGGTCTAAAGAGGCCGTTTGTCCTCAGGAGTGGAGCGTGGTCAGCCCCTGCCCACACATGCGGACATGAAGCTGGAACTCTGGACCACGCTCCTGGCGCCTCCTCTTCTCCCTCTCCAGCCAGGGTTTGTTCTCTGGGGGAGGCAGGCGTGCGATGTGTGTTCCTTGTTGATCATGTGTCAAGGCGCTTGCTGGCAGCCATGTGCTGCCCCCTCTTTGAAAGTCACACTTACAGCAGCCCCTGTGATCCTTATCTCCTTACCGCCCACTTTGATTATAAGATCCATTGTTCTGCCCTTTGCTCCTCACCATATACCAGCCCGGCTGTGTATACAATTAGAAAATCCTGAACAGCCCTACGTGTCTGAAGTACCCGGAATCTCCCAGTGTTTCAGAGGTGACTTGGAAGCGAGCAGAACTGTATTTCCTTTTCCCAATGAGCTTATTGTGCTCGAAATATCTCCTGCTAGTTTATGAAGGGAAGCCACCGGCCCAGGGCCCAAGGGTACTTCTGACTGCAGCCTGCAACCCAGCCCCTTCCTCTGGCCCTTTACCCCATTAAGCCTGCCCCCCAGATGCTCTGTCACCCCTGGGGCATAGCCCTGCTTCCTAGGCACAGGGTGTTAGCCTGCACAGAGCAGCTGGGTGCTCATCCTTGTGGACTGCTAGGAAGGAATTTGGGGTGACTTAAAATCAGGGCAGTCCGGTCTGTAGGCAGATCGAAGTGTGTGGGCGGAGAGAGCCATCGTGAGGGGTGTCTGGGGACAGAAAGCCCGCCGCCTTCATCCTCGTCTGTGCCCGGTGGACAATTGAGACATTCAGTTTACGCCTGAGAGCAGAGTGGGCCAGGATGGCCTAGCTGACCTGGTAGACCTCCCAGATGAAGCTCGCAGGAGAAGCAAATAGAGCTGGGGATTACCATCCAGGGGAACAAGTGGGGCAGAGTCCTGGGAGAGAATGTTTATTTCCTTGCTCTCTAGGAGGGATTTGGAAAGAGCAGTAATCCTGGGTTAGGAGTAATTTGTTACAGCAAGACGATACTTGAGTGGCAGGCGGCTCTGGCTGAGGCAGCAGAGATGAGCAGGCAGGGGGGTCGGGGGCCTGTAGAAGGTCAGACATCTCTACCCAGACCTGGGGCTCTTTCTTCCCAGTGCAAAATTAACCAGAGGCGCTGCTGACCCCAGGCTTCCCTGGGTGTAGGGTTAGGAAGCGTCATTGCTACAAGCCCGTCACAGCTAGAAACTGACAATGAAAGTTGGGAAGGGGAGACCTCCCTGGAGCCACTGACCCCTTTCAGATGAGACAAGGGAAAAAAACTGTCAAGGAAAATGCATTTAGGGTTGCAATTTCAGCTGGAGTTGGAAGCTGGGGTCCGGTTGCCTTGTACTAGTTTTCTATGCAGACGGACTGAAGTGAGTCAGTTCCCTCACCCACTGCCGGTTTTGGATGATCTTTTGTCATGGGGAATGGGCCGAATATGGAATGGGGCAAGAGACTGTACTTGGAAAATTTTAAGCCTTGAACGCTCCAAAAAAGAAATTAAGAAAAGTTTTTATTAAAAAAAAAATAACAAAACAAACCAGCAGCAACTGAATAATTTAAAAATTAAAACTAAAATCTCAGGAGAGCAAGACCCCATCACTCACTTTCTCTACCTCTCAGGTCACTTGTATCTATGAGAGAGCTGTAGTTTTAAGTTCCCTGAATAACTGAAGAAAAAAATTCTGAATATTAACTGTCTCCACTATGTAATTTCCCCCTTCATTTTGTTTCTGTGGCTTGTCTCTGTAAGTTTTTCATTTTTATTTTTTACTTTATTACGTAGCCTGATTGACCTGCCATGGGGAGTGCGTGTGGGTCTGAGGACAGCTGTGGGAGTCAGTTCTCCCCCTGTGTGGGTCCTGGGGTCATGGCCAGGCATGGTAGCAGTGCTTTTACCCACAGAACCATCTTGCTGGCCCATCGTCCATGGGAGGGAGCTGGTGCACATCAGAATGACCTGTGAGTCTGTTGACTTGGCCATTCCTCCAGGTTTCTAGCCATGTACCCTTCAGCCCAGCAACCATGCTCTTCCATTCCTCCTCAACAGCATCGTCTTTCATCCAAGGTAGACTGTGCTCTGTGGCTCTTGCCTTTGTACTTCTCCTCCCAGAAACCCAGCTGACCACAGTCCCATTGGGAAACAGCTTCCTTTTTCCCTGTCTCATCTCTGATATAGTATGGCATGGAGGGTGGGAGGGTGTTCTCCCCTTCCGCTGTGTCTCAGCTGTGGTGGTGGGACAACCATCAAAAGACTCAGTGCCTCAACAAATTGAGATATTATTCCCATACCTCAAAATATATCTCTTCAAAGCACACAGTCAGAGTTGGCAAGATGGCCAAACAGGTAAGAGCCGCTGTTGCCCAGAGTCTGATTCCTACGACCTGTGACAGCACACAACCTCCTATAACTCCAGCTCCAGGGAATCAGGCGCCCTCTTCTGGCCTCTGTGGATACTTTCACATGTGTGCACGCGCACACACGCACATGCACATACACAAACACACACAGGGACATACAAATAAATCTTTAAAATAAAGTTCACAATTCACTGGTGTTTAGAACACTCACAGGGCCGTATGAACACTGGCACTCTATTTCTGGGAGTTTTCATCATTCATAAAGAAATGCCATTTCTCCTAGCTGGTACTCCCCACCCCTTTCTCCTCCACTCCTGAGTGCTTTATATAAATGAAATAATACGTATGTCCCCCTGCCTTTTTGTCTACCCTCTTTAGAATAGCACATGATGTATCAAGGACCACCCAGGATATAGCATGAGTCAATATGCTGTCTGATTTTCTCATTGGATAATATTCCATTTTAAATTTCCATACCACACTTCAGTTATCTGGTTTTAATATTCTAAAGACTAAGGGTGTCTTTTAGTTACAGGGCATCCAACATTCTGCTTAGCTCCTAGCAGGACCCACGTTCACTCCCTAGGCTTCTCTGTGTCTTCCGGTTTCTTCTGCAGATGGCCTGTGTCTCTCTCTGCGTGTTGTGGAGACATGGGCACTAAAGTCAGACATTCCAATTAACTTGACTGTTCTTGGCCTTTTTATAAGTAATAAAAATTGTGGTGGCTACAATTGGTTGATCTTAAAACGAGAGATTGTAAATGTTTTCTGCCTAAAGGTGGCCTGTCTCTGGTCTGCCTGTTCACGGGAGGTTCCTGCAGGACCTTGCAGGCAAGAGGTCAGTTAATCACCAGCTGTCGGTGCTCAGGGAGCTACCTGTGTGGCTCTGGCTGGAGGCTGTACACCATGACTTGGGAGAGCTCATGTCCTCTAACCTGGATCAGGGATTTGGGTACTTGAAGCATTGGCTCAGCATCCATGGCTCTTTTCTCTGGTTGGTGCTTGGTGGGCACAGACACCTGGTAGAAAAGCAGGGAAGGCAGAGGGGAGTTAGGAAACGAGCCCGGATGGAGTCAAGGAAGTGGGTGGCCTGAAGCCCTGTGTACTTGTCTGCCATGTGACTAGCCTTGTGACTTGTAGCAAGCTAGGTCCCATTTTCCTTCTTGTACAAACGTTAGTTCTGTATCCTCTTCTCCTCTATCTCATAGGATTATTGGTGATGTAGTGGTCACTGCTAAGGTACCTCAGTGCCGAGTGATATTATTGAGTACTATTATATCGTTGTGACAGAAGCCAACCACAGGATTTCATTTAACATCTTTACCATGAATGATGAAAGCTAATGCTGTTGGATCCTGGCGTCTGTGTGTGGCTTTTCTCATGGTCATTTTCTGTGAGAATGGGACTGTGCTTTTAACAGAAGGTCCTTGAGTTCCTGCTGTGTTGGGTTTTATTAAAAATGAACAAAACCAAAGACGACCCAACCAAACCTCCGAGCTCACCAGTTCTCGTGCCCCCCCCCCCCCCCATTCCTGGTTTAACTTTAGAGAGCATTCAGCTTCAGTCTGGGGTTCTTCTCCTTGGTGTTTCTATAGTGTGTGTTCATCATGCTGAATCCCAAACCGGAAACACAGATGTCTGTATCTTATCATGCTTTATAGGCAAATAAAACCTTTAAAAATACAACCACTGTGGATTGTTTGCAATAGAACCAGCTCTGGAGGTTGTAATCTCCTATACCAGTGGTTCTCAACCTGTGGGTCACGACTCCTCAGCATATCAGATATTTACATTATAATTCATAACAGTAGCAAAATTATAGTTATGAAGTAGCAATGAGACATGTGTGCATGTGTTTGTGTGAGTTATATGTGCTTGTGTATGAGTGTATATATGTCTGTTGGGTATATGTGAGTGTCTGTGTGAGTGTATGTGTCTGTGTGAGCTGTGCATGCCTGTGTTTGTGTGTGTGTCTGTGTGAATGTGAGTATGTATGTGTATATGTATGAGTGCATGTGTGTGTGTGTGTGTGTGTGTGTGTGTGTGTGTGTGTATTGTTCCTTATAACTTGACCTCCTGAAGAGGCCCAGTGATGATTACTATTGGGAAGATACTCCAACAGCCCATTTTCTTATTCTGGTACTTTCTTCTCTGTGCTAAGTGGCTTCTGGCAGCCTTTTCTTTCATAAGATTTGGTACGTAGTCACTGCTCTTCCTGTCCTGTGTTGCCTGTTGGCAGGAGAGTCAGCATCTGGCCCATGCTGCTTTGAAGGGAAGACTTCATGATTTTGGACACGTTGGACCATGGGTGACCCTTCCCTCCCTTTGGGACGTGCCAGACATTTTATTAGAAACAAGACATTTACAACTTCCTGGTGCCAGTGTGCTAGGAGATCTTGTCAGAGGGATCCATTAGGGATCCACTGTGAAGATGGATCCAACTAATTAGATTTCCTGAGAAATAGACTGTCCTAGTCAGAATCAGCTTGAGTTGAAAAAGGCTTGCTGTCACTTGTTCTTACTAATTACCTTGAGTGACGGCTGACTGTAGAACTTTATTTCATGGACAAGGCAATTTCACCTTCATGTCTGTGTGTGCCTCTGTGTTTGTGTGTGGAGTGCTCACCGAGGCAAGAGGTCAAACTCTGGCGTTGTTCCTCGGGACCCACCCACCTTTTGTAGACAGGGTCTCTTACTGGCCTAGAACTTACCAAATAGGCCAGGCTAGTTGGTCAGCAAGCCTCAGGGATCCAGTGTCTCCCTCCTCGAACAGGAGTTGTGTTCACCACCATGCTTTGCTGCTGTCAAGCTCCTGGCAGTGAGTCCAGGCCCTGTCCTTGCGAAGCTGGCCCTTTACCAAATCGAGCCACCTCCCTAACCCCTGGCTTCACTTGCCCTGAACAAAGTGTTTCCTCACTTTCCCTCTACCAACCCTTGAACACTGTCTTTTGTGTAAGCCCATGGCTAATGGCATCTGTTGATTGGTTGGTGGAGGGTAGAGTGGGCACCATGGGGCTTCATTCCAGACTTGTCATATGGGAAAGTTCTGGAGAAAGTTCTTGAAGCTCTGAGATCGTTTCTCTGTGCCCTGAGGACGGCCCACCTGTTGCTCTCTTGGGCATGATCTGATGTTATGTGATACACTGTCTCTGGGAGGTGATGAACCCTTACTCAGTCAGAATTGCTCAGTGGTTTCTAGAACCTCCATCTTGGACAGTAGAGGTAATGACTTCTTTGGAATGGTAGTCTTATGTGTGATTGAGTGCTTTGGCTGGAGGGCTCAGATTTTTGTTGTTGTTTTGTTTTGTTTGACAGAGGATCTCACTAGGTATCTCTGGCTGTCCTGGAACTTGCTATGTAGACCAGGCTGGCCTTGGACTCCCGAGATCCACCTGGGATTAAAGGTGTGAGCCACCATGTCCTGCTCAATTTCTTTTATAATCTTCAAAACATGAGTCTACCAGTGACGTTTCAATCTAAAATGTGGCCTTTGAGCCACTGAACATACTTTCTGACATGACTGTATTTGAATGTCCAGACCAAAGACTTATACAAGGGTGGTATCCACTTTTTCTAGACTTACTCCAGCCAGAGATGACTGGCTTTGCACCTGGAGCTCACTATTGGCTTGCTTCTGTGTTCAGATGGCTTGAAAGTGAAGAACAACATTGTCTTAATTAGTGAATTAATTTCTTATTTTTGAGTTTTATTATTTTTAAATGATTCAAGAAATCTTCTAGAGAACTGGCATCCATGTCAGGTGGCTCAGATTCCAGGGATCTGAGGTGTTCTTCTGACCTCTGTGCCTGTACTCATGTGCACTTACCTCCCACAGACTCACACATAGGCATGCAATTAAAAAATAAAATGAACTTGCAGGCATACATGCAGGCAGAACACTGAATACATAATAAATAAATATATCTTAAAAAATGAAAAAAAAACACACGAGAAGAATAGTATCCCTAGATACAGAAAGTTCAGTATCAGTGTCCTTTAAATACACTTTATCAGAGTGCATGCAGCCATAACATGACATAACATAATGTTGTAACATAACCCAACACATCCATGCTTGCCCGGGGCTGCTTTCAAGTTACACTGGCGAGCATGGTCATGGACCACGGAGCCTGAGATATTTACTATCTGACAAGCCCTGCCCTGAATAAATAAGGGGGTGGGGGCAATCTCCACTCGCCTGTCCATCTGTGGGGCCGGTGAATGAAAGCAAGTGCTGGGAAGCCTTGCCAGTGTTTAATTAAGGATGTGAATTTTCCCGGCAACTTTGTCATTATTGTCCTTGTGCTCTGAGTCCTTCTGTTTGTTTAGGGACACGCACCCAGGCCCCAGTAGCAGCTATAAAGTAGCAGGTTCCGATGGTGGGGTCCCCGAGGATGCAGGTGACCCGTGGGAACAGATTCTGGCGTCTGGTCTGTCTGAGCCTCTGGTGGCTCAGAAAGCTTCTGTTGGGATCTTCCCATCTGCATTTGCTTTTTTCCTTCTGTTGGGGGAAGTGGAAGAAGGAAGGGAATTAGAGAGGCTTACATTATTTTTTCTTCTCGTGTGTATGTGTGTGTGTGTGTGTGTGTGTGTATGTGTGTGTGTGTGGATGGGGTGCATGTGCTTGTGTATACATGTGGAGATTAGTGGTTGACTTTAGGTGTCTGCCTCAATCACTGTCCGCATTGCTGTTGTTATGTTGAGACAGGATCTCAGACTGAACTTGGGGTTCTAGGATTTGGTTGGACTGTGAGGCTCAGGGGGTCCTTCTGCCCCTGCCTCTCCAGCACTCATTTTGCGGGTGTGCCCTGCTTTTGAAGTTCATGGGACTTGAACTTGAGTCTTCATACTTGCATGGCAAGCACATTACTGACTGAGAGTTCTCCTTGGCTCTACCTTTTTGCTGACAATTCAGCAGGCTTTTGCGCTCTGATTCCTTTTAGGCCCTTGGCGGTGTATGTTGACTGTGAGCCTTCGCCCACAGGTCCAAAGCTTAAGCCTCATCTCCTAGAGCCACGGTGTAAAATACGATTTGGAGGAGCGCCTAATGGGGCAAGATCAGAACATGATTATTAAACAAAAGATGAAATGCTTAAGCCAAGATGGCCTTATTAGTATTATTATTTTTTTGACTAAATGAAAGGCGAGCAGACCCCATTTCAACAGTTCTCAATGTAGGAATTCCCTCAGCCCCATTTGATTGCCGTTTGTTGAAAAGTTTAATGTTTTTGTAGGCAATTCATAATTTCCATGTGGAGCAGCTAGAGAGGAAGCGAGCAGGAGCCTAGTGTTTTTCTTGTAGGATGGTGGAGATATTTCCCCCCAAAGGGTATAAAGCTGCAGTGGAAATGTTGGGCAAGTGAGACAGTGAGTGTTCAGCCCTTCTGAGACTCCACTCTCCACTGTGCGTCTTCCTTTAAAATTCAGCAGAACAGAATTTCTCACGGCTTAATGTCTCCAGGAAGGAAGAGATTTTCCTTTAGGCTGTAATTGTACCTAATTTCCTTCTTCTTCCATTTATTTATTTATTTTCCCTATTAATCAGGACCAATAGTGGAAGACGAAGGAACTGGGGAGAGTCACTTTTGGGAGAAGTTAATAACTTCTTTTAAAATAAAAATCTCAACATAATACTTGCTTTCCCAAAAGGAACCCTGTCATCCAGCATGCTGGTTAAGATTCTAGGAGTGGGCATGGATTTGTGGGTGCCTAGCTGTTCAGCGGTATCAGGTTGCACCCAAAAGGAGCATTTGAGGTTGTCATTGAGGAGTCCCTGCCAGTGGTAGGGCCAGGGGCTGTCCTCCACCATCTGGATTTGGTTAGCTCTCTCTGGGCAGCAGGGGTGACTCTCATTTCCTCCAACCAGTAATGTTATATAGGCAGCGGTCCTGGCCTGCCCTGACATAATTGAAAATTATGTGTATTGTAGGCTCAGAGCGCTGAAATGTAGGCTCATAAAAATATGTGGTGCAGGTAGCCTATGGAGATTGGAACACAATGAAGCTTTTATGTACACTAAGAATTAGAAGTCTCTGAGTTGATACTGCATTCTGAGTGTGACAGTTCTTGGGTGGGTTCCTCAGGGCAAGTCTGCCACCTTAAACCAAGCCTAAATGTTCTAACTCAATAGAGCTGGCATCAGGATGCAAGCAGATCTCCTTTACCGACGGTCAAGGATGAAAACTTGCCCACCCATCAGACCCTTCCGTTGGAGCCCAGCAGGAGGTGTGGGTGTGTCTATTCAACTTTGCAGTTTTGTCTG
Organism: Peromyscus eremicus; assembly: GCF_949786415.1. Taxonomy (NCBI): domain Eukaryota; kingdom Metazoa; phylum Chordata; class Mammalia; order Rodentia; family Cricetidae; genus Peromyscus; species Peromyscus eremicus. Next base: position 5,813,083 of record NC_081416.1, on the reverse strand, counting down.
TGGGTTCTCGTGAGATGGAGAGGTAGTGTTGGCCAGTGTTCATTTTTGGTTGGCCTCAAGGAAATGACTCTATTGAGTGGTTTTGACCGATGCAGCCCCTGTAGTTATGTGGCAAGTGTGAATGGGAAGAAGTCAGGGCGAGCAGGGCAAAATAGATTCCCAGAGCCTCCTGGCTCGGAGACAGGGCTGGGGATACCTTGGAAATTCTGTTTCCAGTGGTTTTAAACTTAGGGTTATCCTGGCTCCACTTTGGAAGTGGTTTGGTTATAAGGATGAATGGGAGGGTCTTGCTAGGATTCAATGCCCGGACTCCTAATGCTCTTCAGTATTCGGGCAGATCTAGTCTTCCATCACAGATATGGCAACCCCTTCAATTAATAAATGACAGCTAGAGATAGGTAGAAACAACTTTGATGGAAGATCTTGTCAAGCTAAACTTTACCAGAGGCTTCTTGCTAAAAGTCTCCAGCTGTAAAAGATGAAGCTACCTTGTGTGGATCGAGGCAGGAAAAGCAGACGGCGTACTTGTGCAGTAGCTGATGGGCTCCGAATCATTCCACCTTAGTATAACCACGCTTGGTTTTAATTTGCCAAACAGGCATATCTTTGAGCACCATACTCTTGTTTGACCTCTCTGTTCCCACATGGAGGCTGAGCAAAGCCTTTCCTGGACAGTCCTTTGCTGTCTTTTCTTTCTATGGAAATTTTAAAGACTTAGCTACATCTACTCGGTACAGTATGTTTTTCAGAAATTCTACCATCTTTCTTGGCATGACCTGGGCATGGCTGCCCACATTCTGCTTTGACCTCGCTCTGTGTGTGCTAGCTGCCTCACAAGTATGAGCTTCCCAAGGGCCGACATCTTGTGTGCCTCCTTATTCTCAGCAAGATGAACAGACACAAAGCAAACCACTGTGTTCATTGACTACAAAATTCTGGAGTTCAGTAGTTAAAGGTACTTGCCATCAAGGCTGATGACATGAATTTGATGCCTAGAACTCATGGTGGAAGGAGAGTGGACCCTACAGCTTGTCCTCTGATCTCCACCCGTGACCCATGACCCCCACCCCCACCCCAAGTGCATCCATTTCTATAAAATGAATATGAAGATTAGTCGTTTTACTTTGAGTCTCTGGAATGATGGAGACTGTTCTTTTTTTTTTTGGTTTTTCGAGACAGGGTTTCTCTGTGTAGCTTTGCGCCTTTCCTGGGACTCGCTTGGTAGCCCAGGCTGGCCTCGAACTCACAGAGATCCGCCTGGCTCTGCCTCCCGAGTGCTGGGATTAAAGGCGTGCGCCACCACCGCCCGGCGGAGACTGTTCTTTATATCCCCTCTAAGCACTACTGATGCTTAGTCACATGATATTTAGAATTGCAAAGCCTGTGGCTGATGTCCTTACAAGCATCCTGCCCAGCTTCCTCAACTGATTACCCAGGAAAGTCACATGTCCTTAGGGTATTCGGAGCATCTCCATACTGAGCAGGGTGCTTCACCTCAGTTTCCCTATCTGTAAAACTAAACAATGAATTAGGTCAATTGATAGATAGCTCACGGTCCTCTGGCTCGTTGTGTGTCCTCTCCTGCTCCGGAGAAAGGCAGGGAGGGATACATGGACTCATCTTTCAGTTTTCCCTCATGTTAATTCTGCCCATACTGAAGAATTGCACTGTTCTTTTAAAATGATTGTATAAATTGCACTGTGCCTGTGGTGTGCCTGTGGTGTGCCCGTGGTGTGCCCGTGGTGTGCCCGTGGTGTGCCTCTGCTGCCAAGAAAGATTTCAGTTGTCCAAGCTTTGGGATGAGTTGAGGAGTGCTGTGCTGCTTGGTCATAACGGAGCGCTCGCTCTCTGTTGTGAAAGGAAGTGAAGGTTGTTGGTGTTTCAGTGATGTTTTAAAGATGAAGGTCACTGGAAGAGCAGGTTTGATCTAGATAGTTCAGGACCTTTCTGGCTGAGGTTCTGTGTTGGCTTCATGCCTTTACCTCCTCTTTTCCTCCCTGCACCCCTTCCCTCCATTGCTCCCCTCTTTCCCTCTATCGCTCGTTCTCTCTGAAGAAGCTCGTGCTCCTGAACCCCTTTACCAGAGCCACCCCATAGCTGACACTGCAAAGACAGGACTCTGCTTGGTAGTAATGTTACTTTTTTGCATTTGCACTTTTGGCTCTCAGGAAAACGTACTCATACCTTCTCCTTTGTTGCGTGTTTTAGATTTTTCTTCTTTCTTTTTTAACTTTCTGATGTAAATAATGTATAATGCTTATTTCTTAGGTGAGTAGCTCGTGTCCTCTCCTCCTCTGAAGTAATTGTTTTCTTTTTCCCAGTACCTTCAGATGAAATGGCCACTGCTCGATGTCCAGGCAGGAAGCCTCCAGAGCAGACAAGCCCTCAAGGATGCCCGCTCACCGTCGCCCGCACACATCGTTGTAAGTGTCTTTCTGTGACGTTCACCCCTTTGTTGGGGGCAAAGGGTAGATGCTCTCCTTCTTTCCTTTTGATGACGAAAACTCGTATTTGTCAGTTCTTTTAATATGTTTTCCTGGAGACTAGCTTTGGATATGGTCTGTGTGACAAGCTCTTCCTTCCCCATGACGGTACCACAGTGATGGTCATGAGGAAATTTCCCGAGCCTTCCTTCCCCCACTGTGCTCTGTGTTTTGGGTTAGAAGCTAGACTTGTGGGCGTCTGTTAATAGGATACATCCTTCCTGGTTTGGGGGAACTAGAGATGGAACTGAAGCAGTTGTTTAGAAAAAATGCATTTTAGGGGAAGCGAGGCCAAAAGGCGGGCGAGAGAAACGGGTCTGAAATTTTCCATCTACCCTATTATTTTGATATGTACTAGAAAGTAACACTTTCCATGATGATTGAAAACTTGATCTGAGCTCGTTAACTAAACCTAGAGTAGAAATGAACTTAGAAAGGCCCAAATTAAACTTAAGCCGTGTACTCACAGCTTTGAAAGCATGTGGAGTCGACACAGAAAACATTTGTTTTTACTGAGACTACAGCATCAAGTATGTGTCAACATATATTTTTAATGCACTTTCCTAGCACATCGTAGGCTCTGAAAGTCTATAAATTAGCCTCCTGAGAAGGTAGCTCAGCCTTATTAGAATATCTATTTCCTTCTATATATTTATATCATGAGCTGGACTTCAGACTTTTGAAATAATTAATGAAAGACATATTTTTATAATGAATTCATGACAGGTAGAATTATGCAAAGCAGGAGATAATTCATACATTTTTTATTTACGCTATCACAAAATGTTACCCATTAGTCTGTTCGGCCTCTACATTACTCAGAATCTCTAAAAATTGCAAAATAATTTGAAGTAGAAAAACCTTAAGATGCATTTTGTCAAATTTCAGGCCACCTCCTGATTTGGTAGCTCGTTATAATTGATTATTTATTATTTAGTGAGCTAGGCCTCAGTTGTATGTGTGTATATCAGAACATAATTTATTTCTGTAAAACCACATTTGGAACCTTGATTGGTGGAAATGTCTTAACTTCTCATGGTATAAATAAGGCATGTAGGAAGAAGGCTGACATCTGCTAGAAGTTTCTTTCCTCTTCTAACCCCACAATTAAATGGATGCTTGTAATTACGTACGTTCCTGGGATGTCAAATGAGAGTTGGAGGTGATAGCCATAGACTGTTTTAGACCCATTCTGATTCAGGAAAGGAAACTGAGTGAGACCCAGAGATGCCTTAAGTGAATTGCCCAATGTCACACACCGAGGTAGCAGCTGGGACAAAGGCTGCATCCAGCTCTCCGCGCCCTTTTGGGACCTTCTGGTACATTCTCTTCTGTAGAGGTGAGAGCAGTGCTCGTGGCTGACTCTTTCGTTACTGTAAGCTGGCCGGCCATCGGGGACAGAGGCAGGAGGGAGGTGTGAAGAAGTTGCTGGTGAAGATGCTGATTCAGGTTTCCTTGGAAAATCAAATGCCATGTTAAAAAAATCTTCACACATGGTTATCGGAGCCCAGAGTGTGATTCGAGCAAGGTTCACGTTTTCCTGTGCCAGTGTATTCCCCAACATCTGCCCACATGTTGATATTATTTCTCTCACCTTGGAAGCTCTCCCTGGAAGTCTCCCTACATTTTACCTGCAGAGAGGGGCGGAGCCTCCGCAGACTTAACACGGTTCAGAGTGTGCACAGCTGTGGTGGTGAAGGATCGTAGGCCATAGCAGCGCAGAGCAAGACCCTCATATAAGTGTTAGGTTGTCACAACTGCCCCCTCTTGTCCTGTATAAATCCTGTGGGAACAGCAGCCACAACTGGGGGCCTCAGGGTCATATTTTCTTGCGTGGAAATGGACAGTCTGTAGATGGTGGGAAATGGTCTTTGCAGAGCCAGTGTGAATCTTGACAAGGGATTCAGAGGGGAGACTGAGGCTCCTTTTCCTCTACTGTTTTCTAGAAGGCATGTGTACCCCGGCAGCCACTGGGGAGAAGACACGTCACCTTTAAAGTGGGCGCTTTTGTCCACAGGAGCCTTAGCTGACAGTGGTCACACAGTCTTGTTTACCAACTGCTGTGCCTGTAGTGACCTGGGGACTAGCCATCTGGTAGAGGTTATAGGTTTGTGGAGAAAGGTGGGCCCCGGGAGCAGAGGGGAAGGGAAAAACTGTAAGTTTGGGCAAAAGGAGATCACATTTGGAAATGCTTAATTATCTTCTTACTGGACATGGACTATGTGTCAGCCTAAACCACCCGAACCACACTGGGTGTCCCGGAGAGCTTTCTAAAGCGTGGTTCGTGCATCGTATGGGTTTGTGTACGGTTTCACCGTGGCCAGAGGGGTTTGTGTCTGTGTTCAGATTTGGTCATGAATGGCTGGCTTTCCCCCTTACACTTCACTTCAGTTTTCATTCTGTCAAACAAAATGTTGTCATATCATAGCACATCCCCAGACGTATTTCAAAATAGCCTTCTATGGATTGTTTCCTAATTTCTCTGAAATTTTGATTATTGTAACTTGTGGGCCAAGCTGTTTCCAAATGACTTCTGATATTTCACTGAAAAAATAGAGAAGTGTAGGGGCTTGTCAGTCACTTGAGGTTATGACTATCACAGATTGCTGAGGAAACAGCTTCCCCAGGTCCCGCTCCTAGAAGAGAAGCCTCATCTGGGAATTTAAAGTATTTTTCCAGAATATATTAATCTGGTTGAGTTCTTTTTCATATGTAGGAGGTTTCCATGCCATATGAAGTCGATGTGTATGGGGCTGGAAAGATGGCTCAGCAGTTAGGAACATTCATTTACTGACCTGTCCGAGAACCAGAGCTGGGATTCCAGAGCCAATATTAGATGGCTCACAATTGCCTAAAACTCTAGCTCCAAGAGGTCTGATACCCACTTCTGGCCTCCATGGGCACCTGCACACACATTACTCACACACACACAATAACAATAATAAACATCTTTAAAAAGTTGATGTGTGGAGTAAATGTTAACGTTAGGACCTAACAATGTGTGTTCATTGTTCATTCATTCATTTCCCGGTGCTGGGGTTAGAATCCGAGGCTTTGCTCAGGCAAAGCAGACATTCTACTACTGAGCTACATCCTAGTCCTATCCAGTAATATTTAAGTTAACCCTCTCCCACAAAATACCCATTCATTTTTGTAGTTCCTTTAACCAGTATTCAGCATCTTGTTATAGCCTGGTGAGTCCCAATCTCTGTTCTGAGAAGAAATCGTTCCCTAGAGATGCCTTGATTGGCTGACCAAAAACTTATCGTTCCTGCAAGGAATCAGTCCTTGCCTCCCTCTTCCCCATACCCTCTCTGCCCCACTACCCAACTCTGACTTCGTAAAGCCTCAAAAATACTAAGGAACCCATTCTAAGACTCTTCTCTCCGATTCCATTTTCTAATTGGTTCTATTTTACTTTCTCTGGCATTTCTGAAATTTCTATTCTAATTCTTCTTTTTCCTCTCACAAGTGGAAGAAGGAACTGCAGGCCTCTACTGGGGGGTGGTGTCTCATGCAAGGTTTGTAGACTGCCTCCAGCCGCTGGTAAGCTGTGGGGTTAGGGCTTGCTCCCTGGGTACCACCTCCGGTGCCTTTGCTATACAAAGACCTTCACTTAACTTCCTTTGTACCCAGAAAAGGAAGAAAAGAAAGATTCTAGACCCCAAATTGTGGTATTTTGGTATAGCATGTGTCTTACAACCCAATAAAAAGGCTTCAAAAGTTTTTACAATTTTATCTCGGGGGTTTGCTTTTGAAGTCGGTGTGGAGTTTTACCTTGGGGTGGATTCTTCCTGTTTCTCTGTCTTGAGTGTTTTGTTGGGTAATGAGCATTGAAGAGTGGGATGGGAGAGCAGACTGAATCCCAGCGAAGAAAGCCTGCCAGACAGTGCTGGTACACAGTTTTTTTTTTTTTTTTTTTTTTTTTTTTTAATTGCTTAAATGTTGATGGCGAGCAGAAACCTTACAAGATGTAGCATAGCCAGTAGGACTTCACACAGGGTCTCTGCCCTCTGTGCTGCACACATCTCCAAGGGACACAGGGCCCACGGAACTAGGAGCTTTTGTTTCTACAGAGTCCAGGAGGGCCTACTCATTGTTAATTAGAAAATGACCTCAAGAATATTCTCTTTGTAGTTAAATGCGTGTGAAGGCTTCTAACTTTTTTTTTTCAATGTTCCCATGTTTATGGGGATCGACTAAATGCCAGAAGGCTTTGTGACAGAAAGATGTCAAGGCTGGCAAAAAATTGTGATGTGTGACTGGAAAGATTACAGGGCCCCTGCGGGTGTGACCAGGGAAACCTGGTTGTGACTGGGAAGTTGATGGGCATTATGTTCCTGGACATTTGAGATGGTTAAAGATGGTTAAAGGGTGCAGTTGAATAGGGGGTGACTTTCCATGTTCTGTGGCATGGCAGGCTAACGACGATTGACATCGTTTAATTGGGTATTTCAAAATAGCTAGTCTAGAAGATTCTGAATGTCTCTGTCTGTGTGGGTGTGCATTAAAAGAGTGACAGGTGAGAGAATGAATTTGTGAGGTACTGCATCTAAGCCTGCCCATGGTATTCATGTGTGGAGCTATCCCATCCTAAGTCACACATTTGTACATTTAGTAAGAGTCCACAGAAACTAGCAGTGTTAGAACTGGAATTTGGAAGATTTATGGAAGATGGTGTATGAAGCTCTAGAGAAGGGTGAGAACAGAGAGCGTACTGGGCGGAAGGGGAAATGCATTAGGTCGTATGGGAAAGAGTAGGTGTAGAGGACTCAGAGATGCCTGGCGGAGGTGGAGACCCTGGTGCCGTGACATCAAATCTGTGAGAGGAATCATGAAGGGTTTGGTGACTGTGTGGCGCTGCAAGCCCTAGGGATGGTGACGTGGACAGATTTGGATGGGGCCGAAGGGGAAACCACCACCAGATTAGAGGGAAGGAGTAGGTGGCTGGAGAGTGCCGTTCGCAGGATGAGGCAGGTTTGGGATGGAATAGCTCTTTGGTTTTTTTTTTTTTGCTGAGAGATCATGCTTATATTGATTCAATCATGGGTTCATTCACTGGAGCCGCAAATACGCTGCGGTTGTTCACTGAGTGGAAAAAAGTCTTCTAGACACTGAGAAACGACACCAGTGGTAAACCCTGATGCCGAGAGTGGAACAGAGACTTGTGCTGGGTCATGCTCTGAGTTCGTTTTAGATGTTCCATCATTCTACAGAGAAGGAGCTGGCCACAGGAGGAACCAGGCTTCACCACTGGTGGGAGTCAGGGTGTGGGACAAGGTCACTGGGCCTCAGCACCCCATCTTTCTAGCCCTGAGTAGACAGCTGAGAACGGCTGAGCACGTCGGTCTAGAACATTGTGTGCATGCTATTTCCCATACTGTCAGTGGGCATACCAGCGGGAGCTCCCACCCCACCTGTGCCAGGGTGTGGCTCTAGGAGTCCTGACAGCTTCCAGAGTGTCTGAAATGTGGCTTCTGGTTGTGGATATTGTAGCTATTATAAAGGACTCCTTGGCACCTTGCAAGAAAGGGTGTATGTATACTTATTTCTGTGGAGAACAGTGAATTTTAGGTGATGAGTGAGAACCTACACAGGTTTTCCAGAGTCCCCCCACCCTCCTGTGGACTGTCCTCATTCCCTCTAAGTATATATGTGCTTTTCTTGTTATTTATTTAATCCACTTACCCATGACTCAGCCAGACTTTCTAGAACACTCAGCCTGTGTTTCCTGCTAACAGCTGAGTCAGAGCCGTTCCATTTCACAGACAAGGCTGTGCTGAGCATGCCTGTTTTGTCTATAAAACAAGCCTGTCAACACCACACACAGCCTTGTTATTCTTATGAGGAGAATTAGCACAGAGAACTAGACCCCCCAGGCTTTCTTTTGGAGGGAAAAAAAACCCATGAATGGAATCACAGTACTCTGAAGAGAGTCTGTGATCAAGTTCCCAAAGCGCATGCTGGCCTAGGGTCAAGATGGAGTCCAAGGTCAAATGGCTAAATCTTCCTTAGGTCCCTACTGAATCGCTAAGGTTCTTGGGTTCGTGAGTTTTGGGTTCTGGTGTGGTAGCTGCCCGCCCTGGTGATAGAACTGATTTCACGAAGGACTGTGTGACCTCTGTGTAACCTTCCGAGTAGAACCAAGGTTTAAGGGCCGAGGAGTCCTATATCCTCCCTCCCATTGCCCATCTGCTGTAGCTCCATCGATGTTTGGTAGCCGACTCTTGCCCTAGAGACTTCCGGCACGGGAAGGAAGCATCTTGGTGGCCACACGGACCCTCCAGGGAGTTCAATCTTTGTTGTGCAAATCTTTGTTTGTCTCCCTGAAGCACAGGCTCCTTGTCAGCTGTCCATGATGACGATAATGTTATCCCGACCCCAACACCAACTCTTCTTTAGAATTTCCCTGTTTATACCTTATTCATATCATCAGTGACTGACAAACCTATTGAAGATCGAGAATTGCTCATATTTTAATTAAACCATTTTTCCTCCAAGGGAAGCGAAATCATTTATTATTTCATGTGCATTGGTGTTTGCCTGCCTGTATGTCTGTGTAAGGGTGTTGGATTCCTTGGAGCTGTAGTTACAGACAGTTGTGAGCTGCTGTGTGGGTGCTGGAAATTGAACCCAGGTTCTCTGGAAGAGCAGCGAGTGCTCTTAACTGCCGAGCCATTGCTCCAGCCCTATGAAATGAATTTTTAAATGAGTGTAGCTTCTTTATTCATAGACTTAGTGTCTGTTGTAGACAGTTGGGAAACCACCTATAGTATTACCTCTCAGAGAGATTCATTTCCTTTTAGGTTTTTTTCTTCTGACTACGTTAATATTTCTTTTTAACATTTTGGAGCTCCGAGCCAGGTTCAATGACTCCATCTTCATGTTTATTTAAAACAAAAATTACTAAAGTCAGTAAGTACTTCTCCATGTCATTATAATTCCTAAGGCTTTTAATGACCCATAGGAGTCTCTAATGTGATTTTTACCCTGATTTATAAGCTCAATGCCATGTTGTTGATCCTTTCTGTCAGATTTTGTTTCTGTTTCCTTCCGAACCCCATGGCGATGTTGTTTATGCATCGGCGTCCTCCCCAGGCCCTTTCCTTTGGGATAAATTTGGAGGAAGAATTTAGATAAAGGATATGCTCCTTAGATATGTAGCCGTGAATTATCTTCCTGCAAGGTCTCAATCCTGCAGGTGCCACCACAGCTACGAGACTTAGGGTCAGAACGGATTTAATTCTCTGGGGGAACTTAGCAAAAGGGAGGGTTTATGTTTCCCTGGAAAGCTGAACCCTTAACTCGCCTTGTTCTAGAACCCAGCCGACAAGGCTTCATTCACCTTTCAGGCCTTCGTGGTCAGCTCCTGTGCTGCCATGTCTCTGGATCCCACTTACTCTTCTTAGGTAATTCTCACAGGACATCCGCTTTTGCTTCTCCCCACTCCCAGCATGCTCAGTTTTTGCAGGGCTATTTCAGAGGCCTTGAGTGTACTGGTAATCTCTGTTAATTAGTTTCTGATGTAATTATTTTTTTCATCTTTTTTTTTTCCTTGTTGAGATAGAATGTTACTAGGTAGCCCAGGCTGGCCTCAAACTTTCAATCCTCCGGCCTCCACCTCTAGAGAGCTAGGGTTACAGGTGTGTGCTGTGATGAGCACTTTAGTTACATCTTAGCAGCAGAGGGTGTTTATTTAATGCCCTGTGTGAGCTTGGTCAGACCTCCGGATGAGGTTGTTTGGGCAGGCACACCCACTTTTCAGAGAGGCCATTGGCTCCTGTGTGGAAGATGTGCCACAGTAAATGGGGGAGGACTGGCAGCCTATCTTGGCTCTCCTCCACCTCTCAGAGCTGGGTCCTGGTGTGCTTTGGGGAAGCGTCTCTGGCAGATCCTGGCTAGCTAGTGTTTCCTGACATTTGCTTCCCAGAGTGTTTAATAAGGTTACTGGAAAAAAGATTCTCTCTTAAAATAGGTTTAGCAAGCTCTGGGTCACTCACTGGGTCTTGGCTCTGCAGGGGGCTTCAGACCCTTTGTAGAGGAGGGGTTGTCTCTCTGCGACGTCTACTCAGCATAGGGGACAAGATGGGAGCCTTCTTCGTGGAGTTGATCTGGTTTCAGCACCTGCTCTGTTTACTGAACACAGGGGCCTGTTTTAAATTAACATGAGTCTTAGAGCTCAGCTCATGTTTGGGGCTGTGTTTATCTTTCCAGTAAATAAAACAAAAGTGTTCTTTTGGCACCCATCCATCCTGCTTGTCATTTCTTGCTTTGCTGATTGCTCTGTGTTTGGGGCCTGCTTATTTCTCCAACCAGACTGTAAGTTTCTTGAAGCCAAGGAGCCCCATGGTCCATTTCTCTGCCCGTGGTTTTCTCCCCTCCACTGCGGCGCTGCTAATTAAGCAGAAAACCAGTTTCTGGTAAAGAACTGGAACTGATTTGGTTTGGACTCAGTGTGACTTCATCAGGCCCAGAGTGTTCACAGTATCTCGGTTAGCACACAGCTTGAGTGTGTCTGCTCTCTACCTGATGTGGTAGCGTGTTTTTGGAGAGACATATTTGGGGTTATGATATGGGTAGGGCTTTCCAGGAACTTGCGAATCCATCCTTATAGACTCCAGCTCACAGGCAAGCATGCCTAATTGCTGTGGCTGCGCTTCTGTGGAACATGGTCACAGGAAAGCTCCAGAAAGTCAGGGTGTGGGGCTTCTGTCTCCTCCTGGTTAGGAAGGGGTGTTCAATGGGACATCCAGGAGTTGGTTATTGGTGGGAAATGGTTGTATTTTGCTAAAGTCATGGTAAGTGTTTATGGGGTTACTTTGTGATTGACTTGTTAATAATGTCTTGGAAGTCATATTTTCATCTTCTGCAACGCAAAACAATGTGTGGGGCCAGATCTCTCTGCTGCGTGGTTTTGGGGCTTGAACTCGGATCATCAGGCTTGGTGGCAAGTACCTTTATCTACCGAACAGTCTCTTTAGCCCTGTATTAGTTATGGAAGACATATACATAGTGTGTGTGTGTGTGTGTGTGTGTGTGTGTGTGTGTGTGTGTGGCCCCTTTTTATCCCCTCGCCATTACCACCACAGTCTAGTCTTACTTGTCTCTCACTTGGATGTGGATTTGACCTTCCTACCTCCTATATTTGTAACTTCCCATCATAATATTCTTGAATCCCTATAGTTGTTTCTACACTTATGATGGCCTTTGAAAACTTCGTATACACCCTATAATATTCTTATGAAAATCTGGCCTAAGTCTCACCTTATGAAAAAAGCCCAGAGCAGCTACAAATAGACACTTGCCTCTGCCACCTGACTAAAAGGTTGCTTCTGAGATGCAAGGACTCGGAATTGACAGCACCCAGGCCAGTTAAGTCCAGGCACCCATCATGCTTTTTGCTGCCTGGGCACAAGAAGTCTGTGTGACAAAATGGCCAATGTCTTGGTGGCAGCGCCTCCGTGGGAGCCACATCTCCCTGATGGTATGCCTCTGAGCCCTGCCTCACCCTGATGCTGTTCATCTACCCAGCCGCAGGCTCTTGCAATCTCAAGTCGCCGCTAAACAGCTCCAGACAGCGTGATGCAATCTGTTTTCCAGCCCAGACCCGCATAGCGGGTGGATCTGGGCAGTGATTAAGTGCATCACTGAGGCTGTTTAATAAGATGGAGATGGGAGTCTCCATGGGTCTAAGAGCAGTGTGGGGAAAGGCCTCTTGCCCTCTCCAAGGGCACAGGCTTCCTGTCATCCTCTTTCCTTCCATCTCTGTTTGCTGAGGTGGAGGGTGAAGAAGACAGTAAGTGGCTAAGCAGGCCGAGGAAAGAAGGAGAAAAGTGGAGCCTGGCATAGCCTCAGGCCTGGTCCATCCGCTCTCCAGAGACCAGGTGGATCCCTTATCTACATCTGTCTTCAGGCCTCATCTGACTGGTTCACTTTCTGTGACTTTTGATGTCAGGCCCAGCTCAGGGTTAGGAGAGGTTGTAAATGAAGTGTTGGTCCCTCGCCATTTGCTACTCAAGGGAGAGCTGGCCTTGATGGGTATAGGGACAGAAAATAAAATGCATGTACAAACAAACATACCTCATAATGAACTGAGAACATGGCTAGGTTTCCTGGGAAACCTTGTTGGAACTCAGGAACGAAAACAGTGTTTTGTTTTGAGACAGGGTTTCATGTAGCTCATGTTAGCCTCAAACTCATTGTGTAGCCAGGGAGCTCTTAGACACCTGATCCTCCTTGCCTGCAAATCCCAGGTCCTGAAATTACAAGTGTGCATGGCCATATCATGGTTTGTGCAGTACTGGGGATTGAACCTGGGGCTTCTTGCATGTCAGACAAACTTTCTGACCTGCATGGGAACATGGTAGCAGCCCTCTTCCCCTAAAGCCCACAGCACAGTGATGGTGATGTGGAGAACTGCAGGGCATTGTCAGAGGTCAAAATGGGCACTAGACTGGGAGAAGCCACTTCCGTTTGGATGCTATAGGCAAGTACCTCTCCAGGGCTTTCAATTAAGGCCCTTCCCATCCCATTTCTGCAAAGTGCTCGGCAGGTGTAGCCTTGGTGAACAGACAGCGCATGCATGCTATCCTGTCCTTCCAGCCTGGGAACTGGGACCTTACAATGGACTCCGTGCTGAGGACACCTGTCCCTACATTGCTCTTCCTTGATAACAGCACCGCTTCAGTCTTCACCGCTACCCATGCCCTGCCCTTCCTGCTCTGTCTGAGGGACACGAGGTGGGACAGGGGACAGACAGGTGATACAGGTTCGTGCACTTTTATGCAGATAACCAAAATCTGTGGCTCTTTGCAGTTACTTTCCTGTACTCATATAGGTGCATAGTAGCTGTGGTGTGCCCATGCCCCTGGCCCTGGAGTGGAAGACTCATTTGCAGAGGGTTAAAATGGGTGCGGGGAGAATGACTGGACAGCACAGCTTAATTCTATGTAGTCAGCTCTGGTCCTAGATTATTCCAGGGAGCCAACACCTTAACTGATGATTTTCTGTAACTTTATGGCCAAAGCAATTCTGATAGAGTTATTCAAGCCTTTAGGCTTATGATGTTAATTTAAAAAAATTTTTTTAGTTTTATTTCTCTCAAAGTAAAAGTTCTGGGTCATGAACCAGGTCTGCCACTACTGCACAGAGAAGCCCATGGGTGCAGAACACACCTGTCTCTCTAAGAACAATTGGTTTGAGCTAGTCTGAGAGTTTCTATAAGAACGGGGCAAATTGTGCCCCACATCCCCACAAGCGACCTCTAAAGGGAGGCTTATATGGATACAGGAGTTTCTGGGATTTGTTTCTGTGGTCACGGGGAATTTTAAAAATGAACGTTAGGTATTTTCATGAAATTCCTGATTTTATATTTCTAGATTCTCAGACTTCTCTTCTCTGGCTCCCATTCCCATGCTCATCATTGCGGGGAAACTCTTTTCTTTTGTGTCTTGGCAACATTTACTTGCATGTTTTAGAAACATTGTTTTATCACAGATAATTGGTGGCAAGCAGAGAATTCTGTTGTTTCTCTTCCATTTATTATGACTCCTTTTCTATCTTACGGATGTTTTCTCTGTTTTTCATTAAAACAACACATTGTACAAAGGCTGCGCAGTCACAAACACCCAGACTGGAGCTGAGCGCCCTGCTTGTCCCTGTGGGCCTGGTAGTGTCTGCCTGCAGTAGGACGCACAGGGATTCGGAGGCCCAGGATGTCATGTCTCCGAGGTCAAGGGCGTGTCGATGGATTTGGATCCGCCCAGGGTGAAGCGGGAGGGCAAGGACAGCACAGGCTCAGCACTGCGTCAGTGCTTTTTGGAGAGTGTCGAAAACTGAGCTCCCTGCCTGTAATGCCCACAAGGATGTCATGTTAAGTTGTCTTCGTGTTTCTGAGACAGGGTCCTCTACTAAAGGCGTCCGCCACACTCAGCTACCTGTAAGTCGTCTCCTCACTCACCACCTAAAAGCTGGTTGCAGATGGAATGACTGTGCTCTGATTTTTGCTGTTGTGATAAAACTCTCTGACCGGAAGCAACTTAGGGGAAGAAGCAACTTATTTCAGCTTACCTTCCAGATCACAGTCCATCACTGAGAGAAGTTAGTTACAGCAGGAACTCAAAGCAGGAACTTGAAGTCAAGCCTGCTTGCTGTTTCACACAGCATCACCTCCGACCAAGGACCTCATTTGACAGTCAAGAAATACAACAGGAACTGCGGAGGTTGTTGCTTGCTGGCTGGTAGGGAAGCCAGCTTATACTCGGCCAACTTTCTTAAGCAGTTCAGGCCTATTTGCCTACACAGTGGGCTTGACTCTGTCTGTCTGTCTGTCTGTCTGTCTCTCTCTCTCTCTCTCTCTCTCTCTCTCTCTCTCTCTCTCTCTCTCTCTCTCTCTCTCATCAATTAACATTTAAGACAATCCCCAACACAGCCACAGGGCAATGTGATCTAGGCAGTTTCTCAGTTGATCTCTTCCTAGACGACCCCAGGGTGTGGAATCGACAGTGAAGAGATGAGCAGGTCAGATGGGGAAAGGGACAGCTTATCATCGGAACCAGAAATGAAAATGTGCCCAGGAAGTGCAGTTCGGATTAGGAGCTGGGCTACGGCTCTGCAATCAGGAGCAACTGACACAAGTCTCATTTCCGCCCACCCTTCAGCTAGATGTGGCATGAGAAAACAACATGGTGTTTCTAAAGAGGATGACAACTTTGACTGCTACCTAGACACTTAGTTTGGAAAAATGGGTTTCTTTTTCTTTCTGTAATATAAGTGTTTTATGTATCCATTTGCTGTTCTGTGCACATGGGATGATTCTCAGTTTGATTTATTTACCACAATATAAGTTCATCATACGTGAGGCACAAGCACAAATCTCAAGCCAGCCACCGCACATGGAAGTTTGAGTGCGTGATTTAAAATCTTGCCTGTGAGCTAGTGCGCATTTGGCCATCTGTATGGAATAAGTGAGTGCCAGAGGACATTTGTGAGGGAGAGGCAGGGCAGCCATTGGCCCTGGAGAGATGGGCTTGGGCTATGAGGTGGCTAGTGCTGTGTAGAGAGGCCAGCAGGGTTGGACTTGGCTAAGCGTTCTGCTGTCTGGATGCCTGTGTGAAGTTTCCTTCACAGGTTTTCAGTTGGCAAAGTCTGGATCCTTGCGGGCCCAGGCCCATCTACCAAAATTCAGAATAGAAGCCGAATTGAAAGGTTTGCCGAACTTTTGGTCATGTTCATTCCAGGGCCACAGTTACTGCGATATTGCACAAAGTAGTAGGACAGAGCAACCTCCTCTCAGGCTCTTTCCTGGTCCTGTTTCTTCTTTTACTATTAGACTTAATCCTGGAATTTACATGTTGATAAGCTCTCCTGGTAGCAAGCTCACATCTTGTATGTATACATATGGTGAGATGCACATGCCCTGTCGTGGTCATGCTGGATGTCCACTGAACATTGGCTAGATCCAGGCACTTTGCTCTCACCAGGGTAACCCTCCTAACACCCGTAGGTACTAGCTGATGCCACTCTTGCTTTAGAGATCAGGAAACCGAGAGTCAATTGGGAGGATGATGTAAGAAAGGCCGCACAATGGAGTTTGAACTCAGAGAGCTAGAATACAGAGCTGTGGACTCACTCTTCTTGGCAGTGAGTGTGACCAGGTAGGGGCAGATCTCTGGACACCCTACCACACTTGTGTCTATGTGTCTGCTTTTGGACCCTGAGTCCGGTTGGAGGCAGATTGTTCCTTTGTGATATGTTAAGAAAATGAGGCTTCGTGAGTTCTTAGGATGAAAAGGCATGAGCTCATGACACAGGGAGCAAGCAACAGAGGGGCCATATTACTGTTAGCTTTCTGCTTGTCCCCAGTTGTACCCCTGTTCACCATGTGAGCCGATGCCTGTAGACTGTAGACTGGTGGACAAGTTACAAGTGGACAGTTTGGTGAATCTGCAGACGGCAGTTTTTGTTGAGTGTTTTTCTCCGATCATAAACCATGTAGAGCTGAGAGGCTTCACCTCCTGATGGATCATCTGCAGATTGGAACCCTTGAATCCTCCTTAGAGTGTGCCCGCCTGGTCTTCTATCAAAGTTGGTTAGAGAAGCTCCAGATGGGACCCCAGTTTTGAGTGGGTGTGGTGTGTGTTTGTTTCCCCTTTCTCTGGAACAGCTGAGATGAATTGCTCTCTAGCTCTTTTTAAAATGAAAAGACAAACAAAAACATACAGAAAAGGACCAGGGATAATATAGCAAATATAGTAAGACCTGCCACTCAAAATAATAATCATTAGTCATCTCCTCGTGTTAAACCTGTTATTTTAAAAATAAAACCAGCAGCTGCAGCAGTAGTTCAGTGGTTAAGACTGCTCTTCTAGAGGACCCAAGTTCAATTCCCAACACCCATGTCAGGTAGTTCACAATCATCTGTAACTCCAGCTCCAGGAGATGCAACACATCTGACCTCAGCAGGCACCTGTACTTAGGAGCACATACCCGAACACACATATACACACATATAATTAAAACCTGCATTCACATGCACACACCCACATGCAGACACAGTCTCTACACACAATGAAAAAGAAGGAACGACTTCTGCTGCTCTCCCAAGTTCACGGTCTTCATTCCTAAGCAGTCGCTTTGTCAGACTTCCGAGTCTGTGTAGTTCAGTGTGTGTGCCTGTACAGGTGCCCGTGTGTGTGCACGTGAACCTATGGTGTAGCACAGTTAATGTTAGTGGCTCATACGTCACGGGTTATGCAAATTACTTTAGAAAAGTAACCACTGTATTTGAATTTCACTCATGCTGTACCTTTAGTTTAGTTTGCTCATTTCACCACTATTTCGTAAGGCTAGACTCTTTAGGACAAGACAGTGACCACCTGCCTCCAGTGCCAGACTACCCTCTGACTAATGTGTCTTCTTCTTTATGCAGTGGTATCTTATCTGATTTGTGCTTCTTTGACTTCTGAGCTTGAATATCATATCGTATATTTATTGGTGCACTCAATTTGCTCCTTTCCTTATTTCAAAGAGTCCAGTAATTTTCCCATGTTGATTTATAGAAGCTCTGTATATAGGTTGTAGGCAATATTGTAGGAGATAGAAATACTTTCCCTACTCTCCGTGTTGTTACTGAGCTTTGTGTAGATGGATTTTAAAATAAGTAAATTTTAAAGTTCAGTGCATTTGAATGCACCAGTACCTTCTGTGTTTGCATTTTGTACCCACTATAAGTAGCTCCAGATTCTGCAAATGCTGCAAGAACTCTGTTTTGTTGTTTACATGTATGCCCCCGTGTATGCCCATGTGTGTGTATTCATGGGCATGTGTGCGTATATGTGTGGAGGACAGAGGATGATCCCAAGTGTTATTCTCCATGTACTGTCATCCTCCTCTTCCCTCTCTGCCCTTCTCCTCCCCCCCCCCCCCCAAGCTGGCCACCGAGCACCTGGAGGCTGTCTGTCTGTCTGTCTCCCCAGTGGTAGGATTCTAAGCGTCTTCCACGCACCCAGCTCTTTGATTATGGCGTCCGAGGATTGAACTTGGGTCCTTGTGGTTTATGCACTGGCGTTTCCTCAGCCTTGGGAACTCAGGTTTGGTTGCACACTGCTACTCTAGCCGGAACTGTAGAAGTCACTTTTCTTAGGCATCTAAGCCAAGGAGTTGGTTTTAAATCATGATTTAAGAGTATTAACAAATATCACTTAGTCAAAGGTACAAAAGCCGTGGAATGCAGTAATGTGTCTGGGAATCTGGCAGTGCGGGGACAGTAAGTAATGCTGTCACATGTGGATGAGCTCTAAGCCCTGCCCTGGGGCAGAAGTGTTCTGTTTGACAGGATCAGTCTTTCCAACAGCTCCTGTTGAAGTCAGTGCTCATAGCCCCATTTTAGAGACAAGAGACCCAGGATCTAAAGAGGTTCGATTGTTATGATGTAAGGGACAGAGCCAGGGTTCACATCGGAGTCTCTCGACCACAAGTCCTCCTCAGTTATTTGAATGCAGCCTCATCACCTTCACAAAGATTAACCTGGAGTCCTGACATCTTTCTAAGTTGTTAATTTTTTATTTTTGAGTCATGATCTCACTATGTAACACCGGCTTGCATGGATGTAGACCAGACTAGCCTTGAACTCACAGCAATCTGCCTGTCTCTGCTTCCCGAGTGCTGGGGTTACCTCAAGTGTTCTAAGTCATTAGTTAAAAAAAATCATTTGATTATTTATTTAGTGTGTGAGCACATGCGTGTGGAGGTCAGAGGACAAACTGTGGGAGTCAGGTGTCTTCTTCTGCCATGTGGCTTCCAGAGACTGAACTTGGGCCCCCTGGCAAGCCCCTTTCCCACTGAGCCATGCCACTGGCCTCTAATGCCATTTTTAATTTGAATCTAATTGGAAAGAAAGAGAATATGGGCGGAGGGCAGGATGGAGAAGGGGAGGGGCTTGATACTCCGAAGATTCAGCAGCAGAAGCTAAGAACCCAGAGCAGGGAGGGCAGTCCAAGAGGAGGAGTTCCATATTTCATATAACTAAAACATTAAATAAAAACCCAAATAATTACAAAGTGTGGGTCTGATGCAGAGTCATCAACCTCCCTGAATTATTGGTGGTGGTGGTGGTGGTGGTGGTGTGTGTGTGTGTGTGTGTGTGTGTGTATGTGTGTGTGTGTGGGGGGAGAGTCAAGAAGTCTGGGAAACTGTTTTTGCCTAAGGAATTACATTCCAGGGGACTCAGAGGATTTAGGTAACCACAAAAGCCATTTATTTCAAGTACACCAAGACTACTTCTACTTTGATCCTAATCCATAGCATAATTAATAAATGGAAAGTGCTGGAGCATGGGTCTTTTACAACGTGTACTTTTTAAATGGCTTTTGGTCTGACATGATTCACTTGCCACTTGGAAAAGTACCGTCACTTCAGGTGGGCAGGCAAGGAGGGGACGCGGGTGAGCAGGCTAGGGCTGCTTCCTGGGGTTCGGGTCCCACTTCCCCCTGACTTTGCCGTCTAGGAAACATCTGAGAACACAATGACCAGGAATGAAATGGCTTCTGCTCTCAGTGTTCCTTAAGCCCCAGACCATTCCTTACAGGGTCAGTCTACTTAGCCCTCCCCCTCGGCGGTCATGGGGAAGGGACAGGCGCCGGATGTCCAAAGGGAAAAGCCAGATAATTCTGTGGTTGTTCCTTTTCCTCCCCTACACTAGTGGGGTGCCCCCGACACATGGCCCCCCAACACTAAGGGGACTCCCCGGACACGTGAGTTTGAAAGTGTATCAGGAGCGTCCTGCCGCTTTCATCCTGTTGAAGGTGGGCATGAGATGGGAGGGTACAGACACCCAAACAGCAACCCAAGAACTAATATAGATCAAATGGATAAATTAATAAATAATAAAACAAAAGTCATATTTTGACAACTTACAACATGTGGCTGACTCTGTGTGTAATAGCTTCCCCATCATGAACTTCAGTTGTTAAGTGTTATCTCCATCTTACAAATAATGGAACTGACGTCCAGGGGAAAAGGTGGCCTTTTCGTGGGTAGAGGTTGAGGCTTTGGCAGCGTTAGTGTGGTAGGAGCCCAGGTCTTGGTTCCTGTGCTGTCTTTCAGCTGGAATTGGGTGAGGCAATTCCAGAGAGGGCTTGGAGCTCCTGGGAAGTAAAGCTGGGTGACGGGACAGAGGGAGCTGGGCCTGGGGCTTCTCACAGGGGCAAACTCACAAGCCAGGTCTGAACGTCGGAGGGGCTGGAGCCCAGATATGCCCTGCATATGGGCACCAGTAGTGCCGATCATCCTGCCAAGAAGTTCCCAGCTCCGCTGCCTTTCACTGGATCATCAGAGCCTCGGAACTGGGGCAAGGTGGTGCCTGTCACTGTTACCATCGTCCCTTTGCCTGGGAAATTCTGCATTTTGACCAGGGTGGGTAATGATAACTTACGGCTGCTTACAGGGCCTCCTCTGAGAATGGGGGGAGTGGCTTGTTACATTCAAATATGCCATGAAACTATTACCACCTGATGACAGGAGCTGGGGGTGGTGGTTGAAAGGGTCTGGAGGGGCCTGTTACAGCAGGGATGAAAGGGGTGTGGACTCGCATCCCCAGAAAGCATACAGTGGGAAGAGAGCCAAATGCTGGAGTGGCGGAGCGGGAGAAGAGGGTGCACAAGGCACTGTGGCTCTGTACAGTTTGGGTGGAGTCACTGAGGTAACGTGGACTTTTTTACTATGGTACCCCGGGGCAGTAGTAGCCCTGAGCCCCATCTTTAGGCTTCCTGGCCAGTTTGTAACAACAAATGCCCGTGTCTCTGATTTGAATCATGAGGGGATTGAGGGAATTGGGATTCACATGGCTTTCAGGTTGTCAGAAACTCTGTGTGTGTGTGTGTGTGTGTGTGTACACCTCATGTATGCATGTGTGTGTGGAGACCTATGTGTGCACTTGTGTGTGTGTGTGCCTGTGTGTATACACCTGTGTGTGCATGCCCACTGTGGCACAACTGTGTATGCACCTGTGTACCTGTGTATGTATATATACTCCAGTGTGTGTGTCCACTGTGTGTGCCTGTGTGAGAGGACCTCTGTGCTCCTGTGTGTATGCACACTCCTGCGCATCTTTCCATATGTGGCTTTGGACTAATGGGAAAGAGTGTGTATGTGCAGAATGATAGGGCCGCCCTTGCGTTCCCTAAGCCAGTGATGTCCATTCCCCAGGCAGGAAGCAGGCTCACTGTTGAGTAGACTTTTATAGACATACAGTGTCTGAGCAGACCCCAAACCCACAAAATCACCCATGCCTTTGCCCATGTCTGCTAAGGATGGTGGTGGGGGACCTTTGGGCTGTGGTCCTAGCAGTCCATCCTGCAGTGGCCTGGACTGCATGCAAGTTATTGTTCTTTGGACCTAAAGTCTAGGTGTTTTGGAGGCATCTGTGGATTTGGAAATGTTTTCTAACTGCCAGAGTTTGAACCAAGGTCGTCATCGGTGCCCACTCGCCTGTACACACTTTAGAGGAGCGTTTTTGAGAGTCGGTAAAGACACCCCGGCTTGTGGGCCACTTGGCGGGACTGCCCCTCCCTCCCTCCCACCTACCCCCACCCTTTTTGGCCAAACCATGCAAACATTGGTATTCAAAAATATTTTGTTACTTTTCTTGGCAAAGGATTCCAAGAAGGAATTGCAACAGAGTCCCGGAGTTCGGAGGCAACTTTCTGGGGTAAAAGGCGGGGTGCTGGGGAGGGGAAGTTTGGGGTTTGAATCAAAAACAGATCCGAAGCTTTAAACTGAGCGGAGCGGAGCCCTTTCAGCTGACAGAACTCGGTGTTGGTGTGGGTCAGGCTTTACCCCTTTCAGCTGACAGAACTCGGTGTTGGTGTGGGTCAGGCTTTACCCCTTTCAGCTGGCAGAACTCGGTGTTGGTGTGGGTCAGGCTTTACCGCGCCCAGTGGAGACCGACAGTGTGAGAACTGGGACATAAACAAAAATGTCGTCCCTGGGAGTCTTGTCGCAGGACAATGTCTCAATTGTTCCTGTGCTTTTCAAGGCAGCAGGGGAGAGTGGAATATTAACTGTTTACTGCCTGAGGCTGGCTGGAAAACTGCTTGGAGAGAGGAAAACGGAAAGACAGAAAATGGTATTTGAAAAAAATACTATTAAAAAGGCCAGTAAATGATAAAACAACAGATTGCTTTAGGTACCATGTGCCGTTCACCTCTGTCCTGGGCACTCTTCGGGGCTGTGTGTGTGGCCCAAGCAACAGCCTGGCATTGTGTCTTAAATCTGTGTGTTAGCTTTGCACAACATAAGCTTTTAGAGATTGCTGCCTGTAGGTAGCTGCCGGGAGGTGAGGCTGGAGGTTAGGGAAGGAAGTAGGATTTCTGATAACAATTTAAATTTTGGATGTTAGCTGGCAAATCCTGTTACACTTTATTCTTCCTGAAAACTGCACTACCCCCAGCTAGCCAAAACCCCCCCCCCCCCACGGTTGGAATTTTGAAAACCAAAACTAGAGTTTCAGAACTCCCTTATGAAAATACACTTAGTGCTTAAGAAAGGGAGAAAAGTAACTTTGTCTTGGAGGGAGCTGGAAGCACAAAGGGAGGCCAGTGCTCTATTCACACTTGAACTTCGTTGATTAGAGGTGCAAACAGCACAGCCTGCTGTATCAGCCTTTATCTGGGCAAAGTTCAAAACTCAACTGGTAATTATGTCCTCAGAAGCTTTGAAAGGGCTGTTGTTTCCAAAGCAGAGACCAGACTAACTTCTTTGGGACAGAATGCACTTGGGTTGTTTGTTAGATAAACTCATTTTAATAAATAGGGGTCACGGGAGAGGTTGGCCATCTTGGAAGAGTTGGCCTCTGCCTGATAAAGGGCTGACTTCTCTTGGGGGAACTTGAGGCTTTCTCTCTGTTTAACTTTTCCGCAAGAATTTTGCAGGCAGCTAAAGTGAGCTTTGGCATCTGCTTCCTGTCAGACAGGAAGTCACTTCCTTCGCCAAAATTACAAGCTATGGCAGAACTCCCTGGCCACACCGAAGAGAGCGTGTTTTTCCCAGAAGACCGTGTTTCTAGATGCGGAAGTGTAAATTGGTACACTGTGTGATCACAGAGCCCAAAATATATGGGGAAGAGCTTTGCTGGGAAGAGTGTGTCCCACAGTCAAGGAACTGCTCTGGCCCCTGGGAGAGGGGCTGTGGCCTGCTGCCACTGCATGAAGATGAGGCAGTAGTTCCCCTGCCAAGTTCATGTGCGGGGAAGACCCTCCCTCAGTTAGTTAGGAGGCTGAGGTCGTAAGGTGGGCAGCTCTATGGTACTAACCTCAGAGGGTCAAGATCTGGGGACTCCGTTATTAAGCCTTATTGTAAATCTTCCTCCCCCCTTAATTTATGATTCAGGAACTCAATTACCCACCTTGCCTTTGCCTGCCCGCTACCTCTGATCATGGCTTCTTTCAGAAGACAGTATAGTGACTTTGGGGGGACAATTTCCTAAGGCTGGCTGCAGTTGAAGAGTGTGTGTGTGTGTGTGTATGTGTGTGTGTAGAAAGGCCAGAGGCTAACATCTAGCATCTTCTTCAAAGCTCCCTCCTTTCTGTATTGACACAGATCTCTCACTGAACCTGGACCTTGACAACTGGTCTAGACTGGCCAGTCAGTAAGTTCCAGAGAGCAGTCTGTCTCTGATTCCCCAGCATTAGGATAATGGCCGGACCCAGGTTTTTTTTGCATGGGTTCTGGGGGATTTAACTCATGTCTTCATGCTTGGATGGCAAGTGCGCTGTGGACTAAGCCATCTCCCCAGCCCCAGAGGCTTATCACATATGGTCCTTTCACAGAGCTGGTGCACCGTTCTCCCACTTGGCTGGTGTGGGAAGCAATGTGAGAGATCCTGTGTGTGGATGCCTGGGCATCCTTCCCCGTGAAATGCTCAGCAGATAGACTGCATCATGCATTTTCTGTGTCCCCGCTGCATTCTGCCAATAAAGTGGATTATTGTCTACCACGACTCATCTAACTTCAGGCTTGGTTCCCTCTGGTGTCTAGGTACTAATGAGTGCATTTGTAACGCATGTTGCAGGTATTAGCTGGAAAGGCTGGTCGTAAATATTTCACACATTCCTCCTTGGTCAAGACTTTGGAGGAGAGGGAAGGCCTTGTCACCCAGGAAATTTGCTCTTCCATTGAGATGAAAGGGCAGTGAATTAAGTGCCTGCTCTCTCTCTCTTGTTCCTCCTGACGGTTATTGATCTTCCCCTGGAACTGTACGGTTACATTCTGATCTTTCTCTTGACAAAGGGAATTCCCAGTTTGTTAGCTGGCATGCGCGCACAGTAGCTGCTCAGTAGTTAGAGGATGACGGTGTGCGTCCTCTGGAGAGCCATCGTACTTTCAGTCCCCTCTTAAGAGGTAGGAGATATTTCTCAAAGAATCTCTTTGGTGACTGTGAAGTGGAGAGAGCTTCAGAAGCAAATAGGCAGTCACTGTACATCTGTCTCTTGTTGCTGACGAAAGGTGATGGTGTGCTTACTAAACTCTTGCCAGGGAAGGAGGAGGGCACAGAGAGTACAAGTTTAAAGTTTTGCCATGGCTGAAACAGCTTGGGTGAGAAAGTCTGCGACAGTGGAGGAAATCAGTTCTATGAAAATGACGATACCGGGAAACACAATAGTATTGGTTGCTTTTCCAAGACTGAAGCCCAGAGAACACTGGCCGGGGCGGGGCGGGGCGGGGGGGGGGGGCTGTCCCCAGATGCTGATGATTTCCCATATTGTCTGGAGACTGGTGACCTGCTGTGTAGATGGACTTTTGTTTGTACCGAATGTACACCTTTCCCTAAACTCTTTGGCTTGTATGACCTCTGTAGAATCAGGGATTAACATATTCCTGGCATTCTGTCTCCTTTGTTTTCTTGGTCACGTTTCTGACATGTGTGTTTTTGTCTGGACATAGTTAGTGACTTTTGTCATTTTTCACCCCATCCTAACCCCTATTTTGGGGGTAGGGTGGTGAGCAGATAATAGTTTTTAAAAGTTTAGTCTTTCCAGGCCAGATTATTTGGTTTTTGACATCTAGGTGATATTCAACCCAATTAAGAGTCCATTAGGTGTTTGTATAAGCTGGGCAAGGAATTGAACCACGACCTGGAGGTCAGGGCTTTGTGGTTTGTTATAATCCCCCTGGGGTGTGTGGCCTGTGGGGTGCTTAGGGGTCTTTAATAAGTGAGGGAGGGTTTCATTTTGAGCTCTTTATTACCAATGACTGAATAATAAACTGAGTGTGGTGTTTTTGTCAGAAATAGCAGCATCTACACAGATAGAGTGTGTTTGTCCAGACAGTCTGCAGTCGACTAGTTGGTGACTGTGTGAATTTTTTTTTTTCACAAGAGAGGAAACAGAGCACTCAATGAAAGCTGGGCCTGCAAACTGGAACTTCAGCTCTCCCGCCTGCTTTAACACATCATCCAGACAGGAGAGCCTCTGTTGTAGGGTTTCTGCCATCTGTCTGGGGTAGCCTTCCTGCCTGGACCCTAACATGGATCTAAAATCATGCTAGAGCATTGCAGTTGTCTCTGTACGTCTCATATCCTTAGCTCTGATGGGTTACTGCTTATATTTGGGAACTCCCTTCTCCTCCTCCTGCCTCCTTGTCGTCCACCTTACCCCGTGCCAGGGACTGAACCTGTGCTGGTCAGCCAAGCCTTCTGTCCTGCAGATAGATGTGCTCCAGCCCCTGCTTTCTTGGACAGTGAAGGGATGACAGTTTGATAGTGAGATCTGCATTGTTGAGAGGATCGCCATGACCCCGGGATCAGGTGTGAGGGAAGAAGCGGGGTGGGGGTGGGGTGGGGGGGAGGAGTGAGCTCTGGAAACGATGCTGGATGGCACATGTCACTTCCCCCTCCCCCCTCCTGGCTTGCTTCTCTTGAGAGCCCCTCACCTCGCTGATTCTGATCCTCTTCCAAGGTCCCTGCAGGAGGAGAAAACATAAGGGAAGAGAAAAGAACCAAGAAACGGTCAGTGAAAGAAAAGGGAAATATGCCAAGAGATTTGGTAACTATCAGATAGAAGGGGCAAGTATGGGCAAGATGAGAGAGCTGGAGGGAGAGAGGGGGAGAGGGGTTAAGACTTTTGCTGAGTGGGCTGGAGGACTGTGTCACCCAGGCAGGTTGGAGGTTCCTATAAGGCCTTGGGATGTCTAGTGGACAAACCTAGAGCTCTCCTGGGAGGAAGGAGCTGTTTATTGCTACCTGGAAAGATCATTACTGGCTTGAAGCTGGCTGGGACGGTCCCGTTTCGCTTTACAGAGGGACTATGCTCTTTAGAACAGGTAACAGCTTTCCAGTCAGGCATCAAAATTTTCTTGCTTAAGATGTTTATTCATTCATTCATTCTCTTATCATCTGTCTGACTGTCTGTCATCTGCCTGTCTGTCCATCCATCCGTCCGTCCATCCATCCACCCACCCACCTTCCTACCTACCTATGTTCTTTGGCTCGGGCTGACTGCATGAAGCCTCACGTTTGTCAGGGACGGGCCTCCTCCTTGGGGTGAGGGGAGGGCCAGGCCAGGGCAAGCTTCCAGTTGAGTTGTGGCCCTGGATGGGTTTTCCAGCCGGTCCCAGTCCTTGCAGGAGGCTGGTGAACATTTAACTGTGAGTAGTAGGCTCACATCTGCTTCTGTTTTCCCCTTCCTGCAGGCCAGACTGAAAACTTAATAAATTGTATGAAATCTAAGTAAGCATGGATGTTAGAGAACATTAAATAAATTACATAAGTATGTCTACCTGTAACACTTTTATAAGGTAAATGCATGCGGGTTAGTTTACCGTAAATGTGCACATGAATTGAGCTTTATTCTAAAGCCCCCTTGTTGCTGCGCAGCCGTCCTGGAGGTGCTGTGGTTCTTAGTCCTTTCCTTCCCTCCCTGGCAGCACCGTCCTGGGCTCGGAAAATTCGATAATGATGCCATAAGTACCCTTGTGTAAAACTTGTTTTTTGTTCCAAAACATTGCCAGTTCATGGCACATAAAACCACCACGATGCTTCAGCCAATTTTCTTTCTCCCCAAATAAGGCAAGCGTTAATGAAGCAGCCTAGGGCCTGGGAAAATATTTGGTCATTCCAAAATTTCTCCTGTTCTTGGGGTAAACTCGTAGATTGTTCAGCTCAAGTGTGCCGATGTCTAGCCAGACATTCAGTAAAACTTGTTTATTACCATTGTGACTTGAAACAGGCTCCCATGTGTGTAGTGTTCTGCCTTCCCATGCCCACGTGTGTGTGGGAAGGATGGTTAGATCATCCCATTCTACAGAGAGGAAAGTTCAGGTCAGGTAGTTCAGCCTGCTTCCCTGACCTGTCTCTTGGGCGTGGCAGAGCTCTGGCTTCCAATGGCTGCAGACTCTCTGATAACAAACAGTTCCTGTTGGAACCCTGTGTGAGGCTGTGTTTCTAGTAAGGGCTGTGTGAATGCTTGTTGCCAGGCAACAACCTCCAGCCACCTGTGGAAGCCACAGAAAAGGCTGTTTTGAATGTGGGGAATGTAGTTTCTAGTTGGATGTGTGAAACATAATAACCAAGCAGTTTGGAAGTCTTTGGGGCAGGGCTGAGGGTTGAGATAGGAGATGTGTAGAATTGGCGTTATAAAGTAGACTTAGTCCAGATCCTTGGTGTAAGTGTGCCTTATGGGCTTTGTTTGGTATAACTTTTGAGGGGGTTGGGGGGGATGGGGTTGGGAATGGAACTTAGGCTGGTACAGGGGTATTTTGCCAGTGGGCCACCTCCCCAGCCCAGAACTGTGTTTTTACCCAGGTTATTGGAAGTATTTCTTGCCTCTGAACTGGCACAGCTCACACAGCTTGTAACTCCTAATGTCTCGGGTCCTCCTCACACAGCTGTGGATTTCACAGTAAAAGGTGAATATGGGGCTTTGGTTCCTTTACCTGTGACGCACAGGCTAGCCCTGACTTCAGAAGGGAAAGGGCTGCGATGTCCAGTAATAAGTGCTCTGGCTTTGGAGGTGGACGTGTTCTGGTCTTCTCCTGGACTTAGCTGTCTTCTTGTGTGTCAGCTCAGGAAGTTGCTGATTGTCCAGTGTGCGTCTCTGCGAAGTAAGGAAAGTAGTGATTACCTCCCTTAGGGGCTGCAGTTAGGAAAAAGTGCAGGGGTCAGGTAGTTTTCAGGTGGAGATAGGCTCACGTTCCCTGCATCGCTGACTGCACTGGGTGTTCATGAGAGCTTGGCAAATGACGGGTCTCCTGTACAAACACCAGACTGGTGTCATTCCCCCCCCCCCCACACACACACACAGGGTTTCTCTGTGTAGCCCTGGCTGTCTTGGAACTCACTTTGTAGACCAGGCTGACCTCAAAACTCATAGAGATCAGCCTGTCTCTGCCTCCCAAGTGCTGGGACTAAAGGTGTGCGCCACCACTGACAAACCACTAATGACTAACATCATTTTTACCTGGCCTATGTCATGCGTGAAAGCAAGAAATGATGTAGATTCAAGGAGCCCAGAAGTATTCTTTTCAACACAGTATTTTCTCAATTCTAATACGTCATAAATTGTAAGATTTGCCCAGAATAATATATTTTCAAGGGGCAAAGCAACACGGTGTTAAATTTGTATGATTAGGCACCTTATTGTAGAAATGTCAAAGTACAGAAGCACCTTTAGAACTGAGATGGTAATGCTCCTGTGGGCATACACTCTGAAATCAACAGAAGTACACATTAAAAAAGTTCCAAACACACTTTTGGCTGTATGGGGATTGGGGGAGTCTAACGGACCAGGCTCAGGCTGTATTCAAAGAGTGACAGTGGACCTGGAGTGAGTCCTGAGGACCCGTCCGCACTGGCAGGAGCCTGCTGATTGATTTTGCAGGAGTCTGTGAGCAAAGGCTCTGCACTTCCAAGTTTGCCCATTGGTTTTGACCACTTGGAAGAGTTACCAGCATTGATAGAGGGTAAGGTCAGATTGCTGATTCTCCATAGGCACGCCGTTGAAAACATGGCCACCTTCCAGCCTCCCTCAGCCATCTCCCCACGTCTGTAGTGTGAGGAGAACAATGATCTCAGAGTCTTCACTGGAAGACAATATCAGAGCATCCAATTTACCGCTGTTCTGTCGGGACGAGTGGACGTTAATTAACCTTCATAGAACTATGGTGTATTTGAACATCTAGCTGAAGAGTGCCCCAAAGAATATGCATTTCTTCTGTGACTGACTTAGAATAAATCAACATAATGGCCCTTGGTTATTAATGCATTATGTGGATTGGACAATGATATATACTTTGAGGACCTTGAGCTAAATCCACCAGCTAAGAATCTGTAGGACTGGCCCCAGAAGGCCTGGAGTTCTGAGCGTGGATGCTGTCATACAAAGAAATGAACTTCAGACGACTCACTGGCAGGAGAATGTTCTGGTTATATTCAACCCAAAGTAAATTTTCAATGTTTGGGCTGCAGCACAGATTTGACTAATGTCAGATTAATTGGATCACCGTTTCTAAATGTGGGTCAGTTGGGGTTGGAAGTGATTTTATTAGCAGGAAACCTCCCTGTACCCCCCCCCCCCCCCGCGCCCCGTGACCCCACCTCCACCGTGGTCCAGGTGCTCTGGAAGCTGCTGAGAAGCAATGTGTTTTCTCTGTGAGATTTCATGAGAAGCAGTACTAGGATTTTGTAAATTTTTGTAAAATTATGTTTGGATCTCACAGAATTCTCAGTGTGTTGAAAGTGAGATGCCGGGACAGAAGGGAAGGAGTTTGGAGCTCAGACCTTGGAGCCAGAACCCTGTCATGGCCGAGCCTCTGACTTGCCACATGACCTTGGGCAAGTCTTGGCATGATTTTTCCCTCATGGAAAAACTTCTTTTTTAAAGGAAGAAGGACTATATCTATCTGTCTGTCTGTCTGTCTGTCTATCTATCTATATCATTTAATTCTTAGAGCCTGAACTTAGGCTATGCTTTCTAGACTTTGCCTACAGAATGGAAGTCAAAGTCTGGAGAAAGCCAGGATTTTATCTTCTCATAGTCTCTGAGGACCCTTAAGAACCCCTTTAATTGGGTCCAGGTCTTCCTCTGTGACATGCACTACAATTTTATAGACTTTAGTGAGATACTGAAGTCCTTTTTAAAAAACAGGTTTTTTTTTTTTTTTTTTTTTTTTTTTTTTTAAAGCATTAAATGCCTTGTTAAATTTGCCGAGGACACTCAGTCCTGAGGGACTGTCCATCTTGTGTGGAAGCATGCTAGCTCGGCAGGTCTCCTTCAGTGTAACCACTCTGCACATAAAAGGCTTTCTGCCTCGATCTGTCTACTCTTGTTTTTGCTTCCTGTGAATACCTACCCAGGTGCTCTACACTGGGATTTAGTTAATGATGGTTAGCCCACCAGAAGCCCTCTTTGGGTCCTTCCAGCTGCTGGAAATGGGGGCGGCTCTCTGGGGAGCAAGGAGTCTTAGCTGGGGGGTGTGTGGCTGCACAAAAGCCAGGGACAGGACCCTCTGACGTGGCATGAGACCTCTCAGAAGGACGTCCAAGTGCTCAGAGCACAGACACTAGACCACTGCTAGATGTCAGCCATGGGAGGCCTCGGGTGCAGGCTCTGGAGCTCAGACTGTTTGGAGGACCACCAGCGGTGCTGATACCAATCTTTTGTGCCCCATCATGGCTTTACACAGCCCTTCCCTTACTGTCTGTCTCTTCCTGTTTCTTGCCTGCAGGTTCGCCTGCCCCCTATTTTGGTCCTTTCATACGTTGTGCCCTAACCTTATTTACTCAACTCCACCTTGGTCCTTTGCACTTCCTGCATGCCCTTAGCCATCCCTTTACCTTGGGCTCCTAAAGTCTTTTTTGTAGTTTCTAGACAATCAGACAATCAGACAATCTAGTCAATCAATCAATCAATCAATCAAACAAACAAACTCAAGAATATAATACTTAATTCTTTTTTTTTTTTTTTTTTTTGGTATTTCGAGACAGGGTTTCTCTGTGTAGCTTTGCGCCTTTCCTGGAACTCACTTGGTAGCCCAGGCTGGCCTCGAACTCACAGAGATCCGCCTGGCTCTGCCTCCCGAGTGCTGGGATTAAAGGCGTGCGCCACCACCGCCCGGCCTAATACTTAATTCTTGATGGAGGCGGTGGTACTTGTATGAGACTGTGTTACCAGTCACTGTCCAGGCTTGGGAACATCCAGTTATCCTGAGTTCCGTCGCATGGTTTTGACAGAGAGCTGGCTATTTCTCAGGGGTCCCCAGTGGGCCGACTTCAGAAACAGGAGGGGATAGTAGGTGAGGGGGGTGTTATGAATACCTGTTTATTTCTAGCTTAGGGGGCAAGTGTGTTGGTGACTAGGGCTGTTTGCCACCTGCTTGCTTAAGTCAGAGACACCTTCCAGAAGACTATGAAGAGCCAGCATGTTCAGAGAGAGTGGGGAGGCCTTTAAGAAGTGAGTTGAGGGCTGGTGATACTCTTTCACGATGGAAATGCCTGGGAACCTTGCTCCAGCAGTCTTCTTTCTGACGATTAACACTGGGGTTCATCATCGAGTTGAGGTTCCCTCACCAAAGCTGATTCCCTAGAACAGAAGGGCAAAGGGCGCTGTGGTGACGATGCTTCCTGCATGGGAGGGCTCTGTTTGCGGATTTCTCAGCGGAGGCTGTGAGTTCAAGTTCTGAAGAAGTGAGATGAGCGCGCCATTGCTGTGGTCTTGACAAACAGTTCCACATGGAGAAGTTCTGTTCCTTTATGCATGGGGATTGCGGGCCTAGGGACATGCAGGTGCATTGTCACACATGAGAGACACCTGAGGCTACTGAATGTGCCTTTATAACCTGGGAAACTCACGCAGTGGTACTGGTGACAGAGGTGTCAGAAATCTGGAAAAGGTGAAATGGAAAAGAGAGCTGATGCAGGATGGTCATGAGTTTGAGGCTAGCCTAGACCACATAGCAAGCTCCAGGCCAGCCTGAGCTACAAAGTAAAACCCCATCTTTTTTTTTTTTTTAATCTTGTAAGGGGCAGGTCTTTTACCTCTCCCCTTGGCATTGTTAAAACCCCATCTTCTAAAAGCCATCGAGTTCATTGACTCTGATAAGCCCTAGGAGGAACATCTGATGGATGAGTATTCTCTGTCTGACTGCAGCTTCTGGTGGGGGCTGGGGAGTGGAGGGTCAGGGGTCATTCTGTTGTGAACTGGAGGTTGGTGGAACTCAGCTTGCCTCAGCAAAAGTTCCAGGGTAGGGCGCTCTTTGGTCTTGCTTAACA
Organism: Peromyscus eremicus; assembly: GCF_949786415.1. NCBI lineage: Eukaryota > Metazoa > Chordata > Mammalia > Rodentia > Cricetidae > Peromyscus > Peromyscus eremicus. Next base: position 5,780,839 of record NC_081416.1, on the reverse strand, counting down.
TGGTGCCATTTTTGTCTGAAATAATGGTTAAAGCCAGGAGGGGGAGGTCATGGGAGAAGATGTGACTTCTGTTGGGTCCTGTGACAGGTGATGTGGGAGAGCATGCTGAGGGAGTGAGCAGGCATCTAGTCAGTTTACTTGGCTTGGCAGTGGGTTTGTTTTGAGTTCACTGGGGATGTGACATTCTTAGTCCTGTATTTGGTATCTTCGAGTGTTGGCATTTGCTTCCTCCTCCATCCCTTACGTATGGTCACCCAAGGGCTGCCAGGGCCACCACCACCTGTCAATCTGTTGTAAGCTACGTGAGTCCCCTGGCTGTTTCACAGAAGAACTCTACAGGATGCTGATGTGCTGGACCGTGTAGACTCGCCTTTACAGCTTCTGTAGTGTTGCTTGGGTGTGTGTGTGTGTGTGCGTGTGCGCGTGCGCACACATGTGGTGAACTAACATTTTATTCTCAGGTTAATGTGGGAACATCATAGAACAAGAAGCAAACATTTAATATAAGACAAACATCAAGGGATATTTGTATGTTTGTGCTTACAACAGGCTGTACCAGATTTCCATGAGAGGCACTCATTGTAATTCTACAATCAGGCATATAAAAAGTTGAAGAGGTTTTTTGTTGTTGTTTGTTTGTTTTAGAAGTTGGCCAAAGTCTCAATACTGAAGGGAAGAAGAATAGTCTATTTCTATCTGAGTCTCCTTTAGAAAACCCTGAAGGGAGGGTGTCTGAAACAGACGTGGTCTCTGGAGCGCCCTAGGTTCGTTGTGTGCATGACATCTCAGAGTAGATACCGCTGTCACTGTGCCAGGTGCTGGGGTCTCAGTGCTTGCGTCTCCAGGAGATCACTATTAAAAGGTGACTCAGGCAGGGGAAGGTGAAAACCCTGTTTGCCACGGCGGAAGCCGGGGTAGCTTTCTAAACGCATGTATTCTTGCCAGCTTTGTTGAGATGTAACTCCTTTGCCATGCAGCTTCCCAGTGTAGAGTGTACAATCCGTAACCCAGGTGACCTTGGGAATAGTGATGCTCACCATGAGCACAGCCAGTTTTGGAACATTCACATCACTTACCCATAAGCCCAGGGGCCCTTTAGTGTGTACTCCCCATTTTCCGCGGTAATTAACCGAATCATGGGTGACAGCTAGTGGAGTGCGTTTCTCTGGACCAGCCTGCTCTGAAATCTGTTCCTTTCATTAGCAAAGGGAGGGTTTTGATGGACTCCTGACTAGGCTGGCCTCTCAGTTCTGGATATCTAGAAATCATTGTCCCTTTGCTTCTCTCTTCTTGGCCTCAGAAGACAGGAAGTTCAAAGCTGACTTTCTGAGTGGGCCCAGAGAGTATCAGTGGAGTGTTAGCAGGTTAATGCTTCTGCGTAGGGTTGGGGAGGGTGGGGAGTGTATGTGTGGGGTGAGTGGGTTAGTGCTTCTGCTGGGGTGGGGAGCATTCCTCTCTTACTCTATCTGTTCACTGCATGTGCTCACCCTTACAAGGAGTTCTTAACTCAGGCCTCCGCCAGGGCAGAAAACACGACACCTATGATGTTAGAGTAGTGTGGAGTGTGCAGTTTCTCCTGTGCCGAAGCCACCCCAGGGGCTTTGCAGGAAACCAGCCCTGTTCTGCCTTTATCTCTGCCACTTCCTTCCCCAGTTCACACTCCGAAGGGAGGAATCTTACCTTTCCTCTCAGAGCGGCAGCTGGAGGGAATGTTATCAGTGTTGGAACTAGGCACTGGCCCAAATTCTGCAGGTGCCTGAATTGAAACTGAGCTGAGCTTGAGACAGCTGGGTGCCTTTGTATGAGCTAGCTGCCACCGAGTCCATGGGTCTGTCCTCAGGAAATATGTCCTGGTTAGCCTGGCAGGGAGGGGACCCTGATAGTGGAGATGGTGCCATCCTCCATGAGGCAGGTGTTGCAAGCCCAAACCCCGGGCCATGTTCATGGCCTCTAATGAGAGCGGATCACCGTAGGTCAGGGCCTGGCTTGGCTGTGGGTGCTTGAGGGAAGTCACTGTCCATAGCACCAGTCCCCAAGGAGATGCCCGTTTTGGTACCCTGACAACTTGCTACAAACACACTTTTCTAATTATGTACTTGCTTTCATGTGAAATACGTAAAGGGAGCCAGCACGTCTTGTTTATGTTTGGAAAATTTGCATGAGATATTGGGGTGAAAGCTCAGGAGATGACTCACTGGACAAAGTAGTCACTTCCCAAGCATGAGGAGTAGAGTTTGGGTCCCAGCACTCATGTAGATGTGGTGGCCTACCAGTAACCACACTGTGGAGACTCAGCCAAGGGGTCCCTAGAGCAAGCTGGCTAGCTGCACTAGCTGAGTCAGAGAACTCTGGGTTCAAATAGAAGACCCTGCCTCGGTATATGAGGTAGAGAGCGATCAGAATAGACGCCCAATGGCAGCCTCTGGCCCACCTCTTATGTGCACACATGTCCAGCAGCACACACTGGAACATGCATGTACACATGCATGAATGCTTGACTTGCAGGGGAAAAAAGGAAGAAAATGAAGCAATTTGATTTTCTACGTACACTGTAGTGGTCATGGTAATGGGTATGAGATCTTTTGGGTGAAAATGTGAAGTTTTAATAAATCCAGGTGTTAGTGCCAAGTGATGAACCTGGCCACTGAGTTAGAGTAATAACCCTTTACTGGAACGCTGGGGGCCGGAGGAACCACATGTATGAGAAACAGAGTGGGTCTTTGCTTCTCCCTCTCCCTCTCCGTTCCCCCTCTCCCTCTCCTTCTCCCCCTCCCTCTCCCCCTCTCCCCCTCCTTCTCCCCCTCCCTCTCCCCCTCCCCCTCTCCCTCTCCCCCTCTCCCCCTCCTTCTCCCCCTCTCTCTCCCCCTCCCCCCTCTCCCCTTCCCCCTCCCCCCTCCCCCTCTCCCTCTCCCCCTCTCCCCTCCCCCCTCTCCCCCTCTCCCCCTCCTTCTCCCTCTCCCTCTCCCTCTCCCTCCCCCTCCCCCTCCTCCTGTCCTTCTGTGGTCCAGGCTGACCTCAAGCTCACAAAGACCAACCTGCCTTGGCCTCCTGAGTACTAGGATTAAAGGTGGGCACCACCACTGCCTGATGGTGTCTCTGTTTTTCTAGCAAGCATCTTTTCAGTTTTCACTTGTGACCACAGGGACAGTTTAGACTCACTTTCTCCTTGGGTCCCAGAGAGAAGGGTTACCATGGTAACCTGATCAACCCCAAATGTCTGGGTTCTGGTGATCATGATTGTGTGTGTTTGAGTGAACAGAAGCCATTCCTGACTCTCTCCTGCAGATGCTTCCTCCCCGACCTTGCCTTCACTTCCCAACCTGTTAGCTTGAACATGAGTCACCCTGCCAGGCGGCCAGGCCCTCATGCCTGCCGCCCTTCCTTGTGGCCTAGACCATTCCCGGCGTCAGTGGCTGGCACAGTGTCCAGAAAGCAAACCCCATGCCAGGGATGGTGCTGCTGTATCAGAACATTTATTCTGTTTGGAGGGGATGCTCTGGAGTTGTACCCTGGGTTTAGGGTCTGTGCACCCTGCATCTCCTGCTGCAGCAGATCTTTATGTCTACCCTTCCCAGCTGGCCTTTAGCTCTCCAGAGGGGTGTGTACCCTTGGCAATGAGAGGGAGGTCGGCAGCTGACTCATACACCAAAGGTCAGCACGGTGGCCGGTGCCAGCTCTCCTTTTCCCTGGTCATGCACATCGTCTTGGACCTTTTAGACACTTGGACTGACTTTACGCAGAACATTCTGGATTTATGAGTTAGACTTGGGCTCAGGTTTATTGTTTTGTACTTTGGATTCTTCCTTTGAGAAGACCAGAGATAAAAATACTATCCTTTGCCAACTTTGCTACCATCAATTTCACCTCACTTCCTTCCAGAAATGAGAGTAGTGTGTGTGTGTGTGTGTGTGTGTGTGTGTGTGTGTGTGTGTGTGTGGTGTCACGCTATGGATGGGCAGACTTGGAAAGCTGTGGGTTTCAGAGAAGCCTAGGCATACCCAGAGCCTCATCCTGCTCCGATCTGTAGCCCTACTGTCCTTGCTGTTACTAATCCTGTGGCTTCAGACCTTGTCATTTACAGTACTAGGGACACTTGGAGTTGTGGGGCTTGAGAAGTGGGTAGACTGTTTAGTATTTGGGTTTCCTGATCTCCATTGACTATTTGGATTTGAACTTGAAGGTTGGAGGCTTGCTGCTGGCTGCTGCAGTGACCCAAGTCTTTCCCAGCCAGGGTGTGCATCAGCCCTGGGCATGTGAACGTTTTCAGACCCGTAGTCTTAACTCTGTGGTTCTCCGGTGGGTGGTTGTGTTCAACAGATGACAGCTGGATGCAGTCTGCATTGTCCCAGCTGGGCAGGGCCTGCTGTGTCATCCAGCGGATAGAAGCAGTTCTGTTCTGTCACCCCCGGCCCCCAAACACAGAAAAGTATCCTCTGGACAGTCGCATGGCAGCAGAGGAGCCCACTTTAATATGAGAGTTTATTGGACAACTAAAGAATAAAGTAAGATGTGGAGAGATGCCTTTAAAAGAGACAATTTGCAGATGTGTAACTCTGTGTTTTAACACTTTAACACCCCCAGCTATCTTATACGTTTAAGAAAATTTAGTGATTTACTGAACACTCTTATTATTCCCTTATTTTGTTTGTTTGCTTGTTTGTTTTATTTTAAGACAAGGTCTCACAACCCAGGCTGGACTCAGAGTTGCTGTTTACTTGAGGATAGCCTTGAACCCCTGATCTTTTTGCCTTTATCTCGGAGTGTTGGGATTGCAGGTGTGCACTACCACCACAGCTGGTTTACTGAGTGTACACATCTGCTCCTTCTGAGCTGTGTTTTGCTTTAGTATAAGCAAGAATAGTGTGTGTGTGTGTGTGTGTGCAGGGAGAATGACATTCTGTTTTCATTTGTCACGACCTTAGCTTCCTACTTACCAAACATTCTTTTTAAAATGAAAGGACCCAACCCCAAACTATCTTTCTACTTCCAGATTACTAAAGATTACCCCACACCCGACAGTCTAGTGTCAGGGGGATGGGAGATGGCTCATGAGGGAAATGCTTCCCGCACAAGCGGGAGGACCCGCCTTTGATCCACGACACCCAAGTGAAAAGCTGGGCATGGTTGTGCACACTTAGAACCCCAGAGTTGGGGAGATGGAGATGGGCCCTGGAGCACACTGGCCGGCCAGCCTAGCCTAAGTAGCGAGTCCAGATCTCAGTGAGAGACTAAAGAGGAAGAAATGAGTGGATGGCTCCTGAGGAATGACACCCAAGGCTGACCTACGGCTTCCACACTCATGTGCCGACACATGCATCTGCACACACTCACACACAAATGAAAACAATAAATCAAAATTAAAGAATAGTTGTGTGCTATCTTCTGGGATTCATATTTTGCTTTGTAAATCTCTTCTTAAGAGGGTGCCTATGGACAGTACATCATCAGTTTCCTGGCCCTTCGAGGACACATCTGGGGAAGCAGATGAAAGGTGTAAATTAAGAAAAGCAAGTGTTCGTGGCTCCTGCCTTCACCTTCGGCTACGTTAAATGGCTCTGTTGAAGAGCGCTGTCATGACTCCTGAAAACTTGGGAAAATGCAAGCAAGCAGTGCCATTAGTCACCTTTGGGAGCCCGGGATGTTTGATGTGAAAATTATATGGGCACATCTAATTGGGTGCATTTTCACCCCATAAGATGTGTACTCAAGGGGTGACACTCCCCCTTCCCTTCTTTTTAAGCTAAATTGTTTAATCTGAATTTCATACGGTTTAGAAGAGTTCCAACGAGTCGGCTGCCATTTTTCGGTGTCTTTTGTTTAGCCACACTGTTTGTGTGAGCCAACCACACACATCCCTAGACACCCAGGAAGAGCTGGTGATCCCTCCCTTCCTTATGTGGGGGGATTGAGAGACCTATGATCCTCCACTCATGTCCTATAATTCAGTCTTCTTTCCAGGGTTCCCAGAGCCCACCTAGCAAACAAAGCCCCCACCCCCCCACAGCGTGCATGTGTGCGTGCGTTCGTGCGTGCGTGCGTGCGTGTGTGTGTGTGTATGTGTGTACCTGTGCTTCCTGTAAAATAGAAAGAATAATTTTTGTCTTGCCTGATCCTCAGAGCTGTACACACATTTCCAGTAAAATGTGTTCAGAGTGAAATAGAAAGCACTCACACAGAGATAAGATAATGGACAATTAAGTTAATTTAAACCCTAGAGTTAACGACAGATCAGTTTATTGATACACCATGGAGTTCACCATTTAAAGGCAGAGCAATGATTTTAGTGTATTTATGCTGTCGTTCAACTGTCACCGCAGTGTTGGACTGTTGTGTGCTCCCTCCTGACCACCTCCCCAGAAAATACTTCCATCAGCTGCCACTCCTGTTCCTCTGTTCTCCTGTCTCTAGACGACCATCACTCCTTTCTTTTTCTATAAAGTTCCTTGTTTTATGCCTTCACTTACCCATGGAAATTATGCAATCTGTGGTCCTTTGTGACTGGCTTTTTTCACTTGGCTCAATGCTTTCAAGATCCAGGTATCATCAAGTATACCAGTACTTCATCCTTTAGCTGACTGAGTAATATTCCATTGTGTAGATAGACTATGTTTTATTTATGAAAAATTTCAAAATTAAAAACCACCACCTAAGCTCATGTTTGTTTAATTTTCAAAACTTCGTTTCTTTTTTAAAGTTAAGGGATGTTAGGGAACAAAAATTTCCAAATCTGTGAGGGCCTGTATATTTCAATGAGTCTGTACCTTGGCAGAGGTTATCTGGGGGCAAATGATGGATGGAGCAAGGAAATTTCAATATTCACAGTCTCTGAAGAATCAAGGCTTACAATCAGTGAAACAGTAGCCATTTTTGGTTAGTCTTTCTGTGGGTTGACTGAAGGTTGAGATGTTATCTCCAGTGGCTGGAGCATGTCCCTGATAGAACCATTTCTCTTATGTCTGTGTTTTCTGCTGGTAATCCTTGCTGATGTGCTAACCAGTCAGCTGGCAGCCAACAGTCTGAGGAGGCGAGAGCTGTGTCCACCCTGGGGAATCTTCTCCTCCTTGGGGGTTCCTTCCTGGTTATTGTTTCAGGTGGCTGCTTTGAACCCACCAAAGAGTTGAGAGGCATGGCTGTGTTTGTGTTCTGAGAGCAGAGCCGAAGGGGTCTGCTCTATGGATATTGCTCTTTGGTTGATTGGCTGAAGGAAGGCAGGGTCTCTCCCTTGGTTGATTGGCTGAAGGAAGGCAGGGTCTCTCCCTTGGTTGATTGCCTGAAGGAAGGCAGGGTCTCTCCCTTGGTTGATTGGCTGAAGGAAGGCAGGGTCTTGCTCAGAATGGAGTCTGCCTGGGTCAGATGCTCTGATGGCTACCCTCCATATTGCTGGCATTCGTGTCCTGTAATGTATTGTCTACTTATGTTACACATGTGGTGCTGGCTTCATTTTACAGAGCAGGGATATGGTGGTGCAAAGACAGGCAGATAGATCTCTGTGAGTTTGAGGTCAGCCTGGTCGACATAGCAAGTCCTAGGCCAAGTAGAGCTGTAGCTGAGATCCTGTCTCAAAAACAAAACAACTACCACAGAAAAGACCCTAGAGGACTTGCTCAGCATGTACCAGGCCTGGTACCACACAAGCCAGGTATGGTAGTGTAGACCTGTAAGCCAGCATTTGGGAGGTAGAGGCAGAAAGATCAAGCCTGCAAGGCCTTCCTCAGCTCTATGTTGAGCTTAAGCTCTGCCTTCAAACAACAATAAAACTTGGAGCACTGTCTGATCCTTCTACACACACACACACACACACACACACACACACACACACACGCTCATGTGTGTGTTTGCACACAGAGCTCTCTTTACTAATAAAGATACAAGTATTTGATTAGAAGGAGGTAGGCCAAGACTTGGGCTCTACAGATCCTTTTCCCTTGGCCAGGATCCTCACTCCTCCTTTCCCGCTGAGAATCCCAAATCTCATACGGAAAAGCAGCTGAATCAGATTAGGTCTAACCTGAGCAAACCTGCTTTGGGCCACATCACTATCGTCCAAGCTGGGTCTACTCTGGAATCCCCAACCCCCTGGAATAGGCTCATGGGTAATAAAGGCAATCTCTCTCCCAATGGCCACACTGGCAGGAGTGGTCCCTCTGTCCCCCGAGGGCACTTTTTGGTGGCAAGTATCATTTTGTAGCCAGGGATGCTAACTAGTGGAGTTGTCAAGGCTCTCTTTAGATGCTCTTGTATGCTCCCATTTTTGTACAAGATATTATCATTCAAGATCAGTCCTGTTGGTGGGAATCATTGTCTTCTGAATATATCCATCTTCAGAGTCTTCTGTCATAATTCCTCCTTTATAGTCTCTCGAACTGACTTTAAAGTTTTTCAGCTTGATGTGCTTCATGACATTAACTTAATGTCTGTGGTGTGTTTCAACCACCATGGTTTGTTTTCATAAGCACCTAGAGACTTTAAATATCATTTTCTCAGAAGTAGCCCCTTGTTCGCACAACCATTCAGTTATTAGACCACAAAGACCCACTGGGGATGGGTCATCAGGAAGCATTTAGTGAAAAGTAAGTAGTACATTATTACCTAATGCTAATAACTGGTTAGTGGAATGGGAAAGGAGGACCCATATTTGGGGTTCCCATGGCTAACAATTTGTGGGTTCTTCAAACACTTCCAGGATGAATTCCAGGGTTCTTCTAGAAGTCTGTCATTTATTTGCATTTTAAAGCATTTGACTCTGTTGATAGAGGAGAGGGGGTTGTTCACCAATACCAGCTTATTGAGCAAGGCTATCTAAATGTCCTTGTGGGGAATGAGACTCCTAATCTGTCCACTCTGTTTTCTACTTCTCAGTTCCGTTTTAGGCAGATTACTCTCCCTTTGTGAAGAACAATTTAATTTTTAAAGAGAAGATTTCCCCGCAGACAGCACAGATCCTGAACAGGTCTTTTTACTCCCATGGCCATGGCTGTCTCAAGACTATTGGAGGTATTCAACTTGCAGCTCATGGATACACACACCCCAGAATAGCTGTTAATGTGGCCTAACACAAACCTGAACTTAAACTGCAGTTTTAAAATCTCAACTGCATAGTTCTCCACGTGGACGCTGTGAATGACAGCTGTTGCAATATCAAAAGCTTGGCCATCTGTAGACATTCCTTCACAAAGCTGGCCTGGGAGAAAGAGCTCCCTCTATCCACAGCAAGTACAACATGGTGTTCGCTTTATCAGCTGGACTCCCAAGCTCTCTGCAGCCTGTAGTTCTTTAAAGCTGAGCTGATGTCTCAAGTTCTTCCACAGTGGGTCATTACTGAGGAAGGACTTGAGCCCGAGGGTTAGGCTTGAGTGTGTCCTCCTTGAGCGTGGTCTTACAGGAGTATTTGCTTACCTAGAGAGATGACATCACTAAGAACAGGTTCCAAATGGGGGTACGGGATGTGGAAGTGAGAGACGCTTTTCTTCTCATCTGCTTGAGGTCTGTGGAGCTCTCACACCATCCTAGAGAGCAGAAAGGAACTTCACATGGGTGTCAACTACGGTCTGGGATATGAGACTTGGTATTGCAGGCAGGCCTGGGCCTCTTAGACCCTGATTTATTGATTTTCACATGCTCTGGCTGCTTTCTCAAGTCTGGGCAAAGCTATGGCTCCCACTTCAGCTTGTTACCTTTTATACAATGAAGGCCTTGACCTCCAGGGTTAGAGCTAATTTGGTGTTGATAGCAGATGAAAGAGTAAAAATACCCCTTTACTCAAAATAACTCCAATAACCCTCCCCTTCTTTCCGAACCATCCCAGACTCTTAAAACCACACACACACACACACACACACACACACACACACACTTATGTTATATCCTTGTTTTCTTCCTGGTGTATGATAAAATACATCATATTTCCAACTTCTCAATATTTCATGGCTAGATTTGTTTTCCAAAGATGGGATGGGGAGAACAGGTTGTCAAAACTTTGTTTTATCCCGGAAGGACCTTTGGGATGCCGTCATCGGTTCACACTCTTGTGCCTTCCCTGGCCATGTAGAATGTTTGTATAGCAAAGTCCATCTTCATTCTGCATTGCCTTTTCTCCTTGACTGCAGCTGTCAGCCTCCAGGTAGATACCTTCTTCTTATGTAATGGCAGTGAGCAGAGAGGAGGAGACATGGCGCTTTTGGACTTGTGAGCTAGTAGCTTCATTGACAGGACACACTGAGCCACTGTCGGTCTTTATCTGTACCTGTGTGAAGCTGAGGAGGTTACAGAGTGCTGAGATCATTAAGTGTGAAGATGGCTGGGCTCCCACATTTCCGTGAGAGTGCCTCATTCCATTTGGACTTTTGCCTTCTCTCTAAGTTTGGGTATGTGAAGGCCAGGTGGACATTGTTCCCATATCCATTGACCTTATTGATGGTCACTCCATGCCAGTTAATGCCTGTAGACGAATTTCTAAATGGTCTTATTAAATAAAAGACATGGAGCCAGAAATTTGGATTAAAGCCTGAGAGAAAGATCAGAGGACTAGGACAAGCCATGAGCTAACCTCACCTCACCAACCCCACAGCTTCCAAAGAGAGCTTCTTCCTGAATACTCACGTTTCTATGTCTTTTCTGTTCTGTTCTGCAAGGAGCTCTCTTAGCTCAGCTACATCACTTCCTCTTCCTACACAGCTCTGTCACTTTTTGTCTGTCTGTACAGACCTCCGACCTCTATGGTTGGTACTGGGATTAAAGGCATGTGTCACCACACTTGGCTCTGTTCCCTAGTGTGGCCTTGAACACACAGAGATTCTGCCTGCTAAGTGATAGGGTTAAGGGCATGTGCTACCACTGCCTGAATTCTTTGTTTACTTATAATGGCTGGCCTTTTCCCTCTGATCTCCAGGCAAGCTTTATTTATTAAAGCACAAATAAAATATCACCACAAATGCCAGTTTTGAGTGGGGTGCTTGAGTGGCAGGGACATGTACACTTGAAGAGGGAGAGGCTATGTATATGGCCTGAACATTTGTCTGTCCTGACTTTGAGACTTCCTTTTCCGTGATTCTGTCCTGACTGACCAGGCATGCAGTCATGCACATGTGTGGGCCATGCACACGTGTGTGTACCCACTCACACCAACTCAACATTTTTGGAAAATTACTGATGGAAAAATGTTGCATGTGTTTGCATGTTAATAATGGTACCTGGGTTTGGGGATGAACTGGTCTTGTTTTTAATGATAAAAATGGTAGTTTGCCTGGAGGCTGGGTTACACATGTTCTGTCTCCACTGTAAGTGGTTAGAACATAGTTCAAATGTAATTAGTTCCCATCCAAGCTACCCCATCTTCTGAGGTGAGAGTTGTTCATGGTACTTGAAGTCAGGTGCGCATGACCCAGGAGGACCTTCTGCTTCTCTCCAAGGTGATATTTATGTGTATGTGGGTTGTTCGTATGGTTGGATGGCTGCTAATGTTTTCTATTGGCTTTGTTTGTATGAAAGCTTATACATATGTGTGTATATAGGACACAAAAATGAGGATTCCTCCCATTAACTTGTATTATTTTGCTTGTTTTTGTTAACTGGCCCTTGTTGGTATCTCTGTTAAATTGATTATTTATTTCTATGAAGATGTAACATTTTCTCAGAGGGCCCTGAAGTGCTGGTGTTTTAAAATCTGGGTTTTAGTTTCTTCTCTTCCCACCTCCACACCCCAGGTATATGAACTTGGACAGGCTTACGGATCTGCAGACTGATTGCAAGATTTGTCCCATGGTCAAGCTCTGCTCTCCCTTAGAGACTTGTGGGTGCTCTCTCTCCACTTGCAGTGGAGGAGAAAATGGCCCAGAATTCAACCATATATATTAGGGTTCTGCCAAGACAGACCCGAGTGAGTGCTGTGTAGGGCACAGAAAGTGATTTGGCATCAGGAGCTACTCCACACATGAGGCTGGGAAGTCTGAGTGTCTGAGATTGACACCCAGGACACCCAGGAGGACTGAAGGCAGCATCCTGGTTTGTCAAAGAACCAGGGACTAGCAGAGGGGGTGGTTGATGTCCTTCTGCAGCCCGGGGCCTCTATACTTCGGAAGGAGTTGTGTTTTAGCCATGCTCAAAGGAAGTTAGGCCAGAGGAATTCTTTCTTCCATCCAAGGCTTCGTTTTCTGGTTTCTGCAGGCCTTCATCTGTAGACACAAGGAGCCTATCCATAATAGGGAATACCCATACTAGTCCATCCACTCGAATGTTAAACTCATCCAAAACATATCAGAATTTGTTTTCCTTTTGTTTATTTTTTTTAATTTTATTTTTTCTTGCCCCTCCTCCCCGACAAAACAGGGTTTGTCTGTGTAGCCCTGGCTGTCCTGGAACTCAGGCTGCAGACCAGGCCAACCTCAAACTCAGAGATCCTCCTGCCTCTGCTCCCCAGTACTGGGATTAAAGGCGTGTACCACCACTACCCTCATTTTATTTTTTCTTGAGTCAGGGATTGAACTGAGGGTCTTGAACATGTTAGACCTCCATTGAGCCACATACATCCCAAGCCAAGAATAATGTTTGAGCAAGTATCTGGACACCCTGTGCATAATCCAGTCGAACAAACATGTGAAATTGACTAAAGACACAGAGCCAGCAGGAGGTACATATAGTTCATGTTGTACATATAATAAAAAGAGTCTTCCTATAAGGAATTGACTTGTACAGTTATGAAGGCTGGGACTTTTCTGGAGCCAAAAGTAAAGCTTAAGTCCCCCTCCCCCACAGCTTAGTAGATTGACTCAGATTCCAATAGCAAACAGTTGTTGGCCAATTTCACTCTGATATTATTCAATACAATATGTTTCTGAATGTTTCAGAATTTGTAGAACTTGTTGGTTTTTTCAGTTTCGTTTTGTTTTGTTTTTTAAATTGTTGTCCAGCTCTTTTTCTCTGTATTTCCCATTTGTGTGTGTGCGCGTACGTGCGTGCATGCCTGTGTGTGTGTGAGTGTGTGGGCGTTTCCCAGTAAAGCAGTTTGTATATTTGAACTTGCTGGCTTCCATTTTATCACATGACTTTGACTATCACCAGCATCTTATGGAAGGAGGCAGTAAGGTCACAAGGAAGTACGATAGCGGAATATGCAAATACTGCTGGACTTGTGGGCGTTTCCTGTAGCTGTGTACAGATCTGCCTAACACACCACGCTGTTAGGTGTTAGGCACCTAAGCCCTCCGTCCCCTCCAGCCTGCCTTCCGTATTAGCATGCTACATGCTACAGCCCCTTAATTCCGTCTTCCTTCTCTGGAAGAAACGCCCCTTCAGAAATCCACCCACATCTAGGCAGTGTTTTCCCGAGCCAGGGCCACTGCCAAGGATATGCGTCTCCCACTTCTGGATCCACATTCCCAGTTTGGTCAGGCCTGCAGTGGCTTCAATGGGGACTCTAGAGGCCAGCAGGAGAGCAGGGCGGCTCTACCCCGTGTGAGGTAGACCTCTCAGGTGCCCTCCAATCCTGAGGCAGGAGGGAGCTCACAGTGTCTGTAAGTAAGCTCACAGCGCTTACTTCTCTACAGTGTCTGCCCCTTTCTCTTCACTTTACCACTTAATGGTGGACAGTTCCTGAGCTCAGTCCACCATGACTGAAGTGCTCTATTCCCAATTTCTTCTTCTCTCTTCATCCCTAAGGCAAGCTGCCTGAGAACATGAATACGCAGATGTCTAACTGAAAAGTCCAGGGGAAGGAGACGGCTCCTGTGGCTGGATCCAGGGGCCCTTTGCCCTGCTGTTGTCCTCCAAGTTGACTTCATTGCACAGAAGCTTATTCAAGTCCAGAGAGATCTTACCTTTGACCCTCAATGTCGGTGACTCGGTTTTGAGTCGGCATCTGTGTTATCGTGTGCGGGGTGGGTGCACACGGAGCAAACCTGTCCACACCTCAAGCTGGGGCAGCAATGCACTCTACCTAAGCTAGCTTCACAGAGTCAGGCTAGTGTCTCCTAAATAATGTAAGATTTTATTACTGGAGAAACCAGGAAAGGCCGTGGAACACAGAACCCAGCAGCTGCTGGAATCAGCGTTCATCATTCTTAGCACCCGCTTGAGCTTTGTGCTCCTCGGCTGCAAAGCCCTTCCCTTCCCTTATATTCATGTGTACGTCCAGAGCTTCCTCTGACTTCTGTGTCCTAACATTTTTAAGGAGTTTATAACTCATTCTATTCTATGACAATATTAGAAACGAATGTCTTAAAGACATTAGATAAAGCGGGGATAAGGTGAATCCTGCAAGTTCAAAGCTGTTGGCTCATCAGAGACAGGGAATATGACCACCAAATTTGGCTCTGAGATTCCCTGACTCTTAAGCATGGGAGGAAAAGTATCTAGGGTTATAGATAGAGGTGTGTGGTTTTTTTTTGGGGGGGGAGAGGTTCCTCTAAGAGGATAGGATGGGCGTCGAGGAAGCATCCATGGAAGGTAACAGAGACAATGTACTTGAAGGCAGCTCTTGCTCGCTGTGTACCTCTCGCGTTTCTTTTCCAAGCTCCCTTCTCCAGCCCCTTGCCCCTGGGAGACTTGCTTTTGTGGTCGTTCTTTGTTAGCCAACAAAGCAAGGAGATAAGCATTAAGCCCTCACATTGCTGGGCTCCTTCCAGCAACACCTGGAGAGTTCACCGTGCTGCCCTTGAAGGCAGCACTCAGGTGAGTCAGTGCCGTAGACACAGCTGATATGGTCCCCTCCACTGTAAAGCTGGGCTGATCTTTCAGATGGACTCACACGTCCTGTGACTCACCCCATTTACCAGTGAGTACCGTGAAGATCCTGCTTCCCAGATGATAGCCAGTCAGTGCTCCTGCTGGCCCATAGCTGTTGTTCCTGGACAGGTCCCCAGTGTCCAGCAGTTGGTAGCCCTTTGTCACCTGGGGAGCTCAGTTTGCCTGTGGATGGCTGTAAGACCTGAAAGCAACCCAGAGCGTATGGAAAGATGGTGTTATGATGGCCTTGTAGGCTGCTCCAGGGTTGTGGCTCCCAATCTTTATTTTTATTGATTTGTCTTCCAGAATTATCTGTAGTCGTCTGGGCTAGGTGAGTTTACTCAGTGCATTTTTTGCAATGAACATAAAAAGGTGTAGTTACCCTCTTCCTTCCTTCTCTCCCTCCCTCCCTCCCTCCATGCTGGGATAGAGCTCTCACATAGCATGTGCAAGACCCTGGCTTCACCCCCAGGAGCACCAGCCAACCAACCAACAAAGCTGAGAAAACCAGAATGGCATTTGTTCTTTTGAAGTAGCCCTTCTTCACACCCCTAAATTCTACCTCTAAATTCTCTACCTTGTAAATGGAGCTGTAACAAACTTCTGACCAGGCATGTGGGTCTACACAGCAGCCGTTTGCTGGAGTTGACTAAGCACAGTCCGTACTGTCCCTCTAGCTGTGTGACCTTGGGCATGCTCCTTAACGTCTCTGAGTCAGTTTCCTCCTCTGTGAAATAGGCAGAAGACTCTTGCCCCATGTGGTGGTTGTGGGAGTTAATGGGTAGTCAGCACAACCCTCTCTAGGGCCTGGGTGGAGAAGGCAGCTTTGGGGACCTGACACCTATTGAGTAGACTTTCCTTCAGCACACTTCCTGAACACATGTGGTGTGCAGCTCCTGATCCGTGAGGGGTCCCGAGGGGGGGTGTGCTACCGCGTCTTCTCTTAGAAGGCTGCAGTGTAAGAGAACAAAGGAGTGTTAAGACAGGAACCCCAACAGCTCAAGTAGTGAGTGCTGTCCCACATGGGAGTGTATCACTGTAAGGTATACATGCCTATTAAGTACGTATGAGTCCAAGGTGCAAACACCAGCAAACCCACTAAGTTTCTCCTAATGGAAGCTTCAGTAAGGTAAGTTAAGAGAGAAGGCACAGCCAGGTGGCCGGTTGCTTAGAGGAAGGAGCAACCATGTATGGCAGGGGATAGTGTGTTTAGGGCTGGGCATGGTGGGGAGGGAGGTAGCAGGCAGGCTGCATGAGGAAGTTGTGTTTGCGATGTCTCTCAGGGACCCCAGCTGCATGGCAGGGAGGTGTGGAGAGTTCTGGGCTCCTTTGGTTGTGGGGCGTCTAGGGAAACGGGTTAGGTGGAGAGTCAGGCTGGGGGCTGTATGTGCCTTGGTGACTCGGCCCTCTCCCTGCCAAGCCTCACTCTGTCCCCCTTTCTTCCTGGCAGCAGAGCCCCCTCCCTTGCTGCACTCAGGGACATGCCTGTCAGCACTTCTACCCCCCCTCAGACTTCACTGTCAGCACGCAAGTCTTCAGGGACATGAAAAGCAGCCACTCCTTACAAAAGGTTGGGGAGCCCTGGTGTCTGGAGGTAGGTCTCGGAGCAGAATGACGGTATGAGACGAGCCAGCCCTGAAATGAAGCCACCCATCCAAAGTTTACCTCACATGAGGGCAGGGCCCATGCTTCCACCTTCATCCCCGAATTCTCCTTGAGTCACTTTCATTCCAGGTGCCATGATGTCTGGCCATACTGACCACTGATAGGGAAATCATAGCCATAAAGTTGCCACTTTACAAGAAGAGGGTGGAGGCCGTGCCGGAATGGATGCAGGATGCCCAGCTGGCTCGTAAAGGCCATGTGACCCAGTGTCACACGCAAGAATGCACATTATTCCATCAGACTTGAACCTAGAAAGCAATTTCCTGGGGCTCTTTATGGCTCCCACTGGAAGGGAAGCTATTGGCTCAACTTTGCCATTGCTACTAGCAATTAGCAGTCTATAGTATAGATTTTCTTTTCAAATTCAGGGTGCTGAGAAATGCCTCCCACCTCACAAGATCCCTGGCTAGCCGAGGCAAGCACAGCCCCATGACTGCTCCCAGATGTTCTCCAAGGACAGGAAGCATTGTTAATTTCCTTTAAATAATTCAATGCAATGTCAATACCCCACACGACTCTGTGCTCCGGGAGTGACAGCTCTCTTCAAATTAGTAGTCCCAAGAATAAAGAACTTCCAGAACATTCTTTTATCTTCAGGAAAGCAAACATCAATGCAGACTTTCAAAAAAAAAATTAAAGTAACTCTTAGATTTAGATAGAAGATGATGTTTTGGTTTTCATGAATATTCACAAGCCAATTAGTGGAGTCTTTTAAAACCAATAATTGTGTCCCTACTAGGTGCTGAGTGTATGCTGTATGCTAGAGGGTACTGGGTTAGAAAATAGAGTTTCTCTAGTGGGCAGAATGAGCACCTGGAGAGATATGGAGCATGCACACATATGTCTTGTCTCTAGAGAGGGAAATTGCAGAAGAAGTCATGTTAAAACCCTTGTTCTACTTAAGAAACAGTAAACAGCCATTTAGGAGAACCAGAGACACATAGAAAAACATGTAGAAGGCATGTCACACCCAGCCCCTCATACGACCTGTTGATCATCTCGTTTTTGATGAGTTTCTTTAGCCATGCATGTTCACAAACTTCAGAAGCATTGATGTTGGGGTCGTACTGACACCGTTTGTGTTCTCTTCTCACCCGCTGTAACAGCAAGGAATGCTCTCCTTTGTTGCAGCATATGCTAGGAAGACCCTACGTCCGGGTCCTTGGAATTCCTGTGCTCTAACCATTACTCTTCATTCAAGTGGGGATAAAACAGATGGGTGTTCTGAGGGCTTTGAACCTCTCTTGCTCCCTTACCTCTGACATGACTGTGATTGGACTGTACGTACACTCTGATTTCCTGCTGTGAGTGTGCAAGTGTTTAGCTGGTTCAGCGTGGCAGGGCACCGAGGCTTCCACTCTGCAGTGGCTGTGACCTGGTGGAAGCTTTTCTTAGCAGATCCTGCCTGGTCAGCTTTTCCTAAGCATAGCAGCTCACTCTGACTCTCAAGGATAAGACTACCCCACCAGGCCTGGCAGATTAGTCTAGCCCACCTGGCCTGGCAAAAGGTAATTCGTTAACCTTTGGTCAGAGTTGGGACATGGATAAAGGAGCACCAGGTGCCTGTTCTGATACGAGGAAATGGAATAGAAAGACTGGCTCTCTTCCTTGTAGCTCAAGATTTGCAGGAGCCGATTAGAACCCTGGCGCCAGAGACTGTGAACATTTCTTCTGCTTGTCCTTAGTACAGAAAAAAACAAAAAGCCTGATGAAGGATAAACCCACAGATTGTGACTAGGCCAGGCACAAAGGTGCTGATTATGAACATTACCAAACTGCTCTCTGCCTCGGTTTCCCTATCCTATAGATAGGCTGTGTACAACCAGTGCATGTGAGAGAGCTATGAATGTTACCATACTGCTCTCTGCCTCGGTTTCCCTATCCTATAGATAGGCGTGTACAAAACCAGTGCAGGTGAGAGAGCTCAGTAGAGGAAGCACAAGCAGGAGAGCCCACATGCCTGAGAACCTCTTGGATGGACTAGTCACTGATGATCCGCTCAGCTATGTGCACGGCACACTTGGTTTCCCTACTTTCTGTCCTGCGTGGAGAATTATGTTTAACATGGCTAGTACTCACCACTCCGGGAGTTTTGGTGGAGTGTGAAAACCCTGACCTGTGGTGTGAGCACTCTAGAAATGGCTCGAGGGAGCCAGATGATTGCCAGTCTGCAAACAGCAAGCCCCGAGTCTGTCACCTCGATTGACAAGGCTCTCCTTCTCCTTGATGCAGTGCCTGGATGTGTAAAAGGCCTGGTAATGGAATACTGGCCAGGCTTGCTCCACTGGGTACCCAGGGAGATCCTTTGACATTTCACACAGACTTCCTGTGGCCCGGCACGACTGTAAAGGATTGTACTACTGTATTAACTCTTTGGACCCCGACAGCACCCCTAAGAGGCGGCGCTGCACACGCCCATTCCACAAATAGAGGTAACTGAGCAAGAGCCATGGAGCAGCTTAAGATCACACAGCTAGAGAGTGGGTGCCATAAAATGCTGCTAACGACAGACTGCTGTTGTTCATGGTTCAGTATTTTCTCCACTTTCCAGAAGGAGGGTGCATTTGATCCTGTTTGCCACCCCGCATTCTTGGGAATTGCAGTAAGTGTCTCAGTTAGGAGATAGTCCACATCATCTCTGATCAACACCCATTGTCCTTCTCTCCTCCTCTTGTTCGGCGGAGGTCCTAACCTTTGCCGTCTCTTCCCTTAGGGAATTCAGTAGATAGACAGGTTGAGTAAATATGACTAAGAAAGTCAACACCCACCTGGGCAGGCATGAGTCACTTCTTTCTAGTTAGCTATTCACGTACATTTTAAAGCTGGCCACACAAACTCACTGCATTGGGGCTGTGAATAGTGACAATAACAGGGTGTGACACAGCATAACTGCCTTCAGATAAGAGCGTTTTTTTCCTGGAATTGCTTAGTCACTACCATGCCACCGAAATACCTGCAGACAAACTTCTCAACTAGTTTTTGTCAGAAGCCTTCTGTCATTCATTGTGTCCTTCCTCTTTGGGGGGCGGTCTATAAACTTTCCCAGTCGGTGGCTGGGGACTACTAAAATGGTACACTCACTCTGTCTATTCAGCTTTCATTTTTATTTTTGGTTGACTTGCCCTCTGGCTAGCATGGAGCCTTTTTTGACTTTATTTTTAGGTGTGTGTTTTCAGAGAGGACCAGATTAGGGATGTGCCTTACTCCTTAGCTGCACAACCTGCACATGTAAGGGGGAAAATCGGTGCTGCTCACAAAGCCAGCGTGGAGACAGGGAGTTGACCAGCTGGAGAGAGGAAATGAAACTGTTCTTAGGTTTATTAGACCACATCCTATAAGTCTGTGGCTTCTTACATGTCTGATCTCTAAAAAGCATGGCGGCACAGCTGGCTTTATTTTTGCTTATTCGTCATTTAAAACAAATAAAGATATTACTTCATTTCCCGAGTTCTTCATTTTTCAGCTTTATATGGAAGATTTATAAATCTTTGTATTATAACTCCACGTTAGCAAGCATTCAGCTACTCCCCCCACAAATAAAAGCAGAGTTTACCCCTTAATTAGAAGCAGCCTGAGCAACAATGTCAAACGCACCCCCTAAAGGCAAAGTTTGAGTTTGGATGAACTTGTAGTGTTCCAAAGCTGAGCTTCAGAGTCGTGGGGGGCTCATGTCGTGTAGGTCCCCCTTGTTTTGCGACTCTAACGTACCATGCTTTCCTGTGCACGCAGGGAGGACTACTAACTTCTCCTCGCTCTCCTTGTCTCCTACCCTTGAGCTGGTATATAGGATAAGAAGTCCCTGCTGTGTGGGACAGTCATCTCAGGAATTCACCTGCGGAAGGTGGTTGGCTCTTCTGCCTTGTGTAAAGCCTTGGAGGTCCAGCTGATCTTGCGAACCGGACAGTCTTTGGCTCTTAACTCGGTGCCTGCCTCTGTTTCCCCCTTCTGTGCTAGTCACATATTTTCTCCACATCCTTGACACAAGTCATGAATAAGGAAGACTCAGGCCTCTGTGGGTGACAGCTTGCTTCTTTGAGGTGAAAGATTGGATTTTCATGGGCTAGATTATATCTAGAGACAGTATAAATCAGCACCAAAACCCTCTGTTCTTATAAGTTCCCCCCCCCCCCCAAATAAAAACAGTACCTGGGCTCTGACATTATCTACCACCTCTACCTTCCTCTCGCATTGTATCTCTGGTTCTGAGTTCTTTCCTGTTAGCAGTCTCTTCAGTGAAGTAGACGGTTTGGACTTGGACGTAGAGGGAAAACACTCCTGCTCTGGAATGAGGCTTTCTTGTATATTAAGGGCGTTACTGTGGTGTAAGCAGAGTGGAAGCTCTTACTTGTCAGACCTCCTCCTCCCTGGGTCCTGTGAACCTCATTTGAAAGGCATTTATTGTCTCTGCTACTAGTTTAGCAAGAGCCTATAAAAGAAGTTTGGTCACCCTCTGCCCTTCACACAGAACTTCCTTCCTCTGCCCTGTTTCTGAAAGGCCGTTTCAAGCCTGTTTGCATTAAAAGGAAAAAATCAGATGTGTGTTGGGGGGAATGTATGTGTGTGTGTGTTGGGGGTGTGTATGTGTGTGTATATGTGTGTATGTAGGGGGATGTATGTGTGTGTGTTGGGGGTGTGTATGTGTGTATATATGTGTGTATGTGGGGGATGTGTGTGTGTGTGTGTGTGTGTGTGTGTGTGTTGGGGGTGTGTATGTGGGGGGATGTGTGTGTGTGTGTATGTTGGGGGTGTGTATGTGGGGGGATGTGTGTGTGTGTGTGGGGAGTGTGTATGTGTGTGTATATGTGTGTGTGTTGGGGGATGTATGTGTGTGTGTTGGGGGTGTGTATGTGTGTGTATATGTGTGTGTGTGTGTGTGTGTGTGTGTGTGTGTGTGTGGTGTATACCTGCTAGTGTATCTGTGCATTTATATGTGTGTACATGTGTTAGAAGAGGCCAGAAATCATCCCTGAGTATCTTTTAACTGCTTGACACCTTATTTTTTCAGGGTTTCTCTCTGAACCTGGAGCTCACTGACTGTCTCAACTATCTGGGCAGTGAGCATCAGAAAATCCCCCATCCCTGCCAAGGCCAGTGCTGGGATGACATATGTGTACTGCAGTGATAGACTTTTATATGCATGCTGAGGTTTGAATTCAGGTCCTCAGGCTTGTGCTCCAAGCATGTTACTGAGCCATCCCCCCCACCCCCAATCTCTACACCCCCTCACCTTGTGTGGGAGCAGTGTGGTAGGAGCCACATGACCCTTGATGAAGTCAGGCTTAAGTTTTGGTTGCTCTGTTCTGATCCACCACTGGTCACTTCTGCTTGGGCTGAGAATGAGGAACGAGGTGGCTTTTGTACAGCCAAAGATTACGATTCTGTGAAAACCCTCTTGGGTGTGTGCTTGTCTGAGCATACATCTGCCCCTAGGTCTGTGGTGTTACACAATGGATAATCACGGTCAGCCTCCATAGCCACCGCCACAGGAGAGCAAAGCCTGTCTCTGAGAGGTGTGTATGTGGTGTGTGTGTGTGTGTGTGTGTGTATGTGTGTGTATATGTGTGCTCGGAAGTTTCTGTTTTGAAAGAGCCCATTCCTTCCAGAAGGGAGTGCAGGGAAGAAAAAAATGAAGATGTTGGAGAAAACGGAATGCGACTGAAGAGAAGCAGGAAGAACTTGGGGTGCTCAAAGAATACATGCTGACCTGATCTACTCACTTCCCAGCCATGTCAGTTGCTCAGGCCGACAGGCCTTGTAGGCCCCACATAGGAACCCTGTCCTTGTCTTGGTGTTTGGTAGAGGATGACCTGATGGTAAATGTGCTCCGCATGGCGGGGGTCAGGAGGGTCCTGGAGGTGTCCAGTCATGGTGTTTTCAGTCTCTGTTCTGCCCACCAGGACGCTGGAAGGCCTCTGTTCAGCTGGGGTTTTGTGTGATAGGTGAGAAGTCTTCTTGTCCCCAGAGAAACAAGAAAGCCCCTGACTAGAAAATAGACTAAGTTATGACCATCTGTAAAGAGGTCCAATTGTGTGACTGTCTCCTGGACACAGTTGCTTCTTCATGTCACTTTCCTGAGAACCCCCGAGAAAGGTGGATGTCCTTTGGGAGGATGCCTTAAACATGGTGCTCTGAAAAAACCATTTCCTGACTTCCCGTAGAGACGCATGCAGGGTCTGGGGATGGGCTGTGGCCCTTCCCATGTAGGAGGTGTTTGGACCCAAGAAGAATGGGGACCTCCCACCTTGGGCCCTGCCCTGTTTGGACAGCAAAATGTCCTCAAATCAGGTCCCCTGTGTCTCCCTCTCTGTGGGCTGGCTGGCTGGGCCCTTCTGCACCTGTCTGTCTTCCTCTGATTTCTACTTCCTGTGCACACTTGATTTAAAGTTGAAAGACAAAGTTTCTTTTGAGATGGGATTAGGAAATTATTACATACATACATACATACATACATACATACATACATACATACCTATCTATCTATCTATCTATCATCTATCTATCTATATCTATCATCTGTCTGTCTGTCTGTCTATCTATCTACCTACCTACCTACCTATCATCTATCTGTCTGTCTATCTATCTATCTATCTATCTATCTATCTATCTATCTATCATCTGTCTATCTATCTGTCATCTATCTACCTATCTATCAATCCATCATCTATCTATCTATCTATCTATCTATCTATCTATCTATCTATCTATCTTGTTTTCCAGCTGTGAGTTTTCATATAAGTTCCTATTACTGTTCCCAGCATATGACCAGGATATAGACAGTGACTTTTTATTCTTATTAGACAATGCTTTATGTGCACAGGAGGTGTGATCTTTGCCTTTAAGATGTTTCGTGTGTGTGTGTGTGTGTGTGTGTGTGTGTGTGTGTGTGTGTGTACACGTGTTCTCATGCATATGGAGTTCACAGGACAGTATTGGCTGTCATTTCCCCTTTTTTCTTTTTAAGACATGGTCACTTACTGGCCTGGAACTAATGGGTGAGGTTGGCTGGCCAGTGATTCCCAGGGACTCCTGTGCTCACCTCCATTGGGATCACAAATGTGTGCCCCATGCTTGGCATTTTTATATAGATATTGGGGAATCAAGCCCAGGTCTTAGTGCTTTTAGTGCCTTGCCTTCTGAGTCACCCTACACTTCATGCTTTTATTTTGAAGGAGTGTTGATTTGATACATTTTTTTCCCTCCCGAAGCTCATTTTTAACTATTGATGTCAGTTTCTGCTCCTCTCCATCCCTCGACCTTCTTGAACTCATGGAGGGAACCCCCTGCTTTGCCTGTTGGCTTCTTAGTTACCAGTACATCTGGCCTTTACTGCTTTTCATTGTGAGGTGTTCTGGCCTGCACACTAGAGTGCTTTGGGCCACCTCACGGACTGAGGAGAATTCAGGCTAATGCTGATGGTGGTGTTAGTCAGGGCTGCCTGTTATTACTATCCACAGAGGCAGCGGGGTGAAACAAAACAATCTTTGGAACATCCTATGTTGAATTATCTGTCATTTTGCCCAGGCCACAATAGATGACCAAGATTTGGGCATGATGTCTTAGGTGAAGACAGAGCATGATCTGTAATCTGTTGACCTAAACCTGGTTCTCTCAGGCTGGGCCACTTGTCCCATTAGCTACGTGAAAGGAAGAGTTGGGAGAGCGGAGCTCCGGAGTCGCTTGCAGTGTTGGTGAGCCCCCACCCAGGTTCTCCAACAAGCCGAGATGTGCCTGCAGAGACTTAGCTGCTGCTTCCCGGCTGTTCCCAGGTTATGCTTTCTAAGGGAGAAATGGAAGGCAGGGGAGCCTATCTGTGCCCCTGTCCCCTTGGGAAATGATGAGAGGTGACCTGAAAAGTCCTCTGCTCGGAGTGTCACACTTGAGTGAACCAAAGATGATGCATTTGGCTAGGGAAGGTAACAGCAATTGCACACATGTAAATGCTTGTGCAATCTAATTCCAGTCTTTGTAATTACTTGGAGACCTGCCGTTGCAGCCAACTGAGAAGTATGAGCAGTGACCCAGGCAGGAAGCAGAAATTGGAGGGGAGGAGAAGGAGGGCATCCAGAACAAGTTGCAGTTTTCTGTCTCTAAAAAACCCCTTAGAAACAGGGGAAGGCACAATAATCGCCTTCCGTGCACGCCCCTCAACTCTCGCATCCCAGCCTGCAGTCTCTCGGCGAGTGTGAAGGACTCAGAGCACTCGTGAGTTCTGGGTAAAGGGAAGGATGAATACTGCTGAGCAAAGATAGGCAGCGGGTTTCTGTGGGGGAAAGACCTTTCAGATGGAAGAGTGAACAGCACTTAAAAAAAAATCACAAAACCAAAAAACCGGGTGGCTAGCAAGGGCCGAATCCAGCACCCCAGGGTTGATGTGGGCACTTTAAGGAACAAGGTATGGCATGCCGTTCTGTCTTGGTTCTCACCTGTCTGTGGAAAGTGGAGCACAGAATGAGTAGCTGTGCTCTGAGCGAGGTTGCCGGTTGTCTGATTGACGTCAGGGCTTTGGAAATGTGATGTCATTTCTATAAACACCCACAGGAGAAGCAACTCCCCCCCCCCCATTTGGGTGACAGATTACATGTTAGGGCACAGAAAGATAAAAGCACTAAATATTTGCTTTAGAAAAATGCAGCAAAAGAGTTTCTCGTCCTCCCAGCTGAAAGCTGATGGGCTTCGAATTCCAGGAACAAAAATGGCTGGCTGCAGTTGAAGCCGCTGCCACCTCTGGCCGTGATTGACAAGTGGAAGCTGGTCAGTGGAGGGTATACTGGATGTTGAGGGGGATGTGAATAGGACCCCAGAGTTCTGATCCCAGCTCCAGATCAGCCATAGCGAAGTGAGAGAGCCCTGCCTTCTCCCCTTCTCTCTTCCTTTGGACTCTTTAGTTGATATTTTCTCAGTGGATTTTCATTCCGTAAAAAGCAACCATATGTTACTTGAATTTAATAATAAAGGCCTGACATTTTATGCACTTTATGTTGGCTAGGTTGCCTTCACATTTAAGATCCCCCTGCCTCAGCACCTGAATGCTGGGTGTACAGGTGTGTGTCACCTCTCCTGCTCCAATAAGGTTATAATTCATGCAGGCTCTTGTGAAAGGACACAGTTAGTAAGAGAGCACATGGTGTTGGTCCCTGGCTGTGGCTGGTGGGGTCTATTTTACGGGTAATTGAGGGTGTGGGTCAGCACTCTGAGTTAACCTTGACCTTGCCAGGAATTGGCAGAGTGACCAAGTGTACCTTAAAGAACCTGGGAAATTTCCTGTCCCGACCTTCATTTGTCAAGAGAGTTGAGTAAGCAGGTGATGGATGTGGAAACTGGCAGAAGTCTGTAACTTTGAATTGGTCCCCATCCTTTGTAGGCCCTGGTAGGGTTTGATATTAATACTCCCTGTTCTCATGGACATCTGCCATCTTGAGGTGGGTGGCATGTGACTGTAGTCCCAGCTACGTGGAGGGTCAGATGGAAGGACCACTTGAACTCAGAGTTCAAGGCCAGAGTTAGGAACACAGCAAGACCCCCACCTCTTAAAACTCCACAGACAGCCTCCCTGTACTTGCCGCTGTCTTCATACCTACTCGTGCCTCCTCTTTACAGCTCCCTAGGACACACATCTTCTCTTCTAACTTTGTGTAGAGATGAAGTATGGCTAACATGTACTGTGTGCTTATTCTGTGCCCAGGCTTTGTCCCAAAGTCCCTTTCTGTGTGATTCTCATTCAGTTCTCCCAGTCAGTAGCAACTGTTTATTGTAACAAGAAGGAAACTAACACAGCTTTTACTTTACTTTATTTTATTTTAATGATTTGTCCCCAGATCTGCTGAAAGTCATTATTGGGACCTGGGGATTCAAAGCCTGGGGCTTCAGATGTTTTCCAAGACAGGGTACCCACTTCCTCACTGCCCGACCCCTTCTGCCCTGTGACATGGAAGCCGTAAGCAGAGCCACACATGCTCTCCAGACGCTCTGGCTCACGATGGTTGGAGCAGGAGGTTGAGAGAACAGTCTCCGAGCCGGAAGTTGTTCAGAGTCTCTCAGCAGTTGGCAACACAGAGTTTTGTTTTGTGTGTGTGGTTTTGTTTTTTAAATAATTAGAAACAGTTCGACTCTTGTTACCACCCACAGTAAAAAATTGCTTAGCTCCCACAAATTAAGAGAGAAAGGGGAAAAAATAAGGCCACTTGGTGGAATGATTAAAATAGGGTTTAAGGCTGAAAGCAGTTTTGAGAGAGAGCTTTGGACACGGGACTGCCTGGGCTGGAGGTGGGAGTCCTTAGTCTCTAACTCCCTTTTTTTGCCAGGTTCAGGTTCATGGCGGTTGAAGGAAGGGAATGTAATGCCCAAGATGGCTGGGAGGAAACCCACATTTTTCTGTACTTATTAATGGTATGTCTTCTGTGTGGGTGTGAGCCTTGAGAGCTTGAAGCCCATATTTGCACAGTGTGTGGTCCTTGTAGGGCTCTGCTCCAGTCCTCATGGTGGTGGCCCATGAAGAGAGGGGAGAGGAAGAGGTAGTTCTGGCATGGTCACGACTTGTCCCTTTGTATGGACCAAATCACTGAGGCAGGTTCCTTAGGGCTGTGCCTTTATGACCAGTCACTACCATTGATCAGAGATCAACTCAGGGTCTGTGTACACTCATGGCTCCATTTACCCACCTTGACAGTGGCCAGAGTCTGCGTTGAATCTCTCTGGCTAGCCAGATGTGCCGTCCGCTGGACACCCTCTGTCTGTGCCTCCTCCTTGTCTCTCTAAGTGGTCACGTGGGCAGAGGGATGACTGACTTCCTCATCCTCCTGCCAGTGGAGGAGCATCCCACCGGAGGGCACTGGGCTCCCTTGGCACTCTGAGCCACATTGCTTTGATTTCTGTCTGTGATGACTCCTGTGGGGTCGCCTCCTCATGCCATCCTGACTTGTTTAAGTTTATGCTTTGTTGGCAAGCAATTTTTTGATGCTATTCTTCTCATAGCCAGAGGCCAAGATCCCTTGTGGAGCAATGCCTGAACTTAATAGTTTTCATCTGGATACTAGGGAGGGTATCAAGAAACAGGGGCAGGGGTGGGGTAGGGTGGGGGGAGTCTTAGACACCACTCACTCCATCTCCCAGCCTCTCCTTTCTTATTGTTTCCTTTCAGGTCACTGTATTAAGAGTGATCTCCCTCCACCCCGAGAGGGTGTTGCGTTCCATGGTGTTACATACTGACCCTACAGTTGTAGGTCAAAGGACACAGTGCCCTGATGATCTTGCAGATGGTTTCCAACCACACATGCCGAAGTACCCATTAAACTTGATCTGGAGTGTCTTGGCAACACCTGGCTTCTTTCCTGGCTGCTCCCAGAGTTTGGGCTTCTACCTATATGGTTTGTAGCCTTGGGTGACCTTATTCTACCCTTCTAGCTGGCTGGGGTCCTGGTTCCCTGACCAGATTCTTAGGCACAGAACGGTACTGTTTCAGCTTGGTAGATGAAAAGTAAAGGCACATAGAAAGGCATGGGGCACCTAGGGTCAAAGGGCACCTGTGGATCTTCAAATCCCGCTCGTCTAGGCTGGCCCTCCTCCCCAGTGTGGGCATGAATGTGGAAAGTATAAAAAGCCCACATGACAGAGCTTGGTAACTGCCAGGGGGTGTATGTGACAGGGACTGCAGCCCCAGGACGACTGGACTCCAGTTCGTAGGATGTCATTTAGTCCTCCAGTGCTGGCACCAGTCTATCCTGAAGAGAAGAGGTGAGAGCGGAAGGGACCCTTCTACTTCTAGCTGGAAGTCATGGGCTGAGTTTAGTTTTCCGTTGTCTCCCATGGAACCTCAGCTCCTCTCTGAGGTGATCACCAGAAGGAGTCTCTCTCTCTCTGTCAGCTTCTAGGAGTCTGAGCTCTGTCCGCAGTCAGACCCTCCCGCTGTGTGAATGGGCTCAGTGTGAATGGCCTTGGTCACGAAGCGGTCAGGGAAGGTTGCGTTGAAATGAGTGGGCAAGTACTACCTTCAAGGTTTTGGGAATTGCTGAGAGCTGTGGTTCTGAACCAGCCTGGATACCCTGAGGCCCATTTCTCTGCCTCTCCAACTCCACACTTCTGCAGCTGCTGTGGAGCTTTTTGTTGGCCTGAGTCTTGATGAACCACCTCCTCATTTCCATTCTTGCCTCTTTACCACCAG
The DNA here is from genome assembly GCF_949786415.1 of Peromyscus eremicus. Lineage (NCBI taxonomy): Eukaryota > Metazoa > Chordata > Mammalia > Rodentia > Cricetidae > Peromyscus > Peromyscus eremicus. The sequence continues at coordinate 5,752,299 of NC_081416.1, read as the reverse complement.
TCCTTTGCTCCTCCCTGTTTGCCCCCATTGGTCCAGGGTGTGTACCCGCCTGCCAGAAGCAGACCCAATGGCCTAAGCTCCCAAGCATGCTGGCCGCAGACGCTCTTAGAAAGCAGAAGTGATGTAAGAAGGGACCTGTTCAGAGGGCGCGCCATCTGAGATTTTAGTCATAGGTTTTGTAATAACTATCCTCATTCATTTAAAAAAGATTGTCTCCAGGATTAAAGAAGAAAAAGATTCTGCAGAGGGATGGTGGGGCCTGTCCTGTGCAGAAACAGATGAGGCAGAGAGATGGTGATAAACTGAGTGTTACCTAACAGGTTCGGTTTGTGCGCAAGTGGCCTCGAGATTCGTCAGGCCTGGACTCCTAGGGAAAGGCAGTAAAATAACTCAGACAAGGAAATGGTCTTATCAGAGTGACCTAAAAATACGAAAGCACACAGCAAGGCCCCTTGCGTAGCTAACCCCAGCCAGAGTAATTTTAATTTGTCCGCAGTAGTCGGTGGGTTGGAAGAAGTCTGCTGCAGAACCTGGAAATTGTTCAGAGGTGCCTAACTGTACCCTAGTTACTCTGTCAAGCCTCTCTCTAAATTTTGGAAACTGAGGCCGGGGTATAGAAGGTGGCTCTAAGACCCTGAGGCCACATTACCAAGTGATATAGGAACACAGGACAGAAATCAGCCCTCCTGGTTGTCTCTTCCCACCCTACCACTCCTGATTTACGGCAGAGTTGCATTTTGTTCAGCCGCGTTCACGTTCTGTGCCAGAGTTGAAGCTCCTTGTATGAGTGTGTGGAATCCAGAGCATCCACAATGAATTCACTTATTTCCCTCTTGAAATCATGACTTTCCTTGTACCCTGGATGCTGCCAGACTCGTCAGGAGGCTCACGATGGTGATGAGGGGTGAAATCTCTGCTGAAAGACAACTAGGAAGCAGGGACCTGGAAGGTTCTTTACGCATAAAGAACACTAGAAATTTTGCAAGTAATGACTATTCTTTTAGCAACACTTAGTAAAACAGGTCACACATGGTGGCTCGCACCAGCTAAGCCCAGCATTCAGGAGACTGAGGCAGGAGCATTGTTGTGAGTCTGAGGCTACAGACCATATCCTAACCATTCTAAGAGAGATGACTATTGGTATGTTCTTGCTGCCTTCTTTCCCCAGGGACTGGTGCTGGGAATTCTTTCAGGGTGTTGCTTTCTGGGATTTTGTTAACAGCTCAGAAATGGGGGGGGGGGCAATGGGACCCTCTGAAAACAGGTTTCATTCTTGCATTATGTATGGGAGGTCAGATGGAGATCACCCAGGTAACCATGATGCTTTTGACAGAGTTAGAGATTGCTGTAGACCAAGTTAGATGTTTACAGCTCCGCTAAGAGCTCCATTTCCACTGTGAGAGTCCTGTGTGTTGTAACCAGGAAGCAGGCTGATGCCCTGGGTGAGTTCAGCAGCTTTGTTTTGACTTGTGGCCCATGAAGAGAGTGAAGCCCTCATTATGTAATGTTAACTGGGCCCGGAATGTCAGCCGGGCCTTCCTTGCCAAAGCTTGAGGAGTTGGTTGGGAGCAGACTATGTTTAGTATGACTAATCCAGCTTGGCAGGGTAAAGGGGTGGGTGGGTGTCGCTCTGAGAGTGAAGGATGACTTAAGCTATTTCAAATATTAGCACTTTGTATGTACTACAGCCGTCCTCAAAGTGACTTAAGTAGCCAGCTAACTAAGTTGAGGCCTCGTTAATCAACTAGTACAACACTGACTGCAGACTGATGGAGTCAAGACACCAAGGGACTCGCTTGCCATGAGGAGAGTCAGGCTCTCGGGTCCTGGGAAGTACTTCCTATAGCAGCCCATGTTGGTCAAGTGTGGCTGGCAGGGGCCTCAGTAATTAAAGCCGGTATACAAAGCCAACACCAGATTCCATAATAAAAGTCGCAGCGAACCCCAATAAAAATGTAAAGTGAAGAAAAATGTGGCCCACTTTCCTAATAAAGATTCCAAAGTGTAATTTAGACTCCAGTCTCCGACCTTCTCCATCTTTATTTGGGCGCCTTTTACTCCCCACCCCAAGGTCCCTCTTGGTCCTTCTTATGGGACAAAAGATTCCCATTTTTATGCAGATGTCTTTAGTTGGAGGCAAAAATAATCCAGAAGCATGTTTGTACAACCATCCTTAAACAACGCGTTCCCTGCCCCCATCCCGAGAAGGTTGCTCTTTGGCGGGATAGATGCCCTGCCTGAGGTGAAGTGGGGAATCGCTTTTGTCCCTTCCCTGATGAATGGATGTAAAATGTTCACTGAACCTGGAAACACCTCCTTTTGTGCCCGGTGCCCCCCTAACACAGGCTGTTAAACTTGGGGCAATTGCTCATGGTGGGGGATTGAATGGGGCCATTGTGGGCGGAGGGGCTCACACTGAAGCTATTGTGGGCACAGAGATGTCATTGTTTTCCACATATTAAGGAGTAGACTCTGGGGACCCCCAGGCATCAGTGTGCCCAGCCACTGTGCTGACTGCACAGCGTTTGTAAGTTTGAATTGTCCCCTAAAAGGCCCACCCCCACCGGCGCATCAGAAAGGCTGGGCATGGTCCTCTTAGACAAGACATGCCACGGTGCGCCCCCTACAGGATGCATGTGGTATTTCTTACAAACATTGGCTTCTCAGGCTGCTCCTGACCCTGGGTCACAGGTTCTTCTTTTTATTTCCCTTTGATTCCCAGCCATCATTTCTGCAGGGAGATCACTTATCCTTCAGGCATCAGGAGAAAAACATTCGTTAAAAATCATTCTTCCACCTTAGGAATAACAAAACTCCCCCGTTCTTGCTGGTGGCGGCTTCATTCTGCTTCCCTTTGGCCATATGGCCTTCTGAGGCACTTCTGATCTTAATTGCAGCATTCAGGCTTTGTTTATTTAAAAATCAAAAGGCGGATAGGCTATTGATGGTTTATCTGTATTAATTGCAACACCATACTTGCCAACTGTCCCTTCAGTTAGTAAAGGAAACCGCTACAATCCCTGCCAACGGTTGATGTGTGTGCGCACATCACGGGACACGGTGTGGTCACTGGAGGTAGGAATATTTTGTAGCTTTAGAATTGCCACGTGGGCGGTTTCCACTGTGACCCTCTGTCACATAGTGTTGACTTACAGGGAGGTAGACACAGGGTTAGGGAGAGCAAGCAGCCAGGAAGTACTTGAGTTCAGACTGAGTCTTCACTTACTATGTCAGCTTAGAGGCTTGGGGGTATATTCTTGGCAACCTTGGCTTTGCCTTCTGTAAAATAGGAACGGTAGTGGGTTAGCATCCTGGGAGTGATGCGGATTTAAACTCCGTGAAAGGCGATCCTGTGTTCAGTTTCCTTGCAGAGGGTCATAAGGGCTAAGGATGTAAATGGAAAGTCCCATTTAGCTCATGAGTAAAAAACAACGCAGGGCACTCATAGTATTGCTTTGCCTGATTCACTGATAATCTTAACATTATCACTAAACCATGGTTCAGATCGAATGTATAATAAAGAAGCTCTTTTCCAAATGGTTCTTGCTGGACGATGTTAATAAACCATCGTAGAAACTGGCTTAGCGGTGCTTATGCTCCGAAAGGCCAGGTGCTGAAGCCGGTGAAGACATGTCAGGAAACGTTAAACACATCTGCCCTTGTTTTTAACAAGTATGGTAATTCTTGGCTTCTTCCTCCGACTTTAAGAAGCCCTTCTGTTAGAACAATCAATCCTTCTGGATCTCTATGGTGCCGGAGTGGAGACATCTTCAGATAATAACGACCTTTCAGATAGTCTTTAGGTTCTCATGCCTTTTTCGTGAACCCATCACTGTTTGAATAATTGCTTTTAAAGAGGTGGGTTTTTGGAGCTGTATTTAAAGAATTTATAATTTCAATACTGAGATGTTGCCTTTTGTCCATCCCCCTCCAATGCCTCCTTCTCTTCCTTTAAGACCCCATATTCCAGTAGCAGTGTCGTAACTATACATTCTTGTATCTTGCAGTTGTCCAGCATTTAAAGCGGTGTTTAATTGGTTCTATGTATTTATACTCGGCATGTCAGTAAGCATGTTTTCAACTTACATACCTCGTTGGTTTCACAAGGGCTTTTTCTGACAAGCTTGGCTGCCTCAGAATTACAGTGAAAGCAAAGTACAGTCTAATTGCTGGCTCTTGACCCCGCACATCTATATATTTTACCTAATTTATAGTTGGGAAACAGCTAAAAATGTTGTGTGTGTATGCCAGTCATTGAAGTTGTTGTAGTTTATAAAGCCTGGGAGCAAATGTGTAAGTGCTACACAGGCCGCTCTAAGTCCTGGGTCAGACAGACAGAATCCAGGGGGCTGGACAGATGGCTCAGTGCTTATGAGCACTGTTGCTCTTACAGAGCACCTGGCACCCACAAAGGGGCTCAGAGCCATTAGTAACTCCAGGTCCAGGGATCTGACACCCCCCTGTGACCTCTGCAGGTATCAGACATGCTCTCAGAACACTTATACACATGAAAATTTTAAAATCTAAAATAATTTTTAAAAGAGACAAAAATCGCCGGTCGGTGGTGGCGCATGCCTTTAATCCCAGCACTCGGGAGGCAGAGCCAGGTGGATCTCTGTGAGTTCAAGGCCAGCCTTGTCTACAGAGTGAGTTCCAGGAAAGGCGCAAAGCTACACAGAGAAACCCTGTCTTGCAAAACCGAGAGAGAGAGAGAGAGAGAGAGAGAGAGAGAGAGAGAGAGAGAGAGAGAGAGAGAGAAATCCAAATTAATATTGTTATTTGTGAATACTGCCCGAGTGCTGGTATTATTTCTGTCCCAATTGCAGACTAATTTTGCCGAGTGAGCTACAGAAAACGCCTGAGAGCTCTCTGAATTTAGGGTAGATTTTAGAACAAATGGAGTCTGATTGTTGACACTGAGAGCCTGTCCATAGTGTTTTCTAATCTCCATAGCAGCCCATGGTAGACAATTTGGCAGCATAGTGTAGTATTTAGAAATTTTTTCCTTTTTAAAATCAATTTAAAGCTTATGTTACTTCCCCAACATGTAGGTAAAGCGAGCTTTTCATTCATCTTTCCTGGGAAACTTGACTGGGGAGCCGAGCTCTAGCTGCTGGTCCTGTTGGACATAAGTTGACTGTGTGCCAGCGCTAACTTTCAAGATCCTGAGCCCACTGAGGGCAGGACTTGCCCGTAGTTGACTTATTGTTTTAGCTTTAGTGTGGGGGTCTAGCTGGGTGATATTTCCTGAGTGTGTGAGCAAACCTGATGTCCTTTAGGGAAGGAGCAAGAGAGCCGGGGGTAAGACAGCAGCAGAGATGGTTTCTTCCTCCTCTCCTCCTCTTCTTCCTCTCCCTCCTCTTCTCCCTCTTCCCTTTCCTCTTCTTCATTTGTTCAAATTACTATCAGCTATCATTAGATCACTTCTTCCATGCTCTCTGAGCTTGTTTCCTTTTTTTTTTTTGGACTGTAAAATGGGGTTGCTGTCATGTGTGGCTTTATTTGGGTATGAGAAATCGTCTCTCATAAGCTTCCTTGAAGGGACGTGCTAGACAAAAACAAGATGGGTTTGAAAAAACACCCCACAGTCCAGACTGTTCCAAGATGCTTGGTCGCATTCAGAACCAGTTTCCCTGTCTGCTTCAGGCAGGCAGTTGCAACACGCTTTCCATCTGGGCCTCATGCGAGTGCATTCCTAACTCCACGCTGTGGCAGGAGCCCTGGCAGGGCTTAACCTGTGAGAGCCAATGGGCGTAGTTGCTATGGTGGAGGCATGCCATAATTTAATTTTACTTTATTGTTCATTGGATGTGACCATTGTGTGTCACCCTCTGGGTGTGTTTACAAGGGGCTTAGGAAAGCAGAGGCTGTCACGTTGTCTGCTGTGACACTGTACGGTGGGTGAGTTCACACATGTGCTTGCATGCACATACACATCCTTTTCTTCCTTGGTGTTTAGCACTAATTTTGGGGCTGGGGAGACTTTCCTTTCTAGCTAGTGACTGGACAAGCTCAGAAGGACCTGCCTTCGTGAGTCCCCTTCCTTTAGCCTCGAGAATTCCCGAGGCAGCTTGGGCTTAGGCATGTGTGCTCCTAATTTCTCAAACAACACATGTGCTATGAACGAGTCCCCAGGCTTACTTAAGTAGAGTAAAAATCAGCATTCTGGACTTGGGGACTCTCTTTGGCAACCTTCCTAAACTCCATATGACACACAAAAGTTCAAAGTCCACAAAAACATAATTTGTCCCTTAATGAAAGCTGGGGACTTCCAGGATGGCATCATGCCTTCCCACTGTCCCTTGGCCCCTGTGGTGAAGGCAATGTGTGGTCTTTCTGGAGATGAGCAGTGATATATTTCCAGCATCTCAGTCAATACAGGCTGGTGAATTTGGCAGGGACCACATATTTAGATCCCCCTCCTTATAAAAAAAAAAATATGAAGAAGCAGCCTTTCCATTTGAAAAGCATTGCAGGTGGGTGTCTATCATTGCTGGTGCTAAAAATGCCCCTCCCCTGTGCCCTCAAATAACTTGTTAGTTTTGACTCTTGTGTCCCTTGGCAAGTTACACTTAGCTGAAAGGCCCATTCTCCGGTTTCTGTCATATCGCTATGGTAGGACTTAATTGAAGGCCCCATGAATGACAGAAGTCTTTTGACTCAATAACCAAACCTGACCCCAAGCCCTGGCCATGCAGGGTTTTAAGCATCTGTCCTTATGCACAAAATTATTTTGATTGAGCAAATTTGTGCAGAAATCCCCACAAGCATAATTTCTAACTCACTAAAGCAACTTGGTGTCATTATTTAACTCCCCCACCCCATACTTCATTAAGTGGGCAGTGGCTATGAAGACTGGAGTCTCCCAAGTCGCGTATGTCATTACCTAGGAGAGGAGGAGGGCTGGCTGGGAGAGCACACTGCTGCTGGGTGGGGTCTCTAAGGGGGTTCTGTGACCACAGCCGTTTGTCCTCTTGAAAAATCATCATCCTTTGTTCCTATTAGTCTTCGCTCACACTTCTCCTGGTTTCAGAAAAATCTGTGGTTTCTCTTCTTTCCCACCAGCATTTAAAGAAATAATTAATTCTTTTTGTTCCTTATTAAAGATTGATGACATTGTGGGCACTATAAACCCAAAGATTTCTGTTAGATGACCACATTTTTTTCTTAAAATAAAGACTGAGAGGTAGCTAAATCCTCAAGTCAGACACAAATGTAAAAATGGTCCTTTTAAAATCTGGATGCACAGGCAGTCACTCACCTTTAAAGTTTCCAAGCATGATTCAACTTTTCTGAACCCATCATGTAGGTTTAGTGTGACTATCAGCTGTTACAGGTCAAATACAGTCTAATGGTTGTTAAAATCTCGATAATGCCATCTCTAATTCTGAGTTTTGCAAAGGAACCGCTAATGAACAGTCAAGAATTGCTGCTGCTAACATCTTATTTATTGGCAGTGTGACTGGCTGAGTTCTCTGGGTTAGTATGTTTGTTCTGAGATTGCTTGCTCCCTCTTTCTTTCTTTCTTTCTTTCTTTCTTTCTTTCTTTCTTTCTTTCTTTCTTTCTTTCTTTCTTTCTTTCTTTCTTTCTATTCCTATCTATCTATCTGTCTGTCTGTCTACCTACCTACCTACCTACAAACCTACCTATCTGTCTATCATCTATCTATCTCAGAAATGCTTATCAATGAGTTGCACATTTGGAGAACATACATTTTTGTTTTGTATTTTCCAGAGTGTATCTGGAGAATCTCATAAAATGCCCCATGTGTTTTGGCCTTTAGTGTTGTGATTTCTATAGTAAATTTTTCTTTATAGGTCCTGGCTTGTCTACTTGAACTCTTTTGCATCAGAGGCCCTGATTCTCTGGTCCTTTGGGCAGGGAGTCGCTCACTTGGTGTCTTGCAGGCACTCCTTGTGAAGGCAATGGTGTGTGGTCTTAGGAGAAGCCACAGTATTAACAGGTTTGTGTTTTCCTCCAGCACTGAGTTTTGTCATTTCTAATGATGACAATCTATCAGTCCACACAGCTCAAAATGAAGATAAATTGAATTAGTAAACGTGAGTTAAATGACTCATTGGTATGGTTAAACTGTGATCATTTCTTGAGTGTAACCTCACACGTTTGGTGGTGTTAATTGTAAGAGCATTTCATGGGAACATTTGATTTCATAAGCAAACAGAATAAGTTATTAGTTCTCAAAAAAGAAAAAAACCTATGTCAAGGCATGGACTTAGAAAGAATATGCATTTAACTGGCTCAGTTTGCTTCGGCTTATCAAAATGGAAATTGCTTAGAATTTCCCCTTCTTAATTCCAGGTTGTATGGATTTGTAGCTACATGTGCTCAAATCTGTGACATGTCGAAATGGGAGCAGAGATAGGTGCCATCTAGTAAATCTTACTAAGTTGTTGGGAATTGGAGAGGACTGGACAACAGATGACTCTGAGTGTGGTTAAAACGGTGCTCACGGCAGACAGGACCGAGGAAGGGTCGAGGAGCTTAGGAAATGTGCTGGATGGAAGAGCCACAGAACTCCAGACGCAGATGATGCAAGGCTCAATTCAAATATTTTGTGAGATGTAGGCATGCTGTGTAAACTCTTTTTTTTTTTTTTTTTTTTTTTTTTGCCGAAAAGCATGTTTTCTCTCATGTCAGAAATGATCACAGGAATCCTTTTAATATTCATTTAAATAGTTCTTAATTGGCTTCAGTGAGTTTAAAGTTCAGTACGAAGGTGAGATCTAAGCTTACTAATTAGATCGAATGCAGTTTGACTTAAGGAGCAGACTCCATAATTAAAGAATTCCGCATCAAATGTGCATTTCCAAAACATGCCTTTCCTCATCCTGTAGGTTTTAAAAAGATCTCTTCCATTTATCACAAACAGGAATTTTCTCTTACGGAGGATTAAAAAACAAAACAAAACAAGAAAGCCTCTTGTGTGGCTTCTTAAAAACTGACAGTCAGATTCTCCGCGCAGACCCTCGTTTGTCAGTTATTTGCCGTCTTCATTCAGGTTATTCTGCATTTTTCTTCATCCAAGTAGAATTTTGACTTGCCCAGAACGCTAGGATGAACACAAGTTGTTGTCTTGTGTGTCCCCCTGCGAAGTTGTTTGATGCTGTTGAAATGGAAGGCTGAAGTAGAAGGGGGCACTTAAGCAGTGAAGGGTTTTTCTTTGTAAATAATAGATCAAGAACACTGGATGTGTATCTAATGGAGCTGTGTGCGGCCTCGGTTTCAAGGACAGTGCGCGGTTTTAAAAACTGCAACCACCGGCCATCCAGTCTGCAACCTGTGGTCAGTTTTGTGCCTGTGTGTGCCCATGTGTGCCCGTGTGTGTGTGTGTGTGCCCGTGTGTGTGTGTGTGTGTGTGTGTGTGTGTGTGTGTGTTTGTGTGTGTGAACTGTTTTTTCAGATGTCATATTTTATTTCATAAACCTAAAAAACAACGAACTTCAAATAGTAGGAAAGTCACTTCTATATATTTATCTAGCTCCTTGCTGTCAGCGGGCTTTGAAATCGTGCAGTGGTTTAGAGGAGTCAGGTCTGCCTCATTGAAATGTTTAAAAGAGTCTGTTTGGCTGTGGAGTGCTTTGCCAAGAAAAGGGTAGTTAGAGGGAGCCGAAGTGAATGCAGAAATTACTTTGGTGAAGGAGCAGAAAAATTGGGTTGGTTATTTTCTCCAACATTCTGTGTCTTGACAAGTCAATGAACATTTTTATTCTATTATTTTCTTTCCTGTTCTTGGGGTTCACAGATCTGTTCTTGTGTTTGCTACTTTGATCCCTATATTTGAAAATTGCCTCTTTAATACTCCATCAGTGGACTACTGCACATAACTGCTGAAAGCATCATAAAGCTTTGTGCCCCCGAATATGAAGATACTTTCTTGCAGTCTAAATATTATGCATAATTAATATTCCCCATATATGTGAGTGCAGATGCATTCTGCTATCTTAAATGTTTAGTCTGTCTAGAGTATATAGAAAAGTAAACATGAAATGTTGGTGTAAGGAGAACGGAAGTAACAACAGATGCCTTCAATTGTTCCTTAGGAGGCTGCTCGTTACTCTGGATTGAGTCGACCTTTTTTCTAAGAGATGCCCATTCATTTGAGTGCCCCACCTCCCTTTATTAAGGGCTAAAAAGTAATTTCCTAAAATAGGTTTCCAAATAAGTAGAGGTCTAGATAAACAGATTTTTAAACCAAATGTTTTGATTACATATAAAACTATGTGCAGGTGACTGGTGCTCCTGACCACTTAGAAGAAGAGCATGCATCTTCTCACACGGAATTGTAAAGTTGGTTCAGTTTACCCTTGTCCCCCAAATCATTGATTATTGGTTTTAAAGGAAAGTGTGTGTTTTGAGTTTTAACTCTAAAATTCTGGATGTACAAGGAGTTCGTGCAATCAGACCAGAAGCATAGGCAGCTCCTCTGGGACGGTATCTAGAGCATTCCTGTCAGGGTATTGCTTAATGGAAAGACTTAGATTTTAGTTTTCACAGAAAGTGAGATTGGCCATACTGTAGCTCTACCATGTAATTGCTTTTCAGGGAGAAATGCTTGTCTTGAGGAGGAAACAAATAACTTGGGGGACATCAGTTCCTTCTTTTACAATCTTTCACCCCTAAGTATAGCAAATTGCTTCTTTTATTAATTCGGTCCTTACACTACGGCAATGGTTCTGAGGGGAACATGTAATCAGGAGAATGTACTTCCTGTGTCAGATGCTGTAGCCTAAAATACGTTAGTACATTCCTTGAAGAGATTCATATTCTCTCTTGTCTCTCTCTCTTCCTGTCCCTCTCCATCTCTTCCCTCTCTCTCCATCATCCTCCCTCTCTCTCCTCCCAACAAATGCAGCTAATGTAACAGAAATTATAGAAATGGATGCAGTGAATTTTCCCCCTTCTCTCATAGTATGTTTTGGTTGGCTAAGAGAGGGCAAGGGTATTGGAATATGATTATCCCCATTTCAGGAAAAAATTATAATTTTTCATCTTACCAGTTTTCGGCATTCTTTGTGGTACGCGCTTAGTCAATGCCGGGAAAATGTCGTTGTGACAGCTAACAGATATCTCTGCCCTCCATTGTTCAGACATTTTTGTCTTTTGTGACACTAAAGGAGGAACAGGGAAGGGAATAGAAACAACTAAAAAATGTCAAAAGATCAAAAAATCAATGGGCGGCAGGAATGCGATCTGTTTACCAGGGCGTAGCTGCTCTTTCTCTCCTGCCACGAGTCCGTCTGAGGCGGCGTCCGGGGCAGCCACCAAAGTCCAGCCAGCTCCCTCCCTGGGAGATGCCACACTGCACACAAAGTGGGCACATTAGCTGGCTCGCATGCCGCCTGCCCCCACCTCTCCGTAAATAATAAAGGATTGTCTCCTAAGTCTGTATATACAAAGCAAGGGGTTTTGTTTGTTTATTTGGTTGGCTTTTTGTTTTGTTTTTGATGCTGTAATGTTTTTACTCCCAACCACTCCCTGATTGTCTTTAGCTCTGCCCAGCAGACATGTAAAAAGATTGACTAATAGTGTTTTAATTTTCTGGTCAGGGGAGAACTCCTGACCAGAAGGAAGGAAGAAGTTACTGGGAATGAAACTGGTGATCATTTGGAAGATTGTGTGTAAGGGATGAATAATGTGTCTCTACTTGACCAGTGTGGACTTGTTATGAGTTGAGGGAGCCAGTGGGGACAGTTGAGATTTTATTTGAATATCCGTTTCTTAGGGAAATGGGCAGGTAGGCAGGTAGACGGGCCTTGTTAGTTTTATATGGAAGATGCATTGCCAGTTAATTCCACAAAAACTCTCTTGAATTTGTGGCTCTAGACAGTAGTTACCATTTTAATTTTAAAAACTTTTCAACCAGTTGGTTATCTGGGGTGGTGTGTGTGTATTCACCGACACATTTGCCTTAAGCATAATGACAGACCAAGACAAGGGATCGACCGTTCCGGGGGAGATTGCGCTCTGCCGGGGAAGTTTGTTGCAAAGCCTTGTAGTTACTGTTTGATAATAAGGGTGGTCCGGGCTACATATTTTATAAACTTCCTATTAGAGTTGTGGCATGTTATCATAAAACTCAATTGTGATACTTTGTATTACGCTCTGGGATGGAGAGATAGACATAGGATTAAAAAAACAATTTCTAGGCATTTCTAGATGATAAATTTAATTTTCTTTGCTATTTGGAGGTCTTCTTTGAAAATGCAATTGTAATGAACGCATTCAGAACTGGAGAATAGATTTACCCTTGGCTTCAAATAGTCGACGTTATCAGGCGCTGTCATTCCTTCCTTCCTATTTTCGGGCTGCTAATTGATGTTTTTGATGTCAGCAAGAAAATTGAAGAAAATGTCATGTGTGAACCAGTGCGGAAGTTAATAAGATTGACTTCGTTGACAGAATTTACAATGAGAGCAGAGACCGCATAATGGGACCACTGCGAATTCGTGTGCTCTCTTTGGAGTCAAAATTGACACCTCACGCTAGGCCAGTGGTCGATAGGAGAGATGGAACATTTGGGAAAGTTCCTAATCTCATTTTTCCCCCCTTACCTTTTGGTCTCCGATGGTTTTTTAGTTTCTCCACCAGCTGCTTTTCTAGGGGGCTGACGCTGCCGACCACGCCAGGCCCTTAGTTCAGGCTCCTGGTGCCCCCAACAATGCTTGTTTCTTATGCTGTTTTGAGTTTGAAAGCAAAGGAGTCTTAGAAAGGTTAGATCAAGATGCGTCTTAGGGAAGGATATACTAATATCGGTCAGGGTCATTGCAGACGCTCCGGTTGTGTGCAAGAAAAGCCCAAACGCAAATCCTCCCCTGAATAAAAAGATCCTGTTGGTAGTAAGATCAGTCCTTGAACATAACAGAAGGCAGAAAAAGAATAAAGTTCTGAGCCACATGTCTCTGCCCCGGGGAAGGGGGAGGGGGCATTTTGGCCGTGATGCCCCTTAAGGTTTTAATTTTATTATTATTTATCAAGGTTTCAATATAATAGTTTCATTTTCTAGGAGAGTGACAAAGTTTACTGGAGCTGTATGTATAATTATGGATTGGATTAGTTGAGTTTGGTTCAGTGCATCTGATTATCTTCTGGCCTTCAGGGAAATGCGCTAAAACCCTAATATGTCCAGTACCCCCAAGCGGTCTCTTTTTGAAGGCGCCGCACAAAATGTGGTCTCGACCAGCGCTCGGCCTCCAAGGATCTTCAGTGAGAGACATTATTCTTGGAATATCCAATTAATTCCACGGGCAGTGATCAGTTAGCGCTTCTTCCTCCTTTCTCGCCATTTGAAATGCTAACACAATGAATATTTTCTCATTGGTCTGTGTCCCTCGGCTAAGCTGTTGCCGCGGGCTGAGAATTTCATCGACTGATGAGACCAGAGGCTGCGCCAATAAAAGGTTACAGTACGTGATTTGCATGCCAAGTGGGGTTTGGTTTCATGAACTTAAAAGTTCTTTAACTTTTATTTGACTTTTTTTCTTTTGTTCAAAGTAGATTGAGGGGGTAGTGTATTTGTGAGTATCGAAAGTATGAAAATTACCAGGGACCGTAGGCCACAACGATATTATGGACCATAATATGGGAGAGAAGATGGCCTTTGTGTTATTTATTAGCTTTTATGGAAACCAAGCAGAGCAACCTCAAGATCAAGTCAACAGAAAGAAGTTTTGCGAATGTCACAAGCTGGCATTGAGTCCCGCTAGACCCTTCAATAGTTTGACATTTGGGGATGGTACTGGAAAGACTACCTTGTAGCACATACAATGGCATTTGGAATGACTAGGGAGCCATTGAGCAGGACATCTGGAGGAAGAAGAGATGTCCTTTGCTTTGGAGTGGTTGGTAAGCAGTCTTGGATACCAGGGCTACTACTATTTCTAGAGACCCTTCAGAGGCAGAGCATCCTCTATTTTCAAGGGTATATGGAGGTTATTGTAGACATTGAGTTACATCCAGCCCAAGAAGATGCCCAACAAACTCAGCACATGCTCACTGGAGGATGCTAACGGCATGATAGATGAGACCATAACCAACAGGGCCCTAGCTTCAGGAGTGGTTCCCTTCTACACAAAGCCCTGGGAAATATGGAGCCAATAGCAGCGCTCATTGACATCTGACTGTGTCTTCCGTGGTATCTTTTTCATCTTCTAGAATCTTCCAAATAAGGATTTTTACGAAGTTGGGAGGCTCCTCATTGATGTAAAACTATCAGAGGTGTCTTCTTGTCTCAGCAGTACTGTTTGACAATGGCGTGGGGCAGCAGTGGTGCTAAAATAAAGAATGCTCTGTCTCTCTGCAGAGTGTGTGGGGTGGGGTGGGGGGGTAGGAGGCTGAAGGAACGGACAGCGTTAGCTTCAGACCACTGTCATCTTCCAGTCCCGGTAATATTGCTGGAGACTTGACAGATTTCCGTTGAATGAAAAATCATGATACCTTTACCTAAATCGTTAGCAAAAGGGAGCTGGCAGGGATCAGGACAGAGGGCCTTTCCTCTCTTCCTCCCCTCCCGCCCTCTTCCTTCCTTCCTCCCTTCCTTCTTCCTTCCTTTCCTGGCTGTCTGTGAGGAGCGAAGCAGGTGGCTCCCTGTGGCTGACTTTTCATGACAACATGCCATTAGAAATTGCCGTCCCGTTGATCAATCCTCTCGACATGACAGGTTTGCCGCAAGGCCTGGCTCTTTGAGCCAGCACTGTGCCTTTTCCCTCCTTTTTTCCTGCACTAATTGGTGAAAGTTTTTTTACTGTGCTAGTGGCAGAGGAAATTCTTTTGAACGTTGTCACAATCAAGTGTTGACTTCTTTAGACTTGCAGGTAGATTAAGTGACTATCAACATGGGGGGGGCACCAATGCAGTCACTTCCACCACCACCATTTCGTGATTTGAGTGCATTGCAAAACCAACTAATTGGATTTACACCCCCAACATGCGTGTGCACGCGTGCACGCACGACTGAAGGCAAGTATTAAGATTACAGCCCTTTTAAACTCCCATTATCTTTTGCCATGGGGTGGGGACAGCCCTGCTGTTTGAAATGGGGAGCACATGTTGCCATATTGATTGAGGAAAATACATCCATTACTTTCTTCCTATAATTAATAGTTTCGGAACAACCAGAACCCAAATGCTATATAGCACGCTATTAATCAAAGGGTCACATACGACTCCTGACTGTAAAGTTTGTTTTCCTAGAAACTACCCGTGTTAGTGTGTCCAAAATCAGCACACCAAGACTTGCTTGCTGAAGCATTTGTTCTCTAGTATTGATTCTTTACTCAGGTATCAGGAAGCTTACACTTTCTGTTCTGGCTAAATATCAGGTTATTTTTCAACCTGCAATATACTAACCCGTTTTGTGTTTTATAAATCACATTGAAATTGAATTAATATTAACACATCTTTGAGTGTGAGCTCTATTTTTATTTACTGTGATTCAAAATATTTGCTGGGAACTTGCACAAGTGAGCAGTGCTTAAGTACATACTACTCGGCAAAGAAAAAAAACGGCTTTTAGATTCAGAGCTGTTGAGATGGTTCACACGAGGAGGTGGATTTGAAAGGGCTGTTTCACAGAGTCTGTGGACTACATTGCTAGTCTTGCCTGTGTTGTTACGGCAGGTGATTCTTAATTGGAAAACAGTAGCAGAGAGTGTGAAATCCCACAACTTTGTGGATTTGTGGTCCTCCCCCCCCCAAATTCTACGTAAAAATAAAAGGTTTTTTTTTTTTTTTTTTTTTTTTTTTTTTTTTTGTATTGACCATTATAGGTACATAGTAACCACGCTCAGAAGAAGGCTGCTTCTGTTCTTAGGTAGTTATTGACAGGAGATGACAGCTATAGGAAAAGGTGTCACTAAGATTGTTAGGAACATTTTTAGTAAATTAGGCTTATGTGCAAAACGGGAAGGTGAGGGAACATAGTGAAGGGTTGTCCAGAATTACCCAGGCCTGGGACTCCCTGAGTGACCATAATCGCCCAGTGGTGATGTTGTAGGAGAGAGGATAACAGAGAGCCCGATTGCAGAAAGCAGCAGTTCATGTAATTAATGTTGCCATTGTAAAAATCATTTGTAAAATTTGCATTATTAACATTATCAAGTCACTAGTTGGTGATACATCAGACATGATGAGAGTGAAGGGCAGCTTAGGGAGAACTGGGTTTTAAACCCTCAGTAGATCGGAGTTAGGATCAAAGGCGCTTGCTTTATGTGGCTGTGCTCGACTTTGAAGTCAGGACTGCACCTACAGCACTCATTTCATCAAGTTCACTGGTGTCTTAATAGCAGATCAATAAGTTTCAAAGTCGGAGAGTTAATTTGATACTAGTGCTGATGTGGTCGTGCTGGGGAAGCCGGAGAGGCAGAGAAGGCTGCCTATTAGCAACTCCGGTACAGAGCACACAAAGATGCAGATTAAGGATGTGTGCATGCCCATGAAAAGGCAGTCTCCGGTCGCAAATGGGGAAGCTGAGGATGGATAAAGCAAGGGGTCCTTAATTTAGACATCTCAGATTGTTTGGGAAGCTAGTCTGTCCTTGTAAAAATCTGTGGTGAGATTCACGCATGGATGTGTTTGCATAGGTCTCTGTTTGGTATAGATCGTGAGCAATGCATGCACAGGCCTTTCTAAGTAGGGGTTTCAGGGCCCCACATTTTATTGCATGAAGTCCATTCATAGATTTTATGGCACAGTATGGGGAAGAAAAGGGAATAATCTATTTGTGGTTTTTGAAAGCCACTTTGAAGGTATGCTTACATCACAGGGATGATATTTATCTGTTTTTAAAGTTACATTAGAAATATCTCTTGACTATAATAATAGATACATATTCATTATTTGATATGAGGCCAAATTTAACACCCCCCCCCACTCAAAAAAAAGAAAAAAGAATTGTTCAGAATAAGTCTTAACCTCCAGTCCTGTTCCTTCATTATAGCCTGGCTCCATGTGCGTTCAGACTATGGGATTCTTTACAGAACCGTGTCCCCCCCCCCACCCCCCCCACGCACACATTTTGTTTCAGTTCTCCCCACTTAGGAAGGTGGTACATTTTGATAATCCGTTCTAAAGGCTTGTCAGACATAAAGAAACCGGTAGATAAAGCCGTGGTAAATTGAAAGAGGGAAGAGGAGAAGTTGGGGCAAGTGGCATGTTTGTATGTGTGTTTGGTAGTTCTCATGGTTTTTGGCGATTTTGCTTGGGTCCTTCTAATGGGATAAGCACAAACAATTGTGGAGTATGTGATAGAGATGACATTGGTAGCCACTGCAGGAGTGGGGGATGCCAGGATGCTTTTTTTGGTGAAAGGGAATGCTGTAAAGACACAGAGTTCAAAGATGTGAATCATAAGAAAGTAAAACCTTTTTAAAAAATTGTGCAGTAAGAACTTTGGCATCTGATGTTCAGCACAGGCCTCCCAGCATCGAAGGTCAGATTCACACCCTTTTCGAACAAAACTCTAATTTAGAATGTTCATCTAAGGGTTGATAATGGCATTAGAAGGCCAGTGGGGTGGTCAGTGGGTGTTGAAGATTAGCTCTGTGGTCAGGGTGGCTTTACCTAGACCCCCGCGATTCACTGGGTAGATTAACCATCACATCTGTCATTTTATCCCTTTTACCACATTTAAAAAAGAAAAAGGGGGTGGAAATATCGTCTCGAAGACAATTTATGTGGAGCAAACCAGTGAGGCACACTCCGCCTAAAACGCTAAGAAATTGCTACATATGTGTCTGTCTATACGTATAATTTCTTTATGCACCATGTCAGTCCGCATGGCAGAGAGACATAGGTGTTGAAATGATATGGGTGAATTCAAATAAGTTGGTTATACCAGGTAAGCTACAAGTTTTTACCCTTAATTCCTTTTAATCAGTCTTTTGCCTGCTTGTAGAGAAAGTGTTGTGTGGTCGTGATCTCCTGAGCTGTTTGCTGTTGAGCTGACTGTTCATTTCATTAAGTTGCTGTTAGTTATTTCTGATAAAACTTTCATTACCACTGTGCATGTGTACCCCAAATTAGGCAGGCTTGGCTCCTAAGGAGCACGGAGCGAACTGTTTGTAATGGCGTTTCTGGATGTGTTGTGGGTACCAGGGGCTTTCTCTGACTTGGGTTGTTTCCTGGGTGCTGGCGGTGAAAAGATGTCACTGTGAAAGGGAACTTCAGAGTTTCTGCAAATGTAATGGTTCATCCTGAATAAAGTGAGAGAGACAGGGCTCGGAATCTGGGGAATAAGGGGCGAAGGAGCCGTGCTGATGAAGGTGTCTCTTGTCAGATTTGTGTAGAATTATTTACTGTGCTGTCTTTCCTGAGCCGCCACAGTAAAAGTGAAGACATGGAAAATTATCCCAGATGGGACGAACTGCTCATTCTCTGTTCTTTTTTTTAAAAAAGGAAAAGATTTCGAGGGGAAAAGTCTTTTTCTTTAGAACAGAGTGAATAAACTCTGGACAGCTGTCGAAAGATACGCCGTCTGCATTTTTTTTTTTTTTTTAAATTTAGCTTCCACCATAACTAAATAGCTTGAATGGTACATCTTTTCTCTTTTTCCCCTTCATACATAATGATCTCTACTTCATTAAAAGCGTATTAATCTGGTTCCCAGTCTCTTGGGAGACACCTTAAGATGATGATATTGTGGGTTTTTTCCCCCCGAATTGTTTAAAAAAAAAATTCTAGCAGATTTGGTCCCTGTCAGTCAGAAATAATTGTGTTCTTAATCTTGTCCCTGATGGGTGACTTGGAGTTCAGCAACGGACCGGCTCCAATGACAAATACAGTATTAATATTCATTAACTGCTTTGACAATGCTAATTTTGATGCAGTAGTAAAGGGCCTTCCAAAGTTAGCGGCCAAAGCATCAGAGCTGCGCAAGGTGGCAAGATAATTTGTGCTGGTTTGCTGAGCTGAAGGCTTTTAAAGTCTATAGCAAAAAGCTAGGTACCACAAACAAAAAAGAGAAAGGGGGAAAAGTTCTGAAGCATTGGAAGGCAGGGCTGCGGAAATAATACGATCACAGTCCGCTAAAAAATTTGACACCTCTGATGCAGTTTCTTTGAGTGAAATTTCTACAAAGTTGCAACAAAAAAAGCATAGCATGGTAAGTCAGCACATTCTTGATTTTGTTTAATCTTTTTGATCTTTTCAATTATCGCTATTTGAAGATCAATAGTCATTTTTTCCTACTATGCTTAGAAGATGCGCAGCCGTGCTTTAATATGTGTTAAGACCATTTGCTTTAAAGAAGCACATCCACAAGTTTTGGTAGTTTTTTTTTTTTTTCTTTCTTTCTTTTTTAAAGTTAGTCATGAAAACTGTTATACAGTGTATCCTTGTGAATTCTCTTACAGAGGAGTGTTTTTAATAATCTATTTTGGTTTTTGTATTCCCTCCACCACAAAAAGTAGAATTGAGTGAGTTAATTAAGATCTGAATGTTGTCAAGAATTTTATAGCATTCTTTCAGGTGGGGGGACCTTGGGAGTGAAGTAGTACTCCAACTTTATCTAAATTCAGCTCGCTTCCTCCCCTTCTTTTTCTGAATGGCATCAGATAGCTATTAAAGCTTAATTTCGCCGGAGATCTGCAGAGCGTTACTTTCACTAACTTAGGTGAACTCGCTCGGATTATTGAAATTGCTTTTATGCTTGCCAAGTCGGCAAACAAAATATCAGGCTTTGTTCTTTTGATTGAATGCTGGGTTGGGGGGAAAAAGAGAAGAGTGAAAAAGCCCGGCCTTTTTTTTTTTTTTATAACGCCCCCTCCCTCTTCTGGGGGTGGATTGTTGTGGAACCGGGGGAGATCCCGGTTATTGTGCGCTTCTCCGTGAATGGAACTGAGCCTGAGCATCCCGCGCGGCACGGCTGCTGCGGGCCGCTCCTGGGAGCTGCCGGCGCTGCGCGGGCTGCAGGGCGGGTGCTGCCCTCCAGCGGGCCCGGGCCATCCGTGCGGCAGCATGCCCGCGAGCCGGTGGTGGCAAGGACAGCGCGGCGACCCCTAGATGGTAAGCGATGTGCCCCAAGTGCCCAGCCTTGCATGCTCTGTGCCCAGACCAGGCCATACCCGCTGTCACTGCGCAGTAACTTTAAGATTGGTGCACTTTGACTGGTAAGGTGCAGATGGATGGAGTCGATTTATTTTAGTCTCTTTAAAAACAACGACAAAGGTTAAAGAAAGAAAAGACGGAGAGAGAAGGAAGGAAGGAAGGAAGGAAGGAAGGAAGGAAGGAAGGAAGGAAGGAAGGGAGGGTACCTTTTCATTTCACACTATTATTGTTCAATTTGGAAGTATCTGCACTTAGAAGGTATCCATTCCCTTCACTCACCAAGTTAAAGCGACAGCCTCCACCCCCCTCAGCCCCCTCCTTCCCCGTGTAAGTATTCTTGTAAAGTGCATCTACTTCCACCTTTTCATGTAGGAATATGCAGGGTTTGGAGTAATAGCACATCTTTCCTATAGATAAATGTTTCCTAATGTCTGTTTAATCCTCTAAAGTTGGTTTCCTGTCCTAGTAATTTCCCTGTTCTGGCATCTTAAACCTCTTTATTTAAAACAACAAAACAAACTTTGCCTGGAGACGGGGATGGGGGGATGTGAATGGACAGTCTCTGGACAATCCTGCTTCACTTCTCCACGGGATGTTATATAAACGCCATGCTAAAAAGGACTGTTCTCTGCTTTTAGTTTGACAGAGTTTTTTTAATTAATTAATAATTAATTTATCCTCCCTCCCCCCTTGCTAATTCACCCCAACTTTGCAGCAGGCTTTACCCTTCTGCTTTTTTTTAATGGAATGTTCTAAGCAGGGGTGTGTATTTGACAAGTCAGGGTGCTTTAGGGATGAGGTCTGGACAGTGCCACGGAACACCAAATCACCCTGAAGGAGTTTCGTAGGAGTTCTCAGTCTGAAGAGAATTGAGAGACCCATTTTCTGGTTAAGGGGGAAGAAACTGGAATCGGGTTGGCTCTTTTCGTGTTTCCTTTTCTCTTGTCCTTGGAAAAATCCGGGAAGTAAATTCCTAGCCCAAGTTCCCGTGATGTTTGCTGCACTTTTGAAGTGATCGTTGCTGGGTGATCAGAGCCTGTCCATCAGCAGATAGAGAACTTGCAGTTTACTTAAGAAATTGCGAGAGCCACAAAGGCCGCGGGCGGCCGGGAGTGTGGTGGTCTGGGTGAATAGAGGGAGGGAAGGTAATTAGGGACTGTGCGGCCGGGGCTTTTTACTTGTCAGACTGCAAGCTCTTTGCTTTTGTTGCCGCCATGTAAAGGGGAATGGCAGGGTTTTGTTTTGGTGTTAAGGGCCTTCAAGATTGCTGCTCCACACTTAGGCAAGAAGGCTAGATAAGTCCAGGAAGAGGCCACAGAGTAGGATTTAAAAAACAAAAAACAAAACCCCAAGAGAATAGAAAATGAAGAAATCCTACTTTTTTGTTAGCGTTAAGCCTTCCAGTGTTTTGGTTGATTCCTTGGGGGGGGGGCAGCGGTAAGGGGGATTAACTTGCTCCTGTGTATTAACAGATTGCTTAAAGACCTACAGTCCTGTGGCCTTGGAGATAAACAGCTGGCCAGTCGGGCAGTCCGTGCAATGAAGGGAAACCAACTCCTTCATTAAAGTCAGGTGTCCTGAGTCCAGAAAACCAAATCTCGGCCACTAGTCATGCTAACCCAGGATGGTTTCCTGCCTGCTTGCAGACTAGAGCTGTGTTTGCTTTTGAAGAGCATGAGATAATTCTGCAGTTCAGTCGTTAGACATTCTGCTGTGTGACTGTGACTCAGCACCACCCTGGGCAGCCAACCTCCCCACTCTCTCCCACCCACCCCACCCCCCATATGCAAAGGGGACCATTTTAGGCCTGTTCTATCTGAAGGTCTCAACTCGAATTAGGTTAAGCTCGTACCAATGTCCCCGACCCCGGATCCTTTGAAAGCCCCAGGAAAAGTAAGTCAGGTGCTCCCCTTTCCTTTTGCTTCTGCTTGCCCTGTCTCTCTTCCCTCTTCCTGGGAGAAAGCTCGCATGCCCATCTGCTAGCCAGAGGTCTGGCTTGCAATGCCACTGGTGCAGGGCGTCCTCTTTCTCCTGCCTGCCAGGAGGTCATCTGAAAATCCGGCGGCCGCATACTCTGGGAAGGAAGAGAGGATGGGGACAAGTGGCAGGCAAGGCCTCACAAGGTGTCACTTTTGTGTCATCGTGACAAGAAAGTATACTTTCTTCCTCCCTCCCTCTCTCCCTCTGCAGCCCTCTCCCTAAGAAATTTATTTTGAGGGATTTGACAATCTTGCAGATAAAGTGCCTGCCTACTGCGTTGGTTGATCATTTTCCCTCATGGCTGACCGGAATTCCTTTGCTACTCTTAGCTCTGTCCCTGCCGCCCAAGGTGAGGGAGGGGGACTTCTCTTAGGTGTCCTGAGCTGGTTGGGGAGAATGGGCCTTCCCCTCCTTCCTTCATGGATCCTGGAGGAGTAAAGGTTAGGAAGTAGAGGGATGCTCACATTAAAAAAAAAAAAAAAATGAAGTTGCAGCCAGCTGAATTAGATAACTAAGTGTTTTTAAAATTGTTTAAGCGTTTTTGTTTCAGGGAGGGTGTTGGGGGAAGGACCCGCAAAGCAGTCCTGTGCAGAACAAGTGAGTGTGTAGAAAGCATTCTCGGGCTTTTAAGGTGCAGTTTTTCAGCTCTTTAAGTGAGCTGTATAAAGGGGGGGGGGGCTAGGAGGAAAAAGAAAAGTGAGAGACGCTGGGAGGGAGGAAGAAAAACACCGGTCCAGTCCCATCTTGAAGGTACAGAGAAAGTTGTTGTTTTGTTTTTGGTTTTTTTTTCCTTTTTCTTTTCTTTCTCGAGTGGAGAGAGGGCAGGACAGAGCTGTTATGTACCCCAGGGATGCAGTGTTAGTGGGAATGGAGGATCTGAGTGGGAAGGGA
The DNA here is from genome assembly GCF_949786415.1 of Peromyscus eremicus. Lineage (NCBI taxonomy): Eukaryota > Metazoa > Chordata > Mammalia > Rodentia > Cricetidae > Peromyscus > Peromyscus eremicus. Next base: position 5,729,366 of record NC_081416.1, on the reverse strand, counting down.
GGAGCAGTGGCCCCCGGGGTCTCTCTCTTGCAGCAGTTGGGCGCATGGCACCTCAATTTGAATTGCTGGGTGAGTAGTGGTGTGTGTGTGTGTGTGTGTGTGTGTGTGTGTGTGTGGTGTCCACACTCATGGTCTTGACCATGAGACCAGTGCTTCCTTTTCTTCTTTAAAAGACTTAAAACAAAAACCCTCAGACAATGGGAAGCGGGACAGAACAAGAATGAGTGGTCAGCACAGGCTGTGCCCTATCCCTGTGGAATTTTGCAGCATCCTTTTGGGGGAGAGGAGAAAGGGTTAAAAAGAAGATGGGGAGGAGAGAAAGTCTGACTTTCATCCCAGTTCTTACAGCTGATAGCAAGTGAACTGTGGCTGCACCCACCACAGAGGCCTGCTACCATAGGCAGAGAAGAAGGAAAGCGGCCTGCCCCCTGCGGGGACCGTGCCTTCCTTCCCAGGCGCGGGGCTACTGCTCAGGAGTGTTACGGTTTCATTTTTAACCATAACTTTCTGTTGCTCTGTCTTTGGTTGTTTTAGATGATGGCCTCTCCAGGCCCTGGTGTTGTTGCTGGTGGTGTTTGTATTTTCCAAATTTAATAAAAGATTGTTTTGGAAAGCTGGTGGTGGGGCCAGTGACAGCTCCTGTTGGCGATAAGAGCAAGATCTTCTGCAGCGTGGATCCAGGGTCTCGGATGCTCTGTGATCCACTCCAGCTGTGCGCTCACGTTTTCATAAGCAATGAGGATTTTTTTTGAACCTGCAGGCAATTCTTTCATTATCTCTATAATTACTACAATTATTTTTGTTGGCAAGTGGCCAAATAAAAATACTTGAGTGACTGACCAGGTCAGACTGAAAAAAAATTTTTTTTTTCTGAGAGAAATGAAGCATTATATAGACTATGAGAATTTCTGTTAAAAATTGATTGTCATATTAAAGGCCAACTTGGTAAATGGTTGCTGAAGCGGAGCACAAAGCAATAACACATGTAAGCCTTCTTTCTGCCGCTTCCCAGTTCAGCCTAGTTGCGAAAATTGTCAAGAATTGCAGGGACGGGGTGCTGGATGATACTGTGTGAGTAGTCTTATAAATTTCCCACCCGAGTGGCAAGATTCCTGCCACACCTCTGTCCCTTGTTTGCACAAATAACTTAGAACTTGGTTGTACTGTGGCTCAGGAGGGTTAACTTCCGTGCTGAGAGAAGGGACTTGCCTTTCGGAGGCAGATTCTCAGCTCTCAGGATCAGACATCACAGCTGTTGCGTTGTCTTAGCAGACTGCTCTACCAGCATTTTCTGGAAGCAGCCGAGATGGCAGCCTTGCCTTCTCAGGGAAAGCTCCCTTGGTGCTTTGGAGTTGGTGGGGAGCCAGACTGAGCTGTGTTCTGGAATTCTTTCTATAATACTGTGGGACGTGGTGGAATCTTGTTAGACTATCCAATGGCATGCATACTGTTACCCGCATTGGAGGACTCAAAATGTGAACATTGCTCATCCCCATAGACTCCCCCCAAACCATCCTATAGTCACAGGGAGCAGACACCCCGATTGTTTCTGCTTGGTCCATAGTGACTCCGGGTCATTTCCATGGGTTCATTTCTTCAATCTACATGCCCTTAAAAAGAAAGGATGCTGAAGTCTGAGACATTAGCAGGGCAAATGGAGCAGCCACCACCCCCCATTTGTCTTCCTTCTTTATGTACGCGCAGACTCTTCCTGAATCCCTGAGTCTGGGTTTGTGTTTGCTGGGCCACATGATGAGGTCTTCCTCCTCTAGGATATCTCTCCTGCTGTTTTCCAGGGAGAAAATGTCCTTCTTTCTGAGGGAAACAACTGCTTCTTGAGCTCTATGGAGCAAACATGTTTTTTTAAACACAGATCTAAATTCCTAAGTTAGGCCCTGGTGTGGGAGCTGTACGCAGCGAAAGGCATTTTCAGGCAGCTGTCCCTTGTAAGTAAACTCAGAAGGTGGCATCAGGTTTTGTTCCTTACTTTCCTAAACTTCTCAGGATATAACAACGATTATGCACTTAAAATTTACTCTCAATCAAAATGGGTGATTTCCTTTCCATTGTGTTTAGGGACCCCAGGTCTTGGGATTCTTATGTTCGGGGATGGTGGCCTGGAAGTCGTTATTGTATTTTAAAGTTGTTTCACATCGGAGCATTTGGAGGACTTCGCTTGGAATAGGTTAGATTTATTCCTGGCTCTTCTAGAAACAGCTGTATCCTCTTACCCAGTTCCCAAACATTCTCCACACACCCAGACGCCCAGCAAGATTGATTATGCTAACGCTAATCATTTAATACCCAAGTAGTGGAGAAATATTTGGTGGGAGGGTGGAGGTCGCAAATTCCTGGGGAATTACTTAGGGGTGAAGTGGCTGCTCCTTTAGCTCTGAGACCTGTGGAGGACTAGAGCAGTCCACGGACCCTGCTAAGAAGGGATGGTGCTGGAGAGAGGCAGGCAGGAGGGAGACCCTGGAAACCTGGCCTGGACCAGTGGGCCAAAGCTTACGTGTGCAAATGTTTTAAGGGTTAGCTGGGGGAGGCACCAAGATGTTTTCTTTTTTATTGGAAAATAAATGAGAATGAGTGGCAATAAATTATGTTTAATGAACTTAACTGGGAGGGATTGTTCAAGAGCCTGGGAAAGCACAGCTTGACTGGGTGGACCTGCGTGCAGTTTGCACAAAGCCGAACACCTGGAGCACAGCTCTATTTTCTAGGTTTGAACCTTCCTTGGCTTGTGCACCCCAACACTACTGCTCCCCATCTCCTTTTCAGGTATTACAAAAAAGGTCACCAGAAACTGCTGAATTTGACTCTCTAGGCTCTCTGCTATTGAGACTGGCTGTCTGTTTGGTGTGTTAGCAGTTGGGTGGTTATGGAGTAGGAAGGCCCCCCTCTCGTCCAACAAAGGCAAGGTCTGAGGATGGTTTGAGCTAGCGCAGTGCATGTGCACCTGTGTGAGACTCTCAAGGAGGCAGACTGCACGTCGGCCCTCTCTCTGCCTTTCCTGCCCAGTCATTTCCTTGTAAGGAGAATGTTAATGCCTATGAATCCATGAGAAACTATGAGTCGGCAGAATTTTATAGCCAGCAGGGGAATCTTCATGGTTCCTCTTCTTGCTGTCTAAATGGACTTGAGATAGAGAGAGACGGAGACAGAGACATGGATGGTCTACAGAGCAAATAAGCGACACCAGCTATCACCTGAGCTCTCAGTATGGAAGATGAGATTTTGCCTCCTGGTGGGTAGGTACTTGGCACAGCACTGGCCAGACATCCAGGCTGTGCATGGTCGATGCTGCTGGCCATTTGTCTTCCTCATCTCATGGGCAGATCTCTTTCCACCCTGTTTTTCCTTGTAAAACTCAGACTTAGAGAACCCTTCCTTGCCTCTTTCATTTGTTGCTCTCGATAGCGGTGCGGTAGCTATCAATAGACACCTTGTACACAACCACGATGCACGACTAGCCAGGGGCAAAGCCCCTCAGCCGAAAAGAACAACACGCAGCTTGTGGCCACAGTGCTGGGTCATCCTGGCTGGGCTTCTCCTGGCTGAGGGGGAGATGCGAAGTGTTCTGAAGAAGCCTGTTTAGAGTGAAGAAGGCCAAGCTTTCCATGTTAGATATGAGAGGTTCGAAGGATGCAAGATGCTGGCCTGCTGAGTTGGGCTGAGGCAGCAGGCGCATTTCCCGGGAACCTTTCTTACAGCAGTACATCTTACATAGGGTGTTGCTTGCTGTCTGATGTGCCAGTTGTTGGGCAGCCGAGTCGTACTGGCTGACTGTCCTACCACCTTCTAGTGCAAGGCCTGAGAAAAACAGGATTAGCACAACTGCCAAAGAGTGTTGGTGACTAGGAACAGCAACTTCCCCTTCGGCTCACCCCAGCCCCTCCTCCTCACCAGCACTCTGTGTTGCCACTGATGAGGCGTGTATGAAGGCTTAACTGGGCTCTATTGGGTTCAACACAGCCAGTGTAGACAGAAAAATGGGTGACTACACTAATGAACCCCGTTTGCACGTAAGCCTGGAGTGCCCTGAGGCAGATGGGTCGTGTGGAACCACTGCACACCTCCGGTATCCACACTGAGCAGTGGAAAAGGCTGGCAGTGCCCTGGGTTGTTTGTTTTGTTATGCTGGGCTGGGCTCCTTGCAGGCACTTTCTGGCCCCATTTTCCTCCTGCAGCAAGAAGGGGCCATGGGGACTATTGAAGAGGAGGCTCCATGTGTTCCCACTGTCTTTGATTAATAGGTTGCAGAAGTGAATGATGAGCTCCCAGGCCCTTTACGCGTACTCCCAGTTCTAGGAGGTTGAGGGGTTAGGGTTAGAGGGTGATTGGTAGAGGGATCCAGAAGGTCCCGATTTCTGAGCAGGGTTTGGAGGGTTGTATGGGTGCCTGGCAATGGTCAAAATGCTGAACACTAAACCTGAGGGGTCTTGAGAGGTCAAAGGTCATCCACAGAGTCACTCCCCCACTGTAGCTGGATGAATACTCCCGTGGGTGAAAAGGCTTTGTGTGTTCTGACGGCCATTGAAGAATCTTTTCTACATGACTTAACTATGCAGTGCTCACACCCATGGCGTTTAATGAAGGAAATAGGGGGAGCCTCGCCTGGAGGGCTGTGAGTCTGTCCAGGTAGCAAGCATACAGCACCAGTGACTGGAAGTCAGCTGAAGAGATCTGGGTTCCTTTCTATACACAGTGTTTGCCTCCTTTAATGATTTCAGGGTTTTAGATAGTTTGTCTATTCTCTGGTTTCTTGTAAGCCCAGAACTAGCCACACACAGCTTTGTCACCAGAACTCTGTCGGGGCCTCATTGTATTTGGGAAGCAGAGGCAGCCTATCCAAAGCCCTGGTTGTTCCCACCTCCGCTAACCGGCCCCATGCTGGAAAAGCCCCTCTGAATGAAGCCAGTCAGTACAAGGGCTTGCTTGGTGAGGTCAGGGGGCCTGGAGCACTCCCGACTGCATTTGGTGACTGATTTCCTCTCGGTCCGGAAGCATCTGTGTCTAGGGAAGGTTGACATAGGCTGATCTCACAGGCTGCCTCTCACTCACTCCGTCAAAACGGCAGTTACTGCCCCCCCCCCCCCCCCCGAGTTCCAGTCTACAGGGATTTCTGAAGTAGCTGTGCATTAGAATGGTGGAGGAATTGTGGGTGCCACAAGGTTTGGAAACACCATTCTACCTAGGTGTGTAAGAAATACATGTTCACCTACTGTGTGGGACAAATAACAGAGGCCAGTTCGTACGTGTGCTGTGTGGCTGCACTGAATGAATGTGACTCATGTTCAGTGGTGCACATCTGTGCCCTAAGAAGCTGGGGCAGCTCCGAGCTGCTCTGGGATGGTGACAGGGCTTTGGTATAGCCGTTGGTTGGTCCCTTTCTTGCTCTGGGACCAGCAAGATAAGTTACTTAAAATGGCTGCATGGGTGAGTTTCTGGTTGCAGTGTGCCAGAATGTGTCAACAGCTTTGAAATTATGTAGAGTATCTTACGGATACTTGGGTTCTATTTATTGGGATTTTTTGGTGTCACAGACATGCATAGCTTTGTCAAGTTCTGAAGGGGTTAGAAACTGGTAATAGGCTCTTCCCTGAATCATCCCTGACTGTTACTACCATGACCTTGAACATTAGTTAGCTGCCATAGATTTTTGTAACCTAGGTTCTTTTACAGATATACCGCAGTAAAGCAGCTACCTAAAGGACAGTGGGGTTTATGGTACAGTTGGTTGCCTTAAAATTTGGACTCTTGTCTATGAAAAAAGGTAAGGGTTGGTGTAGAAATATCGTCATAGCAGGCAGTTTAATCCCCCTTCCCTCCCAGTTCTGACTGCTGCTTTAGTTTAGTCCCCATGATGCGCTTCCGGAAGCTTGACTGACTCTCCCCAGTGAAATGACTGTTCTCTCAATCCTAGAGTGAGCACGGGCCTTGAAGGTCTCCTGAAGGAGTGAGAGCTGCTCAGAGAGAAGGGAGAATGCCCTGACTGTTTGAATACCTGTCTCGTTTCTGCCACCCCACTTTACAGGTTCTCATCGTGATGCTAGAGGACCTGTTTATCTCCAAGTGTTTTGTTTGTTTGTATTTGTTTTGTTATGTTTTTTATTGTGAGATCCTCCATGACAGTCTCATCATTGGCACAGTAAAGTGATTTTTTTCCCCATGAGCTATTTGAATATATTTGTCAAATACCGCATTTTTAAGAAGGGTGTGTGATTGGGGTAGGGTGGTTGAAGATCATCCATGCTCCTATATCTAGGTGATGATTTCCTTCCCATGCAACGAAGGGCATGTTCTGAAGCTGTCTGATGGTACTAGCCTAGTGGTTGCCCGGTGTCATTTATATTGTCTAGAGTGCATTTTGCCAAGTCCCTTTGTATTTATTGTGTGTGCCTGCCTCTGTGTAGGGCACTATGAGTCCATGATCTTATTCAATCTTCATAGCCCTGCAGGACACACATAGTACTTACCTGGAGGCAGAAATGAAGGAGACTGAGGGAGTGGAGGGAAGGAAGAGGCTAGGGACGGGAGACACTGCTCGGCCAGGCCAGTGAAGCAGAATCTCCATCCCGGTCCTCCTGAAATTCACAGTTCTCATGCTCAGTCTCTGAGAAGCCAGCATAAAAACCATCTTACAGACACTGCTGTGACTGAGGTGGTGTCTGCAAGAGCTTTGGACTGAGTGTGAGGACCATCCAGCAGACATCTCTGATTCTGAGTAGACAGCACTGGTGGAGCCCAGTCCTTCCAGAAACCAGGTCCTACGGTTGATTGGCTCTGTCGTGTTCTATCACATGTAACCTCAGTTTGGTGACTGTCACGTGATCTTTGAGATGGCACCTACTTGCTATAACAGGCCGGACATTGCAGCATTTAAAGTTCCCAGAAGGCATAGCCCTTGTCTCTCAGGATAAGTATAGTGTGGGCCAGGAGAGGTGTGCACTCCCACTCCAGGGATGGGAAGAGTGCGATGTGGAGAGATCGGACCTTGGGATCCAAGGCTAGAGAGACACAGGTGTTTACAAGAAGAAAACCCTTTGTTGTAAAGGATCCAGGTATTGGCAGGTTGTGTGGGGCAGCAGATAGGCCCTGCCTTCTGCATATTTGATCCTGGTGTTCTTCCTCACTTGAGAACAGGCCAGCCTGGATAGACAGTTGGTCATGCAGTTTCTGAGGACCTGCTGGCTACATAGTCAAGGTCATGGCCTACTAAGACTTCCATTCCACTCCTAAAGTCAGGTAGCGCCTAAAGCTTCCATTTGTCTTCCACCCTCTCCACCTCCATCTCTCCAACACTGCTGGAGGGTGTTGTCTGTGCAGAAGAAAAGAACCGTCCAGGCTCTCGAATGATAGCGGAGCACTGGCAGCAGTCACTGAGTTCATCCTCGTTAAAGTTGTCTGGAGAACTAGGCCCTCACCTGTCTTACTGTCACCAAATGCTGTTGTCTTCTTTCCTGTACCCAGAGAGAAGGAAGGTTCCCTCACGTTCCCCATTAGTCCTGCCTGGAAGATCCCTTGGGATTGGTGACAGGACCACCATGATTAATCCTGCTTGGAAGATCCCTTGGGATTGGTGACAGGACCACGGTGTCTCCTGCCAACTCTTTGCTAACCATGACAATGATAATGAAGCACCACAGTTAATAAACGTGCCATGTGTTAGGTCTGTGCAAGCCTTCCCCGCGTGTTCTCTGAGAACAAGGGCTTGATTCAGGTGCAGAAGCCACACTTTGGCCTCTAGGCTGTGTGGCTCTTGAGCCTCCTGGGTCTTCTCAGCCCTGGCCTTGCACCAGGGGTGCCTAACTCACGGAGATGGTGGCTGCTGGTTTACCTGCCCACTTCCAGCACCGTCTACCTCCATGGTGACTGTCACACCTGCCACTGCCCCCAGCAGTCCCCAAGCAAGGCCAGTCTTATGACTCTGGGCCACAGCCATCCCTCTGTGTGGGATATGTGGCCCATCTTGAGAGCCGTCTGCTTCCTTTCACATCACCAGGGTTTAATCTGTCCGACTCAGTTTGAGAACTTCTGGAAGGTAGACTTGGTCATTTGCCTTTTCCCCAGGCAGTTCTCACCCCATCCCTGTCTGTCTTTCTTTGGGAACTGACCCCTTATTCCTCCTCAATCATTCTTGACAGAAGACTTTCCTAGGAGTCTTCTCTTGAAGGACCCTTAGTGTGCTTCCATGAGGGGTGGCCACAGGCTTGGGCACAGTGACCCTTTGCTTCCATACACCCAGCCTTGGCCACCATGCTGGTTGTTGACTCTGGGGCCACTCCTTTCAAATGTTTGATATCTTTCACCTTAGTCATTTTCATTTGCAAAATGGTAGCTAGGTTCCCTGAGCAACTGGCTAACCTTTTTCTCTGTAAGAGTTAGGATTTTACAGGAAGCTGTAAAGCAAATGACTAGAGATGCTCTATTGGGATCGTCTAGGAAGACCATGTTTTTCTTTCCTAACATGCCATGGGAAAGTAGTGCTTCTTGATGAGGCCTTTGCCATCCTTAACTGTGGTAGGAAGCCACTCTTCCTGTGTTTTATGCCTTTCTCATCTATTTAAAAAGCCACAAAGGGAGCCAAGAGGAAACACACGGGAAGAGAGCGAGCCGCTCAGTGGTCCCTGAACTCAGGAGGCGCTGGTGGGCAGTGCAGGAACCTGCCTTTTTTCTTTTAATGCAATTCCTCTTCCTTGATGTTAATGCAACTTGTGCCCTTCCTAGAAGTAATAAAAGGAAATGAAGACACGTTCTGAAATGAAACTTGACTCTAATCCATTCATCATCTAATACTAGCCTCTTTATCTTCTCTGGTACCTAATCTGGTTAAATGTCCCTGTTGTAGGATTTTAGTGAAAATCCCCTATTGGGAATAGGGTTTTTTGCAATTGGATTACTCTCAGTAAATGGCCCAGTAGTTCGCTTGTTTCAGCTTAATTTTTTTTTTCCTTTGTGATCTTGCTAGGCTGAGTTATAGCCCAGCATAGAGGGGGAGGGGCCAGAGCAAGGGGTGGAGAGAGGTGAGGGCTTGGGAAAGCCTGGAGACATGGCAGTGAGGAATATTTGAGATGCCTTTATTTTCTTTGTTTTCTGCTTCTCTTCAACCATCTACCCTGCCCCAGTACAACAAACACTTGTACTCTATTGGTTAGAACTGCCCATTTCTCAAATGCATACTGTTTATTAGTCCAATTCATCATCATTCAGTTAATCTATTAGCGGTCCCTGATGGCTTCCTAGTGAATCAGGGCTGCGGTAATCTGCATAAAATATGCAGGTGCTGGCTGGGCCAGAGCTTCTGGTAAAGTTACAGTCTGCCATCCCGTCCTGTCCGTCCGGGCTAAGTGTGAAGGGTGGCAGCTTGCTGTGTAAGAGCCTGTGGAATTAGGGGTTGGTAGGGAGGCTGCACAGCCGGGCTCCAGCTTTGCCTGTGAGGCCAGCCTGCCTCCTAGAGGTCCTTGGGGTAGGAGATTCCACCCCACTATGTGCATAGCCCTACTAAGCGTTAAGAGAGTAAAGCTTCAACCTTTGACTCATCTGCTGATGGGAGAAGTGCAAGACCTTAGCTTCCAGTGGTGATGGATGGTGGAGTAGGGGTGCTCATAGGTGACCCTGAAGCGGGCCAGTGTGCAGAGCAAACTGTCTCCTACTTTTAAATGGATTAGGGAGATGGGGGTGGGCACAGTTGTAGGCATCTTATAAAGTAAAGCCAGGAGGGTGTTGTAGGGGACACATGCCCTTGCTCTGAAGTTGGGGCTGTGGCGGCCCAGCTCACCATGTCTTCCTCTGTTCTCCCTCCCCCACAGTCGAACAAAGTGCCGGTGGTGCAGCATCCCCACCATGTCCACCCACTCACGCCTCTCATCACCTACAGCAATGAACACTTCACCCCGGGAAATCCACCTCCACACTTACCAGCCGATGTAGACCCCAAAACAGGTAAGTTGGGGAACTCTACAAGTCTCTGTCAGGAGCCTGGAGTTGGTGTGATGAATGGAATGGGAGCGGTGTGGAGGGGTCCTCAAGTTCTCACCCGGGAGCTGAAAAGGAAGCTGTTAGGGGGTCCAGAGCTTGGTGTGTGTGTTGGGGGCAGTTTCTCCTTCCTTTTTGGAGAGATCCGCTTACAGGGGTAAGATTTATGTCAAGGCTTTTGGAGAGGGCTGCTTGGGGAACCTGGTTCTGAATACCTCTCTAAACAAACTAAGTAGTAATAGGATTGAGGGTGTCTCCTGGGCTCTTTGGGCTTCCTGAGACCAGCATCATGGTTTTGAAGGGACCCAGTCACTTAAGAGTGACTTGTCGGTGTATCCTTTAGGGACCACACCACCAAGGGTCTCATAGTCCTTGTAGATTTCTCTGCACTTTCCTCTTCCATTCCAATATCTTGGACGTTTTTTTGTTGAACCCATTTTACAGATGTAGAAACTGAAGCCTCGGAAGGTTTCTTCTTTTCACCCAGCAGTATCTTGAGCAGGGCTGCCACACCAGCCTCAGCTTCTCCACCATCTTTTTTTCTGTTCCCCAAAAGGGAAAATGGTGAAAGCGGGTTGCTTATAGCTCCCCCTACAGCAAGATCCAGTATGGCAGGCAACCACCGCTCACAGACAGGCCCTCTGAGCCCTCTGTGTGGATACTAGAGGCAGCCTGGCAGTTTGACTGGCTGGAGGAGGCTACCAGCCTGCCCCAGGCTCCGCAAAGTACACAGCTGTACTTGAAGCAGGCAGTGTCTCATTTGAATAATGGTAGACCAGGGAATAGCTTTTAAATGGTTATCGTAAACCATATGATTAACGTCTAAGGACTGTTTATTTTTCCTCTGCGAACATTCTTTCAAGTGTGCAAATGGCTCAGTGTAGGGTCCAAGCCCAGCTAATCTGTTTGCTTTTTGTAATAGAGAGAAAGCAATGTCTGCGTTAAAATGTCACCCAGGGAGGCTTAATTTACAGATTAAAAGCTTCCTGAATGAATTTCTTGAAAAATGAGATAGTTTTTATCCATGAATGTTGCTGTCCTGTCCCTTCAATTCTGGGTTAATTCTGGCACATTCTGCACATGTTGCCTCCCACTTGGACCGGGCAGCTGGGCAGAGCCATTTCTCTCAAGCCAAATTGCTCTCAGGACTCCACTTCCTGAGGATCGATGGCCAGATGTGCAGCCTGCTCAGTGAGGAAGTGTACACTTTCAGCACACACTCCTGTGGGCCTCAGGAAGGCTCATGGTCCTTCTGACCCATGACGATCCCGGTCAGCAAGTAGGGCTGGCGCCCACAGGTGAATCTGCCCTCCAGGCAATCATAGTCCAGAGTCGAGCACATCAGGCTCACCTTCTCCCTGTCTGTTCAGGTCTGACTCCTGGGGGAGAGACACCAGCTGGCGTTTGGTGGTTTCTCTTCATGGAGAAATTGACCAGCTATGGGAGCTGAGTCTTTTGAGAGAAATCAGTCACTTCTCTGAGTCATAACTTTTACAAGACATGCCTATAATCACAGCACTTAGGAAACTGTGAGTTCAAAGTCAACGCGGGCTGTGTAGTTAGACCCTGTCTCAAAACACTAAAATCAATTAATTAATTAATTAAGCCTTACAAATCAGAAGTATAACTCCCACATAGGCAAGCCACTCAAAATAAAGGGCAATGGACCAAGTAACAAAGCAAAAGGAATTAATAATTACGACTTGCTCACCTGCAGTGCGCCAAGCTTTTTAGATTATTTTTTTAACTTGAAGTAATCACTTTAGTCACGTAAGGCAAAAATAGCCAAGATGGCATCTTCTTGGTCTCATTCACTCAATCACACCAGTCCATCCGGGATGAGCTAACTCACTGTGCAAACTGACGCCGTAGGAAAATGAGAAGAAAGCCGGGACAGCCCTCTCCCCAGTATTGGGAGTGACCTCCAGCTGGGACTTGAGGAGAGACAACCCCTTTCCTTATTAGTTCCCTGCTCCCTCCCTCCACAATCCTTCTTGCCTGTTCACTCTTCCTTCATACCTAAAACCCACTGCTTCTTCTCCCAGGAATCCCACGGCCTCCGCATCCTCCAGACATTTCTCCGTATTACCCACTGTCGCCCGGCACTGTAGGACAAATCCCCCATCCGCTAGGATGGTTAGTACCACAGTAAGCAGCTTCAGTTTTTAATTCCCTTTTTGTTTCTTGCATGAGCATGCTTATTATTAGTGTGTGTGTGTGTGTCTGTGTCTGTGTCTGTCTGTCTGTCTGTGTATGTATGTGTCTGTGTGTGTCTGTGTGTATGTGTGTGTCCGTGTGTGTGTCTGTGTATGTGTCTATGTCTGTGTGTATGCGTGTGCGTGTGTGTGTGTGTGTGTGTCTATGTCTGTGTGTGTGCGTGTGCGTGTGCATGTGTGTGTGTGTGTGTGTGTGTGTGTGTCTGTGTCTGTCTGTGTATATATGTGTCTGTGTGTGTCTGTGTGTGTGTGTGTGTCCGTGTGTGTGTCTGTGTATGTGTCTATGTCTGTGTGTGTGTGTGTGCGTGTGTGTGTGCGTGTGCGTGTGCGTGTGCGTGTGTGTGTGTGTGTGTGTGTGTGTAAGCACAGGTGATGCATGTTTACAGAGAGACAGCTGATAGGATAACACAAGGAAGATGCTGTTGAGGTGTCCTGTGGATTTGCAGAAATCACACCATTTCAATGAGCTGTGTTGAAAAGGGTCAGTGGTAACTGGCACTCTGAACCCATGGTCCGCACAGATGTCTTAAGCTACTTTGGGAACTGCAGAAGGCAGTAATAGGCTGATTTCGGTCCTTCTGCCAGTGGCAGCCCAAATGGGACTCGTCTTGTGGGGTTGAGCTCTCTCTTGAAGTGGGAGTGAAGGTTTTTTCCCTTCAGCCCCTGGACCGAAGCTGCCATTTAAAGCTTCCCTGTGAAGGCAGATAGCAACAGTGGAAGGAAACTCCTGCTATCTACCCAGCATCTCTGAGAGTCTTTGCATGGCTAATGCTTTAGCCAACTGTGGGGTTACAGAGGGACCAGTAGAACACCCCTCCCCATTAGCATTCAGGGCTGGGATGCCCAAATAATTTGGCTGCCACTTACAACTTAAAAGTATGATGTGTTCAGAAATCAGGACAGAAAGGCCTTCCATGGCTAAGTGTACCTTGTACTGTGTAGCACGTGCATGAGCATGCACATCATGTTGGAGATTATCTATTTTGAGGCATCTCTTTCTCCATTTTATGAGTGACCCCCTAGCTTTAGAAAACACAGAGCAATGTTGAATGCTGAAAGAAGCAAGTCCTGGTCAAACTGTCAATTCTGGACCTTACAGCAGACAGACTATCACAGTCCTAAAGGCAGTAAAATTGGGACTAGTGCCCCCCTCTAGTCTCTTTCTCCAGCTGAACAAACCGTGTGCTGTTTGTCCGTCTGAAAACAGCAGGGTGTGCCAATGCAGGAGCTACGCTGAGTACCAGTTGTGGGTGCGGTTTCTGTTTCTTTGTCTTATTTTGTTTGGTGAGGTAGACACGAGGGTTGAACCTGCTTCTTCTGAGTCTTCTCCACTTGATGGGGCTGATCCTCAGCAATTCAGTCTTCAGATGGGGAGATACTGAAGGCCGGATAAAAAGGAATAGCCAACTCAGGCAACCCTCTGTCAGGAAAAGTTGTGTGTCTTTCATGAGGATGCTATTCTGCATGTTGCTGTATTTTTTAATTATTGTAATGAGGTGTGATTGTCTATTGGTTACCCACAATTCTTCTTGGGGACTCTCCCCCCCTGGTAACTCTTGTCAACACTTGTTAATTTGACAAAAGGCTACAAATTAAGCTCTGTTAATTTAATGTTTTCTCACCGAGATCTAAATACCGAAAGAGGCCCAAAGCGCAACTGAAGTCCTTTGATTCGCTGTACTTTATTTTGGTATAAATTTACATTCATTATTGTTTTCCTTTGGATGTGTAGCCCTCAATTAGTGTGATGGCTCCATTAAAGGAAGCGAGACTTCGCCTTTAATTATTACAACAAAACACCTAGTCTCAGCTTGGGGAGAGGGTCTCTATTGACATAAGCAGAGGTTATAAAATTTAATTAGCCATTCCTATCAGATTTATGGCATTCAAATTGTTCTGTGTTTCTTCCCTTTGATCCTGCCTGTACAATCCCCAAGATTTTTGTTCTGATCAAATGAGAATAAAGCTTTACTGTGCAGAGGGAACTTCCCCTCTTCTTCCTTTCCTTATCCCCACCCCCAGCCTCATTTCTAGTCTCTCACTTTTTGTACCCCTTCTTTGTAGGCAAGGTCAGCCTGTGTACCCCATCACGACAGGAGGGTTCAGACACCCCTACCCCACAGCGCTGACAGTCAACGCTTCTATGTCTAGGTGAGTTTCAGCGACCTCTCAAAAAGCCCCTCTAGACAGCCACTAGGCCACCAGGGCCCATGAGCATGTGTGGGTATAATAATGCAGACCAATGTTCGTTTGACTTCCCTCCTAGAAAATCCCAAAAAGTTGCCTTGACCTTTCAAGGTAAGTGATTGTCTAAGACTTTAGGAGTTTATCCATAGAGAAACAAAGTGTCACAGATTAAGAAGGCAGGAGTAGGGCTGGGAGAAGCTCTGCAGTGAAGAGCACTTGCTGCTCATGAAAGAGACCTGGGTTCAGTTCCCAGCACCCATGTGACCGTTCACAACTGTTTGTAACTCCACTTCCAAGAATCCAGTGCCCCCTTCTGGCCTCCACTAGCAACAGGCATGCATGCATGCATGCATGCATGTGGTACTCCTATATGCAGGCGCACACACTCATACACATTAAAATAAATAAATCTTGAAAACAACAAAGTCAGGGCCAAAGCGGCTAGAGTGGGCGGTGCTTCAGGGGAAAGTGGCTAGAGTGGGCGGTGCTTCAGGGCAAAGTGGCTAGAGTAGGCGGTGCTTCAGGGCAAAGTGGCTAGAGTAGGCGGTGCTTCAGGGGGAAAGTGGCTAGAGTGGGCGGTGCTTCAGGGGAAAGTGGCTAGAGTGGGCGGTGCTTCAGGGCAAAGTGGCTAGAGTAGGCGGTGCTTCAGGGGGAAAGTGGCTAGAGTGGGCGGTGCTTTAAGGGGAAAGCGACTAGAGTGGGCGGTGCTTCAGGGGGAAAGCGGCTGGAGTGGGCGGTGCTTCAGGGGAAAGTGGCTAGAGTGGGCGGTGCTTCAGGGGGAAAGCGGCTAGAGTGGGCGGTGCTTCAGGGGGAAAGTGGCTAGAGTGGGCGGTGCTTCAGGGGGAAAGCGGCTGGAGTGGGCAGTGCTTCAGGGGAAAGTGGCTAGAGTGGGCGGTGCTTCAGGGGGAAAGCGGCTAGAGTGGGCGGTGCTTCTGAAGTCATTGTTTCTCCGTTGTCCTCTGGTGAGTAAGAAAGAAGGAAGTGAGGATAATGTTATGACTATAATTCAAAGATTTGAGAAAAAAAATGATGGGTGTTTTGAAAGTTCAGATTCCGGTTCAGAGTCTATAATAAGCTGTATCCTGGCCCCTCAGAGCAGCAGTGTCCAGTAGAAATTTCACGGGATCCATATTATAGTTTGCATTTAACATTAAGTTCACATTTTCTCCCCTTCCCCTCACTTTCCATGACAATATCACTTTAAGAAGGTCGCCCCCCACCACCTATTACCCCGTGGTGAAATTGTTTTAATGGCATGTTATATTCATCAGTCACACTGTGTGGCTGCAGTATTGTCTTTTCAACATGCTATGACCATGCCACAGCTACCACTCTTATTTTCTTTTTTTCTTAACTTAGCTTTTACATGTGACATGCATTTACACTTTATAGCACATCTCAAGTTGGACTGAGCACATTTGAGAGACTTAGGACACATGCCCAGTAGCCGTGCTATTGACCTACACAATGCTGCTAAATCCTTGAAAGTTGAGAAGAAATTATGTGCGCATTCATTCCTACAGATTCTTATTTAAGCATACATACACTGTACATATGTATCCCCAGGACTCATCTTCCTCTTTCTAATTAATTCTAGCTAATTTCTCAGCGACTGCTAGTTTATTTACAAACTGGTTGGCAGCAGTATGTTTAAGTAGTCACTAATTGCCCCTAATGATAGTTTTATTTTCTGTTCATCTGATTTTCGGTTGAGTTAATTAAATCGGTGGAGGTTTAGACTTTCCTGATGGGCTGAAGCAACCAATCCATTTTGATGATGCCACGTGATTCAATTAGCATGCAGCACACGGCAAGGATGCTGTCCCCCTGCCTCTGCCTCTGTGCTCTGTGGCAACACTGGGAGCCAAAATGAGAGAAGGGGCTGAAGATTGCCTGGAATGTTGCTTTTCCTGCTTGCAGGATGGCAAGTTTTGTCTTGGACACAGTGAGCCTCACACCCACTGAGAGAAGCAGGCTGTGGTGTGGCTAGAGTTTATAGCTACTCTGTGAATATTGTGCAGCTTGAAAGATCTGTTCCCCACATGTGCTATATCATCTAAATCTCAGAATCCATGCCTGTATGAGCTACATAGGAAAATGATTTTGTGTGTCCTCTCGGCTGGAGAAAGTGGAAAGGTTATACTTACCAAATGATGTCGTCACAGTCCCCGTACAGTGTGGGAGCGAATGGGAAACCTAGGAGGAGAGGGGAGGGGGCTGCTTAGGGTCCTAACTCCGTCCCAGCATTCACATGCTGCTCCTGATTCTTCCTCTTGCTTGTTTGTTCAGGGCATCCAGAGGTTGAAAGCAGTGAAGTAATCGTAGGATAGGGAGTGGGGGTTAAGCTTATTGATTGAATTATCATTAGGAGGCTAGCTGATGATTTATAGGTCGCAGGGGGTGGAGGAAAGGAAGGGGGTGGTGGGAAGAAAGGTTAGGGGCTGGTGGTACATGGGGGGAGGTGGCCGATTCCCCAGGTAGGCCAAATGAAAGACAGCTAGTTAAAAAGAGTACACAGCAAATTAAATACATTATTGTGGTAATGGGGCGACAGAAGTATAGGTCTATTATATGTATGGCAGTTACAGCAAATGTAGGCAGCTTGCCCTGCTCCAGAACACCCTTTGATATTTATTCTATTCAGCAGCAGGGCCAGGACTTCTCAGAATTAAGTGATGGGTCATTATACTTTAAACACCATGGAGAAGCCTAGATTGGCAATTAAACAGCTCTTGCTGACACTCACTTGTGCCACCCTGTGACCCCCTTTAGATTGAGATGTTGGAGCTCCGGGCCCTCAGCCTGCTAAATTGGGCAAGGCTCTTCTCATGACGAGAGCGGGCCCTGAAATCTGCCGGCTTCAAAGGGAGCGAGATCATGTATAAACCATAATGTGGGTGCACCGTGGCTCACAAAAAATAAGGCAGGAAGAGATGAAATGTTACAAGTGCAAGGGGGGAAATGAGAGAATAATGACAATCCTAATGCAACTCAAAGCAGGATTGTTGCACGGGAAAATGCATCCTACTGCTTGTGCATAGAGTCAAGGCCGACAGATGACATGCAGCTAACAGAAATGTGTCAACAGTGAAGCAAAGTGAGCGTGAGTATGAGAGAGGCCCCTGAGACAGCCAGAAACAAAAATTAGTTGTCCTTAACAAGTTAAGGTTCATCATTATATTCTGGCTTGGAGCCATAAAAGCAGACGGGGGTATATAATGAGCTGCTTGGGATTTTTTGAGGGTGTTTATTGCATTTCATGAAACAGTTGTCTGCAGAAAGGGGTGAAGGTATATGTACCTCATGGGCCACACACTTACCGACACGCATTTTTTCTGCTGATGCGCGTTTTTCACATGTACCAACATGTATAGAGGTCAAGGGACTCGCAAGTGTTTAGTTTTTATAGGGGCACCCAGATCCCCCCACCCTAAAATGTGCTCAAGTCTTGTTGCCTTTGCCTGGCATTTGTGTGTGTGCATGCACACAGGCAAGCACACATTCCCACACTGTCTTTCTGTCTTTCTCTCCGTGGTGTGTATGTACATGTACTCTCACACTGCAGGAAAGGAACATATGTGTCTGAGACAGTTATAGGAAGTACGGCCACTCTACCCACCTTTCACCAAAGGGCTTCCAAGAACATATCTTTTTCACTTGATTTGCTCGTAGCCTGGGAGCAGTGGGAGGAACAGGGTGTAGCTTGAGAGTTCAAGAGTTTGCTTTTCTTCCTTTCTTCCCCCCCCTTTTTTTTGGTTTTTGAGGGGACAGGAGTGGGGTTGGTTGTTAACACACACACACACACACACACACACACACACACACACACACACACAATCTCTCTGACTGCTATTAAGGCATGCCATTGTTTCCAAACTCCAGGCTGCTGCAGTAGAGGGTGGAATTTCTGAGGCAGGTATATACAGTGACTCTGGGACCCCCCAAAAGACCAACATTCTTCATGGGTATTTTTGTCTCTGTTAAGATGGACTGAGCCTGATCATTCTCTAATTTTTTGAAATCCCTTTTCAGTTGAACATTTGTTATATTATTTATTTCTCTGGTCCGCTTATGAAAGAACTCTGTAAATAAATACAAGATTCCTTTGAAATAGCCATCACGATGAAACCTCACCAAGACCCCTCTCTCCCCGAACCGGCTTTCTCAAGAGCAGGATGCTGGTCTCTGCTGGCCCCCGGGTGGCAGTTGTCCTCTTCTGGCTTAGCCTTATTAGAGGGGCAGCCATGGCCTCAGTCGGCTTCTCTTCACCCCGCTTGAGCATTGTGCCCTTCCCTCCTTTGCCCTGTTTTTCTAAACACTGTGTGTTACTTCAGTTGAGGAGGTGTTTTCCCACCAGCACAAACAAAACGTAAAATTTGTCAGCCGTTGGTCCTGTGGAGCTGAAACCAGCTTGTGTGTCCCGGCAAGTTTGTGTGTCGGAACTGCCAGTTCAAGAACTGAAGTGTGTTCTGGGGACTTTCTCAGAAGCAAGTGCTGTTAACATTGTCTTTTCCGTGATCACAATTTCTATCATTTACAAGGCTTTTGAATGATGTGCGGATAACACATTAAGTAAAAGTAAGAATCTTAGAGGAGAAAGGGCATATAAATCGAAATTCAATGCTTGTGTTGTGTCTCCCCATTTTTCTTTAAAAAAAATACAAATTTATTCAAAATGCCCATGATTTGTGATGAGAGTCACGTAGGAACTATGAGAATTTTTCTCTCTCTGTCTCACTCTCGCCTATTACTCTGAAATGGTGGGTGCAGCGACAAAAGAAAAAATGAAAATCTGATTGCTCTCCATCACCAGAATGAGGACTAATGAGGCATGCAGAGCATTGTCAAGACATGTATATACATTTCAAGCACGTTAATATTTTATTTAGCTGTCAGTACACAGCAAACGCTATCACCTGTCCTTCCAGAGCTGATCAGTACTTAGGAAATTGCCTTCTGAGGGGCCGCAGCTCAGGCCTCAGAAACCAAGTGGACGTGCAATTCCTGGCTGGTCGTCCAAGCCCACTTTTCCGCCCAAGTACATCAGTTGAATTTGTCTTTTGCTAAAGATGTTAAAAATCGTAATGTCTCATGTCAGTAGCAATAATGAAGGAGAAGATAAGCTTTAATGACATTATGAGAATCATTATGTTTAATTTATCACTAATTAATGCTGACAGGTTTCATATGCCTTGGGTTGCTTTCATGTGAATGTTACTGCGCTTTTTTTTTTTTAGTTGTGTATACACATCCCTCCTCATTCATTCATTTTGATTCTGACGATTTACACAGCTTTCTGTCTTCTAGGTTCCCTCCCCATATGGTCCCTCCCCATCATACTCTCCACACGACCGGCATCCCCCATCCGGCCATCGTCACACCAACAGTCAAGCAGGAATCCTCACAGAGTGACGTCGGCTCACTCCATAGCTCGTAAGTGCTACCATTGTCGTTTCATGCTCTGTGGCCTGTGTGATGCGCCGCCACATGGCCACTGCTTGGTAGCTTTCTAGCTGAGGTCAGCTTCTCCTGTCGGGCCCTAGTAAGCACCCAGTCCATATGGCCTCTGGCTTCCCTGTGAAGGAGGACATGCTCTCTAGCAGGTCTCACTAACTGTCACATTGCTGCTCAGAACAGAGATCTCCATGGTGTGTATTTGAAGAGACTGTGGGTTGCATTTGGAGCTTTGTTCAGCAAGCAGGACGGAACCCTGGAAAGTGGGGTCTACCACCCTGTACTTTCCCTCTACCCTGGGAAAATGTCTCTTTGCGAATTGCAAGGAAGTGATTTCAGAATCTCTCCCCAGCCTGGCCTCCTCCTCCAGCTGTTTCTGTCCCATGGCCCACGCTCTGGGGTGGGAAGGTCTGAAAGTAGACGTGAACTTTTAACTGCCAGGCTTGGATGGGAAGGAGAAGGAACGTGGGCTCTGCTTTGGGGGACGCTGACTGCGTTGTTGTTCATCACATGCTGTGTGTCCTTCTCCTTTTGTCTCTATCCAGAAAGCATCAGGACTCCAAAAAGGAAGAAGAAAAGAAGAAGCCCCACATAAAGAAGCCCCTTAATGCGTTCATGTTGTATATGAAGGAAATGAGAGCGAAAGTGGTGGCCGAGTGCACACTCAAGGAAAGCGCAGCCATTAACCAGATCCTCGGGCGCAGGGTAGGTGGACTGGACAGGGACAGGTGCCCTTTGCACCTTGTTCTGTAGAGCACTGCCCCCAACCCTGCCACCTTGAGCCCGTGTATGGCTTCCACTGGTCAAGACCACTGTGCTTTTGAACAGCATTTAGGATAGCCACATCCCTCATCTTCCTGCTGCAGATACAACCGAGGACAGAAGGGCATAGAGGACATACATGTTTCCTCTGGGCACTATGGTTAGTGCCAGGACTAGCAAGCTGCCGGTATCTGCACATTCTGCCATGTCTGGATAGTCTTATGCCCCCATAGCATCATGTCTCATTTATTGCCATGATATAGTTTGTGATTTTCTGCATGTCTTTCTCTCCCTGTCCCATGTGCTCTGCAGTGGCATGCCCTGTCCAGGGAAGAGCAAGCCAAGTACTACGAGCTGGCCCGGAAGGAACGACAGCTTCACATGCAGCTGTATCCTGGCTGGTCTGCGCGGGATAACTATGTATGTGGACCGCTTCCTAGAGAATTCAGCCTTTGTGGCTATATTGTGTGTCTGCCTGGACCCAGAGGATGGGTTATTGCCTACTTGAACCAGGCCTCCAGACCATTCATTCTGTCTACTTCTGGGACCTGTCCCTGACCCCTAACCAAGGAGCTTGGCTTTCAAAGTGACTCTGTTATGTTAGCAGATGGTCATTCCTCAGGAAGCAGGGAGGAAGCTGGCATCCATGTTCCCACACGGGATTCTGGAGACTGATTTGGGCGGGGGCGGCGGGGGTCTGTACTTCTTTGCCTACCTCTTAGAAAAAGTGGAGCTCCAAAACACATCCAAAAGGACTTGCATTCAGATTAAGCCCTGTAATGAGTGTGTAGCTTTATAGAAACCATGCTAGATGGAGGGGTGGGGCATATTTAACTCCTCGCAGGCCTTCCAGCAGGGCCTGTAGCCTCAGGGAGGAAAACCAGGCCAGGCTGTCACAGGAGCTGGAAGCCTGTTTCATCCTGAGAAAGGCATGATGGGAATATTCCTGAAAGTAGCCAGTAGACGTCATCTTTTGGTAGGGAAGATGAAATGACTTTGAGTTCCACAGAGGTAGAGAAGGGTGTGTGTCACATGACTCATCTGTCACATGATATGTGTGCTTCTGTGCTCTGTTGGCAAATCAAGATTGCTTGATTTTCTCTCTTGATTTCTTAAACATCATTTTAATAGGACTGTTGTTTTTACTACTTGCATTGATGGCACACAACAAATTCACTGTTCTGGGGCCCTCTATCACCCACTTCTCGCTGTTAGTTCTGATCCTGTATTTTACCCAGCAGCTCTGAGTTCTGGGCTTCTTCCCTCTCTGGGTGGGTGGAATGTCTCTTGCTTTGTCTCTTTGCTGCATCATATTTTCTCTCATGAAATGTCTCCTCCACCCACTCTGATGTCAAAATCAAACCTGCCTTGCTGACATCATAGGCTCCCTTTCCTCTTCCCTCTTGGGAAGGTCACGGAGGCAGGAGAGTGCCTGATGGTGCCATTGTGAAGATGGGAAGATGGACTCCGTTCCATTGGTATCCTCTTTGGAAGCGCTAGATCTTTAAATTTCTTTCCCCCTTTTTCCTCATACCTGTAAGGCTGGAGCTGGCTCACCTGGGCTTTCCAGCAGTAGCTCTACCCATGACCCTTCAGGCCTCCCTGCCCTAGACAGCACTTCTGGTCTTGAGAGAGTAGCCCTTATCCCCAGCAGATAAGCCTTATGAGCTCTTAGCTATGTGAGACCTTTCCGCTTGTCTTGGTGTGTGCTGCTAGGACACCTTTCTTCTGGGGCTGAAAGGAAGAGACAAGGAGTTGAACCCTCCCACAGACTATCTTGTGTACCCAAGCCAATCCCAGGTGACCCTTCAGCAGCAGGCACCCTCCTGTACATATTCAACCATATCACCTCAGGACAGCTGTCCCCCTGACTTCTAGGAGCTCACAGAGTTCAACTCTAATCCAACCCTGACTCCTTACACATCCAATCCTGGAGTCACCAAAAGAGAAGGCATCCCAGAGCAGGATTCAGCTTCTCTATAGCTACCATATCCCAAGGCATCCTAGGCATCTGTGTCTTCATAGGACCTTCACATAAAAACTGCCCAGTGCGGACTATGTGCCATTTACACGAGGGGCAGGGTAGACGATGCCTCCTGGGGTTGCACAGTCAGGCTTGGTGACAACGTCAGAAGCAGTCTATGTTTGGCTTGCAGGGAGTCATCCTGTGGTATGCTTTCTAGATTTTTCAGACGTCCACATGCCGCTGGTGCTGACTTCCAGTCTGCATTGGAAGGTGGCTCGGACAATAGGGAGCCGCTGAGGGGAGTGGGGTTGGAGGTGGGTTGGATGTAGGGCTGCAGGGACTTGCAGGTTCCTGTTTGAACATCTCATGACACACGTGTGGGAACGCGTGCTCGCTCCTTCCTTCCAGGCTCCAGGGAACACGTTTGGGGTCAGGGAGCTCGTACCTGAAGCTCTCTGGACTTTGATGGTGATGGGAACTTGCCCACATTCCTTTTTAACCAACTTGACGATGGAGGTTCTGCAGATAGCTGTGGCTCCTGGGAAGTCAAACAGGCTCTCCTGGGGAGATGTGTTCTGAACCAGCCTTTCTTGCCTTTCCAGCCAAGTGGGGCTTAGAGCCTTTATGTCACTCACTGCCTTAGGGAAGTGTGTTGGAGCGAAACCCCACCTGGCTGCTCAGACTTGGCCTGTTCTTTAGGACCCAAGAGAAGCTAGCTGGGAACTATAGTAGCAGCTAGCTGGCCAGGCGTCACCATAGAGCATTCCTTCCTTCCTATATTAAAGGTTGTGTATGTCCACTTGATTTCTTTCTCTTGCTCTCATTTCTTATGCTTTTTCTTTTTCTGTTACCTTTAAAGAGGAAGTGATCCCCTTATAGGTCGTGTCTTCTTCCATGAAAACACCATCCCTGTCCACTAGAAGCCAGTGGTCTGCACAGCACTTTGCTCAGTCATAGACATGACCTGCATCCCAAGTGTCAGTACACAGCAGAGAATTCTGTAGGGGACCATGAAATGGCCCTGGAGTGTATGGAGGGGGAAGAGGGGAGATACAGGCACCCTTGGGCTAGACCATGATTCTTCTGGCTCCTCTTGCCCACTCTGAGAAAGGCATATGGCATGCTTCCATTGTTTTTCCTTTGTGTACCAAGAAACATAAAAGGATCTGTTGTGTAGCTGCATGGAGAGCCATAACACATGGCCCCAGTGACCCAGACCCCATGCCCCTAGAGGGTAGAGCAGCTCTCTCTGAAATAGTTGGACCCATCCAAGCCTGACACAACCTTGGGGTTGCTACACATCATCCCTGTCCTTTTCTTTTTGGTATCAATGTCACTGTCCCATGAAAACCTTTAAGCGAAGGTGGCGACATTTACATATTCTGAAGCACACAGATTTGTAGGACCACAGCTGCCTCACACGGTCCAGAGAGCCTCCCTACAGCCCTGCAGGGGACAGGTGCCCCCAGAGCCTTGCTCGCTCACTTGATAGGGCCAGGCTGGCAGTGGCAGTGACTTAAGGAAGTCTCTGCACCCTTGAGATGTCAGAAGGGCTTCTATCAAGGGTCACAGACAGGACTCGGGAGAAGGCTCGGCCCATGGCTGAGGGCAGTACTTTGAGACCATTGGGTCTGCACTTTAGCTCCACCTCATTTTAGCTGTGCCAACTCAAGAACACTGCCTTGCCTCTCTGTGCCTGCTTCCTTGTTTGTGATGAGTGATACGGATGCACATGTGCCCTGTAGAATTGTTGCCAGTTGGGTCACGCCTGGCCCCTAATGTGTACTTGACAAACGCTGGCCATCATGTTAGGAGTGGCTGTTATAATGAAGAGCTAACCTTACGACAGTCCATAATTTTAATACTTGTTAGGAGCTAGCCACTCTAACAGCATGATAATACGCATTATATAGATGCCATGGTTTGCCACAGTTTGTCTTAGAATTTTTCAACTTCATGGTGGCATGGAAGCACACCATATAACCGTTCTACTCTCCACATTTAAGAAAGTATGCCGCCAGTGGCACAAGCCAAGCCGTTCAACACTTTTTGATAAGGCAGGCTTCACGGTAGATGACTTTGCCCACCTGTAGGCTGCCCTGTGCATGTTTGAAGTGGTCTGGGCTAAGCTGTGATGTCCTGAGAGCTGGGCATACATATGCATTTGTGAATTACGACCTCTGTGACCTCTGTGATGTGTTTGTTGGAGTGCAATCAGAGGACTACCTGTATCTAACATTAGAGAATGGGACACCGCTTCCCCTTGCCTATGCATGTCCACCCTGTGATTTTGAAAGAAGCCCAGGTAACACCTGGTTCTCTCTGAACCTTCACTCCCACTCATTTCCGTCTTGTGAAAGGAAGGATCGTACTGTGTTTCCGAAAGAAACCACTACCACAGAAAAACTAGAGTGGTTTCTCTCTCAACTAGGACAGGGAGGGAGGAACACTTTGGCTTTCATGGTGAGAGACTGTGGGGCAGGTAGGGCTGCTGTGAACCACTGGAGACTTCCAGGTTTCTCGGTGCCCCTTGGAAGTGTGCTCATCCTGCTTCCCACCATACTCTCCATCCCTCCCTGAGTCTTCCTTGCCTCTTTCTCTTCCCTTTTATGGAGTCAGATGCCCTGGGTTAGGTTGAAGATGGCTGAACCTACTTACTGGCCTCCCCTTTTCTCCAAGAAATGTACGTCCCTCCAGCTAGGCAGAGTTCAAGGGTTAGATTCATGGGTGGCAGACTGCACAGACGTGGGAGATAGGTGGAGATAGCAAGCTGGTCCCTCCTGGTTCTCCTGCCATGTGAGTCCAGACATCTCCCTGCTTGTCCATGTCTTGACCTAATTTCCTGCATTTCATCTGTTCATCCAGGGGAAGAAGAAGAAGAGGAAACGGGACAAGCAGCCGGGTGAGACCAATGGTGAGTGATAGTATTCAGGGCGATGGAAGGAATCCTAGTTGGAGGGCCAGTCTTACGTCAGGCTTCCATCTGGGGGAGGCAGGAGAAATCCAAGGCCAGGACGTTGTGGGGAACCTATCTTAGGGAGCCCTTTTTGTTTATGCGTTTTAATTAATTGCTTCATGACTGCCCTTTTAAAGCTAGTAACATCCATTGTTGCATGAAAAGCCCGTTGTAATCCTGGCGGAACGTGTTTTTAAAGGAGTGCCAAGCCTGTAACTAGAGAGCCAGTGGCCGGCATGCCTCTGCCGGGCTTTGGACAGCCTGCTTATGTATGTGTCTGAGAAGGGATGAGGAGGGGCCTAGGGGGCCAGGAGGAGCGTGTGTGAGTGCTGGGGTAACTGGCTGTTCCTGAATGTTCCAATGCATGCCTTTACAGTGGTAAATTGCACCCATTTTAAATTAAGGAGGTTTGTCGTTCAGTAGAAGAAACTAGAAATACTGCATAGGCAATCAAGGTCCCTTGAGAAGGCCAGGCTTTTACAGACAAACAAAAATTTTGAAGACTTTGTGTAATTTGTTCTTTTTTTTCAGAACACAGCGAATGTTTCCTAAATCCTTGCCTTTCACTTCCTCCGATCACAGGTGCTAATGTCCTTTTGAGTCATTAAAATAGTTGATAAACTGTTTTTTCATTTTTCTTGCCATTTATAGTTTTATTAACATTAAACACGTATGAGATTTGAACATCCTTTAAAACGATCATCTACACGGTTTCATTATGTTTCAGTAGATTTTTTTTTCCAGTTGCTTTGGTTGGTTTTATTTATTTTTTATTTTAACTTCTGTTTCATTTATTTATTGTTCCCATAACAGTTGTCTAAGCAGCGACGACAGTGGTTTAGAGCTGAACTAACTGTGCAAATTGAATATGCAGTATTTCTTTAAAAGAGACTGGTAAAGAAAAAAAAATGGAAAAAAAATTCAGTAATAAACCTCCTTAATCTAATGGCTTCTTCCGTTGCCCACTAAGTTTCCTCACGCCCGCATGCAATCGCAGTATGATTATTTTTTCCCTTTGCTTTTTGTTTATTTATTTTTCGTTTGTTTGTTTGTTTGTTCTTCCTTTTGCCTTTTATCATTTGCAAATCTGCTAGCCGTTTACTGACTCTGCCTGCTTCCATGCCCGCTAGGAGCTTCTAACACTTAACAGCTCATCCTATGGCCTGTTTACCCTGTCTTCCCTCTTAATATTAATGAAAATAGATTTTAAAAAAAGACAAACTTCCCAAAAGCTGCAATATCCCAATACCCACAACCTTTTTCTTTCTTTATTTCTTTCTGTTTCGTTTTCATTTTGTTCTGTGTTTATTTGTAGCTTTTTTTGTTGTTTCTTTTCAAAACTGTGGTACTCAGAAGAAAAAAGCATGTGATGAACTTAACTCCTTCCCTCGCTTTATTTTCTTCTTTGAGAAAAAGAAAATTGAGAATTAAAAAAAAAAAACCAGAAGTAAACAAAAAGAGGAAAAAAATAATCGAAAGAGCACGTTCTTGCCTGTGGCCGTCCTGTGGGCGGCTAGAACTGGATCTGACCGTCCTTGATAAGGGATACTGCAGCTTTATTTGCAACAGCTAATTTCACAAGTTGAATAAGTGTGATTTTTACCTTTTTTTTTAATAATTAAAGAAAGTTTAAAAAAAGAAAGAAAAATCAATATTTTGCTATTAGTAACCCGGTCTTTGATTTATTCCCTTTTTTATTTTTATTTTTTTCTTGTTTGTATCTCTCCCCCCCTCCCTCCCCTTCTCTCTCTCTCTCTCTCTCTCTCTCTCTCTCTCTCTCTCTCTCTCCCCCTCTCCCTCTCCCTCTCTCCCTCTTCCCCTCTCCCTGCCTCCCATGTCCTCCTCCTCTGCTCGCTCCTTTCTTGAACTCATTCAGACCTGAGCGCTCCTAAGAAATGCCGAGCGCGCTTTGGCCTTGATCAACAGAATAACTGGTGCGGCCCCTGCAGGTGTGTATAGTCTCCCAGATTCGCTGTGCTGGTTTGCAGCTCTCTCCTCTCTCCCCCCTCTGGCCTGTTGCTTTGTAGCTTTGTGTGTGGATCATAGGAAATACCAGGGAGCGGGACACTGCCAGTGTGTGGGCTCCACGAGGGATGTGCTTGTCTGCCAGCTGCTGCTAGCCAGAATGCCACTGTAAAACAGTGTGTGTGCCTCCTCAGGGCCGAGACTCAGGCTCCGGCGTGCCCTCTACCAGGGAATGTTGCCTGCCAACCCCCTTCCTTGTGACTGCCCAGGATGTGCTCATCCTGGCCTAGGTAGAAGCCAATGACGTCACCTTCTCCCCTCCTCTTCTCTTTCTCTCTCTCTTTTTATTTATTTTCCATTGTTTTTGTTTTGTTGTTTTGTTTTGTTTCTGGTTGTTGTTTTCCTTTGTGTGTGTGTGTAGTGTGTGTGTGTTTATTGTTTTATTTGATTTATTTTTTGGTTTGGCTCATAGAAGCCCCTTCCTTTCAAACCCTTGATGAGGGACGATTGTCGAGTAGAACCCAGATGATGCAGAGAACAATTAGTGGAGATCTCACATCCGACTGAGCACGACCCACCATTGTGTTGTATTTTTTTTGTGTTTACCTTATGCTAACAGATGCAAATACTCCAAAGAAGTGTCGGGCACTGTTCGGGCTTGACCGACAGACTTTATGGTGCAAACCCTGCAGGTACATGACCATTCCGAGGCCTTGGGAACAATCAAAGCCTTCTGTCCTTCCGCTACTTAGTGGGTCGATTTATTTTGCCCTCATTCGCATCTACTTTCCCAACATCAATAACTAATAAACTCTCATTCTTCAGATTTTCCTTGCTAATTTCATACCGTTTCCTTTCCCCTCTTTCCTCCCTGCTCTTGTGAAGAACATGTCCCTGGTGGCAAGGGCTGACAGCCATGACCTTAACACATGGAGACAGGCACTGAGGCTCCGGCTTTGAAAGCCAGCGTCCTGGAACTGGCCAGCCTAGTGAATGACGCAGAGAGCCACTGTGTCATCTCCCGGGCCTGAAGGAGTCAGAACTTACATTGGCAGTGGTCGCGTTCCGTGCACTTTGTTAAAGGTGTCTATGGAAGCGCATTGGGGCAGGCTTCTTAAAAAAAAAAAAAAAAAATCCTTTTTCTCTCTCTCTCTCCCCCCACCTCCCCTTGTTGTTTTATGTTTAAAACACTTATCCGTGTGGAGGAGCTCGTTAGCTGACATTGTTTTACAGTGCTGAAAAAGAAGCGTGGCATTGAATGGCGTGCACCAGCTAACAGCCTGTGGGCAGCGAGGGCTGCAGCGGGTACTGCAGCATTGCCTGCCTGCAGAGCAAACAGTCCACTGTGACTATATGCAGGCGTAGCGTGGGTCCCCGCATGTGTCAGATCAGTACAGAAGAGTGCAAATTGCGCCCCATGATCTGCCTGCAGTTTTCCCAACTCAGGGTGCTGGCAGAGAAGGTGTAGGTACTTTCTTCTTGGTGGAGGGATGCCCTCTAGTACCCATCTCCTTTCCTTTCCTTTTAACGACCACCTTTGGTTAAATTTGTTGTTTCTTTGTTCTGATACAAGCAGTCTTTGAATTTGGAATATTATGATGGTAGGTATCTCAACACCCCAAACACACATCCCTGTTTGTAGTGCCTCCCGCGTCACGTGTCCCTCTTCTCCATCCCTTGCCGTGCTCCGTGTCTAGACGTTAGATCAGATGTTCATCCCATCACATGCATGTCCACGAGCCTGCTGTGTCTGCTTCTCTGGTGCCAGTATGAGAGATTGCTGACCACACAAGACCCCAGGGAGTGAGGGCCAGGGAATCATCGCTGACGGAAAGCCACACAGATGGCCCTGTGCCCCGGAGGAGGGGAACTGGGCCTTAGACAGACACCCAGCAGCAGAGCAACTTCCTGTGAGCGGACAGCATTCAGAGATGACAGATCTTGCAGAGCATCTCCAGGGACTTCATGAGAGAGCTGTAGAAGGATGTTAGGTATTAAATCAGGGTGAGCCAGGGAGGTCAGGGACCTGCTGACCCTCTGTAGGTAAGAAGTTGGTTAACACTTTACGAATGCCCAGGGTAAGACCGTAGAACACCCTGCCATAGCAAGTCACAATAGACACTGTTGCCTGTGCCCCACAGTGAGGCTGGTACCAGTAACGGCCTCATAATTTTATTCCTGAACGTTTATTTATGAACTGTTGCTTTTGGTATCAGATCAGTTGCTGCAAACTTGGCCTTGGCTTCTTTGGAAGCTGGTCCTGACATTAACAAGGATAGACCATCCCCCACCCGGCCCTCCCCCACCCACCATCCTCAAATATAACCATCTTTGCTTAAATCCATAGTGGGTTATCTTCCTCCAACCAGAAATTTCTTGATACTTTCCCCACCACCACCAATAACAATTTTTTAATTGGGTTTTTATTTTGTTTTGCCAGATTAAAACCTTTGTGGCCTCTTTGTCCTTCAGCAGCTTGGTTCTCTAAAACACACATTGGGGCCTGACTGCCCATAATGCAGCATTTCTGTTGTCAAAGAGGCTGGAACGTCCCTGGACAGAGGGCATGAAGTCCAGCGGGCCCCTGACACTACCCAGCCTTCTTTCTGGCCTCAGCCCCTAGGAAGTTATAGCTGCCATTTTTTCTTCTGTTTGGACATTTTGGGTTTTTTTTTTTTTTTTTTCCTTTTTGTGCTATAAATGTTTTAGCAAGCTTATTCCTGCTGCTGGTTTGAGGGGGACCTTCCAAAATAGGATCAGGAAACACTCTTAGAATTGTGTCCAGGAGAAGCTATTTACGAGACACCTCTAAAAGGGGGCAGGCCACAGTGTGGAGCTTGGACAAGGAGTTGCCCATTCCCCTTCTGTAATGAATTACTGCACCAGGTAGGGACACTGGAGGGTATCTTGAGCATGCAGGGAAACATGCTGGGCAGATGCACACCACGCAGGCATGGCGGCAGGGGCAGCGGCCAGTAATTGACAACCCAGACGCTGTATTCACGTGGAGAGTTTGTTATAACAGAGAGGTGAAGAGAAAGAGAGGGAGACAGAGAGAAGGAGAGAGAGGTCGAGGGTGCACACCTCCTGGGAGGAAGAGCAGGAGAGAGAGAGGAAGGGGAGGAGCTTTTCCTTAGAATGAGGCTTTTAGGTCAGGATGCAGGGCGGCACCAAGGGGCGGGACTTCAAGGGGCGGGTCAGAATATTAACACCTTCCCCAGCTCTTCCTTTACACATTGCCATAATCACACTGAGGTAGATGCTAAAATCAATAGAACATTGAGAAAACAAAGAAATCAACACACACACAGAGAAAAGTGCTTGTGAATGGAGGCATTTTTTGACCCATCCTGGCGTGTGTACTCCAGCTCCCTTTGGCTCAGCCAGCCCTACTGGGGGAACATCACTCCACCACCATGGTCTCCCTGTCCTGTGTCCAAATGCTCCCACACAGCATTTCCGCATGGCCTGGAGAGGAGAGTGGGAGGGATGAGGCGAGCCTTAGCGGTGCTCCTAGCCAGTCAGGACTCGGTTCTGATTTATTTGGCGTTTAAGGACATCCTGACCAGACTGTTTTGAGCCCACCAAGTTGCCTCCTGTCTTCTTGCCCCGCCCTAACAGAGCCTGGAATGCTGCTACCTGCTTCCCTCTGGCTGTCCCGCCCTCCCTCTCCCCCCCCCCCTCCGATCTCCCTCTGTTTTGCTCACTCCCTCCCCACCCTCACCTTCTTCTTCCTGTTTTCAAAATGCATGGAGACCCTAGTTGTGAGCATGCTTTGATCTGCAGGCTAAGGTGGTTTAAAACGGAAAGGGTAAACTGTTGGTTTCATCCCCGGGATGGGAGCAGAACCCAGTCTGTGCCAGTCTGTCCAGGGAGAGAAAGGAAGCCTGCTAGACAGACTGAGGGGACCATCCTTGCTCCCCTAGAGTTCCTTCTGGCCTAGACAGGCCCAGC
The DNA here is from genome assembly GCF_949786415.1 of Peromyscus eremicus. Lineage (NCBI taxonomy): Eukaryota > Metazoa > Chordata > Mammalia > Rodentia > Cricetidae > Peromyscus > Peromyscus eremicus. Next base: position 5,697,928 of record NC_081416.1, on the reverse strand, counting down.
CCCGAGGCCACTTACCCCCAAACTCAGCCTCTGGGAGGCAGGGAGGACTGAGCATGCCCTCTTCTGCCCTTTTCTCCTCCCACTCTCCAGAGTCCGCGCTACGAGCCCCATGCTCTGGGCCTAGACCAGAAGAACTGATATTGAGTACAGCCCCATCCTTGCAAATGCCAGAGACACTGTCCCAAGGGGGGTGCCGTCAGATAGGCAGTGTCTTGGAGGTTCTTCCGTGACCTGTTGCTGGCCCGTGCTCACACACTTGGTTTTGGATGGTGCAGTACCCACCCACCATGGTTCTGATACTGTATTGAAGTCTTTGGATGAGCACATTCCCAAGTCTGAATTGTTTTTACAGCATTAGTGGGTTGATCCCCCGGATCACTTTTCCTACTAAGTAGGTTCCATGAGCCAGCGATTAATGGTGGGCAAGGCTTTGAAGTCACTTGCCTGATTTCTTGAGTTGGTTTTTCCCACCTTACTCTTTGATAACTCAGAAAGACTCTGAAATTCTCGTTCCTCCTTCCTACACAAATGGGTCGTAGAGAGGGGAGACTATGGTGCTGGTATAGGGCAGATTTAGTCTTTCTGGTTCAGACCCTGATCCCAAGGTCCCTCCTGCCCCTTCTTCCTGTCACTTCTCTGTGACTGGCTTGTGCTGTGCACTCGACTTCCTGACCTCAGCCTATGACAGGGGCAGGGCACCCCTGTGTGCCATTCTCGCTCCGGACAACCTTCTCACTAGGAGGTGGGGAAGCCCCAAATCTTTAAGGGGGAAAAAACAAAACCAAAAATATTAAAACAAAACAAAACAACTTTGAGTCTTAATTTTATCCACAACCTGCAGGCCATGTCAACCAGTTATTCTTGTACTTTTGAATCATTTTCTGTTTTTCTTATTCTCCCCTCTCCCCTGCCTTTGTTTACCCTCTTCTACCTGTTTTTTGGTGGCTCTTCTTTCTTTTTCTTTCTTTTTTTCTTTTTGGTTGGTTTTGTTTTTTCAGTTTGGTTTCGTTTGGTTTGGTTCTCCCCCACTCCCCTCCCCTCTCACCTGATTCTGACCTCTCGATTTGGTGTGGTTCGTAACAGACAAGCCCCAAAGCTCTCTGGGAACCGCTGCCTCAAGGTGGTGGTGTGTTAAAACCTTTAAGCCCCTGCTAACGCTGCCTTCAGCTATGCGGGCTCAACAGTCAGCATTCTGAGAGTTTCATATTGATAAGAGGCCACTGGGGAAGGAGCTTTCTTTCTCTTTTAAATACACTCAGACATCACTGGAGACTGGGGGTGGGGAGGGTGGGAAAAATCGGGAGGGCAGGCAAGAAGATGTGGTGGGAAAGGAAGGTCATTCTAAGCCCAAAGAAAAACAAATTATGTTAGTCTTCACGTAGATAAAACCACTTCCGGTGAATCTGTGCCACCCTCTGCAGGTGACTTCCATTAGTCTGTTCATGTATATTCTGGAAGGAGTGGGACCCTTGGGTGTCCGGGGAGGGCAGGGTGTGGGCAGGGCACCTTCATTGCTAGAGCAGACGTAGACGTGGGAGCCACACAGCCCCCTGAAGTCACTGCTTTAATTGCTCTGTGCCTGCCTGGCATGACTTGCAGGGGGACACCCCTTAGGTGACATCGTCTTTTCGTGAGCATTAGATAACTCTCTACCTTGGCGTCTTTGCCCTTTATTCACAGATAACTCTCTCCCTGTTTCTAGGAGAAAAAAAAAGTGCGTTCGCTACATACAAGGTGAAGGCAGCTGCCTCAGCCCACCCTCTTCAGATGGAAGCTTACTAGACTCTCCTCCCCCGTCCCCGCATCTGCTAGGCTCCCCTCCCCAAGACGCCAAGTCACAGACTGAGCAGACACAGCCACTCTCGCTCTCCCTGAAGCCCGACCCTCTGACCCACCTGTCCATGATGCCACCGCCACCTGCGCTCCTGCTGGCTGAAGCTGCCCACGGCAAGGCCTCCGCCCTCTGTCCCAACGGGGCCCTGGACCTGCCGCCTGCTGCCCTGCAGCCACCCATGGTCCCCTCCTCATCGCTCGCACAGCCGTCAACATCTTCCTTACATTCCCACAACTCTCTGGCTGGGACCCAGCCCCAGCCTCTGTCTCTGGTGACCAAGTCTTTAGAATAGCTACACCTCGTCCACTGTCCCCTGCTTGATTGAAGTGTTTCCTTCCGGTTCTTGGTTTGCCCTTCCCCCCGCTTGGAAAGCTTTTGTTTTGTACTCTTCATTTTGTGCCACCGTGGCTACATGAGTTGATGTTTATCGAGTTCATTGGTCAATATTTGACCCGTTCTTACTTCACTTTCTCCTTTTAAATATGTAGATGAGAGAAACCTCATGATTCTACCAAAATTTTTATCAACAGCTGTTTAAAGTCTTTGTAGCGTTTAAAATATATATATATATACATAACTGTTATGTAGTTTGGATAGCTTAGTTTTAAAAGACTGATTAAAAAGCGAAAAGAAAAAAAAGAGAGAAGCAGTTTGGAAGCACCCTCCAGAAGGAGTTGGTTCTGTATTATTTGTATTAAATACGAGCTTGCGAGCCAATCACTTTACATCTCGGTTTTTAAACCACGAGGGCACGATGGATGCAGTGCCATTTCTTTCTTTTTCTTCCTTTTTTTTTTCTGTGTGAAACGACTTTTATTGTGATGTTACTTGTTATTGTTTAAATGTACAGAAACAAAGGGTTAAAATGTGTTAATATACCTTGTTCCATGGTGTTGTTCTTTTGGGGGGAGGGGGACGCTACTCACCATGAACGGAATCCACGCTGTTGGACCAGTAGTATTTATTGCTTTAGAGGTTGCTTGCACCTGTACGTCCGTCCCTTTTTAAGTATGTTTTTCTTTTTTTTCTTGAAACTGTATAAAGTCCCTCCCCCTTAGCATAAGCATCTTATATATAACAACTCATTTGTACAAGGTTTTTAAGTTTATATATAAAATGTGTATATATTTTTTTGTTTCCTTTTTTTGGCTTTTGTTTGTTTGTTTGTTTATTTCTGTGTAAAACCCGGATGCCACCAAATGGACAATAATAGTTGCATTAAGGATCGGTAGCATTAACAAAAGTTGCTTTAAAAGCCATTTTGTAAAACAAGACTTGAACATTAGTGAGAGAATCTTAGCAGCTGTCTGAGCAGCCGTGGGAACCGCCCTGTTTCCCCCCGACCTCCTAGTCAATTGCCCTGTGCTCTTAGAACATGGACTGACCGTGTGCAAAACTTTTATGTGCCAAAATTCTCAGTGACTTTAGCTTTTTCCCCATTTTTGATGCTGTACTTTCTGTTCGCCATGTTTTGCTGTGACGTTACATAGGTAGATTTGTATGTAGTTTTAATGTCACCTATAACAAAATGTGTTTGGTAGCAGACTGTCCAGAAAGCATTTTAAATGAAGAGGTCTAAACCCTTAAGGGCCCAAAATTCTGTATATTAGATTACTCTTAAATGGAAAAAAAGAAAAAAAAGAAAAAAAAACCAGCTGCCACTTTTATGTACGCATATTACATACAAGTAGGTGGTGAACTTTAAAAACAAGAAAACCTAGGCATGCTGATGTTGTAAAATGCTGTACAAAGCTGAGACCTGTTCCTTCAGTGCCATCGTAGTTGACATGAAGCGATTGTAAAACTGTCTCCGGTTTTCTCTGGTTTATTAAAATGCTAACTATAACATTTTTTGTGAATACTTTGAATGTTCCCTAACAGTTGTGATGTTACTGTTCTGTTTGATGCTTATTCCAAGTTCCTTTTGAATGGTTTGGAAGCCATTTTTGTAATGAATAAATGTCCATGCTGTATAGTATCCGTAGCATGCCATTCTGGATTAATAAAAGCAACTTAGTATGTGCAGAGAAAGGCTGGTCACTTGCTTCTGTGATTTGAGGTGGTGGTATCTCTTTTGGACACTGGACTTCCTCTGGAGGGAGCTGGTGTAGGTAGTATGTGGTGGTGGTGGTGTGTGGTCTTAGAGCTTCTTGACTCCCTCTCCCCACCCTTGGTGAATGTTTGGTGTGCCATGCGCACCTGCTTTATGTGTGTCTCATGCAGTGAAGACTCCTGTATGCAAAGGGACTTTGGGGTGTTTTCTTCTATATCCCACTGTGTCACAGTAAAGGAACAAATGATGCTACTTTGACCATCACTTACTCATACCCTGTTCATTGCACAGTGTGAAACAGAATTTGATTCTAGAAAGTGTGATTTAGTTCACCCAGAGTGGACTTAAGGAACAGTGGGTACCATCTGAGGATGGTGAATGTGAGCGTGTCTTGACTAGTCACTCCCTGAGGGAGGGAGGCAAGGATGCAGGGTTCTGGTTTATCTAGCAATCATTGAGCAAGCATCTTTTTAGAAAATTGGCATCCCATTCACATAGCTGTGCATGTGATTTACAGTTGTGCATAGAAGAAAGTGATTCACACAACTGTGCATGTAAGGGGTCTTGTTCTTCAGGGGGCCCATGTTCTGGGTTATCTCCTGGAATGACTTCAAGTTGGTCACCATCACTGAGGAGGGAAGATCTTTCTGTGGTCACTGGCTCTCTCTTCTCACTGTTGGGTGGATGGAATATTGTCCATGTGTCTAGGACCTCTGTGCCTTCTGAGGGTGGCGATTTCAGCCATCCCAGAAGCCCTTCATGTGGCTGTACTTAAGATCAACCATGGTATTGGGTCAAGACCTTTCAGGACCTCTGCCTCGCCTGAGCTAGCTGTGGGTCTGTGAATTTTCTGTATTTTGTTTTTGTCCGGCTTTGTGCTCTGGGAAGGGAATGTCTGATTACCCTTCCCTACTGTATTCTGTATCCAGGGACCAGATTGACCTTTGAGAACAGAAATAAGAACATTGTGTGCTATTGGTGGCAACGTGCCAACTTGTCCCTGTGCTTTTTCTCATTAATCCTACCACCGCTGGTGGAAGACTCCCCTGCTGGCCTCTGCCTTATTTCTAACAATGGATTGAGAAATACAATATATCTTGTCCAAGGCCACAGTTGGTAGAGGGGGGAATTGGAGGGACTTCAGTGGAGACCTGGCTTCAAGCCATGTTCTCAACACCAAGTTAAACCTTCACACGCTCAAGATGTCCCTTCTCCCTGCTGGATATAATAGGACAAGCCTTCCTTGCTTCGCCTGAGCCTACCTCTGCCTCACCCACCTGTTCACTCTCAGGAAATCCAGCTCACAAGAGAGCGAGGCTCCCCTGAAGCATTGCTGTTCTTGCTGGGGGCTCCTGCTCAAGCCTCCGATCCCTCTGTAGACAGCACTTTCTCATGGCCCCTGTCCTGTGATGATAGGCCTTTTTTCTGTGCTCTTGAAGCCCCCCAGTCCCCTCACTTTAGCTCACTAGCTGCCACCACCCAGTGTATTACCTCCTCTGGAGGCTCTAGGGCACACCATTCCCCACGCACAGCAATGCTGACATTTTGGAGTGGTACATTCATACTTGCAAGGACTTGTCCTTTGCAAAAGCAGTTTATCATCATTCCTGGCTTCTACCCCATAGATGGAAGCAGCACCCACCCTGTCCCCATCCCTCTGTCCCTGACAATCAAGACAACCAAAACTATCTCTAGACATTCCTAAATATCCTCTTGGGGGCCAAAGTCACTCCACCTGAAATTCTTTTTTTTAGAGAGCCCTCCAAACGGACAGAAGCATGGCTTTCATGTTCAATGCTGTGTACAAAGGTCCTGGGCACCTGATAGGTGCCCCATATGTCTTTGATAAAGGAAAGAAGGAAGGATATTGTCCCTGGTGTTCATGTGGGAAACAGGATGGAGACTGATTAATATTTCTGCTGTGTACTCCCACAATGCCAAGGGTATTGGTGATGACCTCAGCCCCTTAGCATGCTGGACTGTGAAGAAGTAGTGTGCCCCTTACAGATGTCAGGAGGAAGGGCAGTCTGTTTGTTTTTAGCCACCCCAAGGCATATCCCTCGTTAAATTCAGAGTGGGGGTCACTTTGCTACTTGCTTGTGTGCCCTGCGGTGTTTGAACTGTATTAAGAGCTCTCCCCAGGTGTCTCTTCTTCTGGGCCATCAGGAATCTAGTCTCCCAAATTCGGGACCCAGTCCTGGCCTTCGATCGTTCCTACTGCAGCAACTTGAAGCCTGCCTACCCCAAGTTTATTTCCATGACTTGCTTGCCATGTCATGTTACCTTCCATTGTGTCTCTGTCCCCAGAGTCACTTCTCATCTCTTGTAAGAATACATGTGATTTTACTCCAGGCCCAGTTGGATAATTCTTGATATGCTATCTTTAGATGCTTAACTGTATCATGTGCTGTATATATTTGCTGTAATATTAATACAAGCTCTAGCTTGTGTGTGTGTGTGCATTTGTGCGTGTATGTGTGCATGTATGTGTGTGTTCCTGTGTGTATGTGTTCCTCTGTGTGTGCGCGCGCGCGTGTGTGAGTGTGTGCGTGTGGAGGGGCGTTGTTGGTGTTGTTTGCATCGATTGACATAAGGCCTCGGCTGTGTGCCTGCGCCCTCTTTCTTCCTCTCTAGGTTCCCTCTTGTATCGTCTTACAGTACATACTTTGGTGTATAGGATGACACAAGAGGACGGGCTAAGATTTGGATTCGCATTTCTCATTTAATCTTCAACAACAGAGCAGGTGCCAGTGTGTTCATTTGATAAAGATAGAAAGTCAGGTTTAGGTTTAGACTTCGTCAGTTTCCCTGAAAGGACCTATGTGGAAACAGTAAGTCTGCAGTTTGATCTGAGTCTAGGAGCTAAACACCACATGAGATCACCTGTGTTAGCAGCACAGACAGCTGAGTAACTAGGTAGAGACAGGTCGAAGGGCTGACTTGAGCCCCACCCTGGAGAGAGGATTTTACTGAGCCCGCCAGGGATGGGTCCTTTCCCAGTTGTGTTCTGTTTACAAGAGCATACAGAAGTTACTCGTGTTTTCTCATCCTTGGTTTCTGAGTAAAGAAGAGGAAGGAAGAGGAGGAGGGAGGAAGACGATGATGACAGTTGACTGTCACATGGATTGAGCCATTTTTGGACTCAGCACTAGAAGTTAAAGAATCTTAGAAAGACTGGAAGAAAATGAAGTGTATGTTTTTCAGTATTGTCTATTCACATCATATAGTGTTTTTCACATTATGGGTTGTAAGCCACTGAAGGTCAGGAGATCAATGCAATGCATCAAGGTTAGAGTTTTTAAAAGCAACAGAGAATGAAATAGAAAATAGACTCTTTTGTCATATGTGTTTGCTGCATTATCTAAAGTCTTCCTTACTGTGCTGAGAGTAAAAAGTGCAAAAGCCAAGTCTGAACAATAGAAATAGCTGTAATACATTAAGAAAAAAAAATTTTAATATATAAAATGCAATATCCATATGTAGAAAATGTAATTAATAGAAGGTTTTGATGGACAGATTATTAACTTATACTAGTATTCTCTCAAATGGTTTGTTGGAGCTCTGGTCCTGTGGATTCTACTTGGTCAAACTGTTGGGACATTTCATACTATGTTTCCCCTTGTAGCTGCAAAGTGTTCGCTAATTAATTATGCCTGGGCTGGGGAGATGGCTTAGTGGGTAAGAACCTTGCTTTATATGCAGGAAGACCTGCCTTTGAATCCCAAGGACCCACATTAAGGTCTAGGCAGCCATCTGTAACCCTAGCACTAAGGAGTTCCGTGACTCTTAGGAGCTTGATGGCCAGACACCCTAGCTCAGATAGTGAGTTTTAGGTTCGGTCGGAAATCCTTCTCAAGGGTCAGGGGAAGAGTTCTTTCCAAGAAAGATAGCTGAGGTCCTGCTCTAGCCTCTACATGGGTGGACATGGATCCCCCCCCCTCTGCTTTAGACCCCTCTTTCACTTTACCTACATTTCCCAACTGTAACTGACCACAGAAGATTTTTGTAGAGTAAAATGCTTGTTAACTTCTTTATGAATTAATATTCCTTGAAATATGTCTTTGGATATATAACCTTTTGTGTGAATATTAGCTCTCTCACCTTCTGGCAGTTCTGTGTTAAAGTAGTATGTAGCGTTTTCTGGTGAAGAAACAGGCTTAAGTTAAATAGAGCCTATATTGTCGAGTGTATTTGTCAGTTAGTTCTGCAACAGCACTGTATAACACACTATCTACAAATCAGAGGTCGACTAGGACAAGCCTTTGTTTTTCTTGCTTTGGTCTGTGTGGGCTGTGGCTCTGATGGCTGAACTTGGCACTAGGATGAGTTGGACCTGTTGTGTTCAATGCATCGCTTTATCTAAGGCTTTGGACATTCAACTCATTGCCCTAAAGTTATAGCAGAAATGACTGTCTTTAGACTCTGTTTGAAATCCTAACAGTCTTAATTCTGACCACATTCCTTTGTCAAAACTAAGGTTACTCACACATCACCAGGGTGCAAAGTGTATCCTGCCCAGGAATTGAAGAACAAAACTGTCAAATGGCACAAGTCATGGCTGTATAATTCTGTAAAGGAGGGCTAACTAGACATGAAAACAGTAATAAGCATCAAATCAATCATCTTTCACACCTTATCTAATCCTTCCAACAGTTCCTTGAGGTAGCTGTAATTACTGTCCCTGTTTTATGCACAAGTAAACTGAGGTGCAGAGATTCAAGTTCTGTTCTGGCAAGCACCTGTCCAGCACAGCGTTGAATAATAGGCTTGGGAATGCTAGCTTCCTTATCTTCTTCTGAACTCACAGAACAACAACCCCTATTTCACCACACATATGGTGGCAGCTGTATGTTTTTGTAGATATGTGTTATCGAGTTAAGAAAATTCCTCTCTAGTCTCAGCTTGCTAAGAGCATTTATCACAAAGTCATTTAGAGAGACAAAAGACAAGCCACAGTGTAGCAGGTGTCTGTAGCATAATGACACCACAACGGACTTATGTGCAGAACTAAACTCAAAAGAAAAGCAAAACCTCAAAATTGAAACTCAATAATTCACACAAGAAAGGACGATCCAAGTGGCATATGGTTCACGTTAATACATGACCATAGTAGCTTCATTCATAAATGGCCCCAAACTGATACAAGCTAACTGTCCATCTACCATAGAGTAGATAAGTAAATTCTAGTTAACATGAAACTGATGGGGAGTTCTCATACAGTGCCCAGAGATTCTCCTTTCTCTTAGATCACCCATACTCTATCCCATTCAAAAGCTTATGGTGGTTTTGATGAGTGAGAAGAATGAAAGGTATTTAGGTTTTTGTGTGTTCTAGAGAAATAAGAGAATACTGAGATGTGTCTGTCCCGTGGTCTGCGGAGTGAGGCCTGAGAGGAGAGACCCCAAGGCTGTCATGACAAACTGTTCTCTCAGACTACTATGGCCCTTCCACTAGAAATGGAATGATGAGGAATTTGGGTGAATTCTTCCTAGTTCTAATGGTAGTGTTGGCCACTCCTTAAGTAATAAAACAACCTACACACTGCCTATTTCCTCATCTACATTCTTGTTGGTATTGTGAGACCAATCATGGTCCGAAATTTTCATCAATATGCATACACAGAATGAGGTTTTTGCAATAGCCTCTAAGAATGTGTAAGAAGCGAAGACACTTGATTTCTATTAACAATTTTCAGATAACATTTGTAGAACAGCCCTGTGGTGTTTATATTTGCTTTATGGAGTGCAAGTTTGAGGGGGAGGGAGGAATGGGAAATCCTAGATGTATTAGTGACTTGAAGGTTACCCCTTGGTGTCAGGGTGTACCTGGACCTCACCAGTTCCCAGACATCTTTGCTGTGGGCAATTTTATTTCCCTTTGGGCCTGAAAAGTTGAGCTAACGCCAGCCTTGGGGCAGGAATTCCAGGAGGCTTTTCTAGATAAGAGGACCTGCTCTCAATAAAGTCTGACTGTCTAGTTTCTAAGAGCTGGGAAGATGAGCCAAGGGAAACCAGAGCCTGAGAAAGGGCTCCAGGGGTATCTTGACTGAAGCTACACACCAGAATGCAACAAGGTCTAGGTTAGACATGTGCTTCCTTGCAATGATCAGGCATCTGTGTAGTAGCTTGTGCAGCCATGCATTCTCTCCTGGCTTCCTCTGATAGGAAGAATTTTACTCCTGAAGATAGCTCTAAGACTTGCTCCCAATCTTGGGTGAATGTCCAGGTTTGAGGTCTCCAGTGTGAAGTTCTCAGAACCCAGCGGACATCTGTTGGTGATCCCTCCAGAGGGCTGGCCACCATGCTTAGCTTTCTGGGTGTCTCACCTTGGTATTAGAATGCCAATCCTAGTTCCTTTCACCCAGGCAAGGAGCTGAGAGCCATCGGCTGCCCAAAACCTGGCAGATCTGGGATTATTAGGCTTCGGTCTCCAGGGACAGTTATTATGTTTGCTGTTATTGTTATTACTATTTTGTAGGGTTACAGAAAGCCACTTTCATGGATTACCTAATGCATTTTGAGCATCCTAGCCCCGCTCCTCAGTACCTTCCTTCTTCTCTCCACCTGTTGCCACCATCAGTTTAGAGTCCATTAACCTGTGAATAAGAATCTTATGAAGAAGCAGAGTCCCAACATTTTCCTGAGATCCGAGAAATGCTGTTACAGTGAGTCCGACCTGGGACACTGGTTCATTCCAGAGGAATGGGGTGTTTCGTGTGTCCCTGTGCTCCATTACTGCTGTCTCCTAGCATTGGTGGGATGTTTTGCCAGGTGAGCAGAGTCCACAGGTTTTCACCTTTGGTTTCAGGAGCCACGCAAGGCCTCACCGGGCAGCCTAGATGAGGGTTAACTCCACATCCAAGGCCAACTAAGATTGCAATAGCTGGTAGCTGCAAGTTGAGGCCAGGTAAGACAGGTGAGGGTAAAATGGGCCTCTAGGGACCAGGCCCAGGTATCTGGGGGCTGACGGCTGCAGTTCACTAAGGTGGTACTGGCAGGACTCTCCGTTCCTAGGGCTCAGCCTTTGATGAGTTTGGTCTGGGCAAGGCTGTGTCTGTTTTCTGAGGGAGGGGACCTTGCCCAACCATACAGCATCCTCCTATCCAGCCTATGTCTCCTTTCCCCCTTACATAATGGCACATTATACAACATCGCCAAGCAGGTGGTATTTTTAAAGACAGCAAGTGAGCATTTTTTTGGCCTAAATTTGGGAACGAAACAGATGGATTTTTAAGGCGCTGGAATTTTCCTGTGAATAGTAACCCTTGTTCTCTCTCTTAAACACAGTTTCTAGACCACCTCCAGCAACCAATCAGCACCCTGTTATTTAATTATAACAAAATTCTTAGCTCTGTCTGCTGCTGCATGGACAAGTGGGGGGGCACTGGATCAATTTCTGGAGCCAGACTGACTTGCCAACAACAATTTTCCTTTTCCCAGAGGGCCTTGGAGGCCTGGAGCGGGTTCCAAGTTCCTTCTTTCCCTCCTGCTCCGGGTGGGCTCTGTGACAGCAGCTTGAAAAGGGTTATAGAGAAGCTGATAAAGGCTGGGCTTGTTGCAACCCTCCCTGACAGCCCCGACCCCCGCGCCAGTGAGCTCATGCTGGCCTCATTACGGCTGGTGCCAGGTTTTTTCCATTAACAGGTAATTGAGTAGAAACTAAAATAAGCGAAGTTTGTTTCATCCCTTGGATTTTCTTGCTGGGGTTTGAAAGAAAAACACTTTAGCATCGTTAGTGGACGAGTGTCCTTGAAAACGTATTTATGTTTTCCGAGTGATTTGTCGCTTGGTAGGTGTAATTAGCCCATTCCCTGGCCCCTCCCCTCCTTGATGTTACTCTTTAAGGGCCACTGTGTTCGGAGACTTGGAGCTGCTTTCCTGGGCCCCGGGCTGGCCAGCACCTGTGTTAAGAGTGGATCGGACTGCCTTGCATAGTTGAGTTGGTAGAGCGGAGGGCTGTAGATGGTGGGTGGCTAAGTTTGTACATAGTAGATGACTGAATTTCCCCTCTCCCTCATCTTAGAAGCATGCACGCACACACACTGGTAACTCAGTAGAAGCAGCCTATTATCAGCATTCTACCCAGAATGCCCTGCTCTCACTTGGTCGGCTCCACCCTTCCGGACTTTTCTTCCTTCTGTGTGCTCTGGGTAGACAGCTGACGGGGCAGGAGGATTTGCCTCTCCTGGTCTCTTTGCAGCTTTCTTTGCTCACAGGGGCTGATGTCTCTGTCTGTCTAGCTGCTTCTCTCTCTGCCTTGGGTTCCAGGAGTCTCAGCCTTAACCTGCAGCCCACCTAAAGTTAACACCACAGCTCAGGCCAGTTCAGGTTGCACAACCAAGAGCCAGCCCTTAGGCCAAGTGGAGGGAGGGTTAGTATTAGAGGCGTGGCTCTGAGTCCAGGGACATCTACACAAGTGCTCAGGGCCTTGTGTCTCAAGGCCAAGCATCGGATGAAGGACACATGGTTAGAGATGGGAATAGAGACAGTTTATTTAAAGAGAGAAAACACTTCTGAGGAGGGGCTGGTGAGCTGAGGGAAAAGCTGAAAAAAAAAAAAGTGCTGGGCTGCAAGCCACATAACCCTGTATAAGATATTCACATAGAACCCGGCTCTCACCTTTGCATGCTGGGAACTATTCCCGAGCATGCTCTGTTTCTCTCGTGAAGCCCAGGTCGGGAAGGGCTGAGGCTGTCTTTAGCAGCTAGCCCCTCCTACCTGTTGATCTTGATGTAGCTTCTCCAGGCTTTGTTCCACTTCCACAGCTAGGATCAGGCATTTGCGACTTCTTCCGCACACCTGGCACAGAAGCCTTGCTGAGTCAGGTCTCCAGAATTTTATGATAAGCAAATTCGTATTTCTGAATTCATTTGTTATTTGAACAATGACATTAGTAACTATTATTTGCATGTCCCTCTTTTGTGCCAGTGGGGAGGTGAGGTTGCCTCCTGACTGGGGAGACAGACAAATGGCAAGCCAGTTCAAGGACCACTTGGGATTTTAGCAAGTCCACAGAGGTATACACACGCTGGGTAACAACCACCATGGGTTAAAGACAGCCCCTCAAGGAGATGGTAACTTACTTCAGGGCTGAAGATGAAAGTCAATCCATATCTGCTCATATTGAGTGCCTGAGGCCATTACCTGCAGACCCTCACATTCCATCACTGAGGGCATTAAATAGCTCTGAAAGTTAAGGAATGAAGGGCCCCCAAAGGTTCACGTGCTGTGAGGCTGACTCCATGTGGAATGAAAATGAGTAGGTAGACATTTAAGAGGTGGAACACAGAAGGTCATCGGATCATTGGGGTAACATGCCCAGCAGAGATTAATGCTCACTTTACTAGTGTATTAGGCCTTTCAGGACTGGATTAATTCCCTCAAAAGTGTGTTGTAGCTGGAGTTTTCCTGCCTGGTCCATAGTCAGGACAAATCTCTCTCACTGGCTGGTCCCACAGCCACTTTGACCCAACCGAGTAAACACAGAGACTTATATTGTTTAAACTGTTTGGCCTAATGGCTCAGGCTTCTAGCTATCTAGTTCTTACATCTTAAATTAATCCATTTCTATAAATCTATACCTTGCCACGTAGCTCGTGGCTTACCGGCATCTTCACATGCTGCTTGTTGCTGTGGGATGTTCTGTATGGCAAATGTGTTGCTAATTAGTTGATAAATAAAACACTGATTGGCCATTGGCTAGGCAGGAAGTGTAGGCGGGACAAGGAGGAGAATAAAGCTGGGAAGTGGAAGGCTGAGTCAGAGAGACACTGCCAGCCGCCACGATGAGAAACAGCTTGTGAAGATGCCGGTAAGCCACGAGTCACGTGGCAAGGTATAGATTTATAGAAATGGATTAATTTAAGCTGTAAGAACATTTAGCAAGAAGCCTGCCACGGCCATACAGTTTGAAAGCAACATAAGTCTCTGTGTTTACTTGGTCGGGTCTGAGAGGCTGTGGGACTGGCAGGTGAAAGAGATTTGTCCTGACTGTGAGCCAGGCAGGAAAACTCAAGCAACAGCTTGTCCTGGCGGCGGCTGGCAGTGAGTCCTTCTGCCTTCCTGTTCTTTCTTTTCTCCTCTCTGTTAGTCCCGCCTATACTTCCTGCCTAGCCACTGGCCAATCAGTGTTTTATTTATTGACCAATCAGAGCAACACATTTGCCATACAGAACATCCCACAGCAGTGTGTTGTTATAGCTTCAGGCTGTCTCATGTCCTTGGGCACTTCCATACATCACAAGCACCCTTTCTTCATGCAATGCAGTCAGGACTCCCTCAGGAGCCCCCAGAATCTGCTCTTCAGCCTTTCCCCTCACCTTTGTTATTAAATAAACCTCTTCTTTTCATGTAACATTTTAATGATTTCTTTGAGAATTTCATACACTGTATCTTGAGTATATCCAACTCCCACTTCTGCTCCCAAATTCTTACCAGATCTACCCCGTCCTCCTTATCCCCCTCCATTTCTTTATCCATTTTCTAATAACAGATATTCTGATATAGCAATATTGTATGTCATAGCGACCTTCACAGTCTCCTAAAGATTTGGTTAAAAATACACTTTACCAATGTTGACACCAAGACCTGGATCAACTTGCTTGGGATAATGGGGCAACTGGAACTGAGGCCCCCAGATCCACATGCCTGTTCTCTTCCTTAAAAATAACAAACAAATAAAGCTTTATTGGAGTAGATTTTAGACACCAGAAAACTTACCTATTTTAAGTGCAGACTTAGTAAGTTTTAGGAAAATGTCGAAACACATAACTGTTACTGCAATTTGCATTGAGGATATTCCCATCACCCTGGGGATCCCTCTCACTCCCTGTTCCCATACCAGCCCCTGGCAGCCACTCATGTGTGTTCTCTCTTTGTAGATCTGACTTCTTAGACATCTTCTCATATGTGTGGTCTCAGGCCTGGCTTCTTTCATGGAGCATGGTTTCTCAACCTTTCTTTAAATATCATCTACACTTCTTCCACGGAGAAACTTTTAATTTAACTTCTCTTTAAACATACAACTTAAAGGAAGTGGCCACAGTTTTGTTGAGTAGAGCTGAGCTTTGGAGGGTCCAAGTCATTCAATAGCTAAGCATAGTGTGTGTGTGTGGGTGGTGGTGGGGGGTGGGGACAGGGTGTCTCCAGGACAGAACTTTCTCTTTCCTCAGAGGTTAGATAACGGCAGTTGAGAATATTTTTGAGATGTGTTCATGCAGAAGTTTAGATTAGTAGTGTTGCTGCTTTCCACTGTTTGTGGTGAACAGTCCCAATGGACATATCCTTAAAGCATTATCTTTAGGTTATTTTCAGTTCTCTCTCTCTCTCTCTCTCTCTCTCTCTCTCTCTCTCACTCACTCTCTCTCTCTCTCTGTGTGTGTGTGTGTGTGTGTGTGTGTGTGTGTGTGAGTTTCTCCGGTCCCACCCAGCCCCATGGTCCCGCAGCCACTTATAATTACTCAGAGGCTTATATTAGTTACAAACTGTATGGCCTGTGGCTCAAGTGTCTTGCTAGCTAGCTCTTATAACTCAACCCATTTCTATTAATCTATGTATCACCATGTGTTATGTGGCTTTACCCATGTCCCATTACATGTTGCTCCTTGGAGGGCAGGCTGGCGTCTCCCCACCCTGTCTTTCTTCCCTCACTATCTCTTTTGGATTTTCCCACCTGGCTCCATCCTGCCCTGCCATAGGCCAATGCAACTTTATTTATTATCCAATGGGAGCCACATATATTCTCAGCATAGAGAAAGACATCCCACAGCATGTCTGTGTGTGTTTATCTGTGGGTGTGGGTGTATGTCTGTATGTGTATCTGTCTGTCTGTCTGTGAGTGTGTCTGTATGTGTCTGCGTGTTTAGGCTAGAGAACAACTTCAGATGTCATTCCTTAGAAGTCACCCCCTTTTTCAAGACAAAATCTCTCATTGCCTGGAGGTCACTGATTGGCTAGGCTGATCACAGGGATCCATCTGTCTCTGTTTACCCAGGGCTGGCATTACAAGCACACACCATCATGGCCAGCTTTTATATATTTATGAAATCGTGTTTTGTGGATCAACTCGAGTCCTCTTATTTTCAAGGTGAGCTCTTTACCTCCTGAGCTTTCTCCACTGCCTTAAACACCCTGCTGAGCTATTCAGCCCAGTCGCCACTTGAGAAAGAACCCCATAGACATCTGAACTCTGCTTCTAGACAATGGACGCATCCTCAGTGCCTCAGTGTCCTTTTCTCCAGATCACAAGCCATAGTCCTTATGTTGCAGGGCTTCCGTGGCAGCTGTCTGAAATTCCGTCTGTCTTATGTGCTAACTCCATGTATCCATGGCTCTCTGCCCTCTGCCGCTTCCATGGCTAACTGCCTCCTTTGAAATTTGCCCCGCTGGGCTCCAGCCCCTCTTCCACCCATGTCTCCATGGGTTGTGTCATGTCTACAGTCTTTGTTTCTCTACTGTTATTCAGGTCAAACCCAACATTGTTCCTTAGTAGGAATCTCAAGTATTTCTTTCCCTTGGCGCTTGTCTTCTGGTCTCAGCAGTTGACACTTTTCCAGGGTTCAATTGATTTCATCTGCTACGAATGCCGTAGCTCCTCACCAAGTGTGGTGTTGTGTTGAATGCTGAACTAAAAAGAGCGCTGGAAGGGGAGCCCTGGGCCCACACTCAGAGCTGAGCTGTGCTGAGCAAGTGGCCTTCATCCCAGAGGTGTCTTGGGTTAATCCTTCCTGTGAAAGGCTTCCTCATTACATTTGTTGACTTCACAACAATCAAGGGTGAATGAGAAGTGAGCTTGAAAGTGCTTTGCAGAGGGGAAGGCCTGCTCTTAAGAAAGAAATGATGCTGTTGTGCCTTGTTGTATGGTACTTTCCCAGTGACACCTCCTAGTGCCTGCTGTGTACTGGGCATGGTGACACACTCCTGTAATGCCAGAGTCCTTGGCACCGCAATGCCTGCTGTATGCTTGATGTGGCGGACACATGCCTGTAATCCCAGTACTATGGGGGCTAAGGTAGGGGGCTTTGAAGTCCAAGATCAGCTTAGGCCACATATTAAGACCCTGTATCAAAATAAACATAAATTTTTAAAAAAGGTAGTGCCCACCACATGCCTAGAATCTCAGAATACAGCTTTCCCCCTTACAATCCAAGACCAAGGAAAGCAGGTGCTTTGTCAAGGGTGTAAGAAAAATTGAGAACCTTGAAGGGGGCAGACACCCTGTGAACTGTGAGAGTCAAGGATGACAAACCAACCAGGAGAGCCAGCAGCCGGTCTTCTTAAACACACTGACATGTGTCTGTCTTCTGCCTCTGGACTTTTGTGTATGCAAAGCAAACGCTCTACCATTGAGGTGTCTCCCCCCGTCACTGTGTGAGTGACGACTCACCAGGCCAGCTAGTCACTCTATGTGTAACTCCATCCACCTCCTTTATTCTCTTTCTGTTTCCACCCATCAGACCTAGGAGGAAGCCAGCAGGCTTTAGGACCACGAGGCCAAAAATGTCAGCTTCCTAAGAGCCAGTTGAGATAACTCTTAAGAGAGAGAACTCTAAAGGTGGACTGAGTCTGAGTCCCAGCTGAGTAGTGTGAGTCACACTCAGGGACTTCCTCAGCTGGAAGATGGGACCGCTTGTTCCTGGGAGGCTCAGACGAGAGTCAATTACTTGTGCCAGAGGTCAGTACTTCCTCCGGTCTGGTCTGTAAGTCCTGGCGAATGTCCTTGTGTCTGTTGCCTTGCACATTCTCAAGGAGGGGCAAGAAGAGCCCTGAGCAAGGACAGCCTCTGAAGAGGGGGCTAGCAGTTGCCTATATGATGTGATTATAGATGGTCCCCAGACGTGGGTGTGCAGAGAGCCCCTCCCAACACTGACCTTCCCCAAAAGGGTCAAGTTGTGTGGCCTTAGAGGTGATTCCACCTCTACCCATCCTTGACGTACCCAGAGAGAGAGAGGCCAGGACAACACAGAGGAGACCCTCAGAGCCAGTCACTGTCCATCCTCCTTTCTGTCCCTGAACCCAGGACAGCCCTCAGAATCAAGCATTTGGCCTCAGGATATTCTCATTAAAAGCAGACATTGGGGGACTAGGCAGGTGGCTCAGTGACGTGCCTGCTGCTCAAGCATGGCGTACTGAGTTAGGATCACCATCACCTGTGTGAAAAGCTGGGCACAGCAACACATGCCTGGAGCCCCGATGCTGGAGACAGGACGGTCCTTGTGAAATGCTGGTCAGCCAGTCTAGCCAACTGGTGACCTTCAGGTTCCGTGAGAGATGATGTCCCCCAAAATAAATGAACAGTGCTAAGAAAAAGCACCTGAAGAAAGCCTACAGCTTCTACACGTATGTGTATGCACACGCGCGCGCGCGCGCGCGCGCGCGCACACACAAACACACACACACACACACACACACACACACACACACACACACACACACACATACACGCAATCACATAGTCTTGGAAGCAGAAATGGTTTTCCTCCTGACACATTTTCTTTTAGAAAGAAAGTAAGTTGCGTGAGTGGGTGTACTCATGCATGAATGTGGGGCCAAGATGCTCAGAAGTTGTTAGTGCTTCGCATTTTCTTGTTTTTCTTCAAAATGACTTCTCATTCCATCTCTTTCCTTTCTTCGTGTGACTTCTGTCAGAGAGAAAGTGGCTTCTTTCATTGACCCTGGTTCTGGTGACCAAGTGTCCAGGCCAGACCATCCCTAGCCAGTGAGCTGGTAAATTCCTAACACCTCGAACCGTGGGAGAGAAGACCCCATGACTCCGCTGTGGCCTGTGTCCAGCTACCATTGCACATGGAGTTGGGAAGAGAAAAGCACACCACTATGTAATATTCCCGCCACACAAATACAGTGAGCAGACGGAGCTCCAAGACCTTAGGGCAGTGATTCTCAGCCTTCCAAACGCTGTGACCCTTAAACACACTTCCTTGTGTTGTGGGGAACCCCAATCATAAAATTATTTTCGCTGCTACTTCATAACTGTACTTTTGCTACTGTTAGGAATCATAATGTAAATATCTGTGTTTTCTGATGGTCTTAGGTGACCCCTATGAAGAAGGGTCATTTGATCCTAAAGGGTCACAACCCACAGGTTGAGAACCACTGTCTTAGAATAACAGTAAATAGGGAGGAAGTGGTGAATTTGGGCTGTTTTTACCTTTGCTGTATTTGTTTGGCTGTAAGTTTGAATTATTTAATATTTAAAACTGGTTTGTGAGATAACTGAACATTTTTGGTTTTGTTCAAGAGGCTCCACATAATTTATTACTGAGCCAACCAGTTCTCTCCTGCAGAGCAGATCAAAAGCAAATCAAATTCCCAATTTAAACATGACCAAATCTTCAGAGGTTAAGAACTTCCAGCTCCATCTGGTGGGACTGCTGGATGGCCATGACTCAGCAGAGCTGGGGAGGCCATTGTGAGTGAAGTCTTTTTTTTTTTTAAATTTTATTTAAAATTTTTTTTTTCATTTTACATACCAACCACTCTCCCTCCCTTTCTCCACCTCCTCCCACCCCACCCCCAACCATTCCTCAAAGAGGGTAAGTCCCTCCTTGGGGAGTCAACAAAGTCTGGCTTACCAAGTCAAGGTGGGACCAATCCCCTCCCCCCTGCATCAAGGCTGAGCAAGGTCTCCCACCATAGGGAATGGGCTCCAAAAAGCCAGTTCATGCACAAGGAATAAATCCTGGTTCCACTGCCAGGAGCTCCACAACAGATCAAGCTACACAACTGTCACCCACATTCAGAGGGCCTAGTCGGTCCTATGCAGGCTCCCCAGCTGTCAAGTTCAGAGTCCACGTGCTCCCATGAGCTCAGATCAGCTGTCTCTGTGGGTTCCTCTGTCATGATCTCGACCACTCTTGCTCATATAATCCCTCCTCCCTCTCTTCAACTGCTCTCCAGGAGCTCAGCCCAGTGCCCAGATCTCTCCATCTGCTTCCATCAGTTACTAGATGAAGGTTCTAGATGACAATTAGGGTAGTCATCAATCTGATTACAGGGGAAGGCCAGTTCAGGCATCCTCTCCACTATTGCTAGGAGTCTTAGCTGCGGTCATCCTTGTGGATTCCTGGGAATTTGCCTAGCACCAGGTTTCTCTCTAACCCCATAATAGCTCCCTCTATCAAGATATCTCTTTCATCGCTCTCTCTCTCTCTCTCTCTCTCTCTCTCTCTCTCTCTCTCTCTCTCCCAACTTGGCCATCGGGATCCTTCATGTTCCCATCTCCATCCCCTCCCCTCAACTCTCCCCCTCCCAGTTTACCCAGGAGATCTCACCTATTTCCCCTTCCTAGGGCGATCCATGTGTCCCTCTTAGGATTCTCCTAAGATCTAGAGCTGTGGATTGTAGCCTGGTTATCCTTTGCTTTATATCTAATATCCACTTATGAGTGAGTACATACTGTGTTTGTCTTTCTGGGTCTGTGTTACCTCACTCAAGGTGATTTTTTCTAGTTCCATCCTGCAAATTTCATGTTTTTTTTTTTTTTTTTTGCAGCTGAGTAATACTCCATTGTGTAAATGTACCACATTTTCTTTATTCATTCTTCAGTTGAGGGGCATCTAGGTTATTTCCAGGTTCAACCTACAGACTGGGAAAAGATCTACACCAACTCCACATCTGACAGAGAGCTGAGCTCCAAAATATATAAAGAACTCAAGAAACTAGACATCAAAATACCAAATAATCCAATTAAAAAATGGGGTACAGATCTAAACAGAGAATTTGCAACAGAAGAATCTCAAATGGCTGAAAGACATTTAAGGAATTGCTCAACATCTTTAGCCATCAGGGAAATGCAAATCAAAATGACTCTGAGATACCATCTTACATCTGTCAGAATGGCTAAGATCAAAAACACTGAAGACAGCTTATGTTGGAGAGGATGTGGAGTAAGTAACATTCATCCACTGCAGGTGGGAATGCAAACTTGTACAGCCACTGCAGAAATCACTATGGCGGCTTCTCAGAAAATTGGGAATTAATATACCTCAAGACCCAGCTATACCACTCTTGGGCATATACTCAAGGAATGCTCAATTGTACCACAAGGACACTTCTTCAACTATGCTCATAGCAGCATTATTCATAGTGAGTGAATTCTTAACAATCTGGCTACATTCTCCTCCGGTGACAGTTCTTACCATTTTCATTCAAATTCAAGGGGATGGGATGGTTTTACTCTTCTTTCTCCACCAGGAATTGCTGAATCTGGGTCCTGTGATGACTGCATATTTCACCATCAACCACGAGTCAGATCCACCAGGACCTCTGTACTATTAACCCAAACCAGAGTCCAGGGAATCTCTCAGAGCGGAGCCTTCCCTTTGCCGGCTTCCGAAGCATTCTGCATGGAGAGCACACACCCTGTGTGTTCTGCCACTGGCGCTTCCGTGGCTGCCAGTGTGTGGATGCACACTGACTGTACGTGCATTCTGTGCTGTGTCCAACATCTTCCAAAGAGGCTTGTATTTGTCCTTTCTAGGTCTGGACAACTTCAGAAAGAAGCATATTTGCTGCTTGAGAACATTCTAGCAACTTTCACAAAGGGACTTTCCTGCTAAAGAAAAGTACTTAGAGGTTCAGGGAAGCCAGAATGGGGAATTCCACTTTCCTTTGGGGAAAGTGTGTGTGTGTGTGTGTGTGTGTGTGTGTGTGTGTGTGTGTGTCTATTCTTTGGCATCTTGTCAGGAGAGCAGGGCATTATGGGTAACCTGCGCCGTAAGGAGCAAGGTCAGAACTGAAGCCCCATGCAGGCTGGTGACCGTCCTGGCTCCTGGCCACTGTGCTGGGACTGGACGTAAGAGGTGACCAGCAGGGAGCCCTTTGCTTTTAGTCTCCTATCTCCATGTCTCACCCAGGACTCCCCTGGGCTTCTGCTCACTCTGGGAATGGGCTGGTGCATTATCCTGGAAGAAAGGCATCCTGGCTGAATGGGCAGTGTCTGTTTTCTGAAGGAGCACTCTGCTGCCCCGTGACCACCTGGCTCCTGGGCCTGTGCCATTGTGGAGAGGACAAAGCTGACATACATACAATCCCATGACAGTCTCCTCTCAGCCCTTTTTTCTTTATGGTTGTTATGATTGTGCTTCAAACACCAGTTCCTTGGGCTTGTTATTGCTGCTGAGGCCTTTTGGCCAAAGTGTGTGGGGGCTGCCTCTCCCTCCTGGCACCCCTTCGCCCTTATGGGCCCAGCCTCACTGCTGCTGTCTTCTTTGACAAAATACATAAAACCAATACTGACCGGTTAACATACATGACATCTTTAAACTTTAATCCATTCTCCTTCTCTCGACGCGGCGGGCTGGCCTCTGAGAGGTGCCCGTCCATTGTTCCTCGTCAAAGCCTTCTTGAGTGGGTTTCCCACTGAGTTGCTTTTGTGTGAGTCACATCAAGATTATAGGTAGCAGAGAAGAAAAAGCTGAGAAGAGAAGGTTAGCCCCTCATTTCAGACTTTAAGAAAAATCTGCCAGCGGGTGCCAGTTGGAGTGGGCAACACACATGAAAGACCAAGTCCAAGCTGGGTCGCGGTGTCACAAGAGGAGTTTTTCAGGAGAAGAAAACAAAACACAGATTGTCGTGGTCGCACACAGAGACATAAATTTAGGATCATGTTCGCCCTTCGCCTGAACATAGTTAGCTCTGATAATGAGGAACAATGCGTCAGAATGAAGCCTCCGGACCGAGGAGAGAGAGCTTTGAGACGTGCTCCCTCCTGCAACAGCGGATTCTCCTCACATCCCTTCCCAGGGGCCCCTGGACCTCCAGCTGCGTACCTCTGTCCTCCCTTACCCTTGCCTGGGGGCGGTGGACAGGGCACAGTCTCAGCAGGGTGGCTTAAGAGGTGACTAGTCAATAGAAGAGCCCAAGTTCTAGAAGCACACCCTCTGGCTTGAGTCCCCACACCCCTACCTCGAGCCGTGGACCTGCAGAAAACTTCCAGATGCTTTACTCCCCTCTGCCAGCTCAGGCAGGTCCACCTGTAGCAAGGGGAAGTTTCTCTCAACCACACACTCACGGTGAACACTCAGAATTGTTGCCTTTGCTGTTAATAGGATCTTTGGGCTTGTGCTCCAGTCCAAGACTAGAGAAGGCAGTTGGATCGTGACGCTAAAGCTGTAGGTTCCATTTAAAAAATATTTGTGTGTGTGTGTGTGTGTGTGCGCGCAGTTTGCATGACATACATATGGAGGTCAGAGGACAATTTACAGGAGTCAATTTTCTTCTTCCACCATTGCAAGTCCCAGGGATTAAACTTAGGTGTCAACCTTGGCAGCAAGCATCTTTACCCTCTGAGCCGTCTTGCCGGCCCCATAGACTCACTTGAGCTTCTCACTTCCCATGGAGATTGGTGCAGCATCCCTCTTCTCAGGGTTAAGGAAACAGGTTGGGGAAGAGTGGATGACATGTTCTAGGTGTCAGATGGAGGAGTGTAACTAAGTCCCCCTCTACACACACAGGTGATATAACTCTAATTGATCATAACAATAACAAACACTTCATAACCTGAGGTAAGATACGGCAGTGTTTCCAGACAACCTGCAGATACTTAAGCAAGGGAGGTTGAAAGAAAATGACCTTTCAGTTCATTTAAAAAAGAACCACTCCATAATCTACCATTCCCTAAGTATCCTGGCAAGGCTGTGTCTCTTGGCAAATGAGGCTTGGGCCAGATGGTGTCCAGAGCAGGGCTAGTTTAGCTCTGTGGTACAACAGCTGGGCTTGCCTCAGCCACTTCCTGGCTGGTTGCCTCTTTGAATCTCTGGGCTTTTATTTTTCTTCTTCTTTCCTCCTCCTCCTCCTCCTCCTCCTCCTCCTCCTCCTCCTCCTCCTCCTCCTCCTCTTCCTCCTCTTTTCTTCCCCATTTAAAAATAACTAAGGCTTAATTTGTACATATTAATATTTATCCTTTTTGGGGTTCACTTCTGTAAGTTTGACAAATGTATACAGTGTGGGATCACTTTCCCAATAAAAATATACGCAGAACCTTTTCAAGCCCAATTCTGTAGTCTCTCTGTTCTATCACACAGCCCAGCCCCAGGCAACCATCAACTCTTCTCCCTATGATTTCCCTGTCGTGAGGACTTCCTATCAGTGTGTGGTCTTTTAATTATGAAAATTTCCCATTTAACATAATGCATTGGAGATTTGGCTATTTTTTTCAGGTGTCAGTAGTATATTCCTTTTTTATTGCTAAGAAGTATTCTGGAGTATTAAAGAACCAACTTGCTTATTTTTTGATTGTTTTCAACTTGAGGTAATCACGAACTGTGTGAAATGTGTTGGGACAGTTTTATTTTGACGGATAAGTGCCCAGGAGTGCTGCCTGGGTTGTAAGGTCAGTGAATGTTTATCTGTGTAAAAAACTGCCCTATTGCAGAAGGGGTGGGGGTAGTTTGCTGTGAGATTGTGTCTCCTGGTAACCTCAGAAGCTACACCCATAAAGTCTCACCCACACGACTGCCCAAACATGAGCTGAACAAGGAAGACACCAATGAACAGGCCAAACTGGATAGGGTAAAGCCCACGAGGCCTCAACCCTATATAAAAAACTACAGGCAACTGAGTAAAACTGGGAGTGGGAAGTGGTCCTCCCCAGGAAAGAGCACACCAATCGGTTGTCCATTGCCAAGTGGTCAGCCCTGAAAACATACACACAGGTAACATTATACGGACTCAACAGGTTATATTTAGGAATATGTATGTATATGTGTGTATAAATGCAGTAACAATAAAAAAAGAGGCCATAGATTTGAAGGGGTGTGGTGAGAGGTTGAAGGGAGGGTTTGGAGGGAAGAAATGGAAAAACGATATAACTAAATTACAACACCCCCACCCCCAGCGCCAAAAAAAAAAAAAAAAAAAAAAAAAAAAGACACTGTCATCTTGCTTTCCACGGTGGCTGTACCATTTTGTCGTGCCACTCCAGTGTTCTGGCTGCTTTGGGTCCTCAGTAGCATTTGATACCTGCTTTTACCATTTGAGCTGTTCTCGTTCGTGTGTGAGCTTTGGTTTCTTATTATGGAGGTCGGATACAAGTGAGCTGATGAGGTCTGTGCAGAACACTAACACGGTGCCTGGCTTCCAAAGAGGGTTTGCTAAACACAACTGGCTGTATTTATTATTCTGTCCCAGCTGACTCTCTTGCATGTGATGAATATTGTACATTATGCCTCCGTCCCTGTGTGTAATCATCAGTCTGTATTAGTCCCAGTTGTGGCAGAGCTCAGAGAAGAGGACCACTTTGTGTCTCTGTTTTAAATCAGGCTCTGTTTTGTCTCCTTGGCTCTGCAAAGGGACTGAGCAGCAGCTGCTGGCAACAGTCCAGGCCAGTCCCAGAGAACTCTGAAGCCAGGCTTTGGTGAGTGGGCCATGGGCATGAGCCCTCCTGTGTAGCCTGAGGCCCAGGGCATTTTTCTTGGCCTGTTCCCACCCTGCTGCCGGGCTTCCTTGCTGGCCTGGCCTGCCAACTCTGAGCTTCTGCATAGCACAGGGGCCTTCCTCATGGTTCCCTATTAAACATGGATTATCAAAAAAAAAAAAGAAAAGAAAAAAAAAGTGGAAAGAAAAATCACACGGGTAAATGGGTCTGTCTTTGGGGGATGTGGCCTTGGAGGTCTCACAGTGAAACAAACCACACAGACATCCTTTCAGAGCAGGAGCCCTTGGCCTAGTCACAATGGTCACCACTGGAGGCCTGGCATAGGAGCATTCAGCCCCCCCCAACAGCAGTTGCTGGGGGTCGTGGTCCTGGTAGCCTGATATTCAACAGCAGCCCAAGCTCCTGGGGCTTTGGGTAGTTTGGCAGCAGGCCCAAAGATATGACAAGCCTGGTTTAAACAATCCAGAATGCAAAGCCAGAAAAGTGTGGGGTGGATCCAACGCCATCAGGAGGTAGGTGGGTCCAGGCATTGAGCCATGGGCCTAAATCGTGCACATGAGAGGCTTGGAGATAATGAGTGGCAGTCTCAAAGGTACAGGCAGAAGGCCTAAAGAAACCAGGCAATGAGGCTGAGGGGCAGCTTCGTCTGTTACACCAAGCAAGTGTGAGGACCTGAGTTCAATCCCCAGAAACCATATAAAAAAGAACCAGGTGCTGGTTTGTAGTCTCAGTGCTGGAGAGGTGGAGTTAGGTGGACCCTGCTGACCTCTGGCCAGCCAGCCTAGCCTACGTGATGGGCTCCAGGAACACTGTTGAGAGACCCTCTGTCAAAACCAAAGTGGACGGCTCCTGAGGAATGACTCCTGAGGGTGACCTCTGGCACCCACATGAACGTGAACCCTGCTTTGTACACAAAGAAATGAGAAGTGAGCTTAAAGCATATTGTCAGGAACAAGACCTGGAGGGGACAGGCCTCAAATCATGTCTGATGCTCCTGGTCTTTCTGGGCAAGCATACTCTGTGGGTGCCTTGTTATGACAAGCATAGCATAATGTGGACAGTGCACCTGCGATCCTGGACCCTCACAGTCCCCTTCCCTGCTCTGGATTTCCTTCCACTTAACTTCTAGAGGCTGTCAGGTGTACCCCACCTATGGGCTGTGCTCTGAGGATCCTGCTGTGGGTCACTGGGGTTGTTATCATAGGCCACCACTGCTCTGGGGGCAGGAAGGCCTATCAAGAAGAAGGGCTGAACCCTGTGAGCCATACCTATGTAGAGGCCAGAGTGGAAGAGCTTTTGCCATGGGTAGGGAGAGGCTGAGCCACATTGGCACAGGGAGAGCTGTCAGCAAGAGATTGCCATCTATGGCCTCGTTTGTTCCAGGAAGAGGTAAGAACCCAGCGGGCCAAGACTCTGGCAAGGGCTAGTCAGGCATTTGGTGCCAGGATTCTGAGGAGACCAAAGGGATTGCTCTCTGCCATTGGCTAGCTTTGTGGGTGTTGTACCACTGAAGGGCATTGGAGCCAGGGGCCAGGAAGTGAGATTTGCAATTCAGCAGGGTACGGGGTGGACTTTGGAGGATCTGGAGATGGGCGTTGGGGAAGCAAAATTTAAAAAGGAAAATAACTTGACACTCCCTTGCTCAGTTTCTGGAACTTAGGCTTTCCTCTCCAGCTAACCTCATCTGGAACCATACTGTGAGATACCACTGTTTGGTTTAGGGTGCTGTAACAAATCATTATAGGCTGGAGGTCTTAAATGACTAAAGCCACAATCAGAACCCTGCAGTATTTGGTGTGCAGTGAGAGTCCAGCCTTGGGTTACAGCTGGCGGGATTCTTCCATCATCACACAGCAGGAAGAGAGAGGAAGCAGCTCTGTGTCCTTTATGAGTGTCTTCATCCTGTCCTTATGATTACAATCCAATCAGCCTCTTCAAATCCCCACATTGAGGGCCAGGGCTCCAACATATGAATTTGGAGGCAGAGAGTGGAAGGGGAGACATAATGATTCACTCCAGAACATTCCATCCCCAGGTAAACTGACTTGGATCTATAATGTTAATATCACCTAAGACAGATGCCCCTCAAATCTGTATGTTCTACCTTACTCTCCCATAGAATCTCAATCTGTGTGACCAACTCTGACAGGACATTTCCTTTACAGACCTGATAGACATCTAGAAGCTAGCATCAATTATGGCCACCTGCCTTAGGATTTCTCATCTGTTCTCCATTCCTCTTTCATGATAAAGGGCATTCCATGTGCCCAATTTCTGCATTTTCTCTTCTTCATCATACCTCCTGTGATAGTTTGAAAGAAAATGGCCCCCAAATGGAGTGGCACTATTAGGAGGTATGGTTTTGTTGGAGTAGGTGTGGTCTTGTAGGAGGAAGTGTATCACTGTGGGGGTGGGCTTTGAGGTCTCTTTTGCTCAAGCTCCACTCAGTGTGACACTCAGTTCACTTTCTTTTGCCCTTGGATCAATATGGAGAACTCTCAGCTCCTTCTCCAGTACCATGTCTACCTGCACACTGCCATGTCCTACCATAACGATAATGGACTGAACCTCTGAACTGTAAGCCACCCCAGTTAAATGTTTTCCTTTATGAGAGTTTCTGTGGTCATGGTATCTCTTCATAGCAATAGAAACTTTAACTAAGACACCTTCCCATGTCTAGTTCAGGAGTATTTTATATCAGTTCTACTCTCTGAAACATTAACAAGCAACTATTCCTTCCAACATGGGTCCATCTGCTTCTCTATATAATTACAACATCTATCCTAGCTTAAGCCAACATCACCTTCTGCTTAGACTGGCAGACTAGCTTCCTAGCTGGTCTTTCTACCCCTGCTCTGTGTCTACCCCTACATTCTATTTCTACATGGTAGGTGGTCTAATCACATCACATCCTTTCCAGCCTGTAGCCCTGTCTTGGGTTCTTTTCCTGTTGTTGTGATGAAATGCATTGACCAAAACAACGTAAGGGAGAGAGGGTTCACTTTGGCTCACAGTTCCAGGGGACATTCCATTATGGTGGGACATCAGTGCAGCAAGAGCTTGAGGGAGTTGGTCACACTGCATCAGGAGTTAAGAAAGGGAAATGCATGCATGCTTACTAATGCATGGTTGGCTTTCTCCATTGCACACAGCTTAAGATCCCTAACCTAGGGAATGGTTACATTCATAGTTAAGATGAATCTCCAACACCAATTAATGCAAGCAAGAAAACACCTTACAGATATTCTCAGAGCCTAACCTTCATGGAGACAGTCCTTCATGGGTGTGCCACGAGGCTTTTAACTCCTGGGAGATTCTAGATTGTATCAACTTGATAACATCACACCCTCAGATGAACTTCCATTCTGCTTGACCCAAAAACTCTGTAGACTGATTTTTCTTTGGGCTGCCAGCTCACAAAAAACAACATGGAGACTTATTATTAATTATGAAAGCTCAGCCTATAGCTTAGGTTTGTCCCACCAGCTCTTATTACTTAAATGAACCCACTTATATGAATCTGTGTTTTGCCTCGTGGCTTTTTACCTCTCTCCCATCTTGCATCTTTTGTTTCCTCTCTGTGTCCTGGGAAGTCCCTGCTATACCCTCCTGCCTAGCTATTGACTGTGGTGGTGTTTTGTTTGTGCTCTCACAAATAAAGCTTGCCTGGATATCAGACTGAGGAGCTAGCCACTAGAGGCCAGGCAGTGGTGGCACACACCTTTAATCCTAGCATTTGGGAGGAGAAAACAGGAAGTGGTATGGATGGGTGGAAAGAGAAAGTGATAAGGTAGGGTGGAGACAGCGGCTCTGCCCTTTCAGTCTGAGGATTCTGTAGAGATAAGAAGTCTGTCTATGGCTGGCTGCCTTGCTTCTCGGATCTTTCAGCTTTCACCCTGATATCTGACTTTGGGTTTTTATTGTTAAGACCAATTAGAATTTGCACTACATCTGGTGTTAAAAAAAAAAAAAAAAAAAAAAGCCGCTTGCCTGTGGCTTTGCAGCCACCTGCACAGGTCAGAGCGGCACATGGCTGGAGTCACTACCCTGCCAGCGAAGGTCTTCCTTTCTTTTCCTCAAGCTCTGAGTGAGTCTGGGATTTTTCTGTTGCAGCCTATCTACAGCAAGCTTCATAGGCTTTGGGGCTCCAAACGCCACAGGAGTCAGCTACTTTTGCAAGCTCCCCATGCAGACAGCTTGCTCTTTCGCTTCATTTTTCCTGGTGTATTGTGGGCTCTCCCTGGAACCCTTCCTCAGGCTGCTGCAACACTAGGGAGCTGCCTTGAAAACCCACTCAGGCTTCTACTGTTCTATGCAGAAGCAGTCAGCCTCACATCTTCATCGTCATCAGCAGCAGATTTGGTGACACAATTGGGAATTCTTAAAGAGAAGAATTAGTTAAAAGAGAGAGTTTTTTCCCACATTAAAAAATGAGAAACACTATTACAATGAAGGGAGTTAGATCTCTGTATGATAATACACTGGACAGTTTGAAAATGGAGCAATTAAATGAGAGGATAATTAATTTAGATGGGATTTACATAATGTCAATTATAAATATTATCTGTTTGATCATTTTTGTTTTATTACCAAAAAAGTTGGTTAGTATCAGTGCCAAGCTAAAAGTTTTAGAAAAACTTATTAAAACAGATCATCTTGGCATTGCATTATGAGGTTAGAGAGGAACAGCTTAAGATTTTCAAACAGTCAACTTTAATTTATCCAGTAGCATTACAGGAACTGCCAAATGATAGATATCCCCAAGACTGTGTAAGAACTGACTAGACTCCTGTGCAAATGTTAGATTTGAGGAGATTCAAGGAAGCGATAGTCTCATATGGCATGCATTCACCTTTTGTGAATCAGATGTTAAACTCATGGTCAACTTGTAATAGAAATATCCCTCAAGACTGAAGAGATTTGATTACAGCAGTTGTGGAGCCTGGTCCTCAGTTACAGTGGAGGACTTGTTAGAAATATGAAGCTAAGACCACTGAACAATGAAGTAGGGCTAGAGGTATGGAAATCTTTCAAGACCAACTTCTTCGAGAGGGAGATTATGCTAATGTAGAAAGTCAGTCTCTATACGATGACCACACCATGGCTTCATGCCACACAGCAGCCTTGAATGCTTGGGAATGAATTGAAGAAGTAGGAAAGACAACTGAGTCATTTACAAAAGTTATACAGTGCCCAAAAGAAAACTTTACTGATTTCTTAGAAAGATTGACCTCAGCAGTAAATAGAATGATACCAAATTCAGAAGCTAGACAAATAATAATTGAATCTCTGGCTTTAGAAAATGCTAATGCACAATACAAAAGGGTAATTAGGCCATTAAAGGCAAGAGCAGCACCTTTGGAGGAGTGGATCCCAGATATAGTCAATAATGAATCTTATAACCATGATGATGCTTGGATAGGAGAGGTGATTTCCAGAGGTATGAAGAAAAGTTGTAATGTCAAATGTTTCAATTGTGGTAAACAGAGTCACCTAAAAAGGGATTGTAAACATGGCATTCTTTTTTTTTTTTTTTTAAAAAAAGATGTATTTATTTATTATGTATACAGCATGTATCCCTGCAGGCCAGAAGAGGGCACCAGAACTCATTACAGGTGGTTGGGAGCCACCATGTGGATGCTGGGAATTGAACTCAGGACCTCTGGAAGAACAGCCAGTGCTCTTAACCTCTGAGCCATCTCTCCAGCCCAAACATGGCATTCTTAGAAACAATGTTTTTTCTAAGAATAATTCCAACAGAATGCCCCTCCCTTCTGGATTATCCAGAAGCTGTGACAAAGGCAAACATTGGACTAATGAATGCAGACCAGCAAGGGACAAACAAGGTAATCCCTTTGCCATTGAGAAACGCCTTGAGGGGCCTCTCACAAGCCCCCATGTCAAATTCGGTTCTGTCATTTCCTGTCATCATGGAAGAAACACTTTCCCAGACCAGTTAAAGAACCTAACGCCTATTGTATAAAAACATACTGCTCTGGATGATAGAACAGCTTTAGAAAATAAAACAAAAATTTCAGGAGAAATCATAAATCAAAACTGATAAAGGTTTGATTTGAAAAAGAGAGACCTCTTGATTAGAAGAGATGATAGTTCATCAAACAGTGTGACCACTCAGTCTAAACTAACTTATATAACTAACAAATACTTTTCATTTTATCAAATATAACTTGCCATAAGGGAACCTCCTCAAAATTAGGGTTGGGGAAAAGGTTTTTTTTTTTTCCTTTCCAGGAGAATGAAGGCATCCAGCTAAGGAATCTGAAGACCACTGGACAAATGTGAAGAAAAAGGACAAATCATCCAGAAAAAAAATGTTCCAAGAAAAAGAGTAAATTGACCTATTGATATATCACATCTCCAACAGGATAAAATTTTATAAATCTTCCTAAATGTTTGTTTCTTCTGTTCTCTACAGACAAATAGTAAATAGTCTTTTTGTAGTACAAGTTCAATTAAAAATTAAAGCTGGCTTTGGAGTTGGAGTGTGGTTCTCTCCTTCTCTTAACCCAAGCATGCTATCTCATGTCAGAAGAGCCACCTGATATGGGATAGACAAAAAAAATTAGAGATTATTTTATTGCCACTAATCTCATAATCCTTTGGTTCTATTTTGACTCTTTAAAACTTTTTCATAAGGTATGACTATTATCTCAAAATTTGTAAGATTAATATATATATTAAACTTTTTGTCGTGATATTAATGGTCGTATAGAGTACTAAATAATTCTAGAAAAATTCTAGCTTCCTGTATATGATTTTGGGTTTGAGTCTCTATCAGGTAACTAGGAATTAAGTTTTTGTACTCTAGATGTACATAACAAATATTCGATTCTTTAACCTCTTTGAGATTTGCTGCATATGACATTTATAATGTTTAAGTTTTCTGCAATGAGCCATTACCATGCCTAACAGTGACCTTTGAAGTCTCCAAAAAGATGATAGGGTGCTGTGGGATGGTCTTTCTATACACTGGGAATATGTGTTGCTACCATTGGTCAATAAATAAGATGTTTTGGCCTATGGCAAGGCAACTTAGAGGCAGGCAGGAAATCCAAGCAGAGAGACAGGGAGGAGAAAGGCAGGGAGGAGGAGACTCTGAGAGCCACCCAGGAAAGCAAGATGTAATGCAGTACAGGTAAAGCACCAAAGCTAAGTGGCAAAACAGATGAATAGAAATGGGTTAATTTAACATGAAAGAGCCGGGCTGGAGAGATGGCTCAGAGGTTAAGAGCACTGACTACTCTTCCAGAGGTCCTGAGTTCAATTCCCAGCAACCACATGGTGGCTCACAACCGTCTGTAATGAAATCTGGTGCCCTCTTCTGGCCTGCAGTCGCATATGCTGTACACATAATAAATAAATAAATCTTAAAACAAGCAAACAAACAAAAACAAAACAAAAAAGCATGAAAGAGCTAGCTAGCAAGAAGCCTGAGCCATAGACAAAACAGTTTATAATTAATACTAAGCTTCTGAGTGATTATTTTAAAAGCAGCTGTGAGACTGTAGGCCTAGGTAGGACAGAGAAAAGTGTCCATCTACAATGGGGTCCCACAACAACAATTCCACTGGGACTATGATAACACCACTAAGCTGACAAACACCACAAAGATCAGCTTTGAACTATAAACTGCTCAGGACAATTTCAAGGTGGCTAGATGATCCATCCTCACATACTACTCTAGCCAGGACTTGAGACAAGCCCTGCACTTTTTCATTATGCAGAGATGCAGAGACTAGACAACAAATGATACAGCTACCTCTCCTAGGACTTGACAGTTCACCCAATTTTTTTTTTTTTCAGAATCCCCTAAAGATGCCATTGCGCCAAGACAGCAGGAACTAATTTTAAAAACATAACGCCCACATTCACAAGAGGTGGGGTAGGTAGTTTTTGGTTGTTCAGTGAGTTATGGATATTTGTCACTGTTTCAGATGGTTGCCTACAAGTTGCTACTGGTAATGGTTAAAAAAAGCTGAACAAAGGAGACTAGATTTAGGGTTCTTGTTTTGAAAAAGAAAGACAGAGAGAGAGAGAGAGAGAGAGAGAGAGAGAGAGAGAGAGAGAGAAAGAAAGAAAGGGAATATTGGTATGATAGGATGAGGGTAGATTATTGAATCTACTTTTAAACCAAAACAGAAACTAATAATCTTAAATATTTTACATTGATATGGATCTTTATATATTGATACAAAGTTGAGATTATTTTTCTTAGAACACACTGTACATACATTTCTAATCTTGTTCAAGGTATTGTACCTATACATCTCATTTAACAATATAATGCAAATTGCTAGTCCTTGAAAGTTATTCTTACCAACTATTTAGGATAATAAGGAAATGCAGGTTAGTAATTAGTCACCTATTACAATTGAACTTGTAGTCATATTAAGTATGCTTTCAAGGTCAAACAGATATAATTTAGGTAGACAGATTGTCTTAAAACACTTCAGAGATCTACAGGATATGGCATTTAAGATGTTTTAATAACAATTTTTTTATGACAATGAGATATGTCTGATCCTGGTAGCACCAATCTACTTCAGAGAAGATGATGGGCATCAGAGAAACACCATATGGAGTTTACTTTCTTTGTGGCAAAAGTTGGCTACTAGGAATGGAAGTGGCCTTGCCTCGACTGCTGGCAGTATGCTGTCCAAATGGAACAAGCAGGACACAAATAAAGGACTGCCAAACTTTGCCAAGACAAGACACGATAGCCCTTCAGAATATCTTGCTTCACAGATAATTCTGTCAGATATTAGACCAAAGGCCAAAGATGGATGCTCCAACGTTGCAGAGGAACCTTGACTGTCCAGGCAGCCAGCTGTTTCAGTCATTTCTCACATTTTTTTTGGAAGTCACTTGTTTGCACTTCCTCCTTACTCAGGTAATATTATTTCCTTCTCAGGTCTCTGAGGGAGTTGAAAGCTAGATAGTTATAGTTATAGTTTTTCTTGTTTACCAGACTCAGAAAAGAAACTCACTAAAGAGGTGTAAAGTGTATACAGTTGAAAGATATTAAAAATAATTTTGAAAATACAAGTTAGGATAGAAAGTGAATTAGGTACAACACTTTGGACTCACCAAAATAGGATAAATAATGGGGTATTTTCTATGAATTTGTCAAATGTTAATGGACATTGTTAATGTAATTCTTGACTGTATATATTATATATAGTTTTTATGTATTGTGTATAGTTTTGCTTATATTAATTATAACTTTTTAAAATTTTAGACAAAAAAGGGGAAATGTGGTGATATTTTGTTTGTGCTGTCACAAATAAAGCTTGCCTGGAGATCAGAGTGCAGAGCTAGCCACTAGAGGCCAGGCAGTGGTGGCACACACCTTTAATCCCAGCACTTGGAAGGAGGAATAGAAAGTGATATGGCTTGGTGGAGAGAGGAAGTAATAAGGGGTAGAGACAGGAGCTTGGCCCTTTCAGTCTGAGGATACTATAGAGGTAAAAGTCTCTCTAGTGGCTTTGCTCCTTTACTGATCTTTCAGCATTTACCCTGTTATCTGGCTCCAGGCTTTTATTATTAAGACCAATTAGGATTCATACTACAATGTAATAATACGTCATGAGGACCCTGTAGCCAACAAGATTTATCATGTCTCATCCAGTCTCAAAGGTGAGTTCCCATGTTAAAGGATCAGCTTATATATCATCTGTCTTGTAGTTTTTCTCTTGTTTCCTTTTTTATGTTTGCTGGGGATGTCTTTCTGCATGCTGTGAATGTGTTGCTCTGATTGATTGATAAATAAAATGCTGATTGGCCAGTAGCCAGGCAAAAAATATAGTAGGCAGGATAAGCAGAGAAGAGAATTCTGGGAAGTGGAAGGCTGAGTCAGGAGATGCTGCCAGCTACCGCCACCATGAAAAGTAAGATGTAAAGTACAGGTAAGCCACAAGCCACGTGATAACTTATAGATTAATAGAAATGGGTTAGTTTAAAATATAAAAACTAGATAGCAAACAGCCTGCCATGGCCATACAGTTTATAAGTAATATAAGTCTCTCTGTGTGTTTACTAATGTCTGAGTGACTGTGGGTCCCAGTGGGACTGGAGAAATCTCCAACTATATATGTTTATAGCCAAGATTTTTAGAGGTATCCCTCATTCAAACCTAATCCCAATTAACTTTGAGGAAATCTATAGCTTTTCATTTCTTATGGAAGCAAAAGCATAACCTCTCCCCCAATGCAACACATTTTTTGACTTCCATTCTGAAGCCAAGGCATCTCTAAAGTATGTAGGCTGATTTAATTCAGCAGTCCCTTCCACAATCCAATGTCTCTCAGCAGCTGTTTATCAGTATTCAAAAACTTCAAAGTCAACAAAGCACCATACAGGATCCAGACACCCTGTGTATTTCTCATAGAATATATTTCATATATATTCTATATTACTTATATATTACTTAATATATTACTTAAACTATTTTTTATGACTGTCTATATCCATGTTATTTTTTTCTTTAGCATCTAAGCACATGTTTAAACATACTGTACCTTTTTAGAGGTTTTCTGTGTCTAGATCTGGCTTTACTAAGGCCCTGAAGCATTTTCTGACTACCTGAGACAATATTACACTGCTATGTTAGCCATCATGTAGCTCAGCTTAGTGCATGATGCTTGTGCATGGCACTGGTGGCTGGCTCCAGCCCATAGACAACAGCAGGTAGCTGTGCCTCTGTATGCCAAGCAATAGCCTGCCTTAGAGACTGCAGGACTAGGAACCCACATCTGGCTCCTTGTCTAGAACTTTCCTTAGCTTTCTTAGTCCCTATGTTTGGATATTTGAGCCTCCAGGTTGGATGCCATATGTAATGAGTCTTTCTCTGTCCTGCCAGCCAGATCCCAAATAACAACATTAATTATTATTAATTATGAAAACTTGGCCTTGGCTTAGGCTTGTTTCTAACTAGCTCTTGTAACTTAAATTAACCCATTTCTATTAATCTCCATGCTACCGTGTGGCTCATGGCTTTTACCTTTCCTCTTGCATGTCCTGCTTCCTCTGCATCTGGTTGGTGACCCCTCTTTTCTTCTTCCCAGAGTTCTCTCTGTCTGGAAGCCCCACCTATACCTCCTGCCTCACTATCCTCTGCATCTGGCTGGTGACCCCTCCTTTCTTCTTCCCAGAGTTCT
This sequence comes from Peromyscus eremicus, assembly GCF_949786415.1. NCBI lineage: Eukaryota > Metazoa > Chordata > Mammalia > Rodentia > Cricetidae > Peromyscus > Peromyscus eremicus. Next base: position 5,661,471 of record NC_081416.1, on the reverse strand, counting down.
CTCTGTCTGGAAGCCCCACCTATACCTCCTGCCTAGCTATTGGCCATTTAGCTTTTTGTTAAACCAGTCACAGTGACATATCTTTACAGAGTGTCATCAAATACCTCACAATAAACCCCTCTATTACAGAAACTGGACCATGTTCTACTGTCTCATCTAAAGCGTGATGCTCTTGGCCCAGTGTGTTCTGTCACACTGATTTTCTTTCCTATTTTAATCTCACCAGATTATGACTTTGGCACCAGCTGTCACTTTTTTAGAATACTACTTATCAGCCACACTTCACAGAGCCAGCTCTTCTAGTGTTTGTCATTTTCCCTCTGTTTTGTCCAAAGACATCCATCCCTTGCCTGAACTAAGGTGCCCACTTGCTCAAGCTTGATCATGCTGGTCTCTAATGGTCCTACAGCTGCCATCACTGCCCATGCCACTCATCATCATGTGTTATTTTTTGTCTTTTCCTGTAGAAGTCAAACTCCATGAGAGCAAAGAACTTGCCTTTCTCCCCTTTGCATGCCCAGCACTTGGCAGAGGGCCTGGGGTCCTGAAGGTTTTCAGTAGACATTTGTTGCTCAAGTAACTATGTGACTAAAAGAAGAAGGAACCCTGGACTCGTCAATGGAGACCTGAGGCCTTGTCCTTTTTCTCCATTTCCCTGGAAAATTGCTACTTATTTATTCATATTTTCTGAGCCCCTACTCCAAGGTATGATGGGTGTTAAGAAGTGGTTTCTGCCCCCAGAGAAGAGATGCCAACAGGGGGCCACTCCCTTAGCCTAGAGGAAGAGGTAGCTAAATTGCTAGAGTTCTGAGACACTTTTTTTCTCAGTTTCTCTGGCATGGCCAGACCTATAGTTATGGTTTGATACCCTGGATCAGTCTTATGGCACAGTGGCAACACTGGTTAATAAAACCCAATTGTGTTTGCTGGAACCAGCTATTTCTTACTTAGAGTGAGGATGGGTTGAAAGGAGGAGAGGGACTTGGGGAAGGCCCATAACATCGCGAGTGGATGAGAGCATTCACAGAAATGAGACTGAGGGTTGGAAACATATAACGCGTGAAGCATGCGAGTCCTGAGCGAGGGGCAGCGGGTCTCACAAGGACCAGAAGGCTGACATCTAGCGCCAGGAGCGGGAAAACAGAAAGCTGAAGAGTGTTCTCAAGGATGTTGACAGAAGAACCAGAACCAAGTTCTCCAATATTAGAGTCTGCTTTGGTCTCTTTGTGCCACTATTCCAAGATACCGCAAACAACATACTTGACAAAGAATAGAAATACATTCTCTCATTGTTCTGCAGTCTAAGGATCAAGGTACCAGGATGTTCAGGTTCTGGTGAGGGCTGCTCCCTGCCTCTAAGGGGGTCCACTGGGTGAAAGGAACCGTGTTATGCTGGAAGGATGTGGGCAAGCAGGGTGAAGTATGCCCTGGAGTCTTTTGGTAGGGACATTTATCCCACTCCTGAGGATGGAACCCCCATGACTCCGTTGTCTTCCAAAGACCACATCTCTCAGCGCTGATGTATGGGGATTGAATTTCTACTTGGATATGGAAGGAGCATTTTCAAATTATTTTGTTGAGATCAACACCTGGAATTGGCTTCACTCACTGAAGGAGAATGTGCACTCTCATAAGATTTTACTCTAAACATTGTGGGTGAATTTTCTTACATTCTGCCAAATTGTTTTAGAGAAAGACCCTTTCAATTAAAAAGCCATAGATAAGAATGTCTGTCTCCTCCCTAAATAACTAAATATTATTTTAAGTTACAAAGCTATAACAATTTTTTAGGCAATAGCATAGGTATTTAAATATGTCCATATTAAAACAAACAAAATTTCATTTTCTGGAAGAACTTAAATTTTTTATTTCCATATCTCCCAATCAGTGGTCCAATTTCACACAAAATAAATTCCATGAAGTTCAAGACAGCAACCATGTCTCTATTTCTCAGTGAAAATCGTGTCTTCTGGGATTGGCGGAGCGGGGGGGACAAGTAGCTCAGCAGGTAACGTAGGACCTGAGACTGATGACCTAGAACCTACATTTAAAAAAAAAAAGCTTAGGCTTAGAGGTGGAGAAAGGAGATGCCTGGGGCTTCCTGGCCAGTCTGTGGGATCGACGGGCTTCAGGTTCAGTGAGACATTGTTTCAAATAAGAGATGGAGTGCAATAGGAGAACACACAGAGTCAACCTCTAGTCTCCTCACACATGGACACAAGGACCACACGTGAGTGGTAAGCGTACACACACATGCACACATCACATCCTCTTAAGTTACGTTAATTTTTTTATGGCTAAATGTTCCCATTATTTAAAAGTTTCTTCTCAGTTACTATGCTCTTCCAGGTCTTTCGCCACACTGGCCACACTGGGAACACTTTCACTTTTAATACTATAAAGCATACTGCAGTGGACAATCTGGCATACAGACAACGTTGTCTCATCTGAGGCTTTCCGAAACATCTGTTTGAACCAAAAAATATGTGCATTGAAATTTTTTTTGTGATTATTGCCAAACAGCTTTTCAGAAAGATACTAATGACCTGGGCATTCATTCTCATGGCCATAGGTGGAATCCACTTTCAGTTTTTATCAGATCACTGAGTAAGATTGATATAATAGTTCAATAATTTTGCTAGTAGAGTTGAGTACCTTTATAAAAAGATGGTCCACATCACCTGTTACATTCCTTGTCAGTGTTAAAGCATTTCTAATGACATTCCCTTTTTCTTCTTAATTGCTTTTGAAAAGTCACATCCTTAATATCTTCAAATTCCTCCTTTCCCATTTTTCTCATAATTAACCTTCCAAAAGTCCCCAATTGATCTATAAACAAAAACCTACTGCTCTTAAAATAGGATAACCATTATTCTGATATTTCCATTTATTGTCCCCTGATTGATTCCAGTCTTTTCTGGATTCCCTATTTCCTTTTTTCTTATTATTCATCCCCTCTTTTTACAGCATGACTTCAAGCCACTCCCAAAGAAGGAATGCAAGGAAAGTAAGAATTCTGCGTTCTATGTATTTGCATGTCTAGGAAGTCTTTACACGTTAGCTTTGCTGGGTATAAAATTGTATGTTGATAATAGAAGGCATTTCTCCATCTCCTGGCATCCAGTGATCTGGTGACAAACACGTTGCCAATTTGATTCTGCCTCTACAGAAACAAAACTCACCAATCCGAGATTACCTTAAGGATATTCTCTTTGTTTTTGATATTCTGAAATGTTACACTCATTTGATATTATATGATTTCTTTTCCATTCATTCTACAAGTATAGTTTGAATATTGTATACTTGAATTTGGGGAAGTTTGACCATTTTTTTTTCAGTTTTCTCCCTTCCTCTTTTTAGTAATTCTTTACAGTCTAATGTTAAAAAAAGACATTTTTTATAATTTAACTCTATTATATCATCTCTCATATATATTCTGTTAATGTTTTAATTTCAACAATCATATTTTCTTATATTTTTACTTATTACTTGTGTGTGTGTGTGTGTGTGTGTGTGTGTGTGTGTACATGTATGCATGAGCATGCCACAGTGTGCGTGTGGAGGTCAGAGGACAACTTTTGGGAGTCAGTTCTCCCTTTCCAGCAGGGAAACACTTTTACCCTCTGATTCATCAACCTGGCCCCATATTTTTATCTTCTAATCTGGTTCTAATCACCCACTTAATTTCTCTCTTCCTACAATGGCATCTTCTCTTATTAATGAAGAAAATTTTTCTTTTGTTTCCCAAACTACTACTATTTAGGATGATATTCCTGTTACTTTTGCTTTTCCCTCTCCTTTTCACATTAATTTCCATTCATATTTAAGAATGGTTACAAAGAAAGAAAATCCAATATGCTCCTTTGCAAGATATTACTATTTGGAGTTCATCTCTTTTATCTTGCTCATCCATTTCCCCTCTTCAGATGCAGTCCAGGCCTCCCTTTCCTGAAGGTGTCTCCTAGCCAAAGAGTAAGTGACAATTGTCTTAAGGGGTTTGTTAGGACCTGATAAAATCACCATGTACTCATCTTTAGTATGTCTTTCACCTGTCAAGTTTCCTCCCTCCCTCCCTCCCTTCCTCCTTCCTTCCTTCCTTTTCTCCCTCTCTCCTTCCTTCTTAACCCTTCTCCTTCCTTCCTCCCCTTCTTCTCTCCTCCCTTCCTTCTCTCCTTTCCTCTCTCCTTCCTTCCCTCTTCCTCTCTCCTTCCTTTCTTTCCTTCTTCCCTCCCTCCCTCCCTCCCTCCCTCCCTCCCTCCCTCCCTTCCTTCTTTCCTGCTGAGGCAGACTTTTGCTAAGCAGTTTAAATTTGTGATCCTCCTGCTCCTGCCTTCCAGGTGCTGGGAACCTTGATGTTTATCACCATACCTAGTTTCATCAAGATTTTAGAAGTATGTTATTTAACTTCCTAATATTTGGGAGTTTTTTTTTACTGGATATGCTGTTTTTTAAATTTATAATTTAATTGTGGTCAGATAATATATTCTGTATGATTTTAATTATTTGTATTGACACATGTTCTGACTACAGCATGTGTTCTATGTTGGCAAATTTGTCTTATGCCCTTGGCAATCAGTACCTTCCATTGTTGCTGGGCACAGCAGTCTTGAAAATCAATTATATCACTGTGATTGGCAGGGCTGTTTACAGTATATTTTATACAGTATTTTTATTATGTGATAGATAAAATGATATAGGAAGGTATTAAATATGAATCATGGGGCTGGAGAGATGGCTCAGAGGTTAAGAGCACTGCTTGCTCTTCCAAAGGTCCTGAGTTCAATTCCCAGCAACCACATGGTGGCTCACAACCATCTGTAGTGAAATCTGGTGCCCTCTTCTGGCCTGCAAGGATATGTGCAGACAGAACACTGTATACATAATAAATAAATAAATCTTTTTAAAAAATTAAAAAAAAATGAATCATGATTGTAAATTAGACTTTCTCTCTGGGAATATATTCAATTTATATACTTTGAAGCATTGCTATCCAATGTACATTTACAATTGTTATGTCTTCCTGATAAATGTATTCTTTTAACCCTGAGAAACATTCCTCCCTTTCTGACACAATGTTCTTTGTTCTTGAAGTCTTATTGTGTTACAAAATAGTAATTTGTCTTCTTATGACCATTATTTGTATGAAATTATTTTTTAGCAATAATTTGGATTTTCTATTTGAAACAAATCTCTAATTGACAGCATATAGATGAGTCTTATTTTGGTATCACTTTCTTGATTCTAGGTATTAGAGTTTTTAGTCCATTTACATTTATTGTAGTTCATCACATGAGTGGATTTTATGTTACCATTTTCTTATTTGTTTTCAGTTTATCTCTTCTGCTTTTGGTTTCTCTGTTTCTACTTTCTGACTTCATTTTGGATTTATTGATTATTTTCAGAATGCTTTTTTTTTTTTTTTTTGGAGACAGGGTCTTATTATGTAGTCCTGGACAGCCTGGAACTCACTGTACAACAATCTAGCCTTGAAATCACAGACACCTGCCTGCCTCTGCCTCCTGAGTCGTGGGATTAAAGGCCTGTGCTACAATACCTGACTAGAATTCTATTTTATTTAATTATTTGGAGAGAGAAGGAAAGAGAGAGGGAGGGAGGGAGGGAGGGAGGGAGGGAGAGAGAGAGAGAGAGAGAGAGAGAGAGGAAAGTAGAAGGAGGTTATAAACTCTCAAAGCCATTATCAGAGACCCTTTCCATACACCTTTTTCTTGGACAGATTTTTTTTTATGGGTATATGTGTGTTTCTCTCTGGGTATGTACATATGTGCACACATGTGTAAGTGCCTGAGGAGGTCAGAAGAGAGCTTCAGAGCCCCTGTGTCTAAAACAACAATCCTTAGTTCACGGTAAGAGCACTGGAGAATCGATGTCATGAAAGCAAGGTGGGTTTCTTTAGATTCTGCAGAAGCTGGGAATCACCCAGGCCAAAAAGCAAACACGGATGCTTTGCCTGTTTGGTGCAAAACAGTGGTTTCTGTCTTTCTAATCACACTCATGTATTCTTCACTGGCTGAGTTCCAGGGAGATACAATCATCCTGGTGTCTCCTTTCACCCACTGCTCAAATGCTTCATCTTAGCGCCTCAGGACATAGAGTCTTATGTAATGTGTGCCCTGGGGCTTGCGATGCCTGCCTCCCCTCCCCCACTTCTCACATGTGGGCTCATTGACATAGCAAACTGCCCCAAACTTTTCAACCCTGGGATGAAGTGAGAGCTCCTAGACAAGCCGGCACCAGCTACAGCTGGTGGAGACAGGGGCTCAGTGCTCCTGCTCATTCACTGATGAGCAAAAATGCTCCTCATTCGAAAATGGACCACGATGGAGTTTCAGGCAGTTGTGAGTACCTGTGTAAGTGCTGGGGAACAAGCTCTAGGCTCTGCAAAACCAGCAAGGGCCTTAAAGGCTGGGCCAGCTTTCCAGTTCCCTCCCATACACCTCTTTGTCAATCACACAGACCTTTCTTTTTATGCTTCTGTTGATGAAAGCATGCTCTCACACACATGCACACACACGTGCATGCACACACACACACACACAAACACACGTGTGTGCTCTCATACTCTGTGAATCTTAGCTTCATTTGTACCCCTTCCCATCTCCTTATGTTCTGATATTGACAGCATTTAATATTTCCCCAAATACTATCACATCAAAAAAACTTGTATCTAGAGTTCTTCATTTGTTCCTTGCTTGGTTTATTTTGTTTTTGCTGAAGTAAGTCTTTCAGGGAGTTTAACATTAATAAATGTTAGATAAAATCCTCTATTATTATTCATTTAAATTACTATACATAAAATATTTATTTTATACTTGAACACAGATTGAGTAGCTATGAAATTGTAGATGAAAACTCTTTTCTATTAGATTTGAATACATTACTTTTTCTCTCAGTATGCCTCTGAGATTCCATTTTTTTTCTTGTTCTTTTGTGGATATATTTTTTTTCTACCTGAAAAAAATTAAATTTCTTTTTGCTCTGTCAATGATTTTATGGAGTTTTACATGATGTATTTAAAGCTACTTTGTACAAAAGGAACTTAGTGGAGAATCGACTCCATATATTTTCTCCTATTAAAATAATTTATCCTCTCTGACCTATTTCTTCTCTCTTACCAGAAGTTAATCAATAAAATTCACAACCTGCTTTGGGGCCAAAACTTGAAGCTGTTGATTTGTATCCGTTCTGTTTGAACATCCGTTTTCGAAAGGTTCTGTTTGAACATCCGTTTTCGAAAGGTTCTGGAGACTGTTCCTTGCTTCATTCTTGTTTTCAGCTCACCCACGTCCGTTCCCCACATCTCTCTCCCTCCCTCTTCCTCTCCCTCTCTCTGTCCCTATGTGTCTGTCTGTCTGTCTCAGAGTGTTACACATGCTGGGAGACACCCTTAGCCACGTCCTTTTATTTTTGCCGATCTTATTGTATTAACTTCAGAACATCTTCTGCTGTCTGAGTGCGGCTGTTACTTTGGTTTTAGTGCCCATGTCGACGCTGGACCCTCTGACACAGTTGACCCTTTCAATCATGTATCTTCCTCTGTGTCCCAGATTCTCTGAATGCCTGCATAACTATTTTACTGTGGACTGGGAGGAAGATTTGGGGAACCCCACTCTGCCAGTGCCTTATATGGGAATTAAAGAAACTAACGAATTGTGTCTTTGGGACAAAACTTACAAGCCGTTAACAGCAGTGTTTGAGGGACTGTCACACAAACAAGTGTGGAAAGTCTCTAAAAATCTTGACCTTGACCTATGTTGGGCAAATGAGACCAAAATGGAGATACCTGATTCTAGGGTAGGGCCAATATCAGGATGGACTTCCAAGGAGAAAGGCTAACCCCAGCAATGGCCGTTTTATGTAGCATCAATGACAACTTCACTACACCATTTGTATCTAACATTGTATTCCCCAGCCTGGGAGTATAGCAGGCGTCATGAGGCCTAATTGGGCCTAGCTGAGCAGAGCTCGTGGGTACCCAGAGGATGTGATTGTCTCCTATTCCCTGGCCGGCACCATCTGTGTCTCTCAAGACCTGAGAAACAATGGAAATGAAGCAAATGTTACACTTGAGCATCACACACCGAGGGCCTGCCTGAGTGGCATTATTCCTGTTGGCCCAGTTTCCCAGGGCACACTGCTGGGCCTAATTTCTGTGCTTGCTCATTCTGCTGGGACTGCAGACCTTTGAGAGCACAGAAGGAATGTAGGCCGTGTTGGAAGCACGGAATTTACCACACTGACGCCTCTCTCTTGTAATACCGTGTTCCCCCCAGGATAGCATCTAATTGCTACTTGAGCAAGCCCACTGTCTTTACCCCAACAGCCTTGCCCAGTAGGCCATTGCAAACATTTATTATTCTTTGAATGACAAAGCTCTGCCCATCTGTCTGTTCTGAATTTTTTTTTTTTTTTTTTTTTCTTTTTTGAACTCCATTTCTGCCCCGACTCCTGTCATGGAAGCAATATCAAAAGTAGCAACATGCATTGATATTATCCACTCCGCTAAGGAGCTTGTGTGCTGCAGTCTCCCCCTTCAATGTCTTCTCTGAAGCGAAGGACATGGAAGATTATTTTCTAACCTTTCAGGAAGTTACACAAATTTTTCAGGAAATCAGCACGAGGGAAAATATTTTGCTAACATCCAACTTCTCTTCAACGAAATCTTCCTGCTCTGAAAAGAGTACCAGAGAAACCTATTTGCAGAAGGCTCATTTTGGAGACAAATGGTTGTCTTATCCCCTTGACTATCGCTTAATGCACTTAGATGAAAGGGTGAAAAGTGTCATGTGTATTTGGATAATTCAAAGACAGAGCTGAGGGAAGGGGGTGGAGCCTCCAGGAAGCAACATTCCTACCCCGTAAGTAGGGCTACTCATCATTTACAAAGGGGCGTCAGAGGCCAGGCTTACCACATCACAGTCACATCAAATCCAACAAACCCACAGGGAGCTCTTGATATTATCTTTTTTTTTTTTTTTTTAATATGTGAGGAATAAGGTATTTGGATAAGGTCAAATACATGGATGCAAAATTCATGACCTGCCCATCATCTGCCTCATCCCACTCAGTTAATGCTCACCTAGTCCTTCCTGGGTGACAACTGGTGTTACCTGGGGTCATCTGGTATTTTACTGTGATTATTTTAATAAGCAAGTCCTTTTAAGTGGACTTTCCTCACGGCTTGATTTCTAGTGACTTCTTGTGTCCTTTCCATTTTCCACTGCTCTGACAGATTGAGTAAAACCTTCCATTTCATCGTTCACTGGCTCCCCTAAATCAGAGAAGTCGGTCACATATCAGTCTCCAGTTCCAGGTTTTCAATCCTCTAATGTTGGTACTTGAACTCAGGACCTTGTGCATATGGAGCAGATACTTTACCACTCAGCTACATCCCCCGTATCGCCTAGAGGTTAAAAAACAAAACCAAACCCTAACATCAAGCATGGCGACTACTGCCTCCTCTCAGGACAGGGATGTGTGATCCTTGCTGGTTAAGAAGCTTCCCTTCTCCCTTGTCTTGGCCATGTCAGGAAAGGAGCAGGGTCCTAATGTGTCAGAATCTTCTCTTCAGTCTCAAGTGGACACAGCAGGGGTATCATCTCTTTCTCTTTGTATAATTTGAGTGAATGTGGGTTAGCCTGTAGTTCTCCATTTGTTTACTGTTGCTCTAACAGAAAGCTTGAGGCTGGGTAATTCCTAAAGGAGGGAGGTTTGTTTCACCTCATAGAATCTGGGAGGCCCAAGAGCATGGTGCTAGCACCTGTCTGGTTTCCAGGAGGACTTTCTGCAGGAGTGTGGAAAGAAGCAACCTGAGGTCTGGGCTTGCTTTACAATAACTCGCTCCTGTTCTGGAAGAGTGAGAACTCACACAGGAAGGCATTCACAGTTTATGAGAATGTAGCCCCATGGCTTACCCATCTCTCAGCTTCACCTCCCAACACTGTGGCACTGGGACCAAACTTCAACATGAATTTTGGCAGGAATGAAAGATATTCAAACCATAGTAGTTAACATCTGCTATGTAGGTAGTCTCTGTCTGTAGATTTGGACTAACACAGAGGAAGGCAGAACAGAAAGATGGACACTCAGATTTCACTGTCTTCTAAGCTTTTGAATGAAGATTCCCCACAAGTTCTTCTGCCCTTGGACTTGCTCACTATGGCAACAGCTAAGTTCTTATTGACATGGTTTGAAACTCTCTTCTGTCCCCTGCTGCCAGAACTGAGTTCTCTGGAAGAGGGAAGAACAAGATTTTGATGTTCCAGCCCTTAACAGTTGCTGTAGTGTAAATCGTTACCCACTGAAGATACTAAGTGGAAAATCTCTGAAAAAATAACAATGGTCTGTTATTCCCCTTTTGGTAAAAGTTTTGAAAAATATTTCTTATTATGTGCTATCTCTCTCTCTCTCTCTCTCTCTCTCTCTCTCTCTCTCTCTCTCTCTCTGTGTGTGTGTGTGTGTGTGTGTGTGTGCCACACACCATGGCACACATGTGGGGCTCAGAGGATAACTTTGTGGATTTGGTCCCCTCTGTCCACCTTATGTAGGGTCCAGGAATTGAACTATACCATCATGCTTTTCCCACAGGAACCCGTATCCCCAGAGCTCTCTCACCCACTCCGGCCTTAGACTTTTTTTCAAACGCGGTCTCACTCTACAGCTTGGGCTGGTCTACAACTCCCTGTGTAGGCCAAGCTGACCTTGACCTTGTGGTTGTCTTGCTCCTCCCTCCCAAGTGCTGGGAGGACAAGTGAGCACCACTACGCCCGGCTCACAACGGACCTTGTGACCCAGCTCCAGTCTACCACTGATTGAACTTGTTTTCCCACAGAGCCACTGAGGTGAGAGAAATTGTCACTGGGCCACTTGGCTGGCCTGTTCTGACCTGTCCTGTATCCCAGGAATGACTCAGACCTCCAAAGGCACTGCTGGGTGAGGAAGGAGGAACGTGGGATGATAACAATGAATTAAAATCTCTCTCTCTCTCTCTCTCTCTCTCTCTCTCTCTCTCTCTCTCTCTCTCTCTCTCGTTCTGGAGATGGAACCCAGGGCCTTCCTTGTACATGGTAGGCAAGGGATCTGCCAATGAGCTATACCCCAGCAAGGATTACAGTATCTGACTGTGGTTTTCGGAGTATAATTTGTACTCACCTCTCTCTTATCTTCAGAGTTACCTTCAGATCCAGAGTCCACTCATGAATGTGCGTCTGTCACACACTCCTCTGTGACAGGTGAGCCCCAGAGCCTGACACTCACTTTCTTCCTCTGGTTGGGTTTGGTGCTGTGTCCCTGGAGAGCTCGGGACTCCAGAGTGGGTTTGAAAACTCTCATGGGAGAAGAACGTGGGGCTTCCCAGGTTTGTTCCTGTTCTTTCTCTTCTGACCCACTCCCTCAACTTCTGCTTCTGCTGCATGGGTTTGCTTTCTGCTCGTTTTCCTTATATCTCTGAGACTCAGTTTCGAGTCTAGAAATCCTCAGCCCATAGGATTCTGGGAGGAAAGCATGCCCCAGAACCCAGTACCCAGCATCTAGCACCTACATCCAAGCACCCAGCACCCGCCGTCATGCCCCCGCCCTCCAGGTGCCTAATACATTATACCCAGGTGACTTCTCTTTTCTTTCTTGCCTTCTCTTGACACCTCACTGTTTCTATGAGGCACCAGCACCGGAAGACGCAAAGGCACCGGAAGAGGCCCAGCGGGGTCTGAGAACTACAGTGGAAGTCTTTAAAATCCATTACCAAGTTTCTAGGCAGTGCTCTGTTGTTATCAGTGGATTCTGGCATGAGTGTGTGTGTGTGTGTGTGTGTGTGTGTGTGTGTGTGTGTGTGTGTGGTGGTGGTGGTCATTTTATTGACCTGTTTCCTCAGGACTCTTCTTTAGGGCCCACAGATGGCGAGGAAGGGGAATTGCTGTGGGCAGAGGAAGGAACTGATCTGAGGCGCTTTTCCTAGGAGCCGCAGCAGGAGCCACTTCCACCAGGGCAATGACTCACCCTGTATTAATTGTGCTGCAATTATGCCGAGGAGCCTGAGTTTCCTCTCCTGTCTGGTTCCTTTTGACCTGCGCAGCTGTCTAATAGAGATGGCTTTTGCGATTTCTTGGTTAATGTGGTTCATTATTTCTAGCTCCGCCTTCAGTGGCCGGGATTCTTTCTCCCCCAGCTCTGACTTGGAGACTTTCATGAGTTGTGTCTTCAATTGGGGCTCCCCGGTGCTGCCTGCATTGTCTGTGGGAGAAATTTCATTTGCAAATCAGAAGGAGTTCACAGAGTGTGCTGCTTCCAGACTCAGGTTTCATCTTCCCGCGCCTCTCCCCGGTCACCTCCACACGCCTTGGTTGAGGAAGATAAAGTCCCTGTTTCCCAGACCTCCGCGAGAGCCATGTAGATGAGCAGTAGGCAGGAATTTGTTTGTGCCTTAACTGTGCTAATTATCTGCAGAGGGCTGCAGAGCAAACGTGTCTCTTCTCTTGGCATCTCGCCTCATGCTGGGTCAGGCCACTGAGACCCGGACGCTGGAAGCTTCTGATGTCAAATGTCTTTATGAAATTATAAAAATCACACCGGCTTACCTGAAACTTTCTATTCCCTTCAAAACCCAGCAGAGAGAGCCTCGGGTGGCTTAGGGAAATGTGTGAAAATCACATTCATCCTTTGTAAGCTTAAGCCAAATGGTCCAGAGCACTAAATTCGCGGTCAGTAACTCCTCTGCTGAGTCTCCTGGACGGGGGAGGTGGGCTCGTTGAGAAGGAGAATAAAATCTCTCTTGTCTTGGAGTCCCTTATCCTTTTCCAGGATGGTCATCAGCACTAATGTAAAGAAAACAGTAGGGTCCTTAGAAACAAGACAAAAGTGATAGTCACTGGAAGACACAGCAAGGGAGGACCACTGGCACTCCGAGATGGTACAAGGTCATCTCTCCGTGCTTAGGATGGGCCGCTATTTCCAGGGTTAAGAACAGTGTGGTCTATCCCTTTCCTTTCTTGTTGCTACATTAACAAAAATGCTGGAGAAAAGTAACTTGAAGAAGGAAGGTTTATTTTACCTTACGGTTGGAGGGTAGAGTCCGTCCCAGCAGGGAAGTTGGGCACCAGGAGCCTGCAGTAGCGGGTCCCATCACAGCCCCACCGAGGAGGCAGAGCGAACCTCAGCGCGGGAGCTCAGCTGGCTTTGCCTTCGGGTTTAGTCTCAGATCTTTACTCATTGAATGATGCCGCTCACATTTTGGGGTGAGTCTTCCTGCCTTAATTAACTCAAGTTAGAGACTCCCTTACCTAGACTCCCTGCCTGGAGGCTTGTCTCCCAGGGGACACAGGAGCCTCTCAAGTTGACAAACAATGCTGACCATGGGGGTTGGGGTGGGGGGCGCAGACAGGCTGAGTCGTGGAAACTCTTAACCCATTCTTGCCCCTGTATATTGTTTCTCCAGAGAAGCAGGGACTGCGTTCCCCTCCCCCATTTGCGTGAGCTGCTGCCCAACTGGGTGGTTCCTGTCAGTTCCTCCTCCATACCTGGGAGAACCACTTTTCTCTGACAGAAATGAGGGCTGCTGATGTATTCCTGTTGGCAAGGCTTCAGGAAGCCAAAAGGAAAAACCGTTGTTATTTGGGGCTTTTCAACTCCAACGCCCCGGGTTGTGCTCCAAGTGAAGACAAAACCTGTCAGGACAGAGCAGAGGTCAGCTGAGGGTTACACACCATGTTGGTCTCAATCCGTAGCACCTGTCCTAGGGTAGAGGAAGACTTGGGATATCCTTGCTCCTAGGGACAGGCATCCCCAGGAAAACCTGAACACAGTCTTTGTAGTTTGGGGACTGCCAAATGTCTCTTGCTAATAAGGGAGAGCTAGAGGTAAGTTGGACCTGGCTCCTTCATCATGTCTTAAATGAGTAAGTGAAAGTTTTTGAGGTACTCTCTCCCGACTAGTTTCCTGTGACGCTGTTAAAAAGTAAATAACCAAGACATCGGCATAGCTGACATGGTTAATTTTTTCAGGGTTTATTTATATTTATATTTATGTATATATAGGGGGAGGTATGAGCATGTGACTATAGTGCCTTTGGAGTCCCCTGGAGCTGTACAGGTGACTGTGAACTGTGGGACACAGAGCCTCTGGAAGACAAGTAAAAGATCTTAATCACTGAGCCATACTCCAGCCCTAATACCAGCTTCTCTGAACTGTCATGGCACCCATGTGAGGTTGCAAAGCTGACTGAGGGGAGGGGTACTTTTGAAAACTCTTGCAATGGTAAAAGGTTTCTACTTGTGCAACAACTAATTAATTCCAAACAAACGTGTAATGAATCTGAGATCCTCTGCAGTGCTCACCTGGGCTGCAGTGTGTGTCTGCACCTGGGCTGCAGTGTGTGTCTGCACCTGGGCTGCAGTGTGTGCCTGCACCTGGGCTGCAATGTGTGCCTCCACCTGGGCTGCAGTGTGTGTCTGCACCTGGGCTGCAGTGTGTGCCTCCACCTGGGCTGCAGTGTGTGCCTCCACCTGGGCTGCAGTGTGTGCCTGCACCTGGGCTGCAATGCTCACCTGGGCTGCAGTGTGTGCCTGCACCTGGGCTGCAGTGCTCACCTGGGCTGCAGTGTGTGCCTGCACCTGGGCTGCAGTGCTCACCTGGGCTGCAGTGTGTACCTGCACCTGGGCTGCAGTGCTCACCTGGGCTGCAGTGTGTGCCTACACCTGGGCTGCAGTGCTCACCTGGGCTGCAGTGCTCACCTGAGCTGCAGTGTATGCCTGCTCTGCAGCCTGAGTTCTGAACACACAACATCCCCACTTGGCACTGCTCATGCTGCTTCTCCACACACACCAACAAATGTAGTCCCAGACAGCTCAATTCCGCTACGAGACTATTGTGTACTGTGAACGATACCATTTCTGCCCTTATGGAAGTATAACAATTGAGTTACCATCCTACCGTCATTCCTCAATATGCATTAAAATCCGTACATCTGTGCATTGCATTGCATTTGAACATTTAATTTGAAAAATTGCCCCTGGAATTTATGAGTTAAGTTTTATTTTAAAAACTCAGTGAATTTTGACTTAGGATTAGGACAGAATTTCCAACAACTTCTGAAATGACCCTAAACTTTCTTCTGCCATTTTGTATGGTGCATTCATGAAAGGAGGTGTTCACAGCATTGGCAACTGTAAAATCAAAATATCATTCAACTATGAAAAGTGTTGAAGATGCTCTATGTCTTGCAGTATCAGATATTCATCCAGGATTGAATTCTTTACATAAAAATAAGCAAGCATACCTATTTCATTAGTATGCAAATCAGCATTCAGCTTTAATAAATGATAAGATTATATGTAAAAAAGATTTATTTTGACTCAGTCTTAGAAGATGGCTGGATCCATTGCTTTGTGCCTTAGGCGAGGCTGAGTGTTGTGACAGTGGGAGCATGTAGTAGACACTGCTCATCTGATGATGGTCAGGGAGCAGAGGGGACTCAAGACGCAGCCAAGTGTATACCCTCAACACTTGCCTTCTCCACTAGGCTCCGTCTTTGAAAGTTCCCACCATCTCCTCCTAATGCTGTCAGATTATGAATCCATTCATTAGTTCAGAGTGGATTATCCATTCATTAGACTGCAGCCCTCTTGATCCAGCCTCTTGTTCCTGGAGAGATCCTCACAGACACACCCAGAAGTGTGCTTTACTGATCTCCAAGGCATTTCTCAGTCCAAAATCTTGACAGTGAGATTAGCCAGCATGGAGCTTGGTGACACCAGCACCACTCAAGAGACAGGATTTCAGAAATGAACTTGAGATTGAAACTGCCTGAACCCATTTGGACTGGCCCTCCTATGTTGACTTTGGTTATTATTATATCTGTTAAAGTTTCAGAAGTCGCCACATGGATCCACCAAACATGGGTTAATGAGACAATATCAAGTCTTTTCCATTGTCCTTCCACACTTTCATTCTAGCCCCTTGTATGCTTGTCCAATTGTGTATGTAGCTGTTTGTTTCTATTTTCTCACTATCAAGAATAGTGATTGTCAACAGTTCTTACACATCTATGAAGTAGAAAGGCTTTTGCTGTGTACATACAGAGTGAAGGCTTGAGACAGAGTGGCAGTGGGCACTGGAGAAGGAGCCATCAATGTGAGCAAGTGTGTGGAGGACGAGAGCAGAGCAGTGCATGAAGAGCAGGGGTACCGTTCGGCTGGACAGCAGCTGCATTCCGAGGGCAGTGAAGATGGGAAGGCAGGTGGAGACAGGCTGCAGAGGACTCTGGCTGTCTGAGAGGCAAACAGGATCAAGAGATGATGGGAACCATGGGCGAGGTTCGAATGGGTTATGGACACGATAAAGAAATGTTTTCTGTGAGGTGTCTGACAGCGGTCTGAGTAGAATGGCAGAGGGAAGGAGAAGGAACAAGGCGCCTGCAGAGGGTTTAGGAGTCTTTTGTAAGAGCTGAAACAAGACTCCAAAAAGGTAGGATTTGTAAGGTCAGTGAGCACCTGAGTGGAGTCAGGCAGCTGGAATGAAAGTGAGGGGAGGTTGACTCTACCTCAGGAGCTAGGTGGGAGCGTGACTAGTGAAGGCTGAGTGATCGGGAATGAGTGGGAGAGTGGGGAACGCAGGAAGACAGTGAGGTAAAGCAGGCGTGGATTGTGCAAGGCTGTGTCTACTGGAGGATAAGTCAAGCCAGAAACCAGATGTTCTGACTTGATCAGGAAACCACTAACAAGACAGATCTCAGAGTTAGACACAGTGTGTCCCTGAGCCCTTGTCTGAGTGATGGTTCATCCCGAGGGAAGCTCCTGCCTGTTGATTGGCACAGGGGTTTGGCACTGCCCGTGGGCTGAGTTACAGGGGCAAAACAAAAATCAGGTTGCTAATTTAGGTCCTCAAACTTGGTTCCCACTAGGCCAGATTGAATATAAAGAGGCAAACCTCCTCTTGTTTGTTGTTTCAAAGGACAGGCCGAAGATTTGTCTTTTTTTGAAAGGAAAGCTCTTTGGCTTTCTTGCCACAGCTGGTTCTGGGTCCTTGGCAGTGCTCCCCGTCCGGGACCGCTTGTCCACCAGAGCACACATGGACACCCTGCAAGGCAACAAGAGAGCCATTCCCTTGGGCAGCTGTGTGGCTACACATGTGCACAGAGTTCCTTTTTATCTGACATTGAATTGATGGCTTCCGGGCATGGATTGGTTTTATGACATCAAATAGTTTTCATCCATTTCAAAAATCAAGACCCAAATATAATAACAAGAAATAAAAATAAGAAAATAATAATAAGTTCAGGAAAATGAAAAATAAGAAAAGGAAAAATAGCCCTCACCTGGTCTCTGCAGTACTCCCCCCGCTGCTTTGAGAAGTGTGCGTGGGGTATTGGCAGCTAACAACTACAGAAATGTTTTTTAAAAATGGTTTTTGATGTCAAGGCCTAATATTATTCATACTTCTCCATAGCCTCAAACAATGTCTTCAGATAATTCAGGTAAAGGCAAGCCAAAACAAAACAACACCATGAAGGCATTATTACACACAGACACTTTGAGCTGTGCCACCCGCCTCTCAGTGTCTTTGAACCTCGAGTGATGAGAGAGCATCTTGTTCTCTAGGGGATACTCTGGGAGCTGTTTTGACTTCAACACAGGGCAATGAAACAAGATTCTCTGGCTTTAGATATGTGTTTGCTGCCAGCTCCACCAAGCTCTATGTCTTCCATGTTTACCGTCAATCAAGGCTCTGATTGGGAGGCTGTGGCATGCTGAGGTATGTGCCCTATCTGTGGCACACAGGTTTTGACTTGGGGGCCAGAGGTCTGGACTAGCCCTTACCACGTGGTTGGGTGCTACAGAACTGAGGAGGAGAAGGTTTTCATCAAGAGTTTGGCAGGAGAACCTTTCCTAGCCCTGGTTCCTCCCAGAATAACACTGGCCAGCATCATCAAATGATAATGGGGACTGGGACGTTCTTTTAGAGGACAGAGAAACAGAGGAAGGTAGAGAGAACTATTCCCTTGGGGGAACCTCTCACTCCTTCTTGGAACTCTGTTCTCTACTTTGCAGGTGCCAACAATGTCTCTGCCAAGGAATGCATCATTCTTCCCTCGTCGGTATTCTCCTATGGCAGGCTTTTCAGTAGATCTACCAGCTCCAAGTCTCACATTCTTAAGCCAGTCTTTCCAGCTGGTGGATCCCTAAGGGTCACTCCATCTTCCTGTCCTACAACATCAACATTCAGTTAGCAGCAACTATGTTCTTCTTAGAGTCGTTAGGCTTAGCTGGTGGGGCTGCTGGCGGAGGGATCTACATACTGGTGTTTGACGGCCAGCTGCAGACATTACCTTTGCCAAAACCACCTTCCTCCTCTTCCTCTTCTTCTTCTTCTTCTTCTTCTTCTTCTTCTTCTTCTTCTTCTTCTTCTTCTTCTTCTTCTTCTTCTTCCTCCTCCTC
This sequence comes from Peromyscus eremicus, assembly GCF_949786415.1. Classification (NCBI taxonomy): domain Eukaryota; kingdom Metazoa; phylum Chordata; class Mammalia; order Rodentia; family Cricetidae; genus Peromyscus; species Peromyscus eremicus. The sequence goes on along the minus strand of NC_081416.1, from coordinate 5,643,028 downwards.
CTCCTCCTCCTCCTCCTCCTCTTCTTCTTCTTCTTCCTCCTCCTCCTCCTCCTCCTCCTCCTCCCCTCTTCCTCCTCCTCTTCTTCTTCTTTTTCTTCTTCCTCCTCCTCCTCCCCTCCTCTTCCTCTTCCTATTTCTCCCTCTCCTCCCCCACTTCACCCCAGTACCTAGCAGGGAGTGGACATCTGGCTAGTGTTTGCAGATCCATTGTTCATTCTTCCTCCATTCCACAAAGAAAGCAAAGCCTTGGGCCTAGGAGATGGAGTTTGAGGACCTGTGTAGCTAGAGTTTTCCTGCCTGGCCCACAGTCAGGGCAAATCTCTCTCACCTGCCAGTCCCACAGCCGCTCAGACCCAACCAAGTAAACACAGAGACTTATATTGGTTACAAACTGTATGGCCGTGGCAGGCTTCTTGCTAACTGTTCTTACAGCTTAAATTAATCCATTTCTATAAATCTATATCTTGCCACGTGGCTCGTGGCTTACCGGCATCTTCACATGCTGTTTGTCATCGTGGTGGCTGGCAGTGTCTCTGACTCAGCTTTCCACTTCTCAGCTTTATTCTCCTCCTTGTCTCTCCTATACTTCCTCCTGCCTAACTACTGGTCAATCAGTGTTTTATTTACCAACCAATCAGAGCAACACATTTGCCATACAGAACATCCCACAGCAGACCTGAGTTCAGTCCCTTGAACCGTTGGGGGCACCTACTTGCAATCCCAGTGCTTGGGGGGTAGAGATACGCAGATTCCCTGGGGGCTCACTGGCTATCCAGCCTAGCCTACTTGGTAAGGTCCATACCAGTGAGTGAGAGACTTTCTCTCCAAACAATAGGGTAGATCATGCCTGAGGAAACAGCTCCTGAGGCTGTCCTCTGTCTCTGCAGGCATATGCACGTGCACACTCGTGTTTACCTGCACACATGAACATGTACATGCTTGTGCTCCCACACTGAGCAAAGGCTGGACTTAAGGGCATGAGCTGAAGATATGAATTACTTCCACAAATCTTGGCCTGCTCTAAATTGCAGGAATTGCTGGAGACTGGACCACGGTTTCTATAGCTGATGGGATTCTGATGCCTTGAAAACTGACATGGTTTTTGCCTCCAAGCTGTCACCATGAGAAGATTTATGTTATGTCCCAAGCTAAAAACAATTTATTCTTTCAATTTTTCTGTGCCATTCAGAGGACACCTGGCCCACACCATGATGCAGGTTTGCCTCCATATCTCCTTTTCCTCAGCAGACTCCCAAGAGACATGGCCAATTCCCACGTGGTGTCCACGTATCTGCTCCATGACTATTCTGTGTGTTCCTGTGGTGTTTTCATGTCAGGTGCTGGCAAGAAGGGTGCCCGGCAAGTTGACCTGATCCTGCTTTATCATCATCTGAGAAACCTGCGGGGATCTTGTGAAAAAGGAATAAAAGTCCAGCCTCCTTAGATGGTGTTTATAAACCTCTAGAAAATCCAAAGCCACGAACAGAGCGTCCACCATTTCTGCTCTGTCCTTCCTCCTCAAATGGCCTCCTATTTCTTCCTCTTGGGCAGTTCCCTCTTGCCCTGGACTCTGTGTGCCTTCAGCAAGGACAGTCACTTATTGGGATCTAATTCTGGTCCTTCAAAGGTTAATTTATCCTTTTCAGGCTATGTACTCATTTAAACCAAAATTGCCCAGCCCCTAGCCTCCTTGATCGCAATTACATCCAAAGGAAGCAGGCTACTGAGCTTCATGTATTGGTAATAGCCTTCCTTTCTCGGTTTTTCCTTAGGGATAAAGTTGAAGGGTAAAATTAGTCACATTAAGCTAGAAAAATAGTGAACAAAATACATATTTTATATATATTTTTAAAAATTCTCCTGCTACCAATTACAGTCTTTATTAGGAACAGGTATTTTCACGTCTTTACACTAAGCAGAGCAAACCCAAATGAATGGTTCCTTAAGTGGATCTTTTAAATAAATACTCAAGTCCATTTTAATATCTAATAATAGTGGCTGCTTAAGTCTTCACATTTTTGCATAGCCAGCAGGAAAACTGTTTGATGTTTTAATTATGTCCCTGAAAATGCTGAACGGGTTATAGAAAGCAATTTAGAGAAAAATTATTTTAATTCCTTTTTTCTTTATTATTAGTGTTGTGGAGAGAAAGACATTTTCCACATCCTATTAAAAATCTTTCTGCATTATAAAAATGTTACCTTCTGATAAACTCCCTCAATAAGAAAAGGGTTTACCTCTTCTGTAAGTGTTCTGATTTGGGGGTGGGGTCTGGAATATTAAAAAAAATAAAAAATAAAAAGGAATGAAGACCACAGAGGAAATGTGTTCCAAGGAGGGGGGATGTGGAAATGGAGCATGCCTTGCAAGAAAGGGAGGAAAAAAAAATCTTTTAATTACATTTAAAATTAGCCAGAACCTTGTGCTTGTCCCAGAGAGATTCCTGGGAGGGCTGGAACATTTTCTGATGAACAGGCTGATGTAATCACTTCAAAAGCTCCACCTGGAAGTCTGGACTTAGGAGGAGGCGATGGGGACATTCCGAGCTAGATCCTGCTGGCCCCAGGTCATTCTTCTGGGCAGGAATCAGGAAAGTGGTCCCCAAGGAGAGAGAAGCAGTGAGAAGGAAAGATATTTCCAAGGAACGGAACCAGATGTCCAAGCTACAGGGAGGCAGATGGGATGCAGGAAGGGGGTGAGCGCAGGCTGGATCTGAGATTCAGTCTCTCTTCCCTCAGTAGAGAGAGAGAGACCTGGCCTTGCAGGGCCTGGTACTCAGGTGTTAGTAAAGCTGTCCTCACAGTGCCAGGAATGAGATACTATGAAGAATTCAGGGAAATGGTTCTCTGGAAAGGAATGGTCTGCGTGGTGGTGGACTGGGCGGGGATCTCTGCCTCAGCTTCAAGTCAGAATCCTCTACCGGAAATCAAGTCACTTTTCTCTTCCCTCTTATCCTCCTAATTTGCTTCCCCTTCCCTTCCCGTGTTCCCCTTCCTCACCCACTTCCCCTTCCCCCGTTCTTCTAATCACTTTGCCCAAACAGCATTCCACAATAACTGTCTGAGCATCTCAAAGTTAGAACTCAGACATTAATTAAAAACAAACAAACAAAACCGCAAACTCCCCAGATGGTCTGCACTTACTGTAGAACACCAGTGTCAGCATGAGTAAAAGGATAACTGCACGTGGGGCTTGTGAAACACGGATTCCGTTCCCCCCATCCCAATCCAGCCTGGGACCCTGCCTTTCTGAACCATCCACCAGAATTACACAGAGGGTGACACTTCAACAGCAAGACTGTGACTGTTCAGAATACACACACACTTTGTTACAAAGGCTGTACCTTCTAATCCTTCCCAAACAGTTCCACCACCTGGGGGCCAAGTTTTCCAGCATGAGCCCATGGGGGCGTTTTCACTCAAACCACTGCAGCTGACCAGGTAACGGAGATGCTGTCTCTGTACCAGTACTTGTTGACTGAACAGATGGATGCGTGTGCTTCCTTGTGTTTCTGATTCTAAACTAAGTAAAAGTCACCCTTGGTATCCACTGAGAGGGAGGGAGGGAGAGACAGAAACAAAGACACTGATCTTAGGACCCTCAAACCCGCAGTTGTTCAAGTCTCTTACATAAAATGGTGCAATCTTCGCATATAACCTATGCATGTCCTTCTATATACTGCAAATCACTGCTAGATCACGTATAACACTCAATATACTGTAAACAGTTGTCAGACTTCACTGTCCAGAGGAAAGGACAGGACAAGAAAGCATGCACGTATATACTCTGCAGCTCTCTTTTTTCCTCCCAAATGTTTTCAGTCCTCGGTTGAGTGAATTCAAGGTCACAAAACCCAAAGATTAGGAATCCAAAGATAGAGAGGGCTGATGGTCCTCATTAAATGAATGGGAACTTAAGTGGATCTCTTCTCCTGCAGCAGAAGCTATTAGTCTGATGATCTGTGTTTATAGTGCAGGCTGATCCTGGTCTCAGGAGACATTTTATTCTGTGGAGCTAGAACACAGTTGAAACACATCCTATTCAGCTGGCTTGTCATTGGATGTGAAGAAACACTAGCATACTCCTCCTCTAAGATCTTAGTCTGTTTCATGTTGTCTTTTTTGAGGTATGTTTCCATTGTACTGTTATTCAGATCAGAAAGGAGGCTAGACTTGTTTCATTTATTTATTAAATATTGATTGTTATAGTTAGCTTCAGTTCACACAGCTGGGAAACGGGAACCTCAGTTAGGAGGAAATGCCACCATCAGATTGACCTGTGGGCGTGTGTGGGGGACATTTTTAAAAAATTTCTAGTTGATGTGGGAGGGCCCAGCATACTGTGGGTAGTACCATCCCCTAGGCCTTTATAAGACACTGGTTGAGAAAGCTAGGAGAAGTGAGCCAGTAAGCAGAACTCCTCCATGCTCTCTGCTCCAGTTCCTGCCTCCAGGTTCCTGCCTTGGCTTCCCCCCATGTGGACCATATCATCTGTATGCCAAATAAACCTTCCTTCCTAAGTTGCTATTGTTCCTACTGTTTAGCTAGAACATTGAGAAAGTCCCTACTATGGACAGTTATCCTGATGTGAGCTTGGAATAAGCAAATGAATTAGGCTCTATGTTGGGTGTCTAAACTATCAGGGCATGTGCTGCTAGTAAACTTAGCTTCATTTGCGGTCCGTCATATTACCTTGTTTTGTACAGATTGGAAACATCTGCCTTTTTAATATCTCATGTGTCCTAGAGCTGGTGAAAGGAACTAACAGTGTTGAATTCTAACTGCTTTCCTCATACTGAAAGAGTCACTTTGTAGCAGCCCTATAAGGTGTGTATTAGTTTGCCCACCTTATATGTGAGAAAATACGGAAAGGTTAAGAACCATATGCAAAGTTATGTAGCTAGTGGGCATCAGAATCAGTATTTAAGCACCATTATACCACAATAATGCAAATTCCTCATTACAGTAAGTTATCCATCAGAGAAGAGCTGAAGGTCAAAAGAAGGTTAAAGCTAGATGGCAGTCAGTAATTATAATGGTCATAGCTCTCCTTTTTGCTGGTGTCTTAGTTACTATGACCAAATTTGCATCATGACCAAAGCAACTTATAAAATAAAGCATTTGATTTGGGGCTCACAGTTCCAGAGGGCCAGAGTCTGTGAGCACCATGGCAGGGAGCGTGGCAGCAGGTAGGCAGGTATGGTGCTGGGGTGGTACCTGAGAATTCACCTCTTGATTCACAAGCACAACGCAGACAAAGACTAACCAGGGATGGCAATGGGCTTTTGAAACCTCAAAGCTTGTCCCCGTTGACACACTTCCTCCAACAAGGCCACATCTCCTGGTCCTCCCTAAACAGTTCCACAACTGGGGAGCAAGCACTTGAACATGTGAGCCTACGGAGCCGTTCTCATTCAAACCCCCACTGCTGACCAGGTGATGTGATGCTGTCTCAAAATACACTTCCTGACTGAACAGATGAACGCCTGAGAGATAAGGTTCAATTCTGTGTACTCCACCTTTACAAAGAGCAGGCATCTCCCTTCCTCACCTTCAGTCTGGTAAGCCTTCTAGATCAAGAGAAACCCAAAAGTAGGAGATCTGTTCCAGCAATTATTAATCTGTTGGTTGTGATCCATATTGTACCCAGCACTGTGTCAACCATTCTCTCTATACAGCACTTACCTTAAACTCTAGTACAATCATTACAAATGAAAAACCAAGTTTAGAGAAGCGAATTCACCCAAGTAATGATTGGCTGAGCTGCCGGGCGGTGGTGGCGCACGCCTTTAATCCCAGCACTTGGGAGGCAGAGCCAGGCGGATCTCTGTGAGTTCGAGGCCAGCCTGGACTACCAAGTGAGTTCCAGGAGAGGCACAAAGCTACACAGAGAAACCCTGTCTCGAAAAACCAAAAAAAAAAAAAAAAAAAAAAAAAAAAAAAAAAAAAAAAAAAATGATTGGCTGAGCCAATGGACAACTAAGTTCAAGGCTTCAGGCTCAAAGCCCAAGCTATCATATTATACCATGCTGCCTCAAATGAAGCTTCCTTCGCGGCCTTCAAAAGGATCTCCCTGTAAGACATTGGATGCTGCCAGGTCCTCTGCATACAATTATCATGAAGACTCTTGAGGATCCTCATGGAGGGTGCCTTCTATCACCTCACTTTTCTCAGGGGAGACGGACTGATAGGACGAGTTGACAGTTAGGTTGTCTCATCTCTTCAAACGGGCTTCAGCTGAAGTCGGGGTCCCTAGAGAGTTTGGCTGATGTGAGACAAGTTTATCAGCATGCCCCTGGCCTGAGAACTGGCTGGACTGTGTGGATTTAAGCAGGTGTGGGGCCTGGTGGTGCTTCTGTAGGTCTGAGTGTGGAGGTAGGATGCTCTTGAGGACTCAGGAATGAACCTGACCATGCCACCTTCTGGAACTTGCTGAGAGTTAGTTATGTCAATCAGGGATAGGGGACAGAAGCACAAAGCCAAAGGAAGATAAAAGACCTGGTCTGAAATCATAGCTCTACTGCTATTGCTCACTATAAGTGCCTACTATAGGCAGGCTGAATGACACAAAGAACTTTTAACTATTGTTACCCATGGTATAGAAACATTACTGCAATTAACAGATTACGGAGTGGTCTGAAAGGGGAGGGGACATGTTGGCTGGTGTGGCCTGGGGTGCTTGGGAGGTTTGCAGCAGGAGTTAGTCATTAGGGGATGCAGAATCATTTCAATATTTTAATAACTGTCCCGTCACACAGGTGCATGACTGAGTGAAAGCTAGCTGGTGTCTGGCACCTTGCTAGGTGCTGGGAAACAACAGAGAAGCGGAACAGACTTCATCTTATTGTCTAGGGATGTAGACTGTCTTCACTTCTTCCCACTAATGAGCCTATGATTAGAAACCAAGATGGATGTTCACAAGGAAAGAAACTTGGCTGTGAGAGCATGAAATACAGGAGCTTCACCCAGTGCCAGGTCACAGCCAACTTCCCTGAGGAAGCATAGCAGCTAGTGCCTGCAAATGAATTAAGGAGGTGACTAGACCTTTTCACCTCCAGGGAAGTCCCTGGAGTGGAAGAGAACACGGCATATGAGAAAAGAGAAAGAAAGCCGCTGTGCCAGTAGAATGGAGTGCTCCAAGATGGCGCGGTGGACTCACAGAGGAGCCAGGCAAGGCTTGGTAAATGTTGGCATTTAGAACTCCAGGGAAAGGGCTACTGATGGTTTTTGTTTGTTTGTTTTGGACTTTTTTTCGAGACAGGGTTTCTTTGTGAAGCCCTGGCTGTCCTGGATCTTGCTCTGTACACCAGGCTGGCCTCAAACTCACAGAGATCGGCCTGCCTCTGCCTCCCGAGTGCTGGGATCAAAGGTGTGCACCACCACTACTCAGAAACTACTAATGCGTTTTAAACAGGTGGCTAGCCATCATTGTAGCTGCGGGTTTGGAATGATCAAGGCAGGGTAATGGTGGACATTGCAGTACCGTTCAGAGTTTGAGCGGAGAATGACAGTTGGCTGGAGGTATGGCCAGGGATGTGGGGGCGGGGCACAGGGAAGGACGGGTTGGGGGAAATTGGATGGGGATTGGTGGAGACGGTGTTTCATCATTCAAGAGAAGTCTTCTAGTTCCACTTCCTTTAGTTATCCTGAGTAGGGCTTTTCAGTAGCCTGGGTGATGGGAGAAAGATTAACTTTCTTGACTGTAAGAGGACTCATCTCCTTTCTGGGTCTCAATTTCCTTGTTTGTATAAAGGGGGGGATGGGCTATGTTATCCTCAGGAGCCATGATTCTATCCCCCATTGATGACAGTCATAGACAGTGACAGTTTCACTCATACTGTAGACTCTTGTCACCTTCCAAAGAAACTCTCAAGATGTGATTTCTGGGTCATGATCCCCCAAAACACTAAAATATAAAATCTCAGGTCTCTCTGCCCTATCTCAGCTGAGCACATGAGCTTTGGGGCTTGTTTATCACCTCCACCCCTCAGGGTCTTCACTGCCACATGAATCAGGCAAGTAACAGATCAAGAAGACCCTGAGGCTGTCCCCACACCCTCACCCCATGAAGTTCCTTCTGCCCTGCTACCCCATGACAAGGCACATGTGAATATCCCAGCTATCTAGCAGGTATCTGTGACGGTGAACTAGTTTATCTGGCAGGCTTGGAGATGTTCCCAGATGATTTGAGAGTCTGAGAGGAGAGACTGCTAGAAGATTCAGGTGGGAGATGTACCTGGACGGAGGCCAGCTGGCTGGAAACCCATCCATCTTGAAATCATTGGGGACACATCCGCTCAAAGCTTAGGAAAAGAACTTGAGAACTAGAGCTCAAGCTACGCTACTTGTGCAGGCCAGGAACCCAGGTTTGTCCTTACCAGGCATCCAGGGGAGTGGAGCGGGTATTTATTAGCTTATATCTGCCAGAGGCTTGGTTCTCCAGTACTACCCCAGGAGGAACCCTGCTGCGCTGCTGCAGTGGCTGGGTGGGGCCTCTCCCCTCTCCCTTTTATCCGACTCAGTGCATAAATCCATTAGCATGGCTTTTTCTTGAGCAGCCAAGATGTTAGGGCCCATCACTCAAGTCATCCACATGGCATTTCAGCCTTTCACTGAAAGACAATTGTGGCTTCAGTCAAAGCCCTCTTGACAGGAGAAAATGCGGACCCAGGACAGAATAATGCAGCCAAGTGCTCGCTGTCCCCCTGCAGAATGTGACTCTGTGTGCCATTACTTCCCAAATTGTCCCGCTGAAAGAATTCACTTGCTTACATCTCTTTACGCCCCAGCATTTAACCTTGGCTCTGAAGACTCTTTCCCCTTCCTCCTTCTTACCACAGCAATTATTTCCTTTGTGGCTTTCATTTTATGTAATTACGATGGACAGTCATCACACAAGCATTTTGCTGAGCGGCATGGCAGAATGAGCTCCCGTTCCTTCTGCCCTGGGAACTGGTGTGGATCATTTACTGACTTGACTCATTTGGGTTTTCTCAAGGGTTTTGCCCTCCCAAATGAATGGAGAAGATATGTTCCTAAAACCTAATGAACTGGAAGGGACATCAAATGACAATGTGCTGTGATCTTATCTCAGAGTGCCATGTCAGCAGACGTGACACAGAAAACAGTTACCAATGTTGTGATCATGCGTGGGTGGCTTTTAGCCTATGCAGGCAGGTGTTTACGTTTTAAAAATTTATTGTGGAACATTCGGAAAGTCTGAAAGCAGACAGGATGTTGCCGGTGGGGATGTGAAATGGTACAGCTCCATCAGAACAACGGATTGTTGGTTTCTTAAATGGGTAAACATAGAGTCACCACAGGATTTAACAACTGTGCTTCTAGGTGTGCAGACAAAAGAAATGAGGGCGTGCACACACAAAAGCTTGCACTACTGCTCCTAACAGCACCAGCCAGACTACCTCAAAGTAGAAACCTAAATTCCCACAGTTGATGAATACATACCCATAAAAGAGGATGTGTTGCCACAAAAAGAAGCCAAATACTGATATATGCTGCAACATGGCTGAACCTTGAAAAAAATGTTGCTCAGTGAAAGAGGCCAGACACATTATGTAATTCCACTTAGGTGAAATGCCCAGAATAAGCAAATCTGCAGAAGGAGAAAACACGTGAGTAATTTTAGGGCTGGGGAAAGGAGTAGGGTGGAACTGGGAAATCATAGCTATGAGACACGGTGTCTTAGGGAGGGGTAATTAAAACTTGGCTGTGAAGATGGATGCTCAACTCTTAAACATAGCAAAGGACACCGAGTGACATGCTTCAAGTGGGCAAGCTGCTTGGTTTCCAAACTGTGCCTCAGTAAGACTATTAGAACAGAATGAAATGCAGAGTAGCTCGGTGAAGCTTGGGTCCAGCTCCCAGCTTCACCAGTGACCAGCCTCAGGCCAGCCTTGTACCACCTCATATTTTACCCTTTCCCTTCAGTCCATACCACCCCATCTATATTTAAATATGAATTCCTAAAAAACAAGGACTCTCCAAAAAAAAAAAAAAATCACTAATCAACTAAACAGCTTTGATCTGGAAGTTCCAACCCCCATTGAGACTTCGGCAACTGTCACGCCTACAAGGTGGGGCCAAGGGAGGCGCCTGGAGACCTGAGATCTGGATGGGCGGCGCACTCACTTGGTTCCGGGACCTTGGATGGTAAAGGTGGACCAAGCAGAGCTCCAGAGAACACCGCTGGACTGTGATACACCTTCCCCAGACCCTGCGACCTACCTATCCCTTAACTTGTAAGTTATGCCATTAAATAAATCTCCTTTTAACTACGTGGAGTGGCCTTAATAATTTCACCAATAAACATTTAACAATAATTTATCAATGTCATTGAATATACGTTCTCCACATTGCCATCTGTCTCATATTTTTATAGTTGTTTGAATCAGGATTCAAATTAGGTATGTTATAATTTCTATTCTTGTTGCTATGGTAAAATATTCTGACAGAATCAACTCGAGGGAGAAAGGGTTTTAGCTCACAGTTCAATGTGCACGGCAGGAAGTCATTGACAAGAGCTTGAAGCAGCCCGGCACATTGTGTCTGCGGCCAGAGGAGAGCCGTGCTCGCCTGCTTTCTCCATTTTACAGGACAGGATCTCTTCAGCAGGAATGGTCCCATCCACAGTTCCAGCGGATCTCCCACATCAACCAATGGACTCAAGATAACCCCTCTAGGCAGGCCCGGAGGCCCAGCTCCCGGGTGGTTCTGTATTCCATTGACAGGGACACTAACCATGCCAGGGTACATATTGAAAAGGTTGTACTGTTCCCGAGAGCCTTTTAAGCCACAGCTATCCCATTGGTTTCATCTAAAGTGTTTAAGAAACTAAGCCCTTTGTCCCAGACAGTGTCCCACAGTCAGGGGTGCACAGATGCACCCCAGTTGCGTGGTTTAACGTGTTCCTTGTCCCCCTTGTCTGGTGTCTATTGATAGCTCCTTCTAGAGTCTACATCTGATTCATCCTTCCGACAGGAGGAAGAGCTCCCTAGCTTTCTATCTGTGGTTTTAGCTACTTGTAACCTCCAGGGTTCGAGTCTGTAGATGCATTAGCATAGTGGAGCATTTAAAAAGCAAAAAGAATGCATGTGATTCCTTCCCCACATACAAATTGGAGCTAAGTTTTTTCATCTCACTTTTCTGTGCTCATTAGAAACTTGTCTTGCAGCATCTAAAACCCTACACCTTACCCCAGAGCACCATGGGAACTGATCTAATGGCTCTGTAAGGGATCAGAGTGGCAGAGACCCATCTGCCCACTGCCCCTTTCACCCTATGTCCATCTGCCCTTCCTCCGGCACTCGGCATGCTCACACATCTCTGTATTCTTACTCTTGCTGTTCTCTGCTGGGCTTGTTCATTTATTCACCAAATATTTACTGAACACCTGCTGTGTACCCAGCACCATGCCAGGAACTAAGGAGAGAAATATAAACAACAGACTATTTATCCCCCTAAGAAGCTCACAGACCAATGGGGGTAGGGAACCCACAAGTGAATTGATCATTATGAATTCCTCTTGTCAATCAAGACTCAGGTCACTTGCCACCTCCTTCAAGAGGCTTTTTCCTCCTCCCTTCTGGTCCAGCAGAACTACCACTCTCTTCGTGTGGTCCTTTTTCCCAGACGTTGGTCCAGTGCTCCTCATACTGGGGGAGTCAGGAGGGTGGATCTCCTCTGGCTCATGAGCTCCAGCAGGAAACGATCTGAAAAGGGATGCTGTTAATCTTTGCATTTGTCTCTATTACTTACTAGCTGTGTGGTTTGGGCCAAGTGACTTCATTTCTCTATTCTCGGGTGTCCTATGGGGTATGACCTACCCTAAAGGGTTGTACTGAGGACTGAAAATTGAAGGGAGAGTGTATCTGCAGTTACCACTAATTTCCTTCTCATATCTGAGTTTAAGCATCGCTCGGCACTAAGCAAGGAGTCATGGGATGGAATATTTTTTGCTTGGCACTAAGAATTTTGTGGGATCACTCATTAAGGAATGGGATGGCATCTTTTAAGTCATTTATGAATCAGGAGTCAAGTGTGGGAGGAAAGCTAAGAGGGGAGTCTGCTGGTGCCGTGGGTTGGTAGACTTTGAGATGCTGGACTCAACATCTGTCCTCCATAGCAATGGCTACCCCCCCCCCCCGTGAGTGAGTGTGTGTGTGTGTGTGTGTGTGTGTGTGTGTGTGTGTGTGTGTGTGTGTGTGATTGGCCCCAAGAACCATTTGGTTCAAAATGTCAATAGTCCTGAGGTTGGGAAACACAGTTTAGAACCTTTCTGCTCAGACCAGTAGCATCAACATCATCTGGGAGATTGTCGGAGATGTAGAGTCCTGGGCTCTCACCTACACTGGCTGCAGCAAAATCTGTCTTTTCTTTTTTTTTTTTTTTTTAATCAGATCATGCTGGATGTGAAGGCACACTCCAGTTAGGGAAGCAGGCTTCTAGAATAGACTTCTCAGTCTTGAAGGATTGCTAAAATCAGCTGGGGGTAGGGGTGGTGGCAAAAATCCCAGTGTTTAGGCTGTACCCCATACCAGTGAAACCAGAGTCCCTGGGTTAGAACCCAGGCACTGATATGTTTAAACTTCCTCAGATGATTCCAAAAGGGAGCCGGAGTTGAGAATCACAAGTCTACACTTTGATGTGGAAAGATTGGTCAATATCTCATAGCGAGCAGTGAATATTTGTTCAAAAAGAAAAACAGAGTCCAGGATGGGGAAACATCTCAGGCAGGAAGTGCTTGGCCCATGAGCATGAGGACCCAAGTTCAAACACAGCATAAAAAACGGGGATGCTGGGAGCTTGTCCAGTGCTGGGGATGCACAGAGAGGCAGATGTCCAGCGCTTGCTGGCCAGCCAGCCTAGCCTCGGTCCTAGTGAGAGACTTGTCTCAAAAAAAAGGTGGAAGTCTCCTGAAGGACATCCGAGGCTGACCTCTGGTCTCCACACACATGTGCACATACATGTGCGTCACTGGTACACCCGTGCACCCCACACACTCCCCCTACACAAAAAGTTCATTCAGGTAAAGTGTATTAAATTACTAACGGTGCCCAGTTTATCATGACCTGTGGATGCTCACGGGCCCTATTAGACAGTTGCAACATGTTGAGTCATGCCCACACGTAGGGCTGTCTCAATTTTCTTGTCTATTGGTGTATATAAATATATACATGTATGTGTGTATATATATATATATTTGATTGTCCTTAGCCCGGCTTTATGAGGGTTTTGGCAGATGAGCAAGCATATGAGTAAATGATGTTATACTAAGGGTCAAACACTAGCAGTATGGAAGATGGGTGCCCTGGATATTGGAAGCAGGAATCACTCATCAATAGGCACTTCATGGAGGAAACAGGATTTTAATAAGGCTCTGGAGGAAGACAACACATCTGTTTCCTTTTGCAGCTGTTTGAGGAACGGGGCCTATTTAGGCTTAGGCTCTCCAAGGAGATGCATCCCTTCTAAACATCTCCCATCCTGATTTCTAATTAACATAGGTCCCTATTTCAGCCCAGCTGTAGATCATTAATAATCGTTTTCAGCGCTCAGCAGGTAAGGGCTTCTCCTTATGGGGTTGAGGGGAAATAAAGGTTCTGGCAGGTTCCATAGCTCCTGCCTCCTGGTGCTGTATGCGGAACGGGAGCCCAGTTCCTTCTGTACATCCAGTACATTAAAGCCCTTCATTTCTTAAAACAGATGATGGTTTTAAATGCTGGGATAAAGGGTTAGAAATGGACTAACCTCATCAAACACTTCCATATCTGATCTTACCTTCCCAGCTGAGGGTCATGGGCAGCATGAAAGGGTTCCATTTGCCGACTGATTTTCAATGTGTTTTTCCCCCCTTAGAGTTTCGCCTGTTGAGTTAGGTCAAGGAACTGCGTAGGCATGCAGTGGGTACTTGGGGGTAGATGACCCCATTCCTAGTGCCTGGGGAGTTGGGAAGATGGAAAGCGTCCCACGTGGTGCTTGGTTGGGAGAGTCTGTCAGATTCCTGGAAAACTGTGGGAAGAAGGAATGTTTTATTTTGTTTTTTCTTGGAGAGCCTGCAGCCGAAACTCCTCCCAGTTGGGAGGACTCTCCGTTCTGTGAGTCTTGGAGGAAACGGAGGTTGAAGAGACAAGACTGGCCCTCTCAGTGCTCCCAGAAGCTAGGTCATAGCACGCGCCCCGGTTCCGGGGGCTCATAGCTCACGCCCCAGTTCCGGTGGATCATAGAGCACGTGCCCTGATTCTGGTGGGTCATAGCACACATCCCGGTTACAATGGGTCAGGCTCTCCTGTCTAGGAAAACTCACTGGAAATTGTCGGGAACTAGTTGTTGCAAAGGGGTACCTTACTCCATCTTCTCCTTTTCCCGCTTCTTCTCCATCTCCTGGACAGCCACCATGGTGGTTTCAACTCCTAATGCTGTGTGCGGCTCTTCCTGCTTTTTTTTTTTTATTTTTTATTTTTTTTAAATCTCAAGGGATCTGCATGTAACAGCAGGTCACAGATGCTTCAAGATTTGAAGGTGGAGCCAACTCCATGCTAGGATTTGGAAATCCAAAGTTCTGGCCAGGAGAGGTAGCTAGACCCATCATGAAGTTGGGCAGAGTTGAGGGTGAAGAGAGAGCAAGAGGTGGAACAGGTGAACCCTGAGTCTGCTCACCTCAGTCACTGGCCTTTCATTTGCCAAGATGGGAAGCCATGCCATGGGGAGGTTCTAATGGGAGGGCTTTGTGAGTGTGGACAGGGATTTTCTGATGCAATCTGAGTGTTAATGTTCTGGTTCCTGCTTAGAAAATAGATCCAAGGAAGGAGGATGAGCTCCTTGGACGGTGCAGTGGCTTCTTCACCTCCTAGGAACGGGCCTTCCAGAACTTGTGTCCAAATTCTTCTTTCAGACATACAGTAGCCTCTGCTTCTCTTAGACCTTCAAGATGGATGCCCTAACCCCAAGGCTCAGCCCTGGAGGGGACTGAGAAGTCTGCCTCTGTCTTGATAATGTGGGAACAGACATAAAAATAACACCTGACAAAGTATTCTACTCAGCATTCTAAGTTCTTCCCTGTGAGGGGCTCTGCATGTCTCTGAGCCTATGTTCCCTTGCATGGCTTGGCTCCCCCATGCAGCACCTTTACAGGCAATGGTCTGGCTTGAACTTGTTCAATGGCAGGAGTCTTAGCCCACTTTCCTTCCATTCCTCAGATTTCATCTAGGACCTTTGGTCTGGGTACTACCTTTCCACTCTATGGTCATGTTCTCGCTGTACAGGACTAAACTGTTGAGGGTGCACATAGGGGTCTGAGGACCTCATACATCCTTTTAGTGTTGGGAGCTGGTGGTAGGATTCACCATACCCTGGACATACCCCCTGTGTTAAGTACAGCTTAGCCAGCTGCAGCTCCCTTGGAGGGTCTAGGGGGACGTTAAGTTGCTGGGCAGTTATCCACCTTCTAAGCAGCTCCTCCCATGATGCTCAGCCCCTCTTCTCCAGAGGGAAAGGCCAGCCAGTGTGAATCTGAAGAAGAGAAAGAAGCTGGAAATGACCTTGGGCTGGCATGACCCCCATAGGAAGCCGTCAACCTGTCAAATCACCTTCCTCTTGGGCTCAGGCTTTGATCTCTACCCAAATCCAGGTCAAAGCAGGGCCTGGGGCGTCTTTTCCAGGAAGCTGTGGCCAACACACACCTTTGTCTGTGTCCCCTAGGCCTCTGCACAGCACCGGTCCTCCTGGGTCCTCACACTCCTGCCGAGTGACAGGGAGATGCCCGCTGGCACTTGGGCCGAGCAATTAAGAAGCTGCGTTTTCCTCCTCTCCGCTTCCCTAATTGTTATTTTTGTCCCTGCTTTCAAACCATCCCTGGTTTTCATTTCATCTTGCCCCAGCCCAGTGCGCCCGGCAGAAAAAGCCAGCCTGCTCAGTGGGAGGCAATTTTCCCAGCGTGTCCAGCGATAATTCCAACAGGACTGCTTTGTACATATAATTATAAAACTAGGGGCCACCAAAGTGCACCCATAGAGCAGAGTCTCGACTGTTCTTGGTTCTGTTTTAATTATTAAGCCTTAAAGCAAAAACTAGGTTTCAAAGAAAACTTTCTGTACAGCCCTCAATAGAGTTAAAGGAGAAACGTTTTAAGCTGATGAGCTGACACTTGTAGAAGCAAATATATTAAATAAATCATGATTCGTTTTGGGGGCAAAGTCTGACTTACATCAACTCTGGAAAAAATGGATCTTAATGAGTGACAGTTGGGTGTTTTCTGTCACTTCCTGAGGTAATGGCCGCAAGCTGACATTGCTCAGTGGGTGTCTTATACTTCTGAACAAAAGTTTTTTGGAGTGAGATAGACAAGGTAGAAATCCCAAGGTGACTAGGAGGAATGTCTAATGAGTGGAAAGACATATTTACTGGCAGTCTGTATGTAAGCTGTGACAGTTGACGGGACTTGATTGTAACAAATATAGTTGATGAAGAAAAGGCTGACAGACCAGGAGAGGGGGCCGTGTGGGGGGAGAGAGAGTCAAAAGCCCTGTGTTGGCTGAACCCTGTTAATGGTGGGCTGGATACAAAGCTCACAGTCATGAAAGGGAGCTGGGATCTTGCGATGATGTCTAAACAGAAATGTGTTGAGCTTGCAGGAGGCTGTAATAGGTTCGGATCTGTTGACCTTTTTGCCCATAACTTGACAAGCTGGAGATTTGGCATCTGAGGCCAGAAAATGACCCCAGCTCTAAGGCCATGTGAAAATTCAGTGACTTTGGGGCCTAAGATACACATGTCTGGGGTATAGGCAGACTTGGGTCTCTTTAATTTACCGATGTCATACCTAGGTGGCTGCAGTGACCAAGAGCCACCAGCTCTTGATGGTCCACCTTTGTAGGTACCAGGAACATCTACCTGGAGATGTGAGGGAGCTTGAACAATAAACAATTTCTGTAGCCTTCCTGCTTGGATGCCCTGTCCCCCATTCTTCCGCTCCATTCCTCCTCTGCACCCCACTCCTTCTCGCTCCAGCACAAAAGGGGTGATCGGCCTGGAAAGACAGAGCTGACTGGCATATTAAATGATGACACTTTGTAACTGGCTGGTCAGGGCTTTAACAATAGGCTTGCGGATGAGCTCTGCACTTCTTCCCCCAGGCTAATGTCACACTGAAACTAAACAGGATCTTTTTTCATCCTACATGCTGTTTTTCTATGCCACATATTATTTTATAGTTGAAAATAGGCTAACTCCTTAAAATGCACAGAGCCCATTGCTCTTTCATCCCCCACTCATTTGGGAACAGAGGCAGGCCAGGAGGGGCAGCAGGGAGAAGGCATCCAGGGGCCATGAGGGGTTTTGACCTGACTTTTGACCCAACTTTCTTGAATGAATGAATGAATGAATGAACAAATGTAAAAGTGTGACATTTTTAAGGACTGAAAAAAGACTGGATGGAAGTAGTTAGTGCAGAGATGGTTAATGAGCCTCAGCATCATCCACCAGGACAGGGAGCAAGTTCTTCCCTGAGCGTCAGTCACCACAGACACCTTGATTTGGCATAGTGCAGTGTTTCTTGTTTTGATTGACCGGGAAAATTATTCCTTACCTCTTTGTTGTTTTTAGGTCTGTTCCAGGATCTAGAAGGTGTTCTTGTTCATTCCGGAAGTCCCAAGTAAAGGCCCAATGTCCTGACTTTGGCAATGCCCCGCTTATGTGGAAAGAAAGCCCTTTCTGCAGCCTTGGCTAATGACCCACTCTCTGCATCCAGGTCAGTTTATGGTAGCCTCACTGGCTGCCCTGGAAGTAGACCTCAGATAAAACTAAGTGGCATGAAATCCTTTCCCCTCCCCGAGAGATGGCATGGCTCAGTGCTGAAGGGACAGGCTGGCTTTAGCTCAGCGAGTTCCTACTCTACTGTGGTTTAGCTGATTGGGGTGGGCGAAGACGTGGGCATCATGACTTACCTAGAAGCTAGGCTTCTTCTCAACAGAACAGCAACTTTTAAAGTCAGGTTTGGAGCCTGGGAAGCAGTGGCCCGAGAGGGGGTGGGGGGTGGGGGTGGGGGGTTAGGGGGCACGGTGGTTTACGAGGGAGAATGCACTTGGTTTGTGGTGAGGCAGCCACTGCTGGGATGACGAGGCGTGACTGCTCCTGTCTTCTACCCAGAGGCACAACTCTATTATTATATATCTCCTTTTTTTTTTTTTTAACTTGAGCAAGTTACTTTTTAGGTGTTGCTCTGAGCTTCAGCACCCTCATCTGTAGATAAAATTGCTAGTTGAGATGACCTTGGCCGTCCCTTCCTGTGCAAAGTCCTTTGGACTTCCTGACCCACTGTAGCAGGAAGTGAAGAAGAGAGCAGGGCTGAGAGTTCCATCAAGCACTCACGGGTCACTGGTTTGCTTTTGTACCCTCTGACAGCAGCTTCTTCTCAGTCAGGAACGCCCTCATGGACAGCCAGCTGGGACTCCAAAGTCAGGAGCCCAGTCTTGAAGAGCCTAGGGAGAGGCATCAAATGCTACTCACCTGAAGTCAAGACTGCCCGATTCGGGCTCCCTAGCCAGTTTTCACCATCAGTGACTTGTCACTGCCAATGGCTGGTAGCTGCAGGCCCTGGAAGCTCCTCATGAGAAGGGCCTGGGACAGCCATGTCTTCGAGCTGTGGGTGTGGAGACCGCGGCCTCACTCTCCCCGGTATCTCAGTAAGAAATGGAGCCAGGTGGCCTGTACAGCTGGGCTACGGAGAGAAGAAGCCTTCCCAAGACCTCCCTGCCTGCTCCCTCCAAAGATCAGGTTACATGCTGATGCAGAGCTTGCTTTTCCAAACCCATTACTCCCCAGTCCTCGTGCCTGGGCAGGACTGGATTCTGGGCCTCTCTGGCTTGATAAGGACTCTGCATGGCCTTCCCTCCATCCCAGATTTCTCCCGTATAAAATGAGGGAAATGGACCAATATTTTTTTCTTTAAAAAGATCCATTGATGCTCTTTACTAAAACCCTTTTGGGATCCCAGTACACATCACCTTGGAGCACTGTGTTGTTTGGGGGGTGAGGGTGCTTTTCCTTTTTTGCTTCCCTTGTCCTGGAGCTGTTCATGCCCCTCTGGAGCTCCCAGCTCACAGTGGGGGCATCCGAGGTCCACCAGCCTGAGGTTGCTACAGCAGTCTTGAGTTGGGAAGCTTTGTCTTTTCTTTGAAGCCTGAAATTATCGGCAGAGGAAGGAGGCAGATTTCTGTTTTAGGCTGTGTGACAGTATCCCCTCCAGATGTGCAGAGGATGGACATTCGGGCCAGGATTAACGCTTTGCCCTCCAGGCCTTTGTCTTCTCCAAGGAGAAGTGGGTGAAGAGGAGGAGCCAGCCTGAGGCTGCTGTCTTCTGGTCCTCGGTGCTGGGGAAGGATGACGGTTCCTTGTTTTTGAAGGCACGGTTACCGCTCTCATTCATCAGCATCAGTTGGATGTGTTCTAGAGTTCCCTATGGGATCTGAATAATGCAAATCTTTGTTAGGCAGGTTTGTGGCTATGACCACAGGAGCAGCCAATTCAAACTGAGAGGTTTTCCATATTCCTTCCCCTAAGTGAGAATGACTGCAGCAATGGCCACCATCATGCCACACACTCCCTGTGTGCCTGTGCCCACACTGCCCGAGGACAGGGCTCTCTGACCATCCCAATTTCATAGATCCAGACCCAGAAACCTAGGAAGGCCAAGGAAACAGCTCTTGATCACACAAATGCAACCCTGTCCTGCAGGGACACTTGCTGTCTGTGTCACCCTGAGGACAATCATTCCTGCCTGATACAAGGGTTTTCCCCAAAGTAACACTTGGTCCTGAGAACTCATGTGCACAGCAGGCCCTCTCTACAATACCTTGGGCAGTGGACTGTTGACTGGGGGTCAGTCAAGTCTTGAGTGTCCCATGAGTAGCACAGTTCTGAGTTACCTACTTTATCTCCTTTTACCTGATCGAAAAGGAAGGCACAGAAAGGTTAAGACATTTATCTGACATTGTACAGCAGGAGGGACGAAGCTGGACAGGCTGACTGCAGAACCTGCTAGCGAAGCATTGGTCTGTCGCATTGTCTTTTTAAGTTATGTAATCATTTCGGTGAGTATTTAGGGAATGTTTTCAGTCTAGCACTTGCTGGCTCCAATGGTGAACAAGGGAAAATATCAGCCATGGTTTCCACTCCCTTTGAACCTGTATTCCAGAAAAAGGGAGAAAGACAGTATTCCCATGTGTGCAACCACATGCTAAATGTAGAGCTGAAACCTTAGGTAGAGCTCTGGTGGGCAGGAGCATGGTGACCCAAGAACTTGTGATAAGGGACTTGACCTAGTTAGGGAGGGCTTCCTGGAAGAAGTGACAATCAGCTGAGGTGAAGGGGTGAGTAGGAGTAAAGCAGAGGGCATGTGGGTGCATTCCGCACAGAGGGAACACTATCCAGGAAGGCTTCTGGGAGGAGGAAGCCTGGGAAAGTGCATGGCCCCTTGTGCGAGGCAGAACTGGCTATGCAGTTTGAAAATGAGTTTCAGCCACTGTTTAAAAACAAAACAAAACAGTTGTTAGGAATTTCAAGACAGTGGGAGCAGTGACCCCCTCCTCCCACGTGTGTGTGGCCTGTGGCTGCCCTACTCCAGAAAACCAGCTTGAGGGGATGAGGAGGGAGTATGGAAAATCCTAGAATGTTCCAGGCCATGTTCATAATTGCTGGTAGCCTCAGGAGTCCATCCACTGACCAGCACGGGGAATCCTGCTTAGCTCTGGGGGGCCCAAAGGCCCTCAGCGGCTGGTAGAGAAGGATGGGGACCAGGAAGGTCCTGAGTGAATGTGTGCTGTGGACACAGGCACAGCCATGTGAAAGACACCAATGCCTGAGGCCCAGGGGAAACGGTAAGGCCTTCCTTCTGGTCTATGTGTGGATGCTGACACTGTGTGTAGGAAATCTCCACCAAAGCATTCTCTCCAAGGATATTTATGGTCTGAAGATGGCTCCCCTACAGAGACTGGGCCTATCGATATTAGCTAGTCCTGCCTCCTTGTTCAGCTGTATGTAACAAACACACTGAGCTTCCAGGTGCTTCAGTGAGCACAACTCACCTGATCCCAGCTCTTCTGTCTGTGTGACTGTCCTTTCTTCATTCTCTCATCACCTTAGGGTTCCAGGACCCAAGCACTGAGAGGACTTGGTGGAGAGACATTTCCAGGAAAAGCAGGTGGGTGAGCTTGCAACTAAGGGATGCCGAACAAATCAATTGAAGGGAAGTTTCTACCCCCACAGGCCTGACCAACTTTTCTTCTCCCTCCAAAAGAGCAAAGTCCTTGTCACTTGAGGGCCAGAATTGATGGACAGAGATCTGGGCCACACAGCCTTCTCATGGCCTGTTTGCATGGACCTCACACAAAAGCTCAGCTATCCCTGCCCACTGACCTCCCTGAGGCTGGTGAATGTGTATAACTCCCTGTGAAGGAATCCAAAGCCAGGGGAGGTGCAGGCAGCTTATAGGGGAATTTTTTGATGGGATTTTTATAAAAGGGGACCCCAGATTTGAGGACACGAAGGGAGGAATTCTCCACCCCAACACACACACATCACTACCAGCCTTTTGCAGAACGCCTGCCCCTGGGTGCGTATCTCTTTACAGATAGATAGACGTCTATGATAAAGCAAGCCCAGCTAGGACCTTCTCTTTTCTGAGCCACAGAGAACTTTTCAGAACACCAAAATCAATGGCTTTCCCCCTCCCCAGCCCGGTGTGTTGTATGCAGACAGACATTTTACTGTAACAATTATAATAGCTCAGTTGGAAATTACTGTCTGGCTAGGGAGCTGAATCCAAGCCTGGATCCAGCTTCAAACGACAATATCAGAGGCGAATTAACACCGACATCCAGTTTGGGGCTTTATAAAAACTGCTAGGTTGGGAGAAGAAGTACATAATTGTTCCTACAGCTCTGGGTAAAGGTTAATACTTGGGGCCTTGGCTGCCGACATCTGGGGCTCCCTTATGCCACACAGCACTCTCTCCAAAGACCGTCGGGCACACGGAGGCTCGTTGTGTTTTTCATCTTCATAAGGCTCCCCTGGAACACCCATCTTGTCTTCCACTGCTGGGGAGAAGAACCAGCTACCCTGGGGCTCAAGGGTGTCAGCTATCCACCCTTCTTCCCTCCATGTCCTCTATTCAAAGGGACACCTCTGCTTTCACCCAGGGGTCTCTGGAACAGAATGGCTGAAGACCCCAGTGTCTTCAGAGTCTGTCTGTTTAGGTTAATTATCCAGACGACAAGGCATTGATGCTTCCTCTCCGGGTTGGTTGGCAAACTTGACTAGACTCAAAATGAACCTCTTTGATTCCATCTGCAAAATTAGATCAGATTTGATAAAGTAAAGATGTACCCTTTGAAGTATTCCCTATCAACATAAGTGCTGAGAACACTTGAGTGAAGGAATTTGAGCAGTTTTGAAAGCAGCAGCCCAGGAACTTCAATGAGGATTGCAGCTAAGGGCATGCCCAGAAGGCACAGGACTAACTGCGTCTATCCTGCGGGCAATAAGCAATCGCTAAAGATTCTAGACTTCTCAAAGTTCAGAGTTCAACATGCAAAAACTTTGTTGAACTTGTGATAGGCTGAGCTCTGTGGTTTGCGTCCTGTTTTCTGAGGCTCTTTAGAGCAGGAGCGATTCTTCTGGTTTTGTGCCTAGTCTCTGCACAGCGGGAACAAGGCTCTTTCTTTCCCTTCAGCTTCCACAGAGAGGAATGAATTAAGCCCTCCGCTGCTTTCCTGGGGTGTGGTCCCTCCAGAGCCACAGGGCAGGACACCAGCAGAAAGTGTGTGTTTATACAAATGAAAAGAAGCGATCTGTGTCAAAGCCGGGTGCTGGCACTAGCTGGCTGTGTGTCCTCGATGGGGTCTTTAGACTGAGTTTTTTTTCTCTCTCTCCAATGTTCCCACTATGGCTCCAAGTCCCCAACTCCTTTCTATGTGCCAATAATCTCTACTTCCAAACTGGGCTGCCCCTAAGCCCTGCTATTGGGCTCTGCTGCAGCAGAGCCCATGTTAGATGCTGGAGAGAACCGCTGTGTGAGCCCTTCAGGTCTAGCCGGGTACAGAGAGCACTGAACGAGTGCTTTAATAGAAAGTGCCAGGCATGGTGGGAGGGGCACCTATGAAGTGCTGTGGGGATTCAGAGCAGGGAGCAATTAATTCTGCCACAGGAAGAGCCCAGCAAAGGCACCGAGGTGAAAGGAGAGGGTCTGATGTGAGGAACCAATGAAGAAGAAAGCAGTGTGTGATTTGTGGAGAGTTAGAAAAGGCAAGCTCTGGTTCTGATAGCAGGTAGTGAGGGACAGCTTGCAATCGGATTCTTTTCTCTTAGCTTAGAATGGATTGATGGTAACTTGGGGAGCTCTTTAGCTTCAAAAGAACAAAGGGCTTCTGTGAAGGTTTGAATCCAATAATCAATGCTAAGGGGAAGTACTCTATTAAAAATATTAAAGCTTGTGAGCAAGGCCAACGGAAGGGACCTGAGGTGGATAGCTTGCTGTTTAGATAGCTTAGGGACCTAAGATGGTGCTGCAGTGCTGTGTCTCTGAGGTTCTTACCTGTCTTGAGGGGAGCTGGAGATTTCAAGGTGGGAAATGTGGAAAGGCCCACTAAGAACACTGTTTCTTCCTGGTACCATGTTGAATAAGGGTAGCAAGAATGGGTATGCTTGCCTTGTTCATTCAAAGACTGAAACATCTAGTCTTTCACAGTTAAGCATGACGTCAGGGGGTAGATCAAAGTATGTTCTATGCATCTATGAAAAAGTAGCAATGAAACCCATTAGTCGATGTAATATATGCTACTAAAATATTTTCTGTGTATATGTTAGTATAGTTATTTGTGTAGGAGGGTGGGGGTGAATGTGGGTGTGTGCATACATCTTAGGCAGAGGCTGGAGGACAACTTTGGGTGTTATTTGTCAAGCATTAGCCACCTGTTTTATGTTTTGGTGGAATATTTGGGGTTTAGTTTTGTAATTTTTAAATTAATTAATTAATTAATTTTTTGTCAAGTAGGTTACGTAGGCTGCCTAGCTGACCAGCAAGCCCAAGGAATCCCTTCTTCACGGACTGAGCTGTATCTACATCCCCCTTAAAAACGTATTAAGAAAGCATAGTGCTGTGGCACTCGAGAGATGACTCGGCAGTTGAGAGTGTACGCTGCTCTTCCAGAGGACCTGAGTTTGGTTCCCAGTGCCCATGTCCGGCGGCTCACAACTGCTGCTCCAGAGCCCAGGCATCTGATTCTGTAGGTATCTCCTCAGGTGCCTACAGTCCCTCATGTGTGCATACCTCCCCCATACACATAATTAAAGTATAGAAGCAATCTTTTAAAAAGCTTGACATTGGCTGTGGGTGTTTGTGGATATTCTGTCATGCCGAGGATGTTCTCTGTTTCTAGATTTCTGAAACAGCTTTATCCTGAATGGGTATTATATTTTTATTGTTATTGTTCTGCATCCATTGTTCTGATCATGTAATTTTCCCTCTTCAGTCTGTTGCTATGGTTGATTACATTGATTTATTTCCCAGTACTGAACTAACCTCACATACTGGGGTAAATCCCACTTAGCCCTGGTGTGTGAACCGTTTTGTACACAGATGGACCTGATTTGCTGACACTTCCTGAAGGAATTTTGTGTCTAAATTCATGAGAGATATTAGTTGGTGATTTTCTTTTGAAATTATCACTATTATTGTTATGTGGTATGTGTGTGGGGTGTGTGTGTGTGTGAATGCAGGCATGTATGTGCCAGTGTGTGCATGTGGGGGTCAGGATAACTTTGGGGAGTTATTCTCTCCTTCTACCATGGTTTCTGGGGTTAGAACACGTTGTTTGGCTACAAAGCAAGCACTTTGATCTCCTGGGCCATCTTGCTGGCCCTGGTTTAGAGTTTTGTTTGTACAGTCTTTATCTGGTTTTTGTGTTAGGCCAACATTACCATCTAAAAGGAGTTGGGTGCTCTGTCTCACTTTCAAGAAAATCTTTGGTAAAATAGGTGTCATGATTCTTTCCCTCAAGGCAGGCCCGACTGTTGCTGGTTAATCCTCTGGACCCAGTCTGAAAAGACCTTTTGGTTAATACGGAGGAAAGATGGCACATGCCCACCGCTGACCAGACCACCCTGCCACCCGAAAGTTGAGCCATCTAGCCTCACCTCACATGACGGAAACTTGTACCCACCCCCCCCACCCCCCCCACCCCCCACCCCACCGCTGTAAGCACAGTCGTCGTCTTGTGTGTCTGTCTGGGTTACTGAGTCCCAACCTGGTGCTTTTCACCCAGCACGTTCTGAGCACCAGGTCCTGACTGGACACTCAGCATCGGGTGGAAGATGTGCCGCTCATCAGTAGCCCTCTCTTCCTTGTTTCTCTTTGTTCTCACCACAGGCTCAGCACCATGCTTAGCACGAAGCCCCCTGCAGCCAGTGCTCTGTGTTCTCTTCATCCCCACTCTTTCTGACCTCACTCTTGCGGGGACAGGTGAGCCTGCTCTAACCTAGCACCCCACACAGGGTGACTGTAAATCACAAAACTATATTACCTCACAGTTCTGGGTGGAATTGCTGGCAAGACTGTGTTCCTTCTGCAGGCTCCAGAAAAGAGTCTACACTGCCTCGTCTAGCTTCTGGAAGTTGCCTGCATTCTTTAGCTCCTGGCTCCCTTTCCTCTTCGGATGAGCAGCCCGGTCTCTGTTGACGTCACTGCTGCATTTGCTCTCTTACCTTCCTTGTCTTAGGAGGCTCCGGCTCCTGCTCTTTGCACTGGGACCACCTGTATTTCCAGGAGAGCACCATTTCGGGGCTGGCTGATTTGCAACCGTAATTCCACCTGCAACTTCAGTGGTCTCTCTCCTTGACATAGTCATCGGTTCTGGGTGTCTGGGTGTGGACAACTTTCGGGGCCATTATACACCTAGATATCACTCCAGTTAGCTTTAGTTGTCAACTTGGCACAACTTAGAATCACCCGAGGAGAGTCTCAGTGAGAGACTGTCTCCATTGAGGTGGCCGGTGGGCATGTCTGTGGGAGATTGTCTTACTTAAGTGAGTTGATGTGGGATGACCCAGCCATTATGGGTGGTACCACCCCCTAGGCAGAGGGTCCTAAGTGTGTGTGTCAGCTCCAACCACTTCCCAGTTGAAAAACAGCAGACAGACAGACAGACAGACGGGAGGGAAGCAGCACTAACTAGTCATCTACTATGTGACTTGCTAGAGTCTGACATGCTGGGTGCTCCGTCCCTCACCTGGCTCTAATTTCAGCAGCATCCTATTTGGTTATCTGTGCTGAGAGAGGAATTCGTTAAGTTCTCTGCCCCAGGTCTCACGATTAGTAAGAATCCAATCCAAATTGGGCAGTGTTTACTCTCAGTTCTCCCTGTACCCCTGGGCACACCTCAGTCTTCATATGCACGTTATCTAGAGTTTCAGTGATCGACATAGTGGAGTGGCTAAGGCTGCAGAGAGTCAGTTTCTTAAGTTTGGAACAAGGACCCTGGCTTCGTCACACCTTTAGCTACGCGGTTTGGGATGAGGACTCTCTCCTGGAAGCCTTGATGCCATCATGTGGAGATGAGAACACTGTCCTTCAGTTATGCCTGCAAGCCTGTTACTCAGCAATGTGACGTGTTTAGAAGGCTTTGGTGTAAATGGCGGGCATTGCTCTCTTTTTTTTAACTCTGACTCCCACTGGGGTCCTCAGCAGTACGCGCTACCTCATTAATCTTTGTTCCAACTTTGTACTAAGTTTGGTGTTTTGCTCACAAATGACAGTTGGTTCCATTGTACAGCTCTGAAGCTCGGGGGGAGAGGGAGGGGGCAGAGTCCATGGAAGACTTAGCATGGTAGGGAAAGACAGTCTTTGAGTCTGTCCATCCCCTTGGATGTCTTTGCTAGACTGTCTTCACTATGTGCGTTCTCCTGCCTTGGTTTCCCAAACGCTTCTCTTGAATTCCACATTTGGTCCCTCTGGGGAAGTCTGGGTGTGGTCCCCCTGTGTTGGTGACACTCCCCCCTTTGGGGCGGGGCATCGCTGTGCCTTCAGCACTGGTTTCTTTCTCTGCAGGAAGGGGGCTCACCTTCACTCCCAGCTTTACTGTCAACTAGTAACTCGCCCCGCCCTCTGTGATTTCTAGGAGCTCTTAATAGAACCCAAGTGACCTAAGGACCTCGGGCAGGATTTTCTCACAGGGCCATTAAACAATCACTACAGACAGAAAGAACTACAGCTAGCTCACAGGGGAGGGTGTGGCTCCTTACAACCTAATCCCCTTTCAAGTCAGAATGAACGTGTAATCACAGTTCAAGGGAACAGTTTCAAAGTTCCAAGAAAACCTGTAATACATCAACCAGCCTAAATTTCTATCTAGATGTTCAGTGAGGGTTGACACCTAGTGTAGTATTCAGAGTAACTCATCACTTCACACACACACACACACACACACACACACACACACACACACACACACACCCTGTCGATGTCTTGACAGCTTGTCAAGTTGGAGAAGTTGTGATTGAGGCAGGTTCTTACATGATATCTGAAATAAACCCACAGGAGGTTTTTCCTTAAAGGAGTGCTACGATTCAACATCTAGAACCAAGATCTGAGGAGTTCCAGCAAGAGCCAGGCTTCTTCCCAAGCTTCGCACTCTGCAAAGAGGAAGCCATGTTCTGTTGCGGTAGGTCAGCCCAAGGGCAAGTCAGGCATCTCCTGGCCCTGTTTGTGGAGCTGCAGATGAACTCAGCCTTCGAGGTGCAGCCGAGCAAGCACAATGGCACGGTAGCCAGAGAAATGTAAAGTTGTTTGTGGTCAGAAAGTTATAGCTTTTGTTCCAGTTCCTCAACTGAAACCTCTCCAGAAAACCCAAGTCTGACTGATGCCTGAACTGAGGAAAGTGTTCCATGGGAAATAGGTAGCTTTGTTGCTTGGGGAGCTGTGCCCAAGCCCCACTGCAGAGCTGTAGAAAAGACGGGCAGAGGCGTCCCAGACTCTGCACCTGACTGCGGTGTACAATACCACCCTTGAGGACTCAAGTCTTCCCAAGGGAAGCTGTGGGGAAGAGGGTCTGGATGAGACTGGCGGGCAGCTGACTCATAAAGGTTCATTTAGACAGAGCCCAATGGAACCATGGGGAGCACCAGAATAAGCAGCTCCCAGACAAGGATGCTAAAACTGAATTCCAGTTTGAATTGTGATATTCCTTTGCAGGCTCTGTGACATTGGGGGAGTTCAGCAGCCACTCTGAACCTCTGCCTTCCTGTTGCGGAAGTTCAGGTGACTGTGGCAGCAGCTGCTGCATCGCATGCATGTGTCAAGTGCGAGGTGAACTGCTCACCACTGTCTTCTGGTTTGGGAGCTCTTGGAGTGGAAAGCTGGTCACTTAATAGAAAGGCTTCTCTGCTCAAAGAGACCATCTCCCCTCCAGTCTTCACCAGTTGTCAAACTTCAGGGTACGTAAGAATCAAAGGGACTTATTTCAAACGCAAATCCCTGTAACCCAGCAGAAGACACAGTCTGACAGAGCTGGTGCCCAGAAACCCACAACTTTAACAAGCACCCAGGTGATTGCAATGTAGACGGTTCCTAGGCTACACTTTGAATCCTTGTGATTTAAAGATACCCACAGGAAGAGGCAGAGGAAAGGCTGCATGCACATCTTCATGTGAATTATTCAGTGCCGTCTCTTTCTTACCAATGATTAACCAACCATTCTTTTTTTTAACAGATTTTTTCTTTTTAGATTTTTTAAATTTTATTTTATGTGTATTGAATGTTTTACCTGCACGTATGTCTGCGTATTACGTGCGTGCCTGGTGCCAAAGTAGGTCAGAAGAGAGCATCAGATTCTCTGGACCTGGAGGTTCATACTTGGGTCCTCTGCAAGAGCAACTTGAGCTTTTGACCACCACACCATCTTGCCAGCCTGCTAACCACTCATGGGGAATGATACTTTTTTACTTGGGAGGGGAGAAGAGCATTTGTGATTAGGTATACAGGGAAGATGGGTCTCTAGATGCTACAACTTGAACAGTCAGAGATGTCTGTTGGCCAAATGATAGGTGACATAAAAATCTTTAGATCCTTTTGTTTGGTGATGGCTATTCCATATCCAGTCCAGCACGCTTCCTCCATCTCCCAAACCCTGTATGAGAGAGAGATGTGTGTACTTGTCAGTGCAGGTGTCTACACGTGAGTATGGATGTGGAGGTCAGGGGCTAATCACTCTTCACCTTTACTTTCTGAGACTTGGTCTCTCACTGACCCCAAAGCTCATCATTTCAGCTAGGCTGCCTGGACCATGAGGTTTGGGGATCTGCCTGCCTTTGCACCCCTTCACCTGCAGTGTTGGGATTATAGGCACGTGTGGCCATGTCTGGACCTTCAGCTGAGTGCTGGTGTCTGAACACACATCCTCATGCTTCCACAGTGAGCATTCTGACCCACCGAGCCAGATCCTCGGCTTCCAAGCCCAGCACCCTTTAAGCTTGTTCATGTTTTTTTAAGCTTTTTTGCAAATTACATTTTATCTATCTATCTATCTATCTATCTATCTATCTATCTATCTATCTATCTATCTATCTATCTATCTATTTATTCATTTATTTATTTATTTGTGTGTGTGTGTGTGTGTGTGTGTGTGTGTATGTGTGTGTGTACGTACACACCATGGTCTACTATGAAAATCAGGACACCTTGTGGGAGTTGTTTTTTCTTTTCACTTTGTGGGTTCTAGGATTGAACTTGAGTTGTTAGGGTTGGTGACAAATACCTTTGCTCTCTGAGCATCTAGCTGGCCCATTAGAATAATTTTTAAATCTAGAACCTTGAACTGCTTGGCAATACTAGTCAGCTAGAATATAACTTTTTCATGTAACCATTTTTAAAATGAAAGTTGTATATAAGACTCCTATGTTCCTGTGTAGCTAGAGTTTTCCTGCCTGGCCCACAGTCAGGACAAATCTCTCCACCTGCCAGTCCCACAGCTGCTCAGACCCAACCAAGTAAACACAGAGACTTATATTGGTTACAAACTGTATGGCCGTGGCAGGCTTCTTGCTAACTGTTCTTATAGCTTAAATTAATCCATTTCCATTAATCTATACCTTGCCACGTGGCTCGTGGCTTACCGGTATCTTCACATGCTGTTTGTCATCCTGGCGGCTGGCAGTGTCTCTGACTCAGCCTTCCACTTCCCAGCTTTATTCTCCTCCTTGTCCCGCCTATACTTCCTGCCTGGCCACTGGTCAATCAGTGATTTATTTATTGACCAATCAGCAACACACTTGACATACAGACCATCCCACAGCATTCCTGCATCTCAATTGTTTCCTATTTTTGCTCTGATTCTTTTCCTATTTGGCAACATTTGGGTTTATGTTATGGGGATTTGAAGTTTTGCAGTCTTTGTCCCATTCTGGGCTGTGATAAGCACAGTCCTAGATGAGTGCTCACAGAGGGAGCTATGCCGTCAGCCTCTTCCTGCTGCACCCATTCCATGTAGATGGCATATTTCTTCCTGTACACTTGGACCACTTTGCCACCCTGCTGACCTGTGTGTGGTCCCCAGGCAAGCTGACTTTCACCATCCTTTCAAATGGGCGTTGGCCAACAAAACAAAGAGAAGGCCAACAAAGGAACTGGTCCTGCTCCGGCAATGGCCACACAGAGACAGAAAACAATTTCGTAAGTGAAGATACTATTCTGGTTTTTTGCCTCATGGTGGGTCTTGGACTCATCTTTGTGTTCTTAGTGTTGGGCTAGGAATTCTAGAATCTGCCTGGATTTAGGTGAAGCCAGTCATGGACATGCTCTACCTTGGTTGACATCCTGGCAGGATGCTCTACAGAGGGATGTGATGGCAGAAATATGAGCAGAGCAAATCTATTCACTCTAGAAGGAAGAAGCCACCATGTCTGTGTGAGTGACGTTTGCACAATACCTGACAAGAACGGCTTGAGAGAAGGAGACAGATGTGGGTTCATAGTCTCAGAGGATTTCAGAGCATCCAAACAGGAGAAGGCATGGCTGAGCACCTCTGTCTGTGACAGCTGGAATTTGAAGATGAGGCCGTGAGGCTGCTCATATCCTGGTGGACTAGAAAGCAGAGGGCAAATCTGAACCAGGGGTGGGTGTAACCTTCAGAGGTCTGCCTTCATGATCTCACTCCATCAGCCAGGCTCTACCTCTTCAGGTTCTACAGCCCTCCCCCCCCCCCAAAACAGTGCCAACAGTTGGGAAATGAGCATTTATAACATGAGCCTGGGTTGGGGGACTAAACCATAGCAACACCTGATGTCAGACATCAGATACGTGGATATTCTCATGAGTGTCTGAAGAATGTTCAGTTTGCCTGGAAAACGGGACAGTACAATCAGTGCAGACAAGATCTTAGCCTAGGTCTTGGATGTGTTTAGAGGGTATTAGTTATTGACTAGACAAGATCTAATATGAGAATAATTATTCTGGAGTCTGAGAGTAAGGTCAGAGAGGATTTTGATGAAATGTAAGACAAAATACTATTTACACCATTGTCCCTCTGTACTAGCTGAAGAAATGAAGTTCATTTCCTTAAGACCTTCATTTGTGATTGTAAATGCAATATATGTTCATTGTAGAAACACTAGACATAGATCTCAGACAGATAAGCAATAAACACACAGATTTTACAAAGTTGAAATATTCTTTACAATTATAATATTAAATAAATATATATCTTAATGAAAAAAATCAAATTTTAATTCCTTATAGTGTGCGTGTGTGCCTCTGTGTGTGTGTGTGTGTGTGTGTGTGTGTGTGTGTGTGTGTGTGTGTGTGTGTCTGTGCCAAGCTTGCTGGTACCTGTGGAAACCAGAATGTATCTGATGACATGAAGCTGGAGCTAGAGGTGAGATGTGAGCTACCTGATGTGGGTGCTAGAACTGAGCTCAGGTCCCATGGCAGAGCAGCAAGTGCTCCTAACCACTGGATCATCTCTGCAGTGCCTCATTCTAATCCCTATTCTAATGATTCCATTGCAGTGCCTCTTTAAAAAAGAAACCATAATAAATTTAAGGAAATTAAGTTATTTTTTCTACCACACAGAATTGCTTTCTAGGGGATAAAAGTCTTAGGCTTGCTGAGCCCAAGGACATGTCCATTTCTAAGGCCTTAGGTGTATATTGTCCAATTTCCAATCAGAAAGGGCCTTCTGATCCTCACTGCTACCAAAACTTTGGGAGGACTGTTCTCTACAGCCTAGACCACCTTATGCATGATGCTATTTTGTGTGGCCTGGGTGTGGGTATGGTGGTTTATGTAGGAACAACTTATTTTTCTACACTCTGAAGATAGGTATTTAGAGTAAGTCATTCTGTTGGATCCCCAGTGAAGAATTAAAGCAAAGCCAACATCCCTCGACACTCTAGTAACTGGAGCCTTTCATTTATAGTCAGTGACGGAACTAACTTCATTACTTCTAAGCATGGAGGCGGTGGGTGTGCAGACAGGTTCTCTCCAGTGGGGTCTGGTAAGAGTGCACACATCTTCACAGATGTGCTGTGGCTTTGCAATTTGCTTGGAAAGGGGATGTTTGGGATACCATGTGTTTCACTAGACTGCCCTTCTGGAATTTATGACTCTGGGGCCCTGCAGAGACAGCGGTACCAACAGCCTATGATAGTGGATTAACATTTGGGACGATGCTCCCAAGCAGACAGCCCTAGCGAAAGATTTGGTGACTGCCATCCCCAGAAGGCCTGCCTGTGTCCTCTATGCCCAAAGCAGCAGGTTAAAGCTGAGCTGCTTTCTGCCCATCCAAGGAAGGATGTAGAAGAGCCAGGCATTGTCTTGCTCGGATTTATTCCCAAAGCTTTGTAGTCTGAAGGCTGACGTCAAAGTCTGCTGCTCACAGGGGACAGCAGAGTACAATAGTGGACACAAGGTGAGTTTGGCCTCAGGTTGGAAAGCCTTTAGAGGTGGCCTGAGCTGGGGTCAGGGGTGGTTAGGGGCGGGAGTCCGAGTCCCTGCTCTGCCACAGCAGAGTGATGTGGTTCTCAGTCAGAGAGCCCTCAGGGCCTCGCTGTCCTTATAGGCTGTGGTATTTCCTTGGCAAAAGCCACTTAAGGCAGGGGGAGGGGGTCTTTTGGCTCATGGTCCAGGATGCACAGTCCATCATGCCGGGAACACACAGCAGGGGGAGAGCGAGGCAGCCAGTCACATCGTGTCCATAGTCAGGAAGCAAATGAATGCTGGGCTCACATGCTTCTTCTTTAGTCTGCAATCCCACCCCATGGATGGTGTCACCTGCTTTTGCAGTGGGTCTTTCTTCAGTTAAACCCTTCTGGAAACACCCTCATAGATTAAACCCAAAAAATGTTGTCTATGAAGATGAGCCATCACACATGGTCAGCCAAGGTGATGGTCCTTGAGGTGTTTTTTTTTCTTTAGAAAAGGAAGGGAAAGGGACAGGTAGGAGAGACAGGGAGGTGGGAGCTGAAGCTCCTGACCATTTTTATATCCTGATGGACCACTAGCACCCCAGCTAAGGGAAACAGGCCCTCTGAGGTGAGGTGTCACGCCAGCCTTTGCCTGCCCTGAGAGCTGAGGACTGTTGGCTCAAGCCCTCTAAGGGGATGCTGGAGAACAGCCCCTGAGAAGTCCTGGATCACATCTCTACAGCATTCAGAGTAAACAGGAACTAGGCTCTGTCCTGGGATAACAGTCAGGTAACCCACTGCTTTCCCCCAGGGAGCCTCTGGGGGGAATGGGGGGGACTTCTTGAGAAACATCAAATTCTCAACTAAACTTCAGTTTCACACTTCCTCTTCCCTGTTGCCACCTTAAGCAAGCTCTTTTGTGTCCTACTGGTGGGTAGAGACAGGAAATGGAGTCCTCAGGGAGAGCGGGGTGGAGGGGTGGGAGGGTGGGAGGTGGAGGGTGGGGGGGTGAGGGGTGGACACAGGCATATCAGGCAGAGGGAGGCGCAAAGTCCGAGAGTCTTAGCGGCTCTGCTGATGTTTTCAGCAGAGACTCACCTCCCAAGTCACCTGCAACCTCAGGCCGCTGGGAGAGGTTGAGTTCTTGGAAGCTACAGGCCGGAGGGAAGGGCTCAAGTATTCATTTCCCAAGGCAGTTTGTCCGTCCCTTAGGCTTTTCATGTTTAGTAAAAATGACCCTTTTAATGTACCTTATTTATTTTTTCCATCCACCCAAAGAAACTGTGAGGTGACCTGGCCAGGCCAAGATAATTGCTGAACACCTGCAAGAAGCGGCTGGGTACCATAAGCACAGCGGAGCGATGGAGGACTTGTGGCAGTGTTGGTCAGCTGGTGGGTCGCGTACCCCCCGCTCCCCAACACCTGCAGAGGCCTGTCATTTGGGACAGGAAGGCCTATTAGTGTTCTTGTAATTGAGATGGGGTGAGGGAGTTTACAATGGTTTCAGAGCAGAGAAGAGAGAGACAGCCTAGATGACAGAAAACCCTTGTCTCCTCTGCTTGGTGGCGCAGTCTGAGCAAGGTAGCCTGGGTAATAATGGAGCTAGCTAATCCTGATAGAAATAAGCATAGGAGAGTCCATCATAATCATGGCTAATGGGCTCCAGATGGGGAAATAGGATTGTTCTCATTAGCATGGTTGTACCTGCCCAAGCCGCACACGCACACGCACGTGCACACACACGCACACATGCATTCACATGACATATGCATGCATGCACACATTCATGGACACACACCATATATGAACACACACATCACACATGAATGCACACACACAACACACATGCGTGCACACACATCACACATGCATACACATTCATTCATGCACACACACCACACAGGCATGCACGCACACACATTCTCATTCTTTCTCTCTCTCTCTCTGTAAGTGATCCATTTCACTCATGCGCCTGACTTTGGTAAGTTCTGTCAAATAAGAATGACCTTCCTGGCAAAGGCGGAGCATTCCCTATTTTGGCCTTTCCTGTTCCTTCCCCATTCCCTTATCCCTTCCTCAACATCCATGCATACGCATGGTTTCATTAACCTTGAGACTTCTGGACTGAAGTTGAAAACCCAGGCTTCCACGGCCAATTAAACAGAAGTACATTTTGCACTCGGGGTGCAAGTCCCTTTCCCTCTCCCTAAACACTGCTGGACTTCTCGGCTGTATTTCATGAGTGTTAGTGTAATGTTGCTGAAAGGAAATACAGTCTAAAGCAGGAAGCTCCCACCCCCTCTCTGGGATGCAGCTGTTCCTTCAGTCTGGGTTGTTAATTCAAACCACTCCCAGGTGCCTATTTCATATTATCTCTTGTTTAGGACAAAATAAAATGAAACTGTCAAAACCTTTCTGCTGCACTCAGCCCTGGGCTCCATAGTCCCATAAAGAGACCCATGCCAGGAAGTGGCTGCTGGAACCCCTCTTTCCTCAGTGAGATGTGAAGCTCCTGTCCACCTCCATATCCTCCAGGTGAGACCCTGAGTTGGAACCTTGGGCTTCTGGTGGAGTGGTCTTTGGGGTAGTCCTGCTGCAGAACTGCTGTGCCTTCCCAGGTTTCTGCCTCCTTCCTGAATCCTTCCCTGAGCAGCCCAGGTTTCCAGTTTGGACATACAGTAAGTGCTCAATAAATCCTGAGAGTTGTTACTGTTGCTCCGTCATGATCCAGGCAGTCGTCTAGTGCTCATAAAATATTTAGTGGAAAGTGTGCAGGTGGCTTCACCTATGATTTGCATATGTCCCCACAAGCTATTCATAACTGTGCCCCTGAATTCCACCTTGAATATGGAACACCTGCCTAAGCTGGACTTGCCTATTCTTTGCCATTTGCCTGGGACCACTCTGCCCTTGTGCCGGCCACAGACGTTAGACAGGCTTGGCATCAGACCCACGACGAGAGGCTGGGGTGAATGAAGGTGTCTCTGCTTGGAATCCAGCATCCTCTAGGGAGGGGGGAGTGTGGTTCTTGGGCTCCAAGCACTTAGGACATTCCCGAACCATTTCCTTTCTGTTCAAACTGACACCCTGTTGCCAGTAGCTCAGAGACAAGGCTCCTTTCCATGACTTTGTTTATGACACACATTTTCTAGGACTGAATCACATGATATCAGGGTCTGCAAGGGCTGCCACTACCCTTTCAGTAAGAAATAGTCTCTTATTGACAAACCAGAGACCCCAACACTTGACCCACAGGACAGCGAAGTTCTGCACGTCTTTCTAGCACTTTACTTGCCTGTTGTGTGATGTGGGGAGGTCCTCCACTCAGGGACTTTCTGATTATGTCATCCCACGAGCATCTGGCCTGCACTTGTTCCATGGTGCCCTGATTCTCTCTCCCTCCCTCCCTCCTCCTTTCCCTCTCCTTCTCTCTCTCTCCTCCCTCTTTCTGTCCTTGACTTATTTTATAGGAGAGGTTGCAATTGGGGGAAGGTAAGATTAAAGTGACCACACAACGCTCCAATTAAGTGGAAGGAGTATATACTAGAAAACAGTATTTCAATATATCAGTGAATGGCAGCCTGGAGGCCATTATCAGTGGTGTGTGTGTGTGTGTGTGTGTGTGTGTGTGTGTGTGTGTGTGTGTGTATGTGTGTGTTGGCCACTTTGGACTGATACCTGTGTTGTTATGAAAAAGGTCCAGGGACAAAGATCACCCAGGTTCTGAGAAGGAAACATGTTCTTTGTGCCCAAGAGCACATTGTTTTAAATCTGTAGTTATTTTCTCTAAAGCTCAGGGTTGGATTGACTCTGGGTTCAGCCTTGTATTGTGTCCTCGGTTCTGTGGAGAGTTGGAGAGACTCAGAGAAACAGTTCAGACCTGGGGGCCTTGGTTTCTGAGAATTGACCCTCCATCTGTTGACAATCAAATACTGAGCCTTAAGAGTGGCGGGGAGGAAGGAAGGAATTTCCCACAATCCCCGGAGACAAAGGACCTTTTGACTACACCTGGGGGTGAAGGGCAACTAGCTGGGGTCAGAGCAATCAGAGCTCAGATGAGCTGGAGTGCAGCTGGTGCGGTGGGAACTGTACATCCGTGGAGCAGAATCTCATCTACCAAGTGGGGGTGGGCCGAGGAAAAGGAGGACACTTCTACCTACGAGAGACTCCAGAATTCAGACCCGGGTCACCCAGCTTGTCTCCACGTTACCCC
Source organism: Peromyscus eremicus (assembly GCF_949786415.1). Classification (NCBI taxonomy): domain Eukaryota; kingdom Metazoa; phylum Chordata; class Mammalia; order Rodentia; family Cricetidae; genus Peromyscus; species Peromyscus eremicus. Next base: position 5,605,852 of record NC_081416.1, on the reverse strand, counting down.
ATGTCTGTGCTCTCCCATGGTCTTTGTGCGCCCCTCTTTGGACCTTCAGCAAAGTAGGTGCTCAGCAGACCATCAAGGAATAAGTAAGTTGAAAGACCCAGAAAGGCCCCAAGTAGGACAACAGTGCATTCACACATTGCTTTGCATGGGTTAGCAAAGGTTACCTTTCATAGACCAGTACACCCCAGTGGACACATGGATTTTCAAAGGAAATGTCCCTCCCCTGTGGCCAAATGTGTTGTGCACAGGGCACACATTGAACTGCACACTGTGTCCCCAGTCCTGTGTTGCAGGGGTCATGATTGTTGTCTCAGGCCCCAGACCAGTGCCCTGAACTGTGCCAGGCTGGTGGGTGATGGTATCTCAGAGCACCCAGGTATACCAGCACCCAGGCAGCAGGGCTCCCCAAACCTTCAGGTCTTCTTCTGGTAAACTCATCAGCTTCTTTGTTCAGGGCTCTGCCTCTACACTGCTCCCTGGTTTTCTCCTTCTCTGTCGGAAACCTACTCACATCAGGCTCTTTTCTGACCTTCACTTATGTAGAGATCCCATAGGAACCCTTGGATTCACACAGACCTGAGGTGGAACCCTGGAAAGATGTTTTAGACTCCCCAGCTGAAGCTGCACAATTAGCTCTGCAGAGCCCTGGACAGGTGGGACATAGAATTCCCTTTTAGAAGTCTTGATGAGTTCGTAGCAGAAGAGATGGAGCTGGACGAACCCATGGGATGAGGGCCCTGCTTTACTGGTCCTCTAGGCTGCATTTCTTGGTGGCCTTTTCTGGTACTCCTCTAAAGAAATCCTAATTCACTTTCTGAGAACGTCACAGTCAGTCACTCCAGATCATCTCTAGAGGATGTGGATGGGGTGTTTTTGACCTTGAGAAGTTCCTGGATTATGATATGGCTTTGTGAGTGGCTAGAACTGGATGCTCTAATTAGATCCCTTTCACCAACTGGTCTACCCATCCCAGTCTTTTGCTGTCATCAAACAGAGCCAGCTGAAACCATAGTGCAAGAGGCACCAGCTCTGCATAAGGAGAACCATGACAGCATTCAGAGATGGGTCTGTGAAGGCCTTGGTTTGGGGTTCACAAATGAGAAAACAGGGTGAGGAGGATGAGGGCACTTGGTCAAGGCCAGGTACGCTTTCTGTTGCATCCAAGATTCTACCTTGACTATTAAAACAACTTATTTAAGTTATGAACTGTGGAGGTGTAGGATAGCATAATTCTAGCTGAGAGTATGACAGCCATCCCTACCCCAGTCCCTAGGGGGTTAGCTTGCAGGAAAGCCCAGCTGAGTCCATCTTGTGCCCACATCCACCTCCCACTCTTGATCATCTTTGGTCTTCACATGAGGACATTACTTTTGTACCTGTATCTAGATGTTTCTTCAAGATGGCTCACAGATGGAACCCAGGAAAGCAAAGAGACCCAGTGTTGGCTGGTGCCCTCTCTAACTGGCATCCTGCCAGGTTCTCCACCATGTATTTTTATTTTTAATCCTTTTAAGAACCTGGAGATTGGCTGAGATTAGGTGTATCTGATAGTTAACAAGTGCACAGATGGGCAATTGGTACAAATTCTACCTACTCTGCTTTGCCGCTGATGTCTAAACATGGCTCATGCTGTCTACATTGCTCCTTATCCCCCTGGTCCTCTCCTTCCCTTTTCCTTATTTGTGCTGTACCTGTTCTCAAGGACCAGATCATCCTGATCCAGTGGGAGAGAACCTTGGGCATTTGCCTGCTGACTCCAAGGAAGCTGCTTACCCAAACCTCAGAGTTCAGAGAGAGATTCTGGGAAGCTCTCAACTCCACCCCACAACCCTAATGTACAAACAATGATCTGTTTCTACTCTTGGGTTTCTGGAGCAACAGAGGAATAGGTCAAGGGAGCACACCACTCTAACTCTTCCAGGAAGTCATTGGCGGAGGTGTGCAGATGAGAAAACCCTCGTATATGCCAGAGACAAGGCAGATGAGTATGTCTGTGTAGGAATGTGTTTCTCTTTTGACCCACTGGTCATTGGTCTATTATATTTCCTCTTCTTGATTCAGTGTATTTAGCTACAAAATGGGGCCATCCCACCAGCTCAGATGGCTTCCTTTGTGAAAGCATGTGCCTGGTCCCAGTGAATCTTGTCTGGAGTGTGTGCCCTGCTCTTCCATTGCTCGAGTCCAGAAGACTTGGGAAGCACATATGGGATTTCATTCCAGAAGGTTCTCCATGGAGGCCCACCCCACAAAGTGGACGTGCCACTTGCACAGCGGATGAAGAACAACCTCTCATTCATTCCCTTTCGTAGTGCTGCAGAAGATGAAATGAGTTGGTGGAAGTGAAAGCGCTTTGGGGACGAACACAGCACACGTGCCGAGTTAGTGAGCTGCAGCAACAGGCATGCTAGCACTTCCTCCTGCAGCTGGGGAATGAGTCATCTGAAAATGAAAGTCTCGTAGCTCCATTTCTTTGGTGCATATTTTGTGATTTCGCTCTCTTTAGCGCAGGGATGTCCAACTATTTTGGACAAGCATTGCCATTACTTCTCAAAGCCCTGGCCTCTGGGTAGTTTGCAATGTTGGCCCAAGTTCACATATAGGCAGGAGGTATTTGGTGAGCCTCAGTGGGAAGAATGCTTCTCACTAAGGTGGGGCTGGGGTACAGGAAGGGATCCCAGAGACAAAGGATAAAAGGTGCCAAGTATCATGGCTGGTCCATGGAGGCCGGCCAGAGATGAATTAAGCATGACATCCTACAGAAAACCAAACAAACAAAAAACCCCACAGCAAACCAAAGGGCCTGGCTTTCATTTAACAGTCAATCAAAAGGCGAAGAAACCTCAGGCTTCTTTCTGATGAGGAAACCAGATATGTGAGGCAGTCAGGTCTGCGGTGAGTCAAGGGGAGGAGGCAGCGTAATGACTAGGCTTGTCCGTGACCATTTGGCTTGTAGCAATCATGAGAGGCCCTGACTGCTTCAAGGAAGGAGCCAGGGATGAGCAGGGAGCCACCAGCAGGGCCTCATGTTCTGCGCGATGTAAACAGCCGTACATCTGGGCACCTCATGTTCTTATACCTTAGGGTGGGGAAGAAACAAGGGCTGCTGACAGATGAGGCAGAGTCAGGGAGGAGGGAGCTGGAAGCAGCAGCAGACGATGAAAATGTTTAGATAATGTGGTGTCCGCTCCAAAGACAAAGTAGGCCGAGGTTGCTTCGGTTGGAGATTTCCACAGACTTCAGGTCCAAGTTCCTTCTAAAGGGGCGTGTTCGAGTCCCTTCCACTCTGGCAATGTGAAACAAGGAGTACAGTTGGTCACCAGTGGCGGCAATAACCACAGAACTGCATAGTGTGTGGGGAGCCTTTTGCTACCTAGTGCTGTCCTTAGACCGAGTCAAAGTGTGGCTGTGGTTACTGCTCCTGCCTGCTGAGAATCTGCTCGGCTTTCTTGTCTACATCTCTCCCAAGGCTGCCTCTTCCTTGTCTCTCCGTTAGTGAAGGAATTTGCAGATGGCCTGAACAGGGTCAATGGAAGTCTTGCCCTGGGATGGATCCATGCTAGGCAAAGGATAGCGTGTCCGCCTGGTAGGAGGGCTAAGCTCTGAGGCTGAGATTTTAGAGTTACACCAGCTGTCTTTCGCACTCAGTGAAGAAGGTCTGTCTGTAGGGATGAAGCTTCCAGGTGGAACCAGCTTAATGACTCTATGTCCTATTATATGTAGTAGTGTCTTCCGCAATGGGGTCTTCCCATCGAGTTCTGGAAGGGTATCAAAGAGCAATGGTGATAGCCTGTAATGTTTGGGGAGGAATTGATAGGACCCCACTAACTGACATCTGTGAAAATAGCTAACCCATCCCTGGCACGGGGCTTTTTATTTGATAGTCTATGTTGTCTGGGAGGCATTGTCCCCCTTGATAAGGTAATACCATTTAAGCTCCGTACATTATCTAAGACGTTTCTGTATGAGTAGTTTTCCATATGACATTTTCAAAGGTCATTAGTGTTTGTTATCTCTCCCCATAATCTCTTCTCTACCCTGACTTCCCATTCCCCACTCCACTTTGTGTCCCACTGTTCTCCCTCCCTGCCTTCATAGCCTGCATTCCAGCCCCCTTCCCTTCATAACCACTTACTAGTTTCCTGAATTCTACAAGCACTCAACTTTAAGTAGGCAGATCCACTGGTTGCAGTCCAGTATCTGCATATGAGAGAGAACATATGGCCTTTGTCTTTCTGGGTCTCATAGTGAATTTATGCCGCTCTGTCCATTTACCTGTGAATTTCATAATTTTGTTTTTCTTTATAGTTGAATAATGTTCTGTTACATATATGAACCACATTTTTATTATTTTTCATCAGGTGGTGAAATCTAGGGTACTTTTTTTTGGCTCTTGTAAATAGACAGCAATAAGGATGGATGAACAGGTATATCCTGTAGTAGGACGTCAAGTCCTTTATAATACTTAGGAGTAGTATAGCTGGATCATATGGTGGATATAGTCTAGCTTTTTGAGGAACCTCTACCCTGATTTCCACAGTGACTATCACAGTTGAAATCTACAGTGGAACAAGTCTGCCAAACATGACGGCACCATTGCACTCATGGCCTCATAGTGGCTAGGAATGCCCGAGGAGGTCAAGTCAGGCAGAACGGCAGCACGGACCGGGGAGGTCCTGCCTAGTTCTTGTCAACTCACAGAAGCTAGAGTCGTCTGGGAAAAACGCCTCCATCTGATTGGCCTGTAGGCAAGTCTGCAGTATATTTTCTTGACTGGTGGTTGATGTGGGACAGCCCAACCCCCTGTGGGTGGTGCCGCCCCTGGGCAGGTGGTCCTGAGCGGTATAAGAAAGAAGGCTGAGAAAGCTGGGGAACGAGCCAGTAAGCAGCTTTCCTCCATGGTCTCTGCTTCACTTTCTGCCTCCAGGTTCCGGCCCTGACTTCCCTCAGTGGGGGACTGTGACCTGAGAGTTGTGAGCTAAAATAAACCCTTTCCTGCCACATTTCTTTTGGTCCTGGTGTTTATCACAGCAATAGCAGCATAGCAAGACAGAAAGGGCTCAGGAACCCACCCCTAGCTGAGACGCTATTTGCAGTTGACTGCTAGGAGAGAGAGGGTTTTCTTCAGGGACACAACCTCTGGCAGGCAGGCTACCCATGCTCCAGAAGATGGTCTTACACCCCCACCCACATACAGGGGACATTAAGTAGACTCAGTGTGTTACAAAAAAAAATCAAAGAACACTAAGTTGAGAGGAAAAAGGATAAGGGAGGAACTGCAGAAAAATGGGATGGATTTGATCAAAACTCATTATATGCATGTATGAAGTTCCCAAATAACACAATTTTTAATTAAAAATTATTTATAACATTATTTGGGGGAAGAAAATTCATGCAAGTACTAAAAATAGTAATCAGCTATTAAATTATAAAAGGGTATATTGAAAGAAATATTTCATACTAGTAACCCTTTAATGCAGGATTTATAACTTATGAATAAAAAGGGAATCATACTAAAAATGTCTGTCTACAGTGGGAAAGAACCAGGTCATCATCAAAGAACAGCATCTCCAAAGAGATGGAGGAAGAGCTGATGCCACCACTTGAGACCCCAGCCTCAGTCATGCTGGAGGCCAGCTGTGCTCCTTTCTTAAGTGGTCCCTGGCAGTCTTTTGTGTAAGCTGATTTGGACTGGGCTTTGATATGCCCTGTGAACTGGCTAAGGGAGGGCAGTGCGAGGAGGAGTTAGGGTGGGGCAGGATGGAGCAAGTTGAAAGTGAGAGAGAAGGAAGCAAAATGCCATGGACCTCCGCAGGGACCACCCTCTGGTTTCTCAGGAATAGCCTGAGCTCTGAGGGAGGAGCAAGGGGTCTGAGGGAGGAGCAAGGGGTCTGAGGGAGGAGCAAGGGGTCTGAGGGAGGAGCAAGGGGTCTGAGGGAGGAGCAAGGGGTCTGAGGGAGGAGCAAGGGGTCTGAGGGAGGAGTAAGCGGTCTGAGGGAGGAGTCTGGGCTCTGAGAGAGGAGCAACGGGTCTGAGGGAGGAGCAAGGGGTCTGAGGGAGGAACAAGGGGTCTGAGGGAGGAGGTTTCTTGCAGAAAGGCTGCTCAGCTCTAGCTGAGGAATCAGCCTTAAGAGTTCTCATGTGAAGTCCACAAAGCCCCCAGGAATGTCATTTTAAGATGGTAAAGTTTGTAAGAGGGCTTGGTCACCACCCAGACTAGTGCTTAATCTTGGCCTTGGGAAAAGCGCTTGAGCTTACTGCCTGAATTCTTTGATCTGAAACAGAGCCCACCGGTTGTACATTTCAAGGGATCATTGTCAGGGTCCAATGACCAACATAAGCGAGGGGCTGTGGCTCACAGGAAGGTCTCCACAGTAGTGTGTTTTCAGTGCCTCATGAAGACCGGAGACTCCTGTATGATGAGTGGAAACTGAGGAAACCAAAGCAGGAAGTGGTGCAGGAACTTGAAGGAATGGCACTGATTATTCTGGTAAAATATTGAGAAAATTTCAAAATTATTTTGACTTTTTTTAAAGGAAAAGGAATGTATATGCCCAAGATAGTTGAAATTAGTGGAAATAAGAGATATGTGTTCGTCCATGGTCAATGCAGTATTATTCACAATATCTAAAGCATGGCGGCAACACCAGTATCCATTTAGGGAAGGTCAAATTTATATATATTTATATAAAGAACATTATTCAGCCATAAGCAGGAAGGATATTCTCATATACTCTACAATGTGGATGAATCTTGAAGGCATTATGCTTAGTAAAATAAGCCAGACACAAAAAGACAAACACTGTGTGTTCCGTGTGGAGGAGTACTACTTCAAGTACTCAGTTCACAACAGATAGTAGAATGTTAGCTGCCAGCGCTGAGGGGAGGAATTCAGGGTTTTTCACATCACAGGCACAGAGTTTGGATTAGGAAGATGGAAGAGTTCTGTGGGTAAATGCAAATGGACGCTGAACCATGTGCGTGAAATGGCATTTTATCACTTTGTAAAAGTCAGTGCTTAAAGAAGTCAGAAGCTGGCCTTAGTGTCTCACATTTGGAACCCCAGGACCTGGGAGGCTGAGCTGGGAGGATTACCACAAGTCTGAATCAACTGAGCTTCGTAGTGAGACTCTGTCTCAAAAACAATAGAAAATAACTTAGAAGTTATTAAAATTTTTGTCATAACCAAAGCTCGTGGGATGATACACATGTACTGAGAAAAAGGTTCAGTGGTCTGTAAGCTGTTTGTGTGGCTTCTGTGGTGGGGTAAGTAGGACTGGGTTGTCTGCGTCCGCCTCGACCAGCAAGGAAGACAAAACGCCAGGCTCTTCTCCAAGCAGTTTATTCAGGAACCTTGAACAATCTTCTGACCCCGGGGAAAGCCATCTTCTTCTCCTCTCTCACTCTCACTCTCACACTCTCACTCACTCTCACTCTCACTCACTCTCTCACTCTCTCACTCTCTCACTCACTCTCACTCACTCTCACTCACTCTCACTCACTCTCACTCACTCTCACTCACTCTCCCTCACTCTCCCTCACTCTCCCTCACTCTCACTCACTCTCACTCACTCTCACTCACTCTCACTCACTCTCCCTCACTCTCCCTCACTCTCCCTCACTCTCTCTCTCACTCACTCTCACTCACTCTCACTCACTCTCTCTCTCTCACTCACTCTCTCTCTCTCACTCTCACTCTCACTCTCTCTCACTCTCTCACTCACTCTCTCTCACTCTCTCTCTCTCTCTCACTCTCTCTCTCTCACTCACTCTCTCTCACTCACTCACTCTCTCACTCACTCACTCTCTCCCTCAGGAAAGCCAGCCCACGCCCTTTATAGCCACTGGGCAATCAACCCCGTGGTGCCACGTGGACAATGCCGATAGGGTCAGACATACGCAAGCAAGCCAGATTAGGTCCAGGTGCGCAGAAGCAAGCCAGATCCTAGCCTTAGCCAAATAAGGAGCACCTGCCATCGGGAAGGCGGAAGCCGGACGCGGGCACCATCTTTGCGGCGCGGCCGTGCACGGCTCTCTACACTGGGTGGCCATTACTATAAACATCAATTATTTTCCAAATCGTTACAGTGATCAAAGATTTATGCCTAGCCAGTGTATAATAGTAAATCATAATCACTCACATCACCTCTTATACTCTCAAAGGGTCTTTGTAGAGTATAAAACAGTACCAGTGTCTCAGAAAACAGTTTCTCAAATGGTTGAACATTGAGCTACCATATAACTTAGCAGTTTTACTCACACATATAAGAACAGCAAGAGTATGGCCTCCTAAAACTCGTACATGAACCCAAAGCAACATTATTTACAAGAACCAAAAATTGGAAACAATCTGAATGTCCATCAACTGGCAAATAGAGATATAAAAAATGTGGTTTGTCCACAAAATGGAATATTGTTTTCAGTAAAAAAGAACGAAGTGCTGACTCACAGGCAGGACCTCAACAACATTATGAGAAGGGTAAGGATTTTAAAGTGGTGGAAAGAACTTTTTGAAATGGTGGATATTTTATGTCTTGATTTTTGTGGCATTTGAAAACTGTGTAATAAAAATAGTGAGTTGAACTGTTTGTCAATTAAAAGCTAAAATTTCTAGAGAAAAGACATGAAGAATATACTTAGATGTTCCAGTGGGAGATGTCTGGTCAAGGAATTGGGTCTGTGACCACAACATGCTGATCCTAGGGTAACCTATAGGTCACTGGGACTTCCCTGTTGCTTAGAGATCTAAGCTTGTCAACCTTCACGGTCAAGACTGGGCATGGGCATTACAGCTGCTAACTTTACCTTCTCTGGTTTCTTCCCCTAGCCCCTCCTCTGGTTTGCTCCCGGGAGCTCCAGAGCCTCCCTGCAGGGGCTCCAGGGCCTTCCTGCATGTTACAGGGGCTCCAGGGCCTCCCTGCACGTTACAGGGGCTCCAGAGCTTCCCTGCACGTTACAGGAGCTCTGGACTTTCCGAGCACTGGATTCAGGTCTTGAGCAGACCAGGGCCTTTCCCACTGTTCACTTGACCTTCTGCTCACACGTGAGCTAGGCCCTGCAACCCGATGTTTCTGAGTTGCAGCCTTCTTAAAGGACTCGGTCCAGTACGGTGGCTGTTGAGATTGCCATTTGTCCATCTGGGGTGGAAAGGAAGATCTCCATGCCGCTCTGGGACAGCACCAGGTTCCTCTCCCTTTCACTAGCCTGCCTTTGGAATTCATGACAGCTCTTTGGCCTGGCGGTTTCTCTGGTCCCGTCTTCCTTTCTGCTCTCATACACACGCTTTCCTGCGGCCCTCATTTGTCGTCTCTATTAGGAAACAGGCCTTGATTGTCTGGGGTCCATGGTGACTCAGGCCTAGCGTCTGTTACTAGGCTAATTAATGGCCTGGCCACGTGCATTGAAGGTTTTTCCAGGGAAGGACTTTGCCCGGGGTTCCAGGCCGCAGCACCCTGGCCCTGGCTGCACATGGAGAGTCCTCCTGGGCCTTCTTCCCGCTTCGGTCCTTTTCTCTTGTTTCTCCTGGAGTGTGAAACAATTTCCTCTTTTCATAGCCGCTCAATGGCAGGCAGATTAATGAACCTGAGCCCGGCACCAAAGCCCTGGCTGCCAAGAATGTCCCCAGTGCATTCAGAGGTCCCAACGGCAAGCTGCAGGAGGGACAATCGGCGGTAACAAAAGACACAGGGTTGTGCAGTCAAGTTCCCAGCAGCGGCTGCTGCTCCTTTTGACCCCAAGTTCCACTACGGAAATGACCCTTCACCTCCAGCTCCTCCCGAGCCAGTCCAAGGCCCTCCTTTCGAACAGCCTTGGCTCCTGAGAAACCAGCTCTCAGGCTTCACGTTGTTGGGAGCAGAGAGCCAGCCGTATGCATTGGCCATGCTGTGAACACCCAGTGTGCATGCGTGTGGTCGTACTGTGTTCCCCAAAATATTGTGCACCCTAATAAACTTATCTGGGGTCAGAACAGAACAGCCACAATATTAAATATAGAGGTTAGGCAGTGGTAGCACACGCCTTTACTCCTAGCATTTCAGAGGCAGAGATCCATCTGGATCTCTGTGAGTTCAAGGCCACACTGGAAACAGCCAGGCCTGGTGACTCATGCCTTTAATCCCAGGAAGTGATGTCAGAAAGCAGAAAGGTATATAAGGCATGAGGACCAGGAACTAGAGACTGGTTAAGTTTTTAGGCTTTTGAGCAGCAGTTCAGCTGAGATTCATTCTGGATGAGGACTGAGAGGCTTCCAGTCTGAGGAAACAGGATCAGTTGAGGAATTGGCAAGGTGAGATAGCTGTGGATTGTTCTGCTTCTCTGATCTTCCAGCATTCACCCCAATACCTGGCTCCAGGTTTGGTTTTATTAATAAAACCTTCTAAGATTCGTGCTACACATGTGCCTCAGTAAGGTCTTAGCATGGAGCTGTAATGGATGGAAGGGGAGCTGCGGACCTGCTTGTTAGTATGCACAGCACTGGTGCTCTATTGTAACACTGCAAAGCTTAGGTCATCTCTCTCTGTCTCTTTCCTTCTCCTTTCTCTTGGTGGAAGTTCTGTTTTATTTTGTTTTTCGAGACAAGGTTCTCTGTGTAGCCCTGGCTGTCCTAGAACTCACTCTGTAGACCAGGCTAGTCTTGAACTCACAGAGATCCACCTGCCTCTGTCTCCCAAGTGCTGGGATTAAAGGCTCATGTTGGTGGCAGTTCTTTACAAACTGCTGTATAGGACTTACTTCTCCAAATGGGAAACAGATGGTGCTATGTGGGCCTCGCAGGTGTTTGCTTTGGAAACACTCAGCGTGACAGGGGTTGTTGGCAGAAATTCTCAGCAGCTGGGGTCCCACCAGGCTCAGCTAAGTGTCCAGGTTGCAACCTGGTCCCTGGGAAGGTGGAGGCCAGAACTAGTATTTCTCTGAAGTCATTTCCCATCAACACTGGAGTCTGAAAGCATGCATCCACTCTGTGGGTACCTGCATGATCCCTCGTGGGGTTATTTATCATGTGGTAATTTGCTTAGTGGCAGAGCTGACAGATGGGTGGGATTCTGTTCTATATGGGTACCTGTGTCTGAGCCGGTTAGGGCCTAGGGTGAGGTTGATTTTGAAGATATCTACCTGGTATTAATATGGGGTGAGTAGCTGAGTGAGAGAACACTAAAGGAAACTTTGGTGTATCAAGAGAATTCAAGTTTTAGGATGGAAGGGAACATGTCCACCAGCATAGAACCATGATCAGGTGTTAAAGGCAAAGGAAGTGGAATGAATTTATAGAGCCCCGAATCATTTGGTTTATAGTTACATACACGGTGATGTACAAAGACAGTCCTATGTGATGACTACGCCCTGGCTCTATGATGTGCAGCAGCTTTGAATGCTTGGGACAGAGTTGAAGAAGTCAGAAAGAGAACTGAGTCATTTACTAAAGTTATACAGGGCCCAAAAGAAACCTTCACTGATTTTTTTTTTTACAATGATTGACTTCAGCTATAAATAGAACGATAGCAAATTAAGAAGCTAGACAGATAGTAATTGAATCTTTGGCTTTTGAAAATGCTAATTCACAATGCAAAAGGGTAATAAGGCCTTTAAAGGCAAGATCAGGACCTTTGGAGGAATGGATCTGTGATACAGTCAATATTGAATCTCATAACCATGATGATGCTTGGATAGGAGAGATGATTTCCAGAGACTTGAAGAAAAATCAAAATGTTAGGTGTTGTAATTGTGGCAAACAAGGTCACTTAAAAAGGGATTATAGACAGAGCATTCCTAGAAACAATGTTTTTTCTAGGAATAATGCAAACAAAAGGTCCCTCCCTTCTGGAGTATATAAAAGATGTTGCAAAGGCAGACATTGGACCAATGAATGCAGATCAACAAGAGACAGACAAAGTAACCCATTGCTGTCAGGAAATGCCTTGGGGATCCTCTTGCAGGCCCCCATGTCATTCCCTGTCACTGTGAGGGAAACTCCTTCTCAGAGCAATTAAAGGGCCTAATGCCTATTGTAAAAACCATACTGCTCTGGATGATAGAACTGTGGTGATATTTATAATATAAGAAATAAAGCTTGCCTGAGGATCAGAGGACAGAGCCAGCCACAGAGTTAAACGTAGAGGCCAGGCAGTGGTAGCACACACACCTTTAATCCTAGCACTCGGGAGGCAGAGATCCATCTGGATCTCTGTGAGTTCAAAGCCACCCTGGACTACATGAGATTGACTCAGTCTAGGAGAGAAACAGCCAGGCAGTGTTGGCACACACCTTTAACCCCCGTGTTTGGGAAACATACACACCATTAATCCCAGAACTAGGAAGATTGAGATAGGAAGTGAAATGGTTGGGCAGAGAAAGGATATAAGGCATGAAGGGACAGGAACTAGGCCTTTCAGCTGAGGACTCAAAGGCATTCAGTCAGAGGATTCGTGGAGTTGGTAAGGTGAGAAGTGGCCGTGGTTTGTTCCTTTGTCTCTCTGATCTTTCAGCATTTACCCCAATATCTGGTTCTGGGTTTTTATTGTAAGGCCATTTAGGATTCATGCAACATAGAACAGCTTTAGAAAATAAAACAAAATTTCAGGAGAAACAATAATTCAAAATTGATAAAGATTAGATTTGAACCAAAGTTAGGGTTTGGGAGGGTTTTGTTTTTGTTTTTCCTAGAAAATAAAAACAACCATCTTGAAGAATTTAAAGACCTTTGGACAAATAAGCATCCAAAGAACTACCTGGAAGGGAGAACTACCTGGAAAAAAATCACTAAGAAAAGGAATAATTTGACCTAACGTGATCTCCAAAGTCTCCAAAAAGATGATGGGATCCCACAATGACGATTCCACCTGGACTATGGTAAGAACACTAAACTGACAAACAACACCTAGAGATTGTTTTTGGACTACAAACTGCTCAGCACAATTTCAAGGTGGCTGACTGAGATGATCCAGCCTCACAGACTACTCTAGCCAGGACTTGAAACAAGCCCTGCACTTTCCCATCACACAGAGACTGGACAACAAATGATACAGCTAGCTCTCTCAGGGCTTGACAACTATCCCAGTTTTCTTTTGAGGGTCCCCTGAAGATGTTGTCACCCCAAGACAACAGAAAGTAATTTTAAGAACATGACACCCATATTCCCAAGGGGTTAGTCTTGGGAGATTTTAATACCTCTAGTCATACTTAGTTTTTCAATGGTCCTAACCTCATCTTTCACACACACACACACACACACACACACACACACACACACACACATACACAAACACACACACAGACAGACACACACCATACATAGATGCCTTATAGATATTCCCATGTTATCTTTGTTACACTGATGTTCCTTAGATAATGTGTTTTTACTTTTTAGCATAGTGATTGTTTAAATTAGGAATGCAGCCAGGCTCCCAATCAGATTGTCTTATGTGGTGTTTTTAATTTAAAATTCATTTTTGATGTCAGTATTGCTGTGTTGCTTTTTCTGTTGCTAGAATGTCACTAGCTTATCTTTATCAGTCCTTCATTTCAACCTTCCAGTATCTCTTCCTTCCAATTGTGTTGTAATTAGCATGAAGCTAGATATAAAAATATGTTTGAACGTCTCAGAATGCCCATGAAAAGATTTTTGTTTGTTTATGTTTAGTATGAGCATGGATGTATTTAAACTTATTTCTGGCATCTTATTTCCTGTTTTATATTGGCTGTGAATTCTCAATGTTAACTCTACTTTTTGCACATTCAGATGGAATCATTGTATTTTAATTAAATATGTTTTTTCCTTCTCTCTTTTTCTTCACATTCTAGGGCTAAGAATGGCCTTAGCCTGGAAGGCAGGAGACAGGGGTGTGGTGGTATTGTGTTCCCCAAAATATTGTGTACCCTAATAAACTTATCTGGGGTCAGAGAACAGAAAAGCCACTAGATACTTAGGATAGGCAGTGGTAGCACACGCCTTTAATCCTAGCATTCCAGAGGCAGAAATCCATGTGTTCAAGGATACAGCCAAGCATGGTGACTCAGCCTTTAATCCCAGAAAGTAAGCCTTTTATCCCAGGGAGTGGTGGTAGAAAGCAGAAAGATATATAAGGTGTGGAGACCAGAAACTAGAAGCATTTGGCTGGTTAAGCTTTTAGGTTTTGAGCAGCACAGTTCAGCTGAGAGCCATTCGGATATGAGGACACAGAGGCTTTCAGTCTGAGGAAACAAGATCAGCTGAGAAGTTGGCCAGGTGAGGTTAGCTGTGGCTTGTTCTGTCTCTCTGATAAATAACTGGCCTCAGGTTTTATTTTATTAATAAGAACTGTTAAGATTCCTGCTACACAGGGGTCTACTCGTAGTGTGGTCATTAGTTTCCATGACCTTTGGATAAGTTATTGCACCTCTTTTAGCTTTTGGTGCTTCTGACATAATGAGATAGTTAAGTTGAATGATATTAAAGATAGACATCTAGTATGGTGTCCTGGCTAGTGTCAGCTGTCAACTTGGCACAGAGTGAGGGAGTCTCAGCTGAGGAATTACCCAGATCCCATTGGCCTATGGCCATGTCTGTGAAAGATTGTCTTGACTGATGATGCTCACTGTGGGCAGCAACATTCCTAGGCAGGTGGATCTATCTAGGAAAGCTAGCTGAGTATGAGCCAATGATCAAGGCAGTTAGCAACATTCCTCTGTGATTTTGTTTGAGTTCCTGCCCTGCCTTTCCTTAATGATGAACTAGGACCTGGAAATATAAGTCAAACAGGCCCTTTTTAAAGTTGCTTTTGGTCTGAGTGTTTTACCATAGCAACAGAAAAGAAGCTGATAGTATGATTTGAAGGTTGAGGGACATCTAGAGAGGCCCTTGTCTGTCTAGACAACGTGACCCTTCAGAGTGAGAGAGAACACACGCCCATCCCTGCTCTTCAGCGAGGCTCTAGCTATCAGTCACACTTAAATGTGAGCCTTTGTGTCCAATTCATCTTTAAAAAGACAGGACTTCAGTGACCTCTAACCTAGATAGTCCATGAGTGTGTGTTTGTAGCTCATCAGTGCTATGTGAAAACCACTCTTTAGCATATGCCACTGTATAATCAATACAACATGCTCCCCACTTTCCAAATTCCTTGTACTTAGGTAGGTCATGTGATTAAGCCCAGCCAATGGCCCATTCGCTAAGGGGAATTCATATTGTGAGAAGCTCTTGACTCATGTCTGACTCCCTTACATTCTCTTCTGCTGCAGTAGACAAGGAGAAGTACACATGGAGCAGTCCCACCAGTCATCCTATTTCCCTGGGTGAACTGCACCATCAGACACCTTCTGGGATACAGTGTTATACATGAACAGTTGTCTGGGATTCATTATTACCAGATAACAGCATTCATCCTGATGTGCGTTATTAATGTACCAAGGACATTATTGTGCATGTGCAGGTTCTGTATTCTCAATGAGGACAAAGGACTCAGAAGGCAGGGTCATGGGTAATGTGTTAAGCTCCTTCCTTCCTCTTACCCACAGTAGCTGGAAAGCCGAATGTCACATGGCCACTGTTCAGTCACTCATCTCTTCTCCCCTCCCCAATTTGTCTTCTCTTAGCTCCTTCAGCATCCTAAGCCTGGATCCTCTTCTCCACACTTCTACCTGCATTGTTCCGAAGCATCTCCAAGGTATTCATTTCCTCAGGGAAGGGTTTGTTTTGTTTGTTTATTTTTATTTTTTGCTTGTTTGTTTGATTTGCTCCCCAGGCTGGGTTGCATGTACCACAGTGTTCTTAACTTTGTGCCTTTCTTGGGTGTAATGTTGGTTATAATTAAATAATGAGATAGAAAATACCTTGCTTAATGTCTGTTTCCAAATTGAAGTCTGTACTTCGAGGGGCAGAAATGATGCTCACCCAGAGCTGAGTCTTCAATATTCAATAGATGACAAATAATGATGAGTTAATGCTCAGATGAATGGACAAGCAGCCATCCCTCAGACCCTAGAGAGATGCTCTCTGAACGCTAATATGCATCAGTCAGAAGCACCTACCAGGCTTCAAAATACTTGCTTTAAATCAAAGTAAAACATACAGAACGTGAACTGTACCATTTAAACGATTTTGAAGTATGTACTTGCCTGGCACTAAGCACATTTCTACTGAGCTACTATCGCCAGCATCCATCCACAAAACATTTTTCAGCATTCGTACTGAAACTTTAGCCCTACAAATAACCAGTAACTGCCCACCTCCCCCACAAATAACTGCCTACTCTCCCCCACCTTTTACACTCTCAGCTGCTGGCAGCCATCATTCTGACGTCTTTATACATTTACCTTCTCCTGGAAGGGGTGTGTGTGTGTGTGTGTGTGTGTGTGTGTGTGTGTGTGTGTGTGAGCATGTGAAGCTCAGAGGTCAACTTACAGGAGTTGGTAGCTGCCTTTCCAGCTGAGGCATCTTTTGTCTACGGAGTTTTTGTTACATCTCCTACACACATCACAAAAGGTTAGTGACAGATAACTTTATTAAACACAAGTGCCAGTGGAAGAACAAGTCAGTTTTTTGAGATAAGACTTGCAGGATGTCCAACTTTGGGCTTCTTTGGGCATTATTGGATACAGAAATTGTCTTGGGCCACACATTAAATCTAGGAGTGCCCGATACTTGGCCAGTGGGTTGCAAGAGCATATGTGCATTTACTTTTCCTGATTCTGCAATGTGAAATCATGTACAAATTTTACATTGGAAAACTGCAATCAAGTTCAGAAAAATGTTTACAAAGATGAAGCACCATCCTAATTATTAAATAAAAACCCAGAGTCAGATATCAAGGATGAAATCTGAAAGATCAGAGAAGCAGAGCAACAGCCACTAGAAACTTTTTACCTCTAGGAATCCTCAGACTGAATGGGGGTGCGGGCCCAGATCCTGTCCCTAAATTTCCTGCCTTATATTCCTGTCTCCACCTCCCTAGTGCTGAGATTAAAGGCGTGCACTACCACTATCCCTGTCTCTATTTTGCTTTTAGACTGGTTCAATCTGGTGTAGCCCAGGGTGGACTTGAACTCCTGATCTTCCTGCTTCTCCTCCCAAATGCTGGGATTAAAAGTATGAGCCACCACTGCCTGGTCTCTATGGTTAACTAGTGGCTAGCTCTGCCCTCTGATCTCCAGGAAAGCTTTGTTTGTCAGAACGTAAATAAAATAGCATACAACACACACACACACACACACATACACACACACACACACAATCATAATGTCTTAAGTAAGCTTACAATTTTGTGTTGGGCAGCACTCAGAGATATATGCTTGGCTGCCTGTGGCCCTGGGCTGTGGGCTGGATACCCTGGAAAGCATAAAGTTGCTGACCCTGTTCATTATCTTTGCCTGAGGAGACTTCTAGAAGTATCAATGAGGGGTCTGACAAGAGACAAACCCTCAGGGGGTGGAACCTGGGTAACCTTAATTGTTGAACATTTCCAGATGATTCTATTTGGGACCGGGAGTTAAAAAGATCTGGACTAAGGCAAGAAGTGGAACACAGGGAAAAAGAGAGGTGAGTGGAAATAAAAAAGAAATGCCTTAGGGGATAGCACCTCTTTGATTTTCTAGAAAAGCCTTAGTGACATCAGCATGGACATGGTTCCTTGCCCATGGCCTGGGAGGGGTGGGGGTGAACACCCCTTCCAACCATGCTCACAAAGGCCTGGTTATGCTGTGCTCTGAGATTTGGATTAATAGGAAGACTTCTCAGGCAGCAGCTGACCCTTTCCCAGCCAACTTCCCCTCGGGCTATTAATTCTGGACATCACCTCACATCTCTACGGTGTACAAAATCATCCTCAGGTGTTTACAGCAGCTTTCTTGCTCTACCTCATGGTCAGAATCTCCGAGTTTTCTCAGTAATTTGGGGAAAAGCCTTCTTTGTTTTTCTCTGCTTGTTGGTTTAAATTAGGAGACCCCCAGGTTAACATGAAGTCCATCGTGGGAAATTGAGCCTTGCTGAAGTGTCTTCATTCTGTAAAGGGAACTGCTTGCCAGGTTGGACAAGTTGAGTCTCAGCAACAGTGGTTCTGAGTCAGTATGCTCAGAATGTGGTTCTCAGACTCGGCCAGTCATACCCTGCTGCTCTTACTCAAGGGTTTGGGAATAGAACATGCCTGATGTTCAGAGGCATCTATGACAGGCTGACAATGGTGTGGCACCCAAAGGTCTCAGCTGGCCTGCTCAGGGGTTGTGACCAGGGTAGCAAGGTCAAGGTGAGTGAGTTCTGATGGAGCGGCAGCGCAGGGCTGCATGCTGACTCTCCTTATACTGGCTGCTCGTTTTTCATTTGTTGTAACAGAAACAGATGAGGTCTGACTGTGGCTTTCTTTTGTGCTTCTCCAGTGACTTCTGAAGTTATCAAGGTTCAGCTCTTTGCTTGTTGAGGGCCTTCTATATGTTCCATTTAAGGCCTGTTCAAATGTTTTGTTCATTTATCTATTGATGTTTTATTCTTATTGAACAGTAGGAGTAATTTTAATATTCTGGAAATTATTCCTTGCTGGACTATATGGTTCACGGTAATTTTTTTAAAGGAGAAAAATAAATAAAAAATAAATTTTTCACTCAGATAACTCAAGAACTGAGGTTGCTAGAGATTAGCCCCGTGACAGTACTGTGTTGGCTCCTTTTAGAAGATCAGAGAAATTAGCTAGAAACTGACACTTGATTGCCTCAGCAGTCAAAGTTGCAAGTACTAACTCAATCAAGAAAAGGAATGTACCAGCCAACAGGCACTGGATTCAGGGGTGGCTGGGTCTGGCTGTTCAAAGGCTTCCCTATTCCTTGTTCTCCATCTTGGCTTTACCCTTTGGTTATAAAGATTCCAGAAAGTGGAACCACATCTGGTAATGGCTATGTCTGGTGACCAGAGGGAAGGAAAATCACTGTGCAAATGAATATTTAACATGTGCCTCTCTCTTCATTGTTATCTCATTCATTTATTCATTTATGTACTCATACAACAGGTGTGTGTGTGTGTGTGTGTGTGTGTGTGTGTGTGTGTGTGTGTGTTACTTGGAATTAATCCCAAGGCCTTGCCCAAGGTAGGTGGGTGTTGTGCTGCTGAGCATCTCATGCGACTGATACTTGTTGAGCACTGATCCTTGAGGTTATCTTTCCTACTTAATGCATTACTCTAATTAGACAGATGTAGTTCCCGACCTAATAGTCCAGATGTTAAATCCCTTGAAAGTGTTTTCCCTCAAACCTCTAGGAAGCCTCATTTCAGTGACAGGGCCCTGGCTGGGCCATGCTAGCATTCAGATAGCAGAAGTTTTAGCATGGACAGTAGCTCCATTCTGAAACTAAGGGTTGTATCATCACGGCTAGCAGCCATAGACATTATCTCTGATTTTCTTGGCGGCTAAGGACAAGTGGAAAAGCTGGCAAATGACCTGCCATTGTCTGAAGGAAAAAGACGTGGACTTCTCTTGATCCAAGTACTTGGGGAACTGTATCAGTTTATCAATACAGAATATATTAAGGAATATTATAAGCTCTAATCCCCTTCTGACAAAATAGCCAAGGAGCTCACTAAAGTACCAGGGTTCTTAACCATCCTTCCTAGTTTCTCCCCAAATCATCTCCAAACAAAATGGAATCAGAAAGACACCACAATTCTCAGACAGAAAATGCCCCTAGGGAGGGCTTTTCTGACTTTTCAGTAAAGATTTGAGCTCATTCCTCCCTCCCTCCCTCGATCCCTCCCTCTCTCCCTCCCTATCTCCCTCCCTCCCATCCACCCTACCTACATCTCTTGGGCACACATGACTTTACATTTTGGTTATTCATTGATACATCCTTTTCCTTTTCCTCTCCTCTGGTCTTCATTTACACAGGTCTCTCAATCTTCCATTCCCAGTATCTGCTCTGGCACTTCAGACAGCTGGGGGAGGCAAGTGTAGTGGGAATGGCTGGAAGGAAGGGGAAATGGGGAGGGAAGGAGGGAGAGAGGAAGGGTGAGAAAGAAGGGTGGGGATGCCTATCTCCAAGGAAAGGAAAGGAAGTGACTTTCCCCAGAGCAGTTACATGGCTAAGCTTTGAGGTGATTTTCTAAGTCAAGTGCAGACAGAGTAGGGTGAAGGACCTGGTGGGAAAGCTATCTGTAGGCGTTCAAGGAACTGATGAGAAGAATAAATTAAAGATCCCTTCATATTAAAAAGGACTTTAAGAACTTAACATATTCAAAAAGAAAAAAAATCAATGTCCAATGGAGATTTTCATCAATCGATCCTGATGAAGAGATAAGGAAACTCTTATGTTTATCTGCAACATCTTTCTCTTGCCCACCAAGAGTCATAGAGGTCCTTGGGGCTGTTCTTAGGGCTGCAAAAGGCCAGGGCCCAGTGGCATGCCTGTCCCACCCTTGTTCTCAGCAAGCTTTGGGAGTACAGGGGGATGGCAATGATGAACAAGCCAGGCTTTGGGTAACGAGAGCCATTTCAGTTCTATCTCAGCCCAGGGCGCTTTTTAACTTGGTTCTACCCACCTCAGATCATGTCAGAAGTGCTAAAGGAACCCTCGGTATAGCAAACCTTATTTCTCACTATAAAAAGCTTCAAAGGATTTTACGATTTTGCTTTTGAAATTTTAAGCTGCAAATACCTCACTTATTTTGTGGTTAGCCATGGTGTCTCAGGTTGTGCATCTGATGGTGCATGACAGAGCAGGTATCTAACCCACACATCACTTTCGAAGGGTGTAAACAGTTAATGCATATTCCATTTAATAAGCAATGAGATTTGTATATATTAATGGCATTTACTTAATTTTTACTTTCCTCTTGGTTGTATGTGTGTGTGCATGTATGTGTATGTGTGTATGTGTGTGTGCATGTGTGTATGTGTATGTATATGTGTATGTGAGTGTGTGTGTTTGTGTGTGTGTATGTGTGTGTGCATGTGTGTGTGCATGTGTGTATGTGTATGTATATGTGTATGTGTATGTGAGTGTGTGTGTTTGTGTGTGTATGTGTGTGTGCATGTGTGTGCATGTGTGTGTGCGTGTGTGTATGTGAGTGTGTGTATGTGTATGTGTGTGTGCATGTGTGTATGTGAGTATGTGTATGTGTGTGTGCATGTGTGCATGTGTATGTATGTGTGTATGTGTATGTGAGTGTGTGTGTTTGTGTGTGTGTATGTGTATGTGTGTAAGTGTGAGTGTGTGTGTGTGTGTGTGTGTGTGTGTAGGTGCATGTATATGGCAGCCAGGAGTCAAACTCAGATGTAGTTCCTTGGGAGCCTCCTACTTGGTTTTTGGAGACAAGATCTCTCGCTGAGACCTGGGACTCAGCAGTTAGACCAGGCTGGCTGGCCAGCGAGCTCCGGGATCTTCCTGTGGCACTGGGGATCGAACTCAGGTTCTCAGGCTTACACAGCGAGCGCTTTAAAAGCTGAGCCATCTCTGTGACCCCTGTAGTTTGCCTTTTGTATTTTGGGGGTCAGTGTTAATTCAGACCTCAAGCGTCCTAGAGAGCCATTGTGAAGAGTGAACCCTGAACATGGACCCACCAGAGCTTTGTGAGTACGATGGCCTTGGAGACAAAGGGCTGGCGCAAACCTCTCTTCAGCTGCCAGGGTTTGATGTTGAAAGGACATAGTCAATTTGTTTCTGAAGACTCACTGTTAGCATAAAGCCCACTAAGAGGACTGGTGAGTTTTCCCACCTGACTTTGTTAGGAAAGAGCTCTTGAGTGGGAGCATCAGACCTGACACAATACACCAGAGTCTGTATCCCAGCTGTGCTCATAGTGCCTGGGGAGTGGCAACAGCCACTGGGATGCCCAGGGACTGAGTTTCCTCATCTGTAAGACAGGCTGAGGTCCGTCGGTCTTTACTCCTGCAATGGTTTGGAAAGCCTAGGAGATGATCTTCTAGAAAGTTCTTTCTTGGTGACCACCAGACTTCATGATCACAAAAGACAGTGTATGATAGTCGTTCTTAGTCCTCACTGCAATTCGAAGCCATCCCAAAGGGTCTGGAAGGCATTCTAAAGGTCAAACCCCACCCGAGAATCACTATGCTTGCTGCTGTCTCCAGAAACCAGCATGGATATTGCTTGTCTGAGACCGTGCCTCCAGGGGGACCATATCTGGGTGATGACTCAGGAGAGAGTTGTGAAGCAGCAGAGAAAGCCCCAGGCCCATGTGCTAACAAGCAGGACAGGGCCGCAGGCTACTGAAGTTTCCTTCCCACTGGACACCTCTGGGAGTCAGTGCAGAGCCCACATCGGAGGTGTGAAGACGCTGGACCACACCTCCACTTGATAGCAATTCAGGCCTATCTTCAGAGACCTCCACTGGCTCTTCCAGCCTGCTCTGTTACAGGACACAGGAAGGTCCAGTGGCTGGAGGACTCTCCAAGTCTGCAGTAGGCAGTCACTGGTGCCAAGGCAAACTGGGCAAGACTGAGGGGCTCTGAGTGGGTGTTGGTGCTGTGTGTCATGTGATGCTGCCCTATCACAGTACTTTGCCCCAACTTGGGGGCACAGTGACCCCTATTCCTGCCCATCACCTGTCCTGCAGTCATTCCTCACTCAAATCCCATGCTGTGTGCAAGACATCCTAAAGCTCAGAGACTCTGAGATCAAGTCCGAAAGACTCCTGTCTTGGAGGCCTCTGCAGCGTGTGCTTTTGTGTGATGGGTTCTGTGTGACCCAGTGACATGCATCATACTTGAAATACTTCCACCGCTGACAAAATAAATCAGCTCTGTCTGCCATAGCACTCGGCTTATTAGGGGAAAACGGAAAGGGGGCATTAAATATTAATGCTGCACATTTTCCTCTCCTCGTGCCTTCTGTGCTGCTGATAGCCGCCCAGCCGGTCCTGCCTTCTGTCTCTTTCCCCTGATGATGATAGGGGACAGGAAAAGCCTTCGACAAGACAGTGAGGGGCAGGCATGTGAAATGGGGCTCTGACCGGTTTTTCTAGGCTCCTGCTCGGGAGCATCACTGTGTCCACCAAATGCCAGGGATGGTAACACTGTGGAACCTCATCTGTGGCAGAAGCTTTCTCCTCATGCTGTGTGGTGTGGCTGTAACCATGGAGGACAGTGTCTTCCAGAAGAGAAGGTGGTTTCTCAGGAGGTGGGACAGGAGGACAGAAGCTCAGAGGTGTGGGTGAGGAGTCCTGAGCTCCTGGACACCACTGCTGTACTTCTGGTCTTGATTTCCAGCAAACATTCAGTAAAGGTGTCCTTACTTCTAAACCCAGGCCAGTGGAGAAGGTGTGTGAAGGTGGCTTTCAGGCTGTGAAAAGGGAGTGTTCTGGAGATGTTAGTGTTTCATCCAGCCAGTTTTTAGAAATTCACCATCTATCTAATCTAATCTAATCTATCTATCTATCTATCTATCTATCTACATATAGATATCCATATATCTGTATTTATCTATCATCTATCTGTGTATCTATCAATCATCCATCTATCAGTCATCTATCTATCTATCTATCTATCTATCTATCTATCTATCTATCTATCTATCTATATCTGTATATCTATATCTTTTATATAGATATAGACATCCATCTACTATCTATCATTTATTTACCACCTTCTATCTATCTAGATATATATACTATATATGGAGATATCCATATACCTATATCTATCTGTCTGTCTATCTATCTATCTGTCTATCTATCTATCTATCTGTCCGTCTATCTATCTATCTATCTATCTATCTATCTATCTATCTATCTATCTATCATCTATCTGTCTATCTATCTATCTATCTAGATGGATGGATGGATAGATAGATAGATGGATAGATAGGTATATAGATAGACAGACAGAAAGAAAGATAAAATGTTTGAAGAAGTAAAGAAATTTTGCCTTGTTGGGGATTATGGCCACCATAATGGTCCCTCTGCCCTATGCTCTCTTCTGTCCTCAGCCTCTGCGGAGGTGGTTGGGACCACTCCTGTGTGGCAGTTTTGGCACACTTTGGTGAGCATCTGCTCATGGTGTCCCCACTTCCCTCCTCCCACCTGGATCTTGCTTTTGATTCAAGACCCACATCCCCGCTGAAGACTTTCTCTGTCCACACTGGGCCCACAGGCAAGCTCCGCAGTACTGTCTCCAGGAGGGGGCTCACTATTTCCAGTGGGGTGTCTTCAAGCTTGTTCCCTGCCTACATCCTGAGATTCTTGGGGGGGAATGTCTTCACCTCAGTTGGCTAGAGGTACACCTCAGCATTTGTTCAAGTCTATCATGTTCTCTGCTTGGTTCTAGATACTTTACATCCATCTTCCTGCCTCATGTCATTCATATGAAGACTAAAGACTGGGAGAGCTTGGGGCTTTTACAAAGGTCCATAGTTAGTAGAATCAAGAGTAGGGTTCCGGGGCTGAGGAGGTGAGTCAGTAAAGTGCAGCCACATAAGCATGAAGACCTGAGCTATTCTCTAGCTGGGTGCAGTAGCATGTGCCTCTTTAAAAAATGGAGAGGGAGAAGCAAAGGGGTTCCTGGTGCTTGCTGGCCGGCTGTATAGACAAATTGGTGAACTCTAGGTTTAGTGAGCACCCATTTTAAAAACTAAGGTAGAGATACTGAGGAAGATGCTCAATGATAACCTCTGGCCTCTATACACATGTTCACGTGCACACACACCCACACCCCCCCCACACACAGAGCAAGATTCAAATCTAAGAAATCCAAGACTGGCTCCCAAGAGTTGAGCAGGAACAAAGGTGTGAGGGGGTGCCCCCAGAAGGAGTGTAACACACAGTCATGGTGTCATTCCCTTAGCTCTGATCCATCTAGACTAGTGGTTTTCAACCTTCCTAATGCTGTGACCCTTTAATACAGTTCCTTGTATTATGGTGAGCCCCAACCATAAAATTATTTTCATTGCTACTTCATAACTGTAATTCTGCTACTATTACAAATCATAGTAATGTAAATACCTGTGTTTTCTGATGGCCTTAGGCAAGCCCTGTAAAAGGATCGTTTGAACCCAAAGGCATTGTGACCGACAGTTTGAGAAATACTGATCTAGACTACCTCATCTGTGTCCAAGGAGGCTGCTTAAAGGGCACTTCCCTCCATTTGTGACCCTTCTGCCTGCCATAGCTAAGGCTTGGAGAGCTAAGGTCTGCAAGGCACAGGGAGGCTGCCTGTCAGGAGGGTCCCCTCCAGGAACTCCCACGGAGCCGCCAGCAATTTAGGTTAAATGAGTGTCCAAAACCCAGTGCCACGGAAGATCATGGAAGACATTATCCATGGTTATTTACAAGAATCTCCTCAGTGGTTTCCTTGAGGAGGGAAGACACATCCCTTGTGGGAAAATTAGGCAAATTGTGTAGTTGTTTGGGCCGTGCGGGCTCTATCGCCACCAGGGAAATTAACTTGTCACCGGCTAGGCTGTCACTGTGTTCCTTTCGCGCTTCCTGTGCCTCACAGTCACTGTCATCATGGGGAGGGTATGCATGTCATCTTCAGACGCAGCATTCAAATGCAGGAAGGGGCTTAGTTTGGGGGCCTCTCTTTGTCCCACAAAGGATGCTGCTAACCTGTCCCATGAGCTGGACCTGCTAAGTCTCCTTTTTCTTTAGTGCCCAGCTGCTCCCCTGTATTGAATATGTCTGTCTTTCTCACCCAAAATGCAGCACTGTGACAGAGTGAGGTGCGGGTGCTCAGAAGGCCCGTGAAAACATGGCTGGCTGGTCAAGCTCTTGCAGGACTTATCAGAGCCTTCCACATGGCAGGAAAAGCGTGATATCATTTCCCCAAAATCTGTGGTCGCGAAATGTTTTTGAGAGTAGAACAGACTTTTTCAGACCTTCCAATCCTTATATTGTAAGACATGGTGACATGGAGAAAACAAACAAACAAACAAGCAAACAAACAAACAACAACAACAACAACAGAATAGAACTCTAGAGGCCAGGAGAACAGGGGAGGGGCTTTCTCTCCCTACCTGCTTCTTGTCTGAGGGCCTTAAAGCACAAGAAACAACAAATGTACAAGAAGGTGTTGAGAAGAGTAAGTGACACATGGTTCTTGGGGCAGAACAGGGGTGTCATCAATGTTGAATTCCTTGGATTCTCACCCAAGCCCAACGTGGTGCCCCTGAAAGGACCTTGTCATGATTATTTTATATATACTGTATGTTTTGTGAGCTGCTGTAGAAGTTGTATTCATTCTCTCTCTCTCTCTCTCTCTCTCTCTCTCTCTCTCTCTCTCTCTCTCTCTCTCTCTCTCTCTCTTTGAGATATACTCTTGCTATATAGCCTAGGCTGGCCTTAAATGTGCCATCTTCCTGCTTCAGTTTCTTGAGAGCAAGGATCACAGGTGTGCACCACCATGCTTGGGCTCATAGGTTGTATGTAGTAATTGCCTCCATAACAAATCTTGTCACGTGTTTAGTTTTGTGGGATCTTAAGAGACTGTAGGTCTCTGGGAATATTTTTAGAGTGGGTGGTACTTATGCATGAAATAACTGAGCTAAGAGGAGGGATAAATAGATTGATCTTCTTTTGTTTATAAATTCATTGAAAATGTGCTGTCTGTTGGTGATTTTAAAATCATTTTGTTGGGGCTAGAGAGGTGGCTCAGCAGTTCAGAGCACTGGCTGTCGTTGCAGAGGTCCAGTTCCCAGCACACACGGTGGCTTACAGCCATCTGTAGGCATGCACATGGCACATAAAAACACAGTCAGACAAAACATTCATACACACAAGACAAAAGGAGTTTTAAAAAATGGTTATAATTTTTTTTTATAGTTGGCTCAGCATGCAAAACTCTTGTCATCAGCCTGATGACCTGAGTTCAACACCTGGGACTCTCATGGTGAAAAGAGAGAATCAACTTCTGCAAGTTGTCCCCTGACCTCCACACATGAGCTGGGACATATGTGTGTGCACACATACATATACACACGCACACACACACACACACACACACAAGTACAATAACAATTTAAAAATAAAATACCAAATTAAACTTTATTGGAACACAAATATGTCCATTAGTTTACATTTCTCCTAAGGCCTCTCTCTGGTGACCATGCCCTAACACCTAGAGTTCTGACTACCTGGCCTTCCACAGAAGTTTGCTGTCTCAGACAATGGCACTGTTCTCAAGCAGGAACTAGCATGGTCACTGATCTTGTGCTAAATTTGGAGGGTGTGGTGGTTTGAGTAACAATGGTCCCCATGAGCTCATATATTTGAATGTTTAGTCATTGGGGAGTGGTCCTACCTGAGAAGGATTATAAAGATTAGTAGATGTGGCCTTGTTGGAGGAGGTGTGTCACTGGGGAGTGGGTGTTGAGGTTTCAAAAGTCCACACCAGGCCCAGCATCTCACTGTCTCTTTACTTGCAGATCAGGATGTAGCTCTCAGCTACTACTCCAGCACCATGCAGGCTGCTATGATCCCTACCATGATGGTCATGGATTAAGCCTCTGAAGTAAGCAAGCCCCTAATTAAATATTTCTTTTATAAGTGTTGCCTTGGACATGGTGTCTCTTCACAGAAATAGAACAGTGACTAAGACAGAAAAGGCAAACGTACTTGTGAGGTCACGGATGACCCTCTTAGAGTGATCTTCTAGTTGTCAAAGACAATGGTAAACTTTCAGTCTTTACCCAAACTCTGTCTTGCGATTTCAAACCAAAGGGCATTTCATCATGACTGACACTTTTCTTCTGCCCTTAGCAAGCTTCTTCTCTGGGCCCCTGCAGAAGTTCCCTCTGATCAGCCCACAGCATAGTCAGGAGTTAAGGGACAGACTGAGGTGGCATTACATCCCCACTCCTTCATTTAAGAGTAATTGACCTTGAATCTTGATTTCAGTGTCTGGAGAACATGGCAGGCAGCTCTTGTGCTCAGGAACTCCTCACATGCCCAACATATTCTGAGAACTAGTAAAGGTTGTCCAGCATGTCTCAGGCTTTTTCCTGCTGTCCTTTCCTGTCTGCCTTCCCTTGAAATGACAAGGTCCTTGGGGCTGTCATCGTGGTCCATTCTGGCTTCCTTTGGAATGGGGCTTACTACTCAACTGACTCAATCCTTCATCTTGCATTTCATATATATACTAGGGTATATGAACACAAATTTTCTTTCTTCCTTTCTTTCTTTTTAGATAGTATTTTGCTGTGAGAGTACCTGGTACTCAGTATGTAGTCTAGCCCAGCCTTGAACTCAAAACAGTCCTCCTGCCTCAACCTCCTTAGTGCTGGGATTCTAGGCATGTACGCCCAACATCCAGCTCTTTATATGAAAATTCAGAATTATTATATGGCAGCCAGCAATGCCTTGGCATAGAAACCCATGGAAACTTTTATCTAAATTCACTAACTGCTCCTTCACAAAATCCAAACTCACAATAAAGCCTTTATTTGGGCTAAATAAAAATTTCTATCTCAACTATTACCCTCCCTGTTTCCTGTCCTCTCTCCACCACCCACATCGGCCACCTCAAGTCAATCTGCAGACAATGTCTGATAACTTCACAGGACTCAAACTCAATAGGAAAAGCATGGCTGAAAGATGTTTCCAGAAGATTTAAGGCATGTCTGTCTCATCTTCCAAATCATGGCTCATCCTCAAAAATATCTAACTGCAATCAATTACTGAGTTTTTTTTTAAAAAACATTGTCTGATTTTCCCTACTCTCTCTAAAGGCCAGTGCGAGTGTGCATATACATATTCCAGGAGAGGTGGTGTGTCTGACTGCAAGCCACTTATCATGATCCAAAAGACTGACTCAGAGGCATAATTAATTGGAACGTATTTCAGTGGGAGTTATTTCCCTTCATCTCGTTACAGAAACAAAAGAAGATTATAGGCCAGGGAATCCGTGAGATTTCAAGAGAGTCTATTGATGAATGAAGTTGGAAAGAGTTGACACGAGGTCGGATGGTTCAGATCCAAATATTCTTACAAAGAAACAGCAACTCTTCCCATTAATCCCATCCTGCCCCTTTGATCTTGAGTAGTACTCTGGCTGTGAGTCAAGCACAAGCCTACCTTGGTGTTAAAGGTCTCTGAAGATTTCATTCCAGAGAATGAGTCCCGATGATTATGATGATGATGATGATGATAAATAAGGATAATAATAGAAATAAATAATAAAGCCCAGCTAAACAAACCAACCAATAAAACAAAACCCCAGGAAATGTGAACAAGCAGAGACCCCGTAAGGGAAGTTTTAAAGCTGGTAGATTACCAGTCCTCTCTCTGTGCCTGTTGTGATGAGGGTGCTGTATTAATTCATTAGTCCAGGCAACGGGGAAATGGATTGAGGTGGACTTGTAAACTTTGGGTTCCAACTCTTCTTTTTGTAAGATGAGATATTTGAATGAAGGCAAGTGCTAGGAGAAGGCACAGTTGCGGACACAGAGTGATATTCTTTGCACATTTGTTTACTGATTTTTATTTTGTCTTCTGAAGTTTTAATAGATCCCTTGGTTTTGAGGGCTTGCAGAACTCTCAGAACTCTTGTGTGTGCTGAAGTACTGTGGATATTTAAGAGCCCCAACATTTGTGGCCACTATTTGATTTGTCAAATATTGGAAGGGACTAAGAGGACTTCTCTGATCTAGCAGACCTAACCCCTAGTATTGACGGTTCCTGTAACTTTGGAAGTAGCCCAAGGTCATTAGATGTTCCTTTAATTCTAGAAATGGGAGGAAGAGAGAGAGAGAGAGAGAGAGAGAGAGAGAGAGAGAGAGAGAGAATGGTATCTCCCTGCCCAGCTGGTGGTCAGTTTGCTGCTCCAAGTTGCCCAATTAAAGAAATGAAAAATGGAAGTGATGTCAGGAAAAAATGCAAATAAGGTGGCTCAGGGCTAAGATCTTGAGTGGTTTGGTGGTTGGAATCACGCTCTTGTTTATGAGGGAACGGATTTCAAAAGTACTGTATACAACGGGGGATTAGGCAACCATCTATTATGTAATTGAGTCACAGCATAAGCCACCCCAACGGCAGTGAGGCCAGCCAAACCATCGTGAGCGGGAGAGATCACGGTTGCCATTATTCTTCCTTGAGTTCTTGGAAGAGCAAGTTGTGAGGGATCAGCTTGCTTGCTCTTCCTCCTCCTTCCTCTCCCTCCCCCATTGCCCTCACAATGGTAATGTCTTACAGTTAACCTTCAGTTTTGAATTCTTGCTCATCTCGTCACAGGTCTTGTGTTACCTGGCTCGGGAGCTGGACACTACTCACTGGTCCTCAGCTGCAAATTGAGAAGCATAAGATGTCAATGCCCCAGAGCTATTTAATGTCACAACATTGACCCAGAAGAGGTAATTTCTCCTTCATCCTTTAGAACTTTCCAGATAGATGGGGAAACAGAACAGAGAGGTGTTTTCTGCTCTGTGGGCTTTCCCTCATAATATTCCAGTCAGTAGAGGGGATCAGGTGAGGTGTAGAGGCCTGGGCAGTCAGGTCAGGGCTGAAAGCATGTGTATACATGTGTGCACACATGTATGCAAGTATGTGTATTTTCAGAGCTGCCTGTGCCTGTGCCATTGCAGATTACAAAAGCTATCAGAGCAGATGGTGTGGTGTCCCTCAGTTTACTTGTGATGCCCAAAGTGTTCACTCGTTCAGCTGTGAACAGTTGGTTGATTCAGGATGCCAACCAGAAGCTGCCCTCCACTGGGGAGCTGCTCCACCAGTTTCTGCTCCTGTGGTTAAGGATGCTGCATACTGTAATGGGTCCTTATGGGTGTAAGCCTTCAGACCCCCGCCTGGGCTTAGGGCAACACTGAATTCTGCCTTTGCTCTTCCAGCCCCTGTTAGATCACACAGAGATAAAGTTCTGCTTATTCCCACGATGGGCAAGGTACTTCGTGCTTCTTCTTTCTCATTCATCCATCAGTATCCCTGTCATCAGAAGAATGCTCGTAAAATCAACGAAGAATTTAAGCAAAGGATTTAGGGAGCAATCTAGTGAGTACCAGCTTTGCTAGAGGCAGAGTGGAACAGGCTCCCAGTTCTCTCACCAGGGGATGTTTTCCGTAAAACATTTAATACCTCTCCAACCTTGGTTTACTTATCTGCAAGATGGAGTAATACCACCTACTTTATATAGCCACTCTAGATGCCAACGAGAGTATACCCGAAGGCCCCAGCATTCCAGTTCTTATTACAATCGCCATTTCAGAGGAAGTTTCTCTCCCTTGAGGGGCCAGATAAATGGCAGCAGGACAATGATCCCTAAGAAGGGGGTGGGAGGTTTCTGTCGCCAGCTCCAGGATGATGGGTCCCAGCTTTCTCACCGAGGGGCAGAGATTCCCCAGTGAGGTCTCATGCCAAGTTATTTATTTCCTAGCAGGGAAATAATATGTGGAACTTGGCCACCTAGGCTGGAGTCTCACTGTGTTCTGGGAACATTCTGATGTCAGGATTTGCAATGTGGGTTCTGGTCCAGAACAGAGAGCTCTGCCAGGCCTCAGACAAAGGCCGCTTGGTCCCTGAGCTGGCTCTGGGGACTGCCTTGGACAGGTTAGCTTGCAGGTGTCATTGGGACATCTCTGCTTAGTGATCTTCAGATAGGGACTAGAGTCCTTGTTGGGCCATGTGTCACAGCCACAAGCTGGTGAGGATATAGAAAACTTTTTCATGTTGAAATGCCAAGACAGACCCCATGCATGTCAAAGGAATCTTATGTCAAGGGAGGGAGCAGGTGTTGTGGGCCACATGAAGTCTCTTGGCCATGTTACAGACTTATAGCATGAGACTGCAGCCCTTGGGTCCTGCAAGTTGTGGGGGAAAGATTTGTTTAACCTAGTTCCAGGAAAACAGAGCAGCCTTGTCCTAAGCATTCAGAGGCAGCTCCTGCATGCAGCCTGCTTTCCATGAGTGCAAAGCGGCGATGCAGATGTAACCATCTTAATAAATAAGAAACACAGAGCCAAATGCAGAGTTAAAAGCCCAAGAGGTCAGAGCAGTAGCTGAGAGCTGAGACCAAAACCGCCTTCTTACCCTTCGCTGCCGCTGTCGTCCTTCCCCTCAGCAAGAGAGCTACTTCCTGTGTATCTGTCTTTTTACTGACTTTCTGTTCTGCCTTCTCATTGGTTGTAAACCCAACCACATAACCTCCTCATCACTGCCTGTCTATACAGACCTCCAGGTTTTCTACGGTAGGTATTGAGATTAAAGGCATGTGTCTCCATGCTGGCTATGTCCTTGAACACACAGAGATCTGTCATGTGATCTGGATTAAAGGTGTGCACCACCACTGCCCTGCTTCTGCTATGGCTTGCTATTAGCTCTGACCCCCAGGCAGCTTTATCTATTAACATACAAATAAAATTACATTTCAGTACAAATAAAATATCCCCATACGGCCCCCTCTCTCCGCTGTCCCACAGACGGCTGTCTGTCCATATACTACCTTCCAGGCAGGACTATTGTCTCCTGCTACTAGTACTGATTCCAGACTTGACACTGCTGGTCTCCTCTAAATTCGCTGACACACTAGTGCCTTAAATTCCAAAGAGGAAAATGACAGAAGGAATTCGACTGGCTTGACTTGGGTCAGGTGTTAGGTACAGGTCCAATCAGCTATGCTCAGGGGAAATGGTTCCCATGATGCATTGGGCTGCTCTCTCTGTTGCCTGTGAACAAAGCAAATGTATAGGGGCAGGGGCAGGGGTGGACAACGGACATTTGGGAATCATTGCTTCAGTTTTCTGGGCTCTAGTTTCCTCAACTGGAAATAGCGCTCGCTGCTCATGAGGTACCAGATGAAGCCATTTTACACATAGGTTTTGGTTGTCTCCCCACAGCCCATGGCCACCAAGTAATGCTTCGATTGTGATTAGAACACTTTACCTGAAATATGGCCTCTGTTGTAGCACAGAGGTGTGCATTAGATCTCTACAGCTGACTCACCTTGTCCAATGAAAACTGTATGCTGCTGATTAGCAATCCCTCATCTACCCCTCCCCCACAACCACCATACTCCTCTGTGATTCTAGACATTCCAATATTTAGCTACTTCAATAAGGGGAATCATAAAAAATTCTTTCTGTGACTAATTATTTTACATAGCACAATATCTTCAGGGCTCATCCATATTGTACTATATTACAGTACTTAAATATATATTTTTTACTTTTATTATTTTAAATTGTGTGTGTGGCGGATGTGTGCACATGCACAAGGGTGTGGGTACCCTTAGAGTCCAGAAGAGGGCATCCAATCCCTTGGAGCTAGAGTCAAGACTGCTGTGAGCCACTTAATGTAGGTGCTAGGAACCAAACACTGGTCCCTTCAAGAGCAGTAGGTACTCAACTGCCGAGCTGTCTCTCCAGCCCCATTTGGTTTTGTGTTTGTTTCTTTGTTTGCTGATTTCTATTGGTGAAATTATTATGGCAACTCCACATAGTTAAAAGGGAGGTTTCTTTTGTGGGGTAACTCACAAGTGAAGGGATAGTTTACAGGGTCTGGGAAAGGTATAGTGCAGTCTAGCAGTGTTCTCTGGAGAACTCTGCTCGGTCTACCTCCAACGTCCAGGGTCCAGGAACCAAGAGAGCCAGCGCATCCGGATCTCGGGTCTTCAGGGTTCTCTCTCAGCCCCACCTTGTAGGCGTGACAGTTACCGAAGCCTCAATGGAGGTTGGAACTTCCAGATCAAAGCTGGAATGGCTACCCACTACAGGTTTCTAAAGCTGAATAGCATGTCATTTAAAATTCCAGTTCTTTAAATAAACACCCATAAGTGGTGACTGTTGGATCAAGGTGGTTCTATTTATATAGACTTTATATAGACTTTCTGTTCTGCCTTCTCATTGGTTGTAAACCCAACCACATGACCTCCTCATCACTGCCTGTCTGCACAGACCTCTGGGTCTTATATGGTTGGTATTGAGATTAAAGGCGTGTGTCTCCATGCTGGTTGTATCCTTGAACACACAGAGATCTGCCTAGCTCTGCCTACCAAGTGCTGGGATTAAAGGCATGCACCACCACCACCCAGCTTCTGCTATGGCTTGCTATTAGCCCTCACCCCCAGGCAACTTTATTTATTAACATACAAATAAAATCACATTTCAGTACAAATAAAATATCACCATAAATAACCATTCTGACATTGTAAAATAATATCACATTGTGGTTTCAGTTTTTCATTTCTCTGACAACTTAATGGCACCGAGCATCCTTCCAAAGGCCACTTGTGTACTGTCTTGAAGTAATGTCCATCAAGTCGTTTGTCTATTTTTAATTGGGTCTTTAGTTTTTTTAAGCTACCAGCTGTGGGGACTCTTTAGACGTGTTGGCGATTAACATTTTATCCCATATTGCTTGCAAATCTTTTCTCCATTC
Source organism: Peromyscus eremicus (assembly GCF_949786415.1). Taxonomy (NCBI): domain Eukaryota; kingdom Metazoa; phylum Chordata; class Mammalia; order Rodentia; family Cricetidae; genus Peromyscus; species Peromyscus eremicus. Next base: position 5,571,579 of record NC_081416.1, on the reverse strand, counting down.
TGGAGCTTGCTTCTTCACACTGTTGATCATGTCCTCTGTTCTCAGAAACATTTTAGTTTGATGCATTTTCACTTGTTTATTTTCCTGTTTGCTGCCTGTACGTTTGGAGCCATATCTACGAAGGGAAGTCCACTCTTCGAGGAAGGCATTCTCCCAGTGTGGGAGACTCTACCTAGGAACTGCTCCAGGAACTCTCCCTCCTGCTCTGCATTCCTGATGTTCTGGCACAGCTGGCAACATTTGGATGCTGTTTTCTGAGACACTGTTTTTATCCTGACACAGATATGATTTTCTTCCTTCAGTCTCCAAAGCAGAGGGAAATGGGGTTCCAGTAGAAGTTATCACTTTACCGGGTGCCCAGGATAAATAGAATTTAAAGGAAAGAATAAAGCTTCACCTTTATGTTGCTTCTACTGCGCTTTTATGAAGCCAGAGGACCACAAGGGACCTTGCGCCATTTCTGCAGATGAGTTCCAGGGCACCCTCAGATAGGGGGAATAACTCTAGCCCTTCCAACCCCAACTCCTTCCTCCCCTGCCTGGGTATCACTCCCATTTCCTCTGAGGGACAAGCCCCTTCCCACATGCCAGCCACTGGCATGACATATACCAACCAAGCTTCTGCATTCACCAGCAACCTTACCCAAGTTTGTCCTCTTCAGCTTAAACATCCTCATTGGAGCAGCTCAATAACCTGAGCATAGATATGAAGGCTAAGCCCCAACCACAGTCTTTGCATGAAGTGTTCATCAGCATGCAGGGAAGAAGATACGCACCTCTATCTCCATCCTGGTGGGTCTTGGCTAGGTGCAGGATCACTTGAGAACTCCAATCCAATCAAATCAATAAAGCAATACAGTGATCCTCAGGCATAGATAGAAGACAATGTCTGTCTTGAGATTTGTCTGCTGAGTCAGTGAAACCTTTTCTAATGGGCTCCTTTTACACTAGGTGTAGGTTCAGGTACATAGGCATGCCTTAAACCAAGAAAGCAACTGTCCGGAAGGAAAGACCCTTATTGCTTTCACAGACTAAGATGGTCTGAAATTCCTCAGTGGCTGCTTTCCAGTGGGACGTTTAAAGCCTCAGCAATCTCCAGGTACCTCCCTCTGTAACAGTGTGAGCCTTTGACTCTATCAACACCTTTATGGGAAAGAGTAGAGTTTCTTTTCAAAAGGAGGTAAACTGAGGTCCAGAGACATGTGGCTGGATTCAGACCTCACTTTCGGCTGCATGCCATGTGTCCTACACTAAGCTTGCCCTATGACCCTTCCAGAGTGCAGATTTGGGGTCCACTGAGACTTGGGGACTCTGAGCTCAAGGGAAGGCAGTGGCCTGTCGATCTTCAGAGTTCTACCTAAGTGCCATACTGGCTGTCCTTCCCAGGGCCTGCTACAAAACATTCGTGGGGACATTGTGCAAAAGTCCCCGTGCATTTGGCAATATAATATGATAGTAGGACATTAAAATGGACACGAGGACTTTGTGCAAGCCAAGGCCTTGTGTGGGTCACACACCTGTTTAGCCCATGACCTAGACCAGAGGCCCCTCACTCCTGAAAAAACCTCAGGCTACAAGGGGATCCGGTGCTGACAGCAAAGGCAGCTTTTTTTTTTTTTTCAGGCCTTCTCCCTCGCCTCCTGTCATGAGGCGTTGACTGTCAAAGCCAGCCTGACACCAAGGGATTGATCATTCCAGATAATTTCTGCAGTTTAGCGCTTTTATTCCGTTCTCATTGTTGTTGTTCCGAGTAATCTGTGTGGCTTTTGAAGAAATTGCTTCAACTGGTTTGAGCTTTAATAAGATATGAGAAAGTCGGAGGCAAAGGGGTCCAGTGATAAAAACGTAGCTTTTATTTGGCGCTGCAGGCTTTGCGGGCTCAGCAGAAGCAGTGGGTGGCGTGGGGCACAGGCAGCGTGGAGGGGCAGCCAGGAAGCTGTGTGCTACTCCGCTCGCTCGGCTCTAAACAGCAGAATGACAATGGGAAACATAAAAGCTGGGGTGGAAAGGGAGAAGGAAAGAGGAAAAACACAAACTCCCAGCTCCATGACAGCCACACAAGGGTGGGATATCTCCAGAGGACAGTAACATCTGGTGAATGGTGGCATCCCCCTTGTCTCCCCCAAGGATAGAGGCATTTGGGCATCTGACTGTGTCTTGCCATGATGAAGGGTTCGCCTGAGAGGGTCTAACATGATCTGAACTACCCACGTTCCCAGATCCCTGGGAAAACCAGCCTCTGGCCTGGCGAATCACTCAAAACGGGCCTCCAGTATTCTAGGTACAGCCTGTAGATAACCTCATGGATTCGATGGCTTGAAGCTGGGTGTGGTCCCTGACCTCCTAGGACCCTCAGGTTGGAGGGACAGTCAGATGCTCGGGGAGACAGGTAGACTTGCATAAGAAGTGTTGAGAGGAATTCCCAGGAGGGCCATGCCACCCTCACCAGACCTCTCCCTGACACATTTAAAATCAGAAAGATGAGTGGAATTTATCCAAGTGTTGGGATGGTGGGAATGATGATTAATTATGGTTGCCAACTCGATTGGATTAATAAGCAAACACCAGGCATTATTGAATCATGCCTTTGGGTTGAACTGAGAGCAGAAGAGCAACCTGAACACGGGCAGCTCCATTCCACAGGCTGGGGTCCTGAGCCGAGGGAGAGGAAAAAGGAGAAAGCCGGCTGAGAGGCAACACTCTCTCCCGCTTCCTGACCACAGAGTTGGGAGCAAGCAGCCTCCCACTGCCACAGACAGGAAGTAGTCTTGCTTCAGGCTTTTTCTGCCACAAGGGACTACCCTGAGCTGTCAGAACGTCTTTGCTCTGCTAATATGAGGGAAGGAAGGGAGGGAAGGAGGGAAAAAGTAAGGGGCTTTTCACATGCACAATAGACATTGACTTTTAGCCAGCAAATGTCAATTGTTTGATTACTACATGCCTCAGCCCTACAAAGCCAACTCATACACCTGATTTCCCTCTCATCATTTGACTTTTAGGCACAACTTCCCACTTTCTCTCTTCTCTCTCTTTTTCCCCCTCTCATCTACCACTTAGTTCTCTCTCTCTCTGTCTCTCTGTCTCTCTGTCTCTCTGTCTCTCTCTCTCTCTCCCTCTCTCCCTCCCTCTCCCCAGATGCCACATATTAGCAGACTGTAAATTTACCCCTTGTTCCAAAGACCCAAATGACATTGATTTAAACAAGTAACATGGAAATTGCTTTCACTTGCACTTTTACAAGATCCCCCGAGGAAACGAGTGGTTGAGGAAGCTGCTCCAGTGAGGTGAGGGCCCTGAATCTCATTTCTTGTTTTTCCATCTATTAAGTGTTAACTTAAATGTGTGCTCCCAAAAAGCTCTCCACATTACCTTGAAGAGGCAGAGAGGGGCTCTGGGAGAAAGAGATCTCTTCGTTTGAAGGCTACAACCTGGGCAGTACCCACATTATTTCTGTTCACATCTCATTGGTCAGAGCATGGTCATGTGACTACATATCAGCACAGGGAAAACTAGAGAATGTATTCTACCTGGCTCCAGAAAAAGTTCAAAGGTTCTCTTACTGTAGCATAAAGATGGATAATGGGGTAACTGGCAGTTTCTCTCCTATTCCATGGACTAATATTATAGGGTGACTCTATGATTGGTCCTGTCATGGCTGTCCCATATTTTATACAGAGTAGAAAGGGAGCAAATGTCAGTCCAAAAGCCAGACAGTACGCCACCACCAGGCTAAACCTTACAAGCGTCAATTCACGAGATGACAGTTTTTGGAGATGTCTGTTCTTAGCCACTAAAGTAATTGCTCTTCTCGGGGTAGACCAAGTAAGGCCTATTCCTTTTGTTATTAGGTCTGTGCACAGCCAGCCCTCTCTGAGGCCCTCACACCTCTCAGATGAGAAGAGACAGTGAAGGCCAGAGGTTCTGCATGCCGGATCCATCCTGAATTCCTTAGGTAGGGTGAGGAGGGAAAAGGAGAAAGCAGAGAAGACTGGCGGGCCGTGAACATGAATGTGAATCTGTTTCCCTGGAAGCAGCCTTTGGGAGCCTAGAGGTGGGCCACCCTTGAGTGAATGGGTTCAACCAGACAGATGATCCAGATAATCCAATAAAACGCTTCTTGTTTTTGCAATTAATCCAGCCGTCACACTGTGTTTCCAGGCGATCAAGTTGTCAAAAAGTGATTCTGAGTCTAGATGTTCACTTTCTGGTTGATCCCGGGTCCGTTTTCATCTCAGTCCAGCCTCTATGCTGCCTGCTCACGTTTCAGACAGTAACACACCAGTGAGAAGACATTGAAGACGTAGTGTAGTGGGAGCATTGCACATGCTTCGGTGCTCAGTGCTTAAGACGTTGGCATTGTCTATAACTGGGGTCATTCTCCATAGCGTAATGGTGACTTGTATGCACATTCGTCTCTTCTTCCACATGAGAGATTTGGAGGAGCGATACTCCAGCCAAGTTTGTATGACTTTCCCAGTGTCTAGGTGGTTCATGGCATATGGTGCCTAGCATTCAGGTCCATGGTAGTTGAATTTTCCTTTATTCAGATAACCAGGGTTGGCTGTGCTTTTTTCCTGAATTAATTATTGGCTGTTGTGTCATCAAAACACCCAGTTCCTCACCTGTTTGCACTCTGCAGACGAGACTCTGCCCTCTCCCTCCTCCTGCCTTCCTTCTAGGAACCCATCACCACCTTTAAAAATGAAAAGTTTCCCCAGCCTCCAGAGGATGGTTAATCATGATAAAGATTAACCATCTGAGCTACATGTGATGACCCACACCTGTAACCCCAGCAAATACCAACCTGAGGCAGGAGGATCACAATGAATTTGAGGTTGACTTGGGCTATACAGTTATATAGTGAATTCCAGGCTAGCTTGGGCTACAAGAGTAAGCTCTTGTCTCAAAAAAAAAAAAAACAAAAAACAAACAAACAAAAAAACACAAATGCCAAAAACCACAATAAATTAACTGTAAGAAAACTAATAAATTTATCAACTAAGCATATGTTTGCCTGAACTGGTTGCATTCTTGGATATTTTTCTCAGAGAAATAAAATCTTAGTCTCAAAAAATGAGTATGTAAATGTTCACAGCAATTTTATTTGTAATAGCCCAACATTGGAAACCTCCTGAGGGCCCTTCAGTGAGTAACAGTGTAAGGAATCCCCCTGCATCCGTACAATGGAGCACCATTCATAAAGAGGAGCACTTCTGGGGGCCATGCAATGTATGAGTTCCCTAGTGCTGCTGTGACGAGTACCACAGCGGAGTGGCTGGAACAACAGAGAAGTCTTTTATGGTTCTGGAGCCTGGTGTTCCAAGGCCAAGGCGTCAGAAAACGCCCCACACTCTCTTTTACAGTCATAGAACAGTATCGTCTAGACTTCTCTCTCATGTTCTGGAAGAGTTCTTGGCTTGTGTCACCACACTTCTGGTGTTCAGTCTATTCATGCCCACATCCCAAGTTCCCCTTTAGAAGGACGTCAGCCAACCTATTCTAGAATGGCCTTATCTTAATTGATTTCATCTACTGTGAGCCTGTCTCCAGATAACCTTACATTCTGGGGCTGGAAGATAGGGCTTCTGTGTATGAATTTTGAGTGGGGTGGCATTAAATCATAATATACAGCAATATGGGTAAGGGTAGCATGCTTAGTGGTAAAGAAGTTTCATCCCGGATGGTTCCATTTATGAAATGGAACAAAATGACAAAACCACCAAGGTGGGGAGGTTGGTGGCTGGTTGGAGGGACAGGAACATGGGTGAGGAAACTAGCCCACTATGATTTCTTCATGGTGGCAAATCATTCTGTACCTTATTTGGTGGTAGTGATGTGAATCCATGTGGGAGGTCAAATGGCTTTGAAACACGTGTGCACACGTACAGGCACACACACACAAACACAAGAATGCATATAGAAATGGATAGAAACAGAACAATATCAGTAGTCTAGTAAACAATGTTTCACCAATGTCAGCTTTCTGTTTTTTTCTTTATTTTTGAGAATTTCATATAGATGTACAATGAAATATGATCATCCCTCATTCACTCCCTCAAACTCTCCCCATATTCCTCCAATATTCACCTCCCAACTTTATACTCTTCTCCCTGCTTCTGTAACCCACTGAGTTCAGTTAGTGCTGCCCATATGTGTATAGGTGTGAGACCATCTCCTGGAGCACAGCAAACCTACCAGTGGCCACATCCTCCCAAAAGAATGATTCTCCTCTAGCTATCCACTGCCAATAGCTCCTGAACGAGGGAGGGGCCTGGAGAGTACCTACGCCATCTGTGCTGGAGGGACTGGCCGGCTTAATCTTATGTAAGTCTTATGCAGGCAACCACAGCTGCTCGGGAGACCGTGACTGAAAGATCCACGCCATGTCCAGAGGACAGCATTTCACATCACGCCACCCCATTCTTCAGCCCTTAGATCCTTTCTGTTTCTCCTCTATGTCCTCAGGGTTTTGGTTGGGTGGTGAATTGATAAACATGTCCTCGGTCTTAGAACTCAGCTGACCAGTTCTGCACATCTCTATTGACTGCTACCCACTGTAAAAAAGAAGTTTCTCTGACCAATATTGACAGTATCCTAGGTTCATGGGTATAAATGTAAATATTGAGAAGGCAGTTTGATGGCATGGCATTTAGCAACTTAATAGTAGCAGGTTCAGCCCCAGGGCTGTGATTAAAAAGATGTCGCCATTAAGGGAAGGATCCAAGGGACTCTGTAAGTGCTGGGCTTCAACTTCTTGGTAGTCTCTAATGACTTTACATTAAAATGTTTTTAAAATTTAATCCTGTGGCTGTGTTTGGGGTATGGGAGAGAGCAGCTCTAACCAAGACACTATCTACAATAGAGACCCACAGCAAAGGAATAATTAGTTTCTCCAATGGAGTCTCTCTGGGTATATTAATCACACCTCAGTGTAGACCCCATGCCTAGAAGTCACTGGACAACACAAAACAGACTCAAAGATATTATTGTAGATATGTTTTCTCTCATTTTGCTTTGGAGATATATATATATATATATATATATATATATGTATGTATATATATATATTCCATTTTGTGGGTGGCTTTTGTGTGTGTATTTCTTGTTTTCTTTTTAAAAAGAAAGAGGAAAGGGGGCATGGAGTTAGGTGGATGGGGAGGTAGGAGATACAAGAAATGTGGGGAGCACTATTAGAATATAGTGTGTGAAAAAAATTTTTTCAATTACAAAATAAATTAATCCTATGGCTGTCTGAGGGGTGTGTGTGGCAAGGCAGGAAGAAAGAAATAAAGGTCTGAGAGTATGGACAGGGTTATGCTCTCCTGATATGGTCACCATCCTGAGAAGGATCTTTGCCTCCTAAATTACTGTGGCATTTGAAGTCAGTCAGTCGTACCAGATTTCTCTTCTATGCCAATGTTAGCACAGGCTCTCCTGGAGCAGCAGAACCAGTCTGTGTGTGTGTGTGTGTGTGTGTGTGTGTGTGTGTGTGTGTGTGTGTGTAAGGGAGATTGACTAGAATGGCTTACAGATTTACAGAATGGCTGGGTATTTCTGCATTCTGGAGAATGTGCGAACTGAGAACGTAAAGCTGGGTGTCCCCGAGGTCCCAGTCTGATCCTCACGGCCTGGAAGACTCCTGGAGAGTCACAGGTCTGCAGGCCACATTCACGGCCTGGAAGACTCCTGGAGAGCCACAGGTCTTCAGGCCATGTTGATGGACTGACAAGGCTGGAGTCTGATGTTGGTGGCAGCAGCAGCAATGGACAGACAGAGCAGCCAGCAAGAGCTGAAGACAGCCAGGCTTTCCTCCAGATCTTTGGATCTGTGCATCAGAAGGCACAGCCCAGTCTAGAGAGGGGCTTCTCCCTCAGTTACCCTTCCTTGAGATGTCCCAACAGTCAAGCCCAGAGACGTGTATTTAGATTAACACTCAGCTGGTTGGCTGACAATCAACTGTCAGAACAATGAAGAGCTATGTGAGGAGAGATGGGCAGAGCAGGCAGTCCAAGACACAAACATTTCTTCTCTCCAGGTCCCTTCTCAATGTGGTTCCATTAAAGCCTCGGATTATAGCAATAGATTCTATTTTAACACACACATTATATATATATTACATAATTATATACCCAATACTTTATAGTTTCTGGTGGGTTTGGTTTTATAAAAAAAAAAACTATTAAAGTGAAATTTATGTAATAGCATAAAATTAAACATTTTCAGGAAAAGAAATGGAGTTAGCACATTCAGTATTGAATAATTATCAGGTCTATCTTGTCCCAAATATTTCTGTCACTTGAAAATATGGCCCTTTTCCATGAAGCTTTATTTCTTCATCCTCTCTCTCTCTCTCTCTCTTTAGCCTCCCATAACTCATAAATCTGCATGTTTGTCTCTCTGGATTTACCCATTTTATCCAGTCATATAGCTCTGACCTTTTTGTGTCTAACTTCACTGGTTTAATGAATCTTTGAGGTTCACTGTAGTATGTGTCAGTACGTCATCCCTTTTCCTAGCTGAGCAAGGTTCCACCACGTATGCTGCCTGCATCCCTCTACCCTGCACCCCTCTACCCTGCATCCCTCTACCCTGAGCATCTGAGCTACTTTTGCCCTTTGGATCTTGGTACCAACCACTGGGAATCTTGTGTATCATTTTACTTGGTTTATTTCCCACAAAAGTATCTCCAAATGATGCTCCCTGTGGGGATCATGGAGACCCAGAGAGTCAAAGTCAGTGTTCTCTGGACCAGCTAGGGAGTAGGAGGAGGCAGACAGCCTATTTGAAGGGGCTAGTGAGGATGTGGTAATGCCTAGATTGTGGATTGTGTTGGGGGCCAACACAAAGAAGCCGGTGAGGGACAGAAAGTACCCTGATTCCAAGAGCAAAGCATCACTGCTTTTAGTTTTTAGCCTGGAAGACTCACTCCTGGAGAGTCACAGGTCTGCAGGCCACATTCACGGCCTGGAAGACTCCTGGAGAGCCACAGGTCTGCAGGCCACGTTGATGGACTGACAAGGCTGGAGTCTGATGTTGGTGGCAGCAGCAGCAATGGACAGACAGAGCAGCCAGCAAGAGCTGAAGACAGCCAGGCTTCAGCAAACATGCACATCAGCAGGAATCCACAGAATGGAGGTAAGCAAGTGAGTGAGGATTACCTTTCCCCCAGGCCTCCAACCTGGCAACTTCCTACCAGGCATGCTGTTGGCCAAACCTGAGTGGAAATCTGAGGGTTAGGGAGCCAGTGCTATGGGCAGATAGCAGCATGAAGGTGGAGGATGAGTGTGTGTGTGTGTGTGTGTGTGTGTGTGTGTGTGTAAACTGAGGCATTTAGGGTGGCTTTAGCCACACAGCCAGATCTAGTCTTCTGACTTCAGATCTGAAACTCCACCCATTTCGTAAAGCTCAAGGCAACTGGTATGTTTCAGAATCATATTGAGTCCGTCTAGTTCCCAGCTCTGAGTGCCCTGGGCATCAGCCTTTTCCCCTTCGCGGAAAGCCCCTGGAGGCTGGGTCTTGCAGAGGTGCTGGTCATCGGCCCCTGCTCTCATCCATTTCCCACTGTCACCCACTGGAGCTGCTGTCAGCACGGGCATCCAGCATAGCGGCTCTTTGCTGTCTCCTGCACCCTCAGCAGACCAATGGGCCCCTGAGCACTGGGGTCTTTTCTTCTTCCTCCCTTGTTCGTGTTCATTTGGGAGTTATAAGAGAGCCACAGAGAGAAAGAACTGGGAAAATCAGGGGCTCAGAGAATGTTGTGAAAAGAGTCTGGGAGACAATACAGTGAGTGCTTAGTGAGGTCCTGAATGCCGGGCTTATGGGGCTGTGCCCAGCTTCCAATAGGCCTTTTATACTCCTTTCTATTGACTGTTGCAAAACCCTTCAATGGCCTCGCATTGTGCTTGAAATAAAATCCAAACCCCCCACCCAGGCACACAGGACTCCAGCCTCATCTCGAATGACTGGCCTCTCTCCCTCCCAACCTGCCCTCTTGCAGCCTCTGGGTGTACCAAGCACTTCTCACCCATGAGCCTTTGCATCTGCTGAGCCCCCGGCCTGGGGAGGCTTCCTCCATCCTCCCCAGTGTGATACTTTCTCTGGCTTCAGGTACATGGCACATCACCTCCTCAGAAAGGCTTTTCACAGCCTAAGCTAGAGTGCCCTTCCCTTCAACATTAACATTCCCTCTTGGCACCTTTGTGTTGTATCTCCCACCAGGGTATAGCTGCATGAGCATGGAAAACGTTTTGCCTTTTCTGTGACCCCCACCTTCAGTGGCCAGCAGAACCCAGAGTAAGGCAAGCACCTGAATGTGTCTGCTGAGTCAGCAAACGAATTGTAGATTCATGTTGGCAGAAGCAGAGAGTGGGCAACTTTGTGATACCATTCATCTGTGGAGATCTCACCTGTCTGATTGCCTTGCTTGTGGAACCAGCTCTGAACACCTTGAACATTGCTCGCCATGCCTTTTGATGAAGGAGGGTCTGGCCATTCTTCCTTGGTGGTCCATCTGCGCTTGTTGGGACCCAAGGAATACCTATTGTTTATGAATTGTCACAGTGGTCTAGCATTTATCATAGGTCTTGGTGGGTTTGAATTTGGGACACTAACCGACCTTAATCTCCTTCCCCCTCTATCCATTTTCTTTTCTCTTTATTAAAATGATGCTGAGATGCAGAAATATATTTGATTAAATATTTTTTTTGTGGTTTGCTGCTTTCCTAGAGTATTTGGCCGACGTCAGCTGAGCGTTGATACATCCATCACTTGGTTCTGATTCTAACCTCTCATGGCTTACTGTCAGGATTTGTATTGCACTCAGCTGAACAGTAACCTTGGGTTTTTGTGATGTTTGAGGAAGTCTGGGCAGCATATTGTTACAGGACTATTGTAGAATGTTCTGGAACAAGTGACAGCCTGTGAGAGATAGAGCTGTGCCTTATCCTGGAGGAGTCACTTCTGAGGCAAGAGACTGAAGGCGATGTCTTCATACTCCTGGACCTCAGGGACCTTTGTTTTCACACCTATAAATGGCAGGTAAAAAGCGGCCTCGAATGCCGAGGTTTCAGCTCCCCACCTCCCCTCGCCTTTGTTCTGGAGGGCAGCTCAGCTTTCTTTAATCAACAAAGTTCTGGATAAATAAAGATGCTCAAGAGGAATGCAAACCAGGTGCCTTTTCTGTGATTCACCCCACCATGAGAGCAATCTCCTGTACTGCTTCTCTTCTCTGTGATTTTCTCCACCTCTTCTTCCTTCTCCTTTTTCCTCCTGCTCGTTTTCAAGTCAAAGCACTGAAGACAGAACCCTTGTTTCTGCTCAGGGCTCAGTGCTGCAGCAGAGCTGTGCTGCTGTAAATCCCCTTGTCCTCAATGAAGTGCAGCTATTGTGAGTCCCCATAAAGGAGACAATCACTCTGTTTATATGGACTCCGTGTGTATACGCAGTTCATTCGTGTTTTGTTTAGCACACAAGGCTCCCTGAAAGCCCCTTGCTCAGGATCCATTTAATTTTATAAGTTGAGCCCAACGTCTTTCCCTCCATAAGTGTTTTTTCTTATTTTTTGAGTTAGATCAATAAACCATGAAATACCTCTATTGAAAAATGATATGCCCAATCTCTGCCTGAGAATTCAGGGGTTAAAATGTGGGTTGGGGCTTAAATGCCCATTAAGATACTATTGGATTAAGATGAAAACCCCCTGGACGTGAACTTTACTACATTTTGACTTAGAAACATAACCCGGCCCCGGGTTCTCAATGTCGAGACACTGAATACTGCTTTTAGAATACATTAATGCTGCACAGGTGGTAGATTGGCGTAGCGTCTTGAAAATATGATCCATTTAGTCTCCACTTGTAATGACCTGGAAAGAGAGCCATTTCCCCTTTTGGCAGTGAGAAAATGTAACTTAATGGTTAGCTACGGAGGATTATTAAAACAGTAGATGCCACAGGTATTGCATGCATGGATTTATATAGGGTTCTATCATCTTGACTTTGAAATGTGCATTTTGAAATTTTATTTTGAGCTGGAAAGAACTTTTCCATCAAGGCGAGTATCCATATGTCACAGGCGATCAAGGCTCCAAGAGGGAACTGGCTTGTCCAAAGTCACCCAATAGGAATGCTTTGATGAAATGGCTCACTGAGAATGAGCTTTAGTATGGGGGTGACCCATGAGGGAACTGGAGCTCTGATGCCTTTCTCTCCCTCTGTTAAAGACGGTCATAATGAAGATGGGAGAGCCAGTAAGGGCTGAGGCTCCGTCCTATGGCTTACAGCCTAGCTTCATTTGGCAGAGCCCTAACTTTCTAATCTTCCCATGGGAATGATGGAGGTGATCATCACAGAGGGGCCTGTGGACAGAGATGGGGATTCAATGAGACAGCTTAGTTACGGCAGGGCCTAAGATGACATCATAGCCATCCCTTTACTGACTTAGAAACTCCGATGTCATGGATTCAGCGGTCCCAGACAGAAATGAATGTTCTGACTCATCGTATGTTGTCATTAGTCTCTGCAGTGGTTTTGGGGGGAATGGGTGGGGGAGGGGTGGTTTGGCAGGGCTCATATATCCCAGGCTGGACCTCAATTTGCAATGTAGCCAAGGATGACCTTGAACTTCCTGCCTCATCTCCCAAGTGCAGGGGTTATAGGTATGCATCATCACACTTGTTTGTGAGCTGCTGGGGATGAGTTTGGCTCAGGCAGGCAAGCTCTCTGCCAACTGAGTCATAACCCCAGCCCCTCTATGTTCAATTTTTAAAGGTTGAGAAAATGACCCCTATATTGTTAGTGCACATTGAAATTCTTAAAAAAGAAAATCTAATCAACTGAACCAGACTTGCTGTCAATAATGGACAGATGGGATAGATATAGAAATTAAAAGTGTTTGAGTAATCCTAGTGCACAGAGAATGATAAAGACATCTGTTGATTTAAAATACATGGAGCAAGGCAATGGGGTGGGAGGGTCTCGACACAGACTTAACAAAACCCAGAAAACAGACACTCCATTTAAACCCCTTAATCCCATGGAATAGGGGGGACAAATCCCACTTTCTTATCCCATGCCTAGGGCAGACATCACTAATCCATTCCAGTGCTCTTATCTCTCAAACTTATTCATTTATGTGTGTGTCTCTCCTACCAGGATATAGGCCCATGGAGAGAGCTAGCAGAGTTCTGTTCTCCTTTATCTCCCACAAATCTCACCCAGACTAGATGTTTAATGATTGCTGAGTGGGTAAGCTCAGAGGGGTTAAGGAGGTGCCCCGGGCCACACAGGAAGTGAATCTGGTCTGTTGTGGTACCTCCTTCCCAGGGTAGGAACACAGCGGGATGAGGTGTAGTGACATGCTATTGTGACATGATGGAAACATTTTTAAATATTTTAACTGAAATGTAATTTAAATGGACAACTTTCTAACTGTTCCACAAGCCTGGAAAGATGTATACATTCATATATCCTCCCCCATTCAAGACATTCTAGAAAGTTTCCCACCATTTCCCCAAGCAATTCATCTGCAGAGGTGACTACTGATCCATCACTGTGAGTGAGTTTTGTCTGCACCAGAACTTTATAAAACACAACCGTAAGGTGCTTACTCTGTTGTGTCTAACTTTCAATCAGGACACTTTTTTTTTTTTGAGGCAGGGTCTCTCTATGTAGCAGTGGTTGCCCTGGAGCTTACTGTATAGACCAGGCTAGCCTCAAACTCACAGAGATCTACCTGCCTCTGCCTCTCAAATTCTGGGGTTAGAGGCGTGTGCCACCACACCTGGCTCAATGTAAAATTTTTTGAGATTCATCCATGCTATTACATCTGCTGGTGGTTTGTTCCCATATATTGTGGCCTGCCATTTAGCTTACCCTTCACCTGGGCCCCCGGATTCGGTGGAGTGTCTACAATGGCGCCCAGTCACTTACTGTCTCGGAAGCAGTGTGCTTGCATAGTCTCTCTGTTGGAATGACTTACGTCCCGAGGAACCGTGGCTGAAGTGGTAAGATGCCAGCTCTGAGCTGATGCGGAGCCATGATTTCTCCCATCATTTTCACCTTCACACTTGCTCACTGATGAAAACAGCCACCACACCATGCAGAGAGCTTTTAAATCATTTCTCTTGAGTACGTTTATCACAGTGCCAACAAAACAACCACCCCCAAAACTAGTTAATACACATGGGCAGTAGTAACCATGGCAATGGACCTGTGGAGGCAGAGAAGGCTGAGGCAGCCACAAAGAAAATTTTCACAGCCCCAGGGAGGGGAACCAAACTGACCAACATGGTCAGGGATGTCCTGAGTGGCAGGGACAGACAGACTTGAGGAGGGACCCACAAGAATGAGACCACATAGTAGATACTGACAAGAGCAGATTTGGCCAACTATTACATGCAGGCACCCTTCTGTATTGTCTCCCACCATCTCTGGAAACTGGATGCACCCCAAAAGAAAATAATGTAGGAAAATGCCAAGACTGATGAGTTCCCCTACAGTTACTAGGATTCATTTTCTTCTACTATGCTGCCAAACAAGTTCAAACAGAAATTTAACTAGACTTTGTGCAATTGAAGACGGTGACTCTGGCTTGCACTGGGGCTGGCCACTGTGAGCTATGCTGGAGCTGTTCAAACTGTTAGTGCCGTTGCTGGACTGGACACTGGAGCTGGAGAAGGGGCTGGTGCAGAGCGACGGAGAGGCCAGATATCAGAGCGACGGAGAGGCCAGATGTCAGAGCGACGGAGAGGCCAGATGTCAGCAGCTTCTTTTCATGCTCCAAAGATTTATCTTTAGAGAACACGACTCTGGCTAAACTTAACAGCAACAAGTGATTGGTGAAGCCACTGGAGAATCCCAAGTAACCATCTTCCTTAGGGGCATGCTAAGTTAGGGACTTTGCATTTGGAGTTTCTTGTTTGCCTTAAGAATTTGAAGAATGTTAAGCTGGGTGGGTCTGGGGGCAAATTCCTACAGTTGGAGCCTATTTGGGAGACTGGGGGGAAGCAGGGGAGAGCATTGAAAGTTTGAAGACAGCATGGGCTACACTGAAAGACTGTCTTTAAAGACAGAGAACCCCTTCCCCCAAACAGGGTTGGGGAGATGGCCCAGTGGATAAAGAGCTTGCCATACACATGTGAGGATGTTTAGATCCCCAGTACACACATTAAAAGCTAGCCATGGCAGTTTGTGTCTAATTCCAAGTGCTGGGGAAGCGGAGACAGGCAGACCCCCAGAGGCTGTGGAGCAACCAGCCTCACCCAATCAGCGATCTCCAGGGTCATTCGTATGGGACCCTGCCTCAAAAATATGATGAGGAGAGCAACAGAAGCAGACACTTGACATGGAATTCTGCTTTCCACATACAGGTGTACACATATGCACACACACCTGCACATACATGTGCATGCACATACATTTCCATAGATGTGAAATGTCAAGGAGACATTGCACTCCAGGGCCAGGTACGGTCACCATATTCAGTGGGATACTGGTCTCAGCATCTGTAGAAAATGAGCTTGTGGCATGGTCTTGGGAGTCAATCATCTCACTGTGCAAGACTGCAGTAAAAATATAAAAATACCCTAATGTGGGATCTCAGTGTTACTCAATGGGATGGGAAGTGTGAGTACTGTAAAACCTCAGGAGAACGGCTTTTCATAACTCTGTGAAAGATTCTTACGTTTTCATTCCCTTAAAATGTGGGTAGAAACAACCCATCCATCATGTGGACTTGGCATGTGATTACAATAGCAAGAAAGATGAATGTTTTGAAACAAGGGCTCTGCTATCAGACTGTCTACAAGCAGATGTTTCGTTTACATCTGTTTCCTTGAATGAATGACTCAACCTTTCCGATGCTAGCCTCTCTCTTACAGGATCCCTTTGGGGACTGGAATGTGTGACACCACCCCCCCCCACCACCAAAAAAAAAAATTCTTGTTGCCAACATAGTGTGACACAGGTAGTCAAGCAGACCCAGGAGTCGGTGGAGATGATGACACCATCTCGTGTTTATGTTCTGTGTTGGAGGATGGAGCTTGGGTTCAGGGACAAACAGCAACAGCAACAGCAACCTGCAAATGTGAAACCTGGAAGGAGACAGACCGACCCTCTGAGATCCAAGCAGGCCTGAGACCTGCAGCACATGTTGCTCAGTGCCTGGAGAGAGCAGAGCCAGACACAGTTAGCCAGAAAGGGGGTTCAGGGGACTCACTGCACCCAGGTGGCCTCCAAAGAGAAGCAAGAGAAAATGATAGAGCCAAACAAGTCCCTAAGCCCCTGTCGGTGAAGCCATTCTTCCACCTTCACAGAGTACGGGGAGAGAAGGGAGGCGCATGATACCTGACAGCCAGGAATTCCCCCCAAAACGCAAGAAGGAAATACATATTTGATAACAGACCAGAGACTGTTCCTGATGCCCAGTACTATCCTGGGAGGACTTCAGGCTGGTGCCAGGTACAGGGCAGACTCACTGAAATTCCTGCCCCCCTATTTGTACATCGGTATTCGAGAATCCTTTCCTTAAGATATTTTATTTTTATTCATCGATTGCATGTTTGTCTGTGGAGATGTTAGCCACATGTGTGCAGGTACCTGCCTGTGGAGGCAGGAGAAGCCTACAGATCCCCTGGAGCTAGAGAGAGTTGCAGGCCGTTGGGAGCTGTAGGTTCTGGGAACCAAAGTCAAATCCTCTGGAAGACCAGGAAGTACTCTTATCCAGGGAGCCATCTATCCAGCCACAGTGCTCCAGAATCCTTATGAAATGACTCAAAGTGCTACTGCATGGAAATAAATGGAGACCTTCAAATACTACTGGGTCTCTCCGTGTCTTGTCCTGTCTCCCCCGTATCCAGCCCCGCCCCCACCTCTACTGTATCCACTACAAGTAAAGAAAAAAAATAAAATAAAAAACCACACATTTTTTTTGAGGAGTCGGACTCCCGGCGTGCTCGAGGACACTTCGCAGCATGTC
The DNA here is from genome assembly GCF_949786415.1 of Peromyscus eremicus. Classification (NCBI taxonomy): domain Eukaryota; kingdom Metazoa; phylum Chordata; class Mammalia; order Rodentia; family Cricetidae; genus Peromyscus; species Peromyscus eremicus. Next base: position 5,554,606 of record NC_081416.1, on the reverse strand, counting down.
AAGCAGATATTGACTTCCGAGCCCACACTAGCACAGTGCGATCGATGGAGCAGCGTTCCTGGCCCCTGGCTCTTCCCTCGAATTGCTGGCTCTTAGCCACGGGGCTGCGGAGGGCACCGAGACAGATCGTTCTTCCTCTGCACAGCAATGTCAGTGGCATCACGTACAGTGGAGAGCTGTGCTGACGAGCAGGAAGCATCCCTGTGAGAGCTGAGGAAGGCCACGGTGTCTCCTCCAGCCCAGCCTTTGCAAAGAGCTCTTCAGCTCTTCCTCTTCTGAGTCCCCTCCCCCGCACCCCTCAGATGCTCTGGGATGGTACCTTCATGCTGTCTCCTCTGAATTTCAAGTCAAAAGAAACAGCAGAGAGGGAAAGTCCTGAGCAGTTGGCTTCTGTGGAGTCGAGTGTGTGTGTGTGTGTGTGTGTGTGTGTGTGTGTGTGTGTGTGTGTGTGTGTGTATTTGTCTGTGGCTAGCTGACTAACTCTTGTTCTAGTCCAGCAAGGCCGACAACACAGTAAGATAGAATACAAACTCAGGAACCAGACTGTCAGCATGAGGCTTCACCTCTTATTCCTCTGATGACCTTGGACAAGTGGCTTCTGATGCCTGACTTCCTCTTCTAAGAAACAGGCATTCCTATTGTCCGGGTAATGCTGTCCCTTCAGAATAAATGTGAGAGCTCCTGCCGGAAGTAGCCATGACTCAAATTCGAACTAAAATCATAGGTAGAAAAAAAAAGGGAATTTAATAAAAGGCATGCGGGGCCAGTGAGACGGCTCACCAGGCATGCAGGGCCAGTGAGACGGCTCACCGGGCATGCAGGGCCAGTGAGACGGCTCACCGGGCATGCAGGGCCAGTGAGACGGCTCACCGGGCATGCAGGGCCAGTGAGACGGCTCACCGGGCATGCAGGGCCAGTGAGACGGCTCACCGGGCATGCAGGGCCAGTGAGACGGCTCACCGGGCATGCAGGGCCAGTGAGACGGCTCACCGGGCATGCAGGGCCAGTGAGACGGCTCACCGGGCATGCAGGGCCAGTGAGACGGCTCATCGGGCATGCAGGGCCAGTGAGATGGCTCACCGGGCATGCGGGGCCAGTGAGACAGCTCGTCAGATGGAAACATCGCCTGCCAGCGTCCATCTGACCTGAGTTCAATCTCCAGGACCTACCTAGTAGAAGGAGAGAACCAAGCCCTGTCTATTGCTCCCTTACCTCCACATACACACATGCTGTGGCATGTGGTCCCCAAATAAATAAGTGTGATATATATTAATTACAGACTGGGACAAATATGAATTCGTATACCACCAGTGAACTGGGTGAGAGTAAGTAGCAGAAGGGAAAATAACAGAATTTTAAAAATCAGAATATAAATGCAATGATATTTGTGATTATAACCCTGCAACCTTGGTTCTGCACTCCCTGAAGTCAAAAGCAGAAACATGTTCAGATCATGTGTGGTGTGCACATCACTGTTAGAATGTAGACGATCCAGCTCACTTCATTTCCTGAAGAATCAGCATGGCAGGATTCTGGATCAATCAATACCTCTTCCTACAGTCATTCACACCCTGGCAGCGCAGAGTGGACCCGGGGTTTAAAAAGGAGGCCGTGGGGTCAACAGGAAAGTGGGTCTGGGGAGGGGGCTGGACGAGAGGGAGTGGGGTGGATTTGATCATAAAAAGTAAAAACTTCCTTTTGTCATTCGTAAGTGTGTGTGTGTGTGTGTGTGTGTGTGTGTGTGTGTGTGTGTGTGTGTGTATGCGTGGGTGTGCAATGAATAGTTCTTCCCCCAATTGAAGTTGTTCACAGGTCCTCAGGGAACTCTTATTCTGAAAGTCAGTGGTTCTTTTCTTCTGCTCAAGGTGCATTCCGCACCTTCAAAGGTTACCCGTCCTTGTACCCTCTGATTGTTTTGCCTCTGACCTTAGAAGAGGTTGTAGAAGAACCCTGTTCTTTCTGGAGCTTCCCATGAGACCCCAGCTTCCCAGGAGGCCCCAGCTTTCCAGGTGAACCCAACTTTCCAGGTGACCCCCAACTTCCCGAGTAAGTCCAGCTTCCCAGGCCAGCCCAGCTTCCCAGGCCAGCCCATGTACCCTACTCTCCTTGACCGGGAGCAGAACCTGCCCATGGTGGTTCTGTGCATTCTTCTAGCCCTTCCTGCCAGCTCCAAGCTGAGCCCACGGCAACTGTGATGGTTAATGTCACTTGTCAACTTGACAGGATCTAGACTCCGCTATGAGACAAGCCTTTGGGGAGACACACTCTGAACACAGAGCTTGTTATCTTGTGGGCTGGAGCACTAGACTTAAAGGATATACCGAGCTGACTGGCACTAGTCACTCAATTGCCTTCTGACTGTGACACAATGTGACCAGTTGTCTCACCTTCTTCCTGCTGTCTCCCTGACCATGGTGGACTGTACCCTCAAACTCTAAACCAAAATACTTCCTTAGGTTGCTTCATTAGATATCTTATCACCACTGTGAGAAATAACTAATACAGCAACTCTGCTTTTCCTCACCGCCCCCCAGCCCCAACCTTGGGTTTGCCTTCCATGGGCAACTGTAGATCCCCTCAAGTCAGCCCTGCCTTTGGTCTCCCTATCCCTACACAGGTTTCCTCCTTCAGGACTTGGCTTACAGTAACCCTGTTGCTGCTGTGATGGGTCTTAGGATGGCAAGTCTGTCAGAGAATCACAAGGACCCCACCTTGGACCAAGTGCTGCCCCTCCAAATCATGAGGGAGGTGGCATAAAGAGATGTCAGAAATCTGGAGATCCTGGATCACGACCAAGAAGAATGGTGTGGTAGATGCCTCCTCCAGGTGCCATTAGAACCTTGCTTTTACCTTCTGCATATATCACATGTACCCAAGCATAGCAATTTGCAGCTGTTGGGCTTCTGGGGGCAGCACGGATACAGGTCTGTACTTGTCTCCGCTGAGCTGAATGGCTTGAAGCCAGAAGCTGTTCTGAAACATGCCGCCATGTTTGTGCTGAAATCACACTTCCCCTTGGCTGCTCCCAGGGACACTAAGGCCCGCGTGTTCCCAGGGTCTCAGGACTCTGTGATGGATGACTGTGGTGGAGGATCTCCCCGGAAGTTTGGGCAAAGTTTCCTTAGACTCCGCAGGTGCTGCCACTCACACCTTCTTCAGCAGGAGCTCCTGCACATTGTGCTTCCTCCCGGCATGGCAGATTAACTCCCAAAGCAAATTTCTTGAGAGAGAGAAGCAGGCAGACACTGACTCCCGACTATGATCCAAGGGAGGGGAGAGAATCTGGCTTTCCCTGTTTATGGGAACCATGTTGAAGAATGTGTGAGCGTGTTTCAAAAACTATGGGAGTGTAGTGTCTGCCCTTTGCAGGGAGTCTTATGGAGGGATGGGCTTCCTAAGGTTCTGCATTCATAGGCTGCCATAATTTTATAAAGGGGGTGGAGATGCAATTAACTGTGAGTAGCTTCGTGATAATCACGGGTTATCTCGTTACCACCCTGCTTGTCTCCTGTGTGCTTGTTAATGGGTCTGTTTCCTGGTACTCAGGACAACAGGCTCACAATTCATGGGCAGAGAAGGCAGGGTCTGCACGGCCGCCTCGTCCTCATTCAGGGTCTGAACCCCATCATCCTATCTGTGCTTCCCCCATGGTTTCACTTTCCAGAGAACCTGGCTGAACAGCAACAGATGGATGGATCCTGCTCTCAGCCTAGCCTGATCTACCGAGGACCCCGGGTTTCCTCCACACTGCTCAGGCTTAGGTTGGGTACCACCAGTCACAGATACGTTATTTTAAATCCTCCCAGCTGGTCTCTCGTTGCTGTCTGGTTTCACTTTGCCTCCCTCTCCCCAGGTCACCCATGAAGATGTTTTCAAAAAGAACCAAGTTAAAGTGAAATTAAATCTCTCGTATGGGCCACTCCATTTCTCTCAACACTCCATGTTCCTGCTCCTTCTGGGCAGAACTTGAGACTTTATCCTTACCAGCTTTGGAGGAGGGAGGCGGGAGTAGTAATGAAAGGGAGTGTAGGCAACTCAGGGGCTCCATAAAGAGATTGCTTCCCATGAGTGGCAGGTGCTAACTGCTCTCATTTCTCACTTGACGGAATCAAAACAAGAAATTGACTAAGGTAAAATATACCAAAGACATGAAGACTTTGTGCCATTTTATAAAGGCAAAGGAAAACACAGACAGGATTCTATTTTAATAAAATGAAAATGTATTATTAGTTATATTTTTGTACCTTCCTAGCCTAATATTTTTGTGAAATAATTTTTAATTTTCACGAGGGGTGACTGAGCTCTGTTTTTTGCAATGTTGCTCTGGTTAGAACATCACAGACCCTCTGGGAGCCTGTTAGTCTGTGATTCCAGGGAACAAAGGAGAAACTGGTCATTGTTTTTCAGTTAGGGTAATTCACCTCATGCTAAATGCTAAGCCTGTGGTAACTGCTGCAAAGGGGCTGGTGGAAGGCTCCAGAAGGTCTGAAACTACTCTCTGGGAGCCTTATACTATGTTTGGGTTTCACATGGAATTCTCTGTTTTCTGTATACATATATTGTGTTCACCCTGAGAGTTCCCAGAGGCCTATGTGATTGTCTATCTACAAAGATGGTCACAGAAGGCCCTTATTGGGTCCTCTGAGCTGTTGCAGAATACTTCAGTTGAGGATTTTGCCAACTGGAACCTGCTTTTCTGATCACCCTGCATCCTGGTGCCTCCATGTACTTCTTCTGGGCTGAGATCTCACCTCTCAGGAGATGTTTGAAAACGCAAGGCAGAGAGGAAGGAACGGTAATCTATAAAATGTTGGGCTTGCAAAGGAGAGGATCTGACCTCGGTCTCCAGAATTCCTGTGAAGAAAGCCAGGTATGGTGGCTTGTGCCTGTAATTCCAACACTGGGAGTTACAAGCAGATACCTGGGACTCACCAGTCAGCTAGCCTAGCCTACTTTGTGAGCTTCAGCCAGTGAGACTCTGTCTCAAAAACAAGGTGGATGGTGACTGAAGAATGACATACTTGAGGTGTCCTTTGGTCTCCATGTGCACGTACGTGCATGTGTGCCTGAAGACACAGGTACCTGCACGAGTACACACACACACACACACACACACACACACACACATACACACACAGGGTAGAACCTGGGAAAGGTGGGGCATTGAACATCTGTTTACTCCAATCTCAGTCAGTGGTCTGACCCACTTTCTTGGTAAGACCCCAAAATGGGCATCAGTGATGACATAATAGGTCATGACTCTGCTCTTGAGGTGTAACCCATCACCTAACTTTTCCTCCAAATCTGTTGGTGAGTTCTCTCATAAAGCACACCAGGTAAGTAGCAGAGATGAGGCCAGAACCCAGGGCTCTTGATGAAGGATCTGGTCTAACCCTGTGTCAAAGTCTGAGGTGGTAGCTAGATATCTCTATTGAACTATTCCGTGGTACTGAAACCTGGGTTAGGAGGGAAGGTCCAGCATTCTTCCCCAGATTGCATATGTGACATAGAAAAAAACAGGAGGAATGAAAGAAAGAAGCTAAAGAACCCCACTGCCTCATACACTTTAACACCCACACTGAGTTAGAGAGAGTGTGGCCACTGGGAGATACCATCTCAAGGCCTATTATCCTATAAGGCCATGAGCAGCCTCCCTGTGCCTGCTGGTTGGGACTTGTGGACATGCCTAAGGGGAAAGAAAGCTTTCAGAGTAAGAGGTAGTTTTTAAAAAACAAAACTGAGCAGCAGGCCACTCCAGGGCCTCCGCTCACCAGCACTGTTGTGAGCAATTGGTCTTTCTTGATGCCTGCCACGGCAAAATTGGCCTTAGCAGTCAACTTTGCATAGTTTTTTTTGTTTTTAAAGTCTTAAAATGGAACCGTAAAGCCTTCTGTGGTTGTGGTTGACACTGGGCTGTATCCACATGCACACTGTGTAAAGAAAGATGCACTGAGTCCTGTCTGACATTGCTGGAAATGACCTTTGGGCACCCCTGGTCAGCACACCGCCCAGTGACCTCACAGCTCCTCTTGACCTTGTCAGTCCCTCTGTGTCCCCAGTGCCCCCTGTCTTCATGTGCCTAGCCCTAGCCATCTTGCCCTCTTGGCCAGCTGGTTTCTACCTTAGGGCCTTCTCTTCCCTGCAGGCCCTGCTGGAGCAATCCCTTCTGCCAGCTTTCTTGACCATTCTTCACGACTTACCTGGAGCCACCTGCTCTGGAAGGTTTCTCTGACAGCAACCTTCCTGCTTCTAGGGATGAAACAGACAAGAAAGAACCCAGAAATTCTCAGAATTGGTTTAAAGGACACATCTCTAGCCAGCAAAGTATTTCCACACGAAGACTCAGCCTTAGGTCAAGCACAGAAGTGAGAGCTCACTCACTAGTCATGTTTCCTAGGATCTCCGCCCCCAACCCAGTCCTTGGACTTGCATGAATAATTCAGGTTAAAGATGCCGCAAAGGATCCCACCAAGGCCTTCTAAGTTCAAAACACCTGCAGTTACATCAACCCCAAGATGAAAGCTTGGGGAAACAAAACAAGAGACAAACCGTGTGGGTACCAGTGCTGACCATAGATCCTTCTGGGACCACAATGGTTACAAATCAGCCGTAGCAGGAAGTGTCGCTCGAGCCTGTAACCGTGGTATTTGGGGAGTGGAGGCAGAGGGACCACCAGCTCAGCACATGGTGAGTTAGAGGCCTGCTTGACCTACGTGAGAACTTGTCCTTAAAAATCAGCAACAACAATGACAAAACCCGACTTCCGAGCACAGCATTGCCATCCTGCCTTACAGGCTGAGCGAATGTCCAGGACACCACACTAATCTCTGGCCTCCAGGGACAATGGGTGGAATCTAGGCTGAGGCGGCTGCTCAGCCTCTAAGATGGACATGTTTTTTGAAGTTGGGTCATGGAACAGGGTGGGCTTCCTGGAGTCAGTGCTCAAGAGCCCTGGGGAATGACTAAGGAAGGGATAATCTCCCAGAACACGTGACCCAAATCTCAACAAAGGTCATTCTTGATCCACCACAAGATGATGAGTCCAACTGCTCAGAAGCCCTATGCCAGCATTCCCAAGAAACAGAACCCAAAGCATGCATTTGTCTGTGTACAGGATCACAGACACTGACAAGTCCCACATTGTCAGGGGAGCCTGGCAGGCAGGAGATGCAGGAAGGAGCTGAGGTTCAGACCCAGGAGCCATGTGCTCACGGAACGCCTTCCTGTTAAAGAGTGATATGTTCTAGTCAGGCCTTTAACTGGCTGAAAGAGCCCACCCACTTTATGGAAATTCATCCACATTACTCAAAGCCCCCTCGTTTAAATGATAACTTTATACAAAATCCTCCTTCATGGTAACATCTAGAATTAGATTTGACCCAATGCCTGAACACCAGGACTCAGCCAAGCTGGATGAAATGAGGAACCACACCCACTGAGTGCTGTGGGTCACCTCTTCTCCTTCCAGCTGGGCGCTCAGTGAAGCCCTTCCGGTAACATTTGTGTTGATGGAAAGATGTTAATAGCCTGTCTGTCAGCTGAGAGGTGGTGCCCTGCTGGAGGAAGTGCCCTACTGGGGCGGGCTTGGAGGATTTACAGCCTCACCCTGCTGCTTGTTCCTTCTCTCTTCTGTGTGTAGGTGAGAATGTGACCTCTGCTGGTAGCCAACCCTACTGTCCTGACACCATGCTTCCCCACCAGCATGGACTCTCTCCCTCTGGGACTGTAAGACAAAATAAACTCTTTCTTCCTTCAGTTGCTTTGGGTCGTGGTATTTTACCGCAGCCACAGAAAAGTAGTGCAGGATCCAACCATGTTTTCTCTTCCTGACTTCCTAGTTTGTTGTCTTTGGTCTCAGACATTTATCTTGCCCTGAGCCATGAACGAGAGCAGAAGAGACAAGTGTGTCAGCAGAGACATTGGCGGGCATCAAGCGCTTCCACTTGTCCTGCAAGGCATTTGAGAACCAAGGGAACTTCAGCCTGGGCCCCTGAATGAGAACACAAATGGCTGAGCTGAACAAAGTACAGCGAAGCAGAGCCGAGCTCAGCCGATCTATAGCTGCTCAGAATAGCCCTCGCTGTTCCCAAGCACGACGTCAATGCTTTCGGTCTGGGCTATGGCTTAGTGTAGAGTGCTTGCCCTAGGCAGTGTGAGGCTCAGGGTTGTATCCCTCACTCCACTGGGGGGGGGGAGATTTTAGTTGTTGAGGGGTTGAGGGCATTTGCTTTTCAACAATTATAGACTCATATAATATAGCCAACATTACCTGCTGCATTAGATAAAGCAGAGAAGATTTTACATTTGAGCTGAGCAAGGATTATCCCAATTCTTCACCCTGTTTTGTCCTTACCCCTCTCTCTCTCTCTCTCTCTGTCTCTGTCTGTCTCTGTCTCTGTCTCTGTCTCTGTCTCTCTCTCCAAACTGAACCTGGGTCTTACGCATGCTAGCAAATGCTGTATTACTGATTCACAACTCAGGTCCACAAAAGATGTTTTAAAAACACATTAAAAGGCTTCTGAGTCTCATTGTGAACTCTGGGAATTTAACATGGTTGACAAAGGCTTCTAGTATGGAAGAATAGAGGCAGATCTTGGCTCCCATGCTGTGTAGACTTTCCCAGTAGTGTGCCCCCGCCCCCTGGAACCTTCCTGGTGTCAGAGCATCAGGTGGCTTGGAGTGACCTTTGCAGGAACTCTACCTCTTCTCACACTTCCCTCCTCCTCTTCTTTCGTTCATATTTGGGCCAGATGAAAAAGAGAATTTGAGGCTTCTCTGAACTGTGCCAACAAATTCCAAAAAAAGCATCTCCCATTAAAACTAAAACCGGAGAAAGCACAGCCCTACCCTAAGTCACTCGGGGAACTTTGGCCTTCTGGAAAGGATACAAAGAAAAACTTTACATCCCATTCATTTTTTTTCCTGTTCCTTTCTCTAGTTCTTTGCTTAGTTTTTACTGGGAAACTAAACTTTGTTATTTTTCAATGCTGATTCTTAAGCCCAGTTCTTCCACAATTGAGTTTAAGTTTCCAGCTCCGTGGGAGGATACGAAATTATTTTTGCTATTAGAGGTTGGGTTGAGTTTTGAAATGAGAACATTCATTCTGAGTAATAAAAGGCTTCGATTCAATAATGCGAGCAGTGACCTTGCACAAACAGTCACGGTGGGTCTTATGTAACCCACACAGATATTTTAAGAGCAGGACACACCAATGAATGTTCAAGCCAAAGGTTGGAGAAGTGGGCTAAAGAAGGGAAAAAAGGATCCTTCTCATCCAGGTGACACACCCCTCCCCCAGACAGGCAAAATGACTCAGGCTTTCAAGTAGGTGACAATGCTCAGAGAAAAATATGACCTAGTGGTTTTCATTGGGGCTTCTCAGTTGGCTGTTATTAGGGCTTTTGATGGCAGGCATCCCTGAGGAATCTGGGTATTTTGGGCCTTTTCACAGAGTGGTCCAAAGGTCCCTGCTGACAGTTCATAAGAAACCCTGTGAATGTCTAGATTCCAGCCTTGACATTCACAAAGGCCGCGGTAGAAAGAGTTGAAGGTAAATTCTGATGAAATCACTAGGAGAGATCCAGCCCCAGGGATATGTGCACAAGCCCCAGGGTCTTCTGGGAAGAGCACTTCTTCACATTTAGAATCAGTGTCGGTCTTCTGCTGGGTCAGTCTAAGTTTTCAGCCACAGGTGCACAACCAGATCTCCAAGCTCTTTGCCTGTGTTTCCCCTCCCTGGAAACCGGAAGTGTTGGATGGAGGTTTGGTTCACAGGAAGAAGCCAGGGTTTCTGAGGTTTCTTCAGGCTGATTTCTTCCGGCTGCTTCTTGAGCTGAAAAGGAAAGATTTTCTCAGTCTCCTTTGTTCAGTTACAGTCTGGAATCAGTCAGATAATGAATGTGCTCAGAGCTGTAGGAAGGCGCAGGACTATTACCCTACTGAGGGGCCTTGCCATTAGGTTCTCTGATGCCTTCTGCCATTTTCTGTGCCCACAGAAGAAGCTCATAGGGATTATGGATGGGAGAAAACCATGCTGGAGTTTGTCTCAGTAGACATACAACACCGCTATAGCATGTTCCTTTAAAGTGATTATTTGGATACACTCAGGATGACATGCATCCTCCATGCCCCATGCCATATATGTGACCTTGACATTTTTTCAATGTCCACCACAGGCTCCTCTTCCTTCATTAACATGTCAGGCTCAATTTGGGGGTCCTTAGTCTGTCTGTTTCCCCCTCCCCTACTTTATGGTAGGACTGGGGCTTGAACTTGGAGCTCTCGGGTTCTAGGCCATCCCTCCACCACTGAGGCATCTTTAGCATTTTTTCCCTCTCCCTTTTTCAGCTGCAGCCTGTGTTTGTCACTTAACCAAAGATGAATCTCAGCTCTGTGTCTCAAGCGCCGGGAGCAGCAAAAGTGAATACCAAATCAAACAGGGGCTCGTTATGTGACACTTAAATGATGAGGCTCTCTCAAAAGGTGAGCACAGCCATCTTCTCCCGAAGCAGGGAAGTTTGCTGGTGAGCTTTCTTACAGAGGATGTGTGTGAGGGGGTCCATTGACCTGTGTTATAGCTTCATAAAAACGTCCTTGGCTGTGTGTCACCTCTGCCCCTCTCCACTGAACTCTCCTAAACTCTGCTCTTGTTGTCCGCTCATCCAACCCAACAGGAGAACAACTGAATCCGAGGACTGCCTTTGCTCACACATCCGCCTTGTATGTAGGTAAAGAAAATGGAAAGTCAAAGGTCTCCCTGGCTGTGGACTGAGATGAGCGAACAGGGGGACAAGCTCACTTTATCTGACTTGTCATCGACAGGTTTGGTCACGTCCATGTTCCCCTCTTTCTTTCAGTGGTGGTGGCGGTGTTGGGGACTTGGTGGCAGTATGGCTTTGTTGACTCACCTGTAGATGAGAACATAAGATGATGAGGGGTGGGGTCACTAATCCTTGCTTGACTCAGGACCACACCCTGTGCCCTTCCAGCCACCCATCCCCCATCCCATGAGTCCATCACTAGCAACAGGGCTGAGGACGAGTATGTCTGGTACTGTAAGGTGCAGGCCCTTCTCCCATTGTCAATCAGCACAAATGCTCATAATAACCGTACTTGACATTGGATTATACTTTCCAATTGGACACAATTTAGAATTTTCAAAGACTTTTATAGATATAATTTCTTTGATCCTCCAGCAGCTCTGTGGGGGAGCTACATCTTTCAATCATTCAACAAATGCTTGCTGGAAGCTCTATTGAGGGTGACTGAGGGGTTCCCAGGACACAGGGCTTTCTGTTTAAAATGCAGGACAGTCCAGGGCAAACTGGTATGAGTTGTCCATGTTTCTGCCATTCTGGGCAGAGGACTCCCGAGATGAACAGGACAGCTGTGGTCCCAGCACACATGATATTATGCTGGCATTTTCCTGTGTTTGATGTCTGCTGGATATTGCACTGAGACGTTGCAGTTTGATGTTTAAAAAATGATGTTTTCTGATGTCTATTCTTTACATTCCTGATTCATGCATTAGGTCCAGAGCTAGACCCTCATAGGAAAACACAAAATCTAATGGCTTTTAAAGACTGTATGATTTAGTGCTAATGGAGTTAGGGGACATTAGGACAGTGTGGACCCACTGGAGATTCTAGGTCTGTGTCCTTAAGGCACCTCATCCACTTCTCTTTTGATTCTTCTGCTGTCCTCTGGTCACCCTCCCAAGCATTCTCAAAACCTTTCTGTCACACTGCTTCCTTTAGTAGTGATGTTATCCTCTCCCGTGTCTTTGATCTTTCGGATGTCATCTGCTAAAATTGGGATTAAAATCATTATATTGTTAGAATAAAATCATGGTTTATTGGTTTGGTTTTGTTTTAGGGTTTTTTGTTTTTGTTTTGTTTTGTTTTGTTTTTTAAATAAGGCCTCTTATGTCTCAAGCTGGCCTCAAACTTGCTAAGCTTCCAAGAATGACTTTGAATGTCTGATCCCCCTGCCTCTACCTGCCAAGTGATGAGATTTCAGGTAGCTCTATATCTGGTGTATGTGGCACTTGTGTATGCTAGGCAAGTAGTTACCCAATGCACTTCATCCTCGGCCCTGGATGCAATGCTCAATGCTCTGCATCCACTGGGAAACACTGAACTCAGACAACTCTTGAGAAAGAATATTCCCACCAAGAGATGAGAGTTTCTCTCAGATAATAGGACATCACTGACTTTCTTTTCCGGGGGAAGGTAAGCTTGGGGCCAGTTTGGAAAACAGTACCCATATCAACCACTTTTTCTATACATTTCAACAACCAGGAACCTCCTAATTGAATAGTGTCCCATTATGTGACCGGATCATGAATTTCCAGGAAGGACAAAGTAATCAAATTAGCTTTGAAATGTCAGCCTTGCTGCAGATACTGCTGTGGGCTGAGCTGGAGGACTTTCTTTGGCTGTTGTCAACAGCGTGATTAACTCTAGCAGCTATGTGTGGCATTTGGCATAGACAGATGCTCATCTGCCTAAAGAAATGCAACCCTCAACTCACTGTCTTTCTGGACTCACACTGGTTTTCTCCAACATAGTTGGCTGGGAATTTTGAGGGTGTGGACTCGTCTTTCCTTCACTAGATGAAACCCTCACAGACAGAATTGTCACCCATTGCTTGGGGCGTGGTTGCCACCCCCACAAAGCTCTGTCTGGTTGGGTTGTTTCTTTGTTGACTCACTTCATCCTGAAGAGCTGTGAAGTGCTTGCCGCAGCCCAGGCATCTTCTGGACCTTAGGAGACAGCAGAGAGGAGGCAAGTCTGACTATGATCGCAAAGATCTAGCTCTGGAGAGCTCCAGCCAAAGGGAACAGGACCGAGCACCTTGAGGAAAGAGCTTGGTTCAGGCAATAATCAGCGGGGAGGGAGAGGGAGGCTGAGGCAGAGCGAGCCAGGGACTTGGTGTGGATGGTGAGGTTAGGAGAGGTAGACGGCACCAGGTGACACTGGGCCTCGGGGGTTCATTTTAAACACAACACAGAGGATACTGGGAGATGTCTAAGCAGGACAACAAAGGGACTTTTGTGGTTTTTCAAGGGTCATTCTGGATAATGGACTAAGCAAGGAAAATATTGCAGCATTCCAGGTAGAAAGTCTGATAATTGTGATCAGAGTGTCAGCAGTGTGACAGGAGAGAGGTGACACAGTGTGGGGTGGGTGGATGGGGCGAAAGAAGGTTCAAAGGTGACTACTGGCTTTTGGCTTGAGCAAACATGTGGATGGTGTTGCTATGGCCAAGGTACAGATAGCCATATGGAAATCTCCCTCATGGATTATGTCTCCAGGTATCATTGACATTATTCAATGCAATGCTTTCTTGGCCTGATGACACATGATCTTTTTGGTTCCATGTCTTTAGCGTAGGAATACATTTACTTCCTTCTGCTAAAAGAAGACCAAGAAGAAAAAAAGAAGCATCTACTGCATCTAGTCAGCAGGAACCAACTTGCTCTGTCACCTTTGAAGTGCTGTTGCGTTCCAGGAATCCCTCTGGCAATGCAATCAATGATGGAAGGCAGTCTTTAGTGAGCAAGTGTTGAGTGACAGGCATAGTTCTATGCAGTTCCCATGAATTACTTCATTCAGCTTCACATAACCCAGGAAGTGAAATGGGCTTTTGACTCAACTCTTAGATAAAGAAATCAAGACTCACAGAGATAAAGGTCACTACTTAAGGTCATAGATAAGGGCAAGTTCAAAGGCTTGATTGAAACCTGGCTACCCTTGACCCCTGTGCTGTGCTTCCAAATTTCTCTCTGAGCATTGGCTGGGAATCCACACCCATTTTCAGGGCTGGGACAGATGTATTAGCATACATCTGGGTGAAACATCTGCTCTTGGTGATCCAGGTGCACCTCAACCATAATAGCAGTGATGGTGATGATCATCAGGCCCTGTGAAGAGGACACACTGTGGGAGCTTCGTGGGTGAAGAAGCTATGGGCTGAAGCTGCTGGAATGCCTTTTGTTGGATGTGGGGGAGAAGATGGAAGTGTTTGGAGGCATCTTTGCTTGATGATGATATTCACTTGGGCTTCAGAGGGAGGGGTAGCAGAAATGCTGAAGGCCATGGCATGATTAGATGAATTGTCCCATCCCTAAGCATGCCGTTGAGACTCTGGAGCACCTGATGAGTTTCTAAGCTCTAGCCTCTGACGAAGAAGCCTTTCTTCACGGAAGAGATCAGAGCATGTTGATGGCAGTTGTGTAGCTAGAGTTTTCCTGCCTGGCCCACAGTCAGGACAAATCTCTCTCACCTGCCAGTCCCACAGCCGCTCAGACCCAAACAAGTAAACACAGAGACTTATATTGCTTACAAACTGTATGGCTGTAGCAGGCTTCTTGCTAACTGTTCTTATAGATTAAATTAATCCATTTCCATAAATCTATACCTTGCCACGTGGCTCGTGGCTTACTGGCGTCTTCACATCCTGCTTGTCATGGCGGCAGCTGGCAGTGTCTCCTTCCGCCTTCCTGTTCTTTCTTTTCTCCTCTCTGTTAGTCCCGCCTATACTTCCTGCTTAGCCACTGGCCAATCAGTGTTTTATTTATTGACCAATCAGAGCAATTTAACATACAGACCATCCCACAGCACAGTTGACTATGCTAATAAAGTTTTGGTTTAGGATTCAGATTGAAGATTGAAGATTGCCCTTCCATGATGTTATAAAAGCTTAGGCAAATCAAGCTCATTTGGGAGGTCTGTTGTATCGAGGTGTTTCCTCCCTTCTTGTACTATTTAAAGAAAAATTTTGGCCTGTAAGATGAGCACTTAACCTGGAAGCTATAGCGGGCACAGCCGGTATTGTAATACTCAAGAACCCTTAACAAAGAATAGCTGATTACAGACAGAAACTCTGTCTGTTTGTTTTTGTTCATTTAATTGGGTGTTTTAATGATGCTGCAGGTTATTTGAAATATTCTATTTCAATGTACCCTTTATTTGCTACATTTGTAACCCAAGGCAGGTTGGTAGAGAGTAAGGCACTTAGAAATCTCAAATAATAAATTTCTGCTGGAAACTAGAAGCGGAAAGGCAATATATCAGGAATGCTCTAGGATCTTTAAAAAAATCAGCCTGAATCTAAGTTCAGAGATAAAGGGACCTGCCCCAATACCCAAAACTCAACTTTAAAAAACAAAACAATCAGTTAAAAACAGTGACAGTGTGGGTCAGATAAGCAGACACTGGGCCTTGGTTCCAGATGTTGGGAAGGAGTAAATTAACATATAGTATTTTCGGAGGACAGAGGCACAGCTGGTTTCCCCTCCCTTCTCCTCCTCTCTCTGATTTCAAATCAATGGGAGATCTGATGTGCTGTGATTAGGTCACTTATTTCTGTTCTTTCTCCCTAGTTCAGTGCAAGCTCCCTTATCACAGGATCTTACATGATTATCCTCTTCCATCACCCTGGTACCTAGATAGATGGAGCCTGACATCCAGCATGTACTCAGTGTTGATCTGGTGTAGTAGGCTATAAGGATTCCCCAAAATGTCCAAGGGCATATCTTTGAAGCCTGTAAATATGTTGAATTCTCTCAAAAAGAGAATTAAGGTTCTGGGTGGAGTTGAATTTGCAAATCAACTGGCCTTTAACTCTAGAGACCATTCTGAGGTATCCATTGGAGTCAATGTCATCTCCTAGGTTCTTCACTATAGATAAAGGAGGCAGAAGGTTACAGAGATGGGTGTGAAAAGGACTCGCTAGCTTTCAAAACACAAACTCTATGGCCAATGAATGTGTTTGGCTCTGGAAGGTGGGAAAGGCAAGAAAATGGATTCTTTCTTATAATACCCAGAAGTCAGCAAAGTCTGAGCTTCACCTCGATGACAATTGTAGGCGGCTTCTTAGTTAGGGTGGGAGCCTGTGTCCACTTCCCCTCTCCGAGCTGGAGCTTTGGCTTGATGCTGTGCAGGCCCCATGCTGTCCTTGTCTCTGGGAGTTCATACATGCATCAGAACTGTTGCATCTGGAAGACAGTTTCCTCGGTGTCTTCCATGCCCTCTGGCTCTTACCTTCTTTCCACTTCCTCTTCCGCATAGCTCCTTGAGTCTTGAGGGGAGGGGTTTGGTGACAACATCCCACTTAGGGCTGAGTGCTCCAAAGTCTCTTACTGTCTGCACATTGTCTAGTTGTGGGTCTCTGTGTCAGTTCTCATTTGCTGCAAGAAGAAGCTTCTCTGGTGAGGGTTGAGCAAGTCACTGAGCTTTGGGTAGAGTAGTAAATTTTGTTGCTATGCTTCTGGAGCAGAACATTAAATACTGTTTGGTTTTCCCCTAGGTCCACGGCCTATCTAATCTCAGGCTCCTGGCCACTTTAGTAGTATCAGGTATGTATGTGTTCAACCTCTTGGGCAGGGCCTTAAATCAGATCAGAAAGGGTTTGGTTACGCCCATAACATTTGTGCCACTAGTTCACCAGTGTGTCTTGCAGGGAATACGGGGAGGGACAACTAACACTTAAGCCCACTGACAAAACCATATGCTGTAGATACGTCCACCTTGTATTCTGAAATGGGATCTCTCACTGGATTTGGAACTCACTGATTCCATTAGACTGGCTGGTCAGAGAACCTCGGGGATCCTCCTGTCTCTGCTCCCCACTCTTGTGTTTGTATTATAAATATGTGTCACTATGCCCCACTTTTCATGTGAGTGCTAGGAATCCGAACTCAGACCTTTATGTGTGTTAAAGACTCTACCTACTGAGCCACCTCTAGCTCTATAATACCTTTCTCTCTCTCTCTCTCTCTCTCTCTCTCTCTCTCTCTCTCTCTCTCTCTCTCTCCAGTTAGTTACCCAAAGACCTAGTTAATATTAGGGAAACAGGATAAATGCTTCAGCCTTTCTTTCTAGTCACCATAATTCAGTTCAGTGATTTGGCTTCCTGGCATCCTGTTATCAATTGCTTAGTGTCTTCTTCTCTCTTTCATGTACCTGGAGTCCTCAGGAGGAAAGTGCTTGGGTTATATTTAATTACCACCAAGCCCAGGACCAGATACAGGCCTGGCATCATAGACTCCCGTCAGGTCTTTATTGGATGAATGAACGGCAGAAGGAGGACAATCTCTCTTTTCTTCTGTCTTTTGCATCTCACTGCCCTTCACTAATCCTCTGTTCTCGGTTAGCTCTAGGTAGTTAAAACATGGATCAAAGCACTTTGGATCAAAACCGTACCTTAATGAGGAAGTGCCCTCAGAGGCATCAAAAGTTGTTCTGACACAGAACTATTAATCCAGAGCACATGATAAAGATGCCTTATAGAAATCCACACTAGTCTTTAAGCAACATCTACTTAATTTGTTGCTTGTCTTCTATTTAATGGCCCCTTAGGGTTGCTTCCTACTTAGAGCCCTAAGAAAATGTAGTATTAATATGGTGAAGAATTAGCTAACTACACATACAGCCTGCCTTCTGGTTGGTCCAAAGTGATTGCACATTGAGTATTCCATTGCCCTTGAAAATATCCCCTTGAAAGTTCCAGCCTCTGAGATATTCAGGAAGGGACAATGATGTTCATTCTTTATTGATCCTAGGGAAAATGATCCTAGGGAGATTAGGAGGCCTGCTAGTGTCTCTCAGGGATATGATTAGGACTATGCATTTGTCCACAGGTTGGATCTGTTTCTAAGTTGCTGGTGGAATGTGAGCTGGAGTGGCCTTTGAGATTATTTAATTCTACTCTCTGTATCCATTAAGCATCCTTACCATAACACTGTATGACAAACAGCCATGAAACTCCAATGACGTGGAATCAGCAAGCCTTTGTGCTCCTCTCAGACACAGCGTGTATCCAAGGGTGGTCTGGTTGTTGACTAACCAAGGCCGAGTTGGCTGAGAGACTGGGCTGGCAGGTTAGACAGAAGGAAGCATCCACATTCAGAATTCCCAAAACCTTCAAGTAGAATGGACACATAGTCATGCTGCCTCTCAGAAGGACCAACTCACGTTTAGTGTATGAAGTCATGAACTCAGTCTCTTTAGGGAGAGGAATTGAAAATCCACCTGATAAAAGATATGGATTCAGGGAAGGGTAACAAATTGGGGTCCTGAATGCGATTAGTTGATCACCTCATGTTAGAAGAACACACTGAGTTTTGCAGGATGACTTAGGACTTGTCCAAGGTCACACAGCAGAAGGGGGATAAGAGCCCAAGCCTCTTCCCTCCGATTCCAGAGGCTGCTCCAACCAAGTCAGACAGCCTTGGTTCTTTGGCATTTGTTCCTCATTCAGAAACAGCTCTTGGTGTGTTTCTCTGTGCTGTGTGCTAAAGAGTGTGAGCTCATTAACAGCTGAGTGTGAACCTTAGTGCAAGGAGCTGTTCTCCCATTTATCCTTAGCCTGGTTTCTGGGTGACAGGCTGCCAGGCAGGAGGCAGATCAGCACCCCCTTCCAGCCTTCCTTGGCATCTTAGAGACTGAACTATAGGAAGACGTTCTTTTCCATGAAGGGACCCCTGTTTCCTGTAAAATGCACCTCACATTGTCCCCTCTGAGAGGAAGGTCCCCTCAGAGCCTGTAATGGCATCCCTTCCCTCATCACCAACAGGTGGTTGTGGAGAGAGTGCATTTTGTGTTGGACTTCCCTTCTGACTCGGGGGGGGGGAAATAACAGTCATTTTGGGGGTCTGTTCAGTCTCACAAGGAAGCGTCTTACTAATTAGGGCAAGAGACTTTCAAAATATGTTTTCGATTCTACTGATGGTCAGTTACAAGCGATAACACTGTTAAATGCAGTGCCTAATAAATCTGGAAAAACTACCCAATAAATGTAAGTGATAACAGTGATTAACAATAAATTAAATGCAGAGAACCAGGAATGTACCACATTATTTTTAACTAGTTTGGGCCATCAGGTTCTGATTATTCAGTTTGTCGTGTACACCTGGAGTTTATTAGAGTGTAATACAAACTAAACGGTCCCTCAGAGAGGCCACTGAAAGGGCTTAGTATAAAACAATATACAAGTTTAATAGTGGTAACTGACCTTTCTTTCTTTTACGAAAACATATCTTTGTAACTCGAACCCCAAGGAAATGTAATGCTTTTTACCTAATCCTGATTGTTAATTTTTCCTTTATTTAATTTAGAAGGTTTCATTTGTTTCATGTGATAGGAAGACACAATTTATATTCAGTAATTCTTCCTGCTCTGGAAAGAGATCCAAGATGACTAAATATTGTTTTCCTCCTGCCGTGTCTATTACAAGAAGAGAGTCTCACGAGCGGGTGGGTGCGCTCACTGTTAATGGTAGCTGGTTAAAACCCACATTCTAAAAGAGCCAAATGAAACGGGTACATGTGTTTATAATCAAGGTGCATTTGACTAATTTTCCCTAAACCTTTAAATATTGCTCATTCTCAAATACCAGAAAATTGGGCTCCTTTCAGTGGAGGCAGGAAGCAGCAACAGGCTTTTCAATGGAGACTTTTTCCAGTGTCTCCCAATGCTTCTCTTTCCAAGGTCCTGGAACAGGACCACTATATTCCCATGATGGAATCTTCCACTTTTAGCATGGCATTGTGGGTGGATGTGGTTTTTATTTTGACATCACACGGCTGTGTTTTCTAGAAGGATATTTGTAGTGCTTCTCTGTACCTGGGGTTTCTCACTTGCACCATCCCACACTGCAACCACCGAAGCGAACGTGTTTGTGCAAAGGGCATCCTAACCTGAGTCAACTCTTGTAAACATCTGAAACCTGAGGTGCCTCCAGCAGAGCTGGGGTCTGGCAAAAAGTCCATAAACTTTGCCTTCCAACAATTAAATGAAACGGTCACCAGGGAAGGCAGGAATGGTATTGCCCTGGGGGTCAACAGAGCAGACACCTATTCTCTTTAGTCTGTTAGTCAATATGGCTGGCCGTGGGCCTCACCTACATCTTCAGAAGAACCTCGAACAGCATCTTCATGGCTGGATGTCAGCCTTCAATTCATAATCGAAGACATCTTTGTTCAGGAGCTTCTTTTTATTTCTGAGATGAAGCAGGTTTGACTTTTATTTAGAAGCAGAATTCTATCCCAATGATATGGAATGCTTTCTGTGTCAATGCCCTGGAATGGGACTCAGGGGGCCAGGCGGAAGGTAGTATTTGTACATCTCTCCTTGGCTCATAAGAGTGGACAGGAAGTGGGAAATATCGGAGACTGGAGTCTCTAGATGCTTCCCAAATCTTCCCTGGAGGAAGGTCGTTGGTTGTCCCAGGATGGACCTGAGGCATGGGTGCAGCTCCATCTGAAAAGCTTCATGAAACAACCACTGTGCTCTTGTTCCCTGGGGATTTCTTGGGTACGGAGCACAATGCTAGGCATACCTAGGTGTTTTCACATATGGTCTGTACAGGGACTCTACGGGACATCACTAATCCTTCCATTTTAATTCCCAAACATTCCTCACCCCATTTCGGAGCCAGCAAGAGAACAAAAACTTCTGGTGGCCATGAAAATTCACCACCTGGACCTCTGGGTGGGAGAAAGCCTGCTGAGTGGGGGAAGGTCTGCGACCCTCTGACACCGCTGCCCAGAATTCACCGTGCTAACCTCTGGCCTTGTCTCTACCACTTTCCTTTACCCAACTGGAGCCCAGCTGTCCCGTCACTTGCTTATGTCACAGGGCCTCATGGCAGAGCTCTGGCTCTTTATTTCTCCAGCTCTACTGTTTTACTCTTGAGTGTAAAACAGTGTTGACCTCAGTCCTGCAGAGTGTGTAGTCTCACCCTCCCGTCTCAGCAAGCGGGGCCACACAGGGCACGGGGCGATGTGGGTTTGAACCCTAGCCTTATGATTTAACTGTTGTGCCATCTTGGCAAGTTATTTAACTTTTGAACTCAGTTTCTTTACTCATAAAATAACAACGGTGATAGTACTGTCCACATTGTAGGATTCTGAAAAACAAACAAAAAAAACAGACTCTCATATAGTTCAGACTGGTCTTGAACTTGCTTTGGCCCCAAGGACAGCCTTGAAGATTAGCTCTTGAGTGCGGGATCACAAGTGCACCCAACTCAACCATGCCCAGTTTGTGTGGCACTAGGGTTGAAGCCCAGGGCTTAGTACCTGTTATGCAAGCACCCCACCTACCGAACTACATACCCAACACTGGGCAGAGTCCATCGAGGGGTTAAATGAGTTAGTTGATGCACAGCATGACATACAGAACCTAGCATATGTAAGAACACCAAAGTGGTAGCTATTTCTTGTGGCTGGAATGATTGATTGTATTATTATCTCTAACTAGCCCTTCTAAGAGTCAAAGGAATCTAGAACATGATTAAAACTTGCTTTATAGCTCAATTTACTTCTTTAAAATATCAGAGAGGTTGCTTACCACATAGGATGTCAACAAGAGCCTCCATAAATTAAGATCCACAGTTATTTTGGTTTTTTTTGTTTTTTTACCCAAGGAATTTCATGCTAGAGGTCAACTTCTCTATTGACATCCTGGGAAAGTCTTGGCTGTGTGGAGGCAGTCTTCAGCTTCGGCTGCTCTGCAAATCCTTCTCAGAGGAAGAATGCAGAGGAGAGACAAGGCCGCTTGCTTAGCAGCTTGCCTCCACAAAGAACCTGAAGTGTCTTTGTGGTCCTTCAGATAATATGAAAATGGTCCCCCCCAGCCACTGCTCTTGCATTGAGAAGAAGGCCAGGTCCCCCTTCACCCACCCCCAGAGAAGAATGCTTGTTAAGGAAAACAGTTTTTACTCACCAGATTTTGGGGGGAACTTGCAGTCATTTTTTTATAGATTTGCTAAGCTTCCCGAGCAGAGGGAGTACCCTTGCTGATAAGCCATAGAACATTCTGTAGACTTGGCTGTTCCCTCCGGCTTCTCAGACACAGGCAGTTTCATGCTGTAACCATTATTTCATGGGCCTTGCAGCCAATAAAATAATCAGGAAGAGATGGTTTGGTCTCCACGCTCAAGTCAATGAGGTCTCTGTGCCATCAGCGATGGTTGGAACGTTAATTTTGAGTGACATTGGATGAGAACCTGGGTCTGAGCTGGACCAGAGTCATCCAGCTGTTCTTTTATCCTGTGTCCAGAAAGCCAGCCACACATTCCCCCAGCTCATCTGCGCATTCTTGATCCGGCCTCTAACATTTTATGTCTAATTCCCCTGATAGCCTCAGTGAAAGTTCCCGGCAGAGATTGATTGCAGGGCATGACCCAAATTTGTAACTGGCCACAAAACGCTGTAAAACAAAGTTCACCGAATACCTTCCAGCTGATTGTGAGTGATTTTTGAAAATGATCCGGATATGTTTTCCTTCTTTACTTTTTTTCCATTTAAAATGTCTAAAAAGAAGGACTTTTCTCCAAGCTCTAGTTTTTTGGAGATTATCTGCAAAGCACACAGAATGGTCAGCATGGAGTTGCTAGGGTGGGGGTGGGGCTCAGAGTTGGTGGCTTTCTGTTTGCTGGGATAGGACTGATGATGGAATGAGGGCAGAGATGGGGTTCTAGGGACTCTCTAAATGTCGTAGGCTCTCTGGTGGAGATTCTGATCATTTGCCAAAGGCAGAAGCGTGTGACTGTGGAAGTCTGTCTTGAGAATGGACTCGGGGGCTTTTCCAAGTCTGTAGAGTATGTGGAAGTGATTAGGGAGATGTGTCTCCATCTCAGGTTTGTGGCTTGTGATGTGGGGATGGAGGAGCATCTCTGAAGTGCTCAGGGGTACTCTACCCCTGCACCACATTTCCAGCTGCTGTGCATGTATTTCTCTCATACCTCTGTTGGTTAAAACTGAAGAAACATCAAACACATAGAGGAAAAGTCAGAAGTGTGGCCTCCAAAGAGGTTACTTTCCTCTGGTGACCTGGGTGCGTGTGGCTGACATAGTTTATCAGTCAAAATGTCCCTGATTCATGCCATGGGGTAGAACACCTCAGAAAGGCTTTTCTCTGGGATTCAGGCATGTCTGGATACCTAGGAGGCCATGGTTGTTCCTTTCCAGGGTCTTGGCCCATGAGAAAGTAGGCTTGTCTTAGGAAAGGGGGTATGCAGGCCATGACGAAAGCTGGTGACAAGTGAGTAGAGTGATTTAGGCTGTCTTCTGCGCCCCAAACCTTGTTCCTATATTCCCAAGTGTGGGACTCTGCAGAAACCAAGAGGAGACCATAGCCCTTCCCTACCTTCTGGCACCAGTGACATTGATTAATATGGTTTCAGCAGCCTCAGGGGACTGGGACGTTAGTACCGTTGACCTATTGGCACTCTGTGCTCACACAGACTCTTGCTGTGTTCAGCAACTGTGGCCTCAGCCCGACTGTCTCATGCCAGATACCGCCAGACTCTGTTGCCGTCTAGAGCCACAGGCCATCAGGGGTCATGCTGAAGGTGTGGCAGGCACTAGGGGTAACGGTGACTTCTAGGCACTGGTGGCAGGATGGTTGAGGAGGAAATGAGCTAACCTGGGCAAAAAGCTTAAAGAGGCAGTTCTCCTCTTCCAGAGCAAGAGGGAGCCACTGAGCCAGTTTTGAGAAAGTGCCTCTGGGTTGGAGAAGTACTTCAGGATAGTGTAGGCTCTTGTAGAGACACACTGAATGGTGGGACAAGGGAAGGTTGAGACAAGGAGACTAACGGTGAGGCTGCTTCCAATAGTTTGCATCAGAGAGTTACACTAGAGGCCTGCGCAAGGCTGAAGACTGAAGGGGTCAAAATCTAAGCAGACACAACATCACATCCAGCAAAGAGAGGTCTTCTCTACATACTGGAGGGCATCTTCAAGCCAAGTGATTCACAGCACGCATGCTCTCTGGACCTATGCCACACATATGGTCAGGAGGATCAGAACCAATTGGATAGTCATCAAGGAACCTAGCAACCGGACCACTGAAACTGGAGCCAGGTCCCTGACCTGAGCTCCAAGCCACCACCCTTCGGGAGTTCTTTCAAGTAGAAGAAATGATATATGGGAAAGAGCCTGTGACCCATGGGCCCAGGAGGTCCATAGTCTTCTGGGAAAACACTGCAGCCTTCCCTGGTGTAAGAGGATCAGCAGGAGACCGAGGAGGCAGCCATTTGCAGACATTGCCATCCCTCTGATGTCCTTTCAAATGGCATCAGAAGTCAGCTTGGGTTGCTTTTCCCAAAGACATGGGCCTCTCAGGTCAGTCACAAGCATCAACACAATTTTTTTTTTAATTAATGTTATTTTTAGCATACATGTTTTGTCTGCATGAATGTGTGTGTGCCCTTGGATTCCCCAGAACTAAAATCAGAGACAGTTGTGATTTGCTGTGTGGATGCTTAGAACTGAACCCTGGTCCTCTGGAGGAACAGAGTGTTCTTCACCACCGAGCCATCTCTCCAGCCTGTGTGGACACAGTCTTAACTATCTCATTTCATGTTTTTTTTTCTTACTCTGGAGCAGAAGGTTATTTTTCTAGCAGTCGGATGTCGAGTGATGGAGTTGTGTGAACAATCCACGGAGGTCTGTGCTTGAGAAGACAGAGCCTCAGGCAGACGGGGAGTGGGAGCCTCATGCCTTTGTCCTTCCACAGACCGGCTGTGCTGTCTTCCTTCGGTTTGTTCGCCTGGTCAGAGAAGCCTGGGTCCAGCGGTGGTGAGGGCCTTTGTCAGCATGGATGGTGTGTTCCAGAAGGCTGTCTGTTCGTGGTTATTGAGAGATGCCTTGGACATTCCAGTTCTCTCCCTTGAGAAAACATGAGCAGGAGTTAAGCACTCTGGCTCTGGATTTGAAATTTGACTCTGTAACAAACTAATGGCGGCCTTGGACAAGTTACTTAATGAACTGGATATTCAGGGTCCTTACCTATAAAACAGGTTACAGGGAATGTGGTACACAAAAGGTGCCCAATGAATGGTGGTGATGGCCTTGCTGTGGTCCGTGCAGAAAGAGCTTCATGGAGACAGGCATCCACTCACCTCTACCTCCATGTTGTCCCATACTGATGGAGCTGGACCATCACCTGTGGGACAATCTTTTTTGTCCTCTGTAAGTTGAGGTTCACCAATGGAGAACTGCAGAGTTCCCAAAAGGAAATATACCATTTTGTGTTGAACGTTAAAGATCCAATCTACACACACCATATAAAAATTAGAATTATAGATGGGCAAACTACACAAATGAAGAGAAAGCATATTTCTACCATGTGGGCAAAATAATGCCACCAATACTCGTTAAGATGAGCATGTTCTTACTCCAGGGTCCGCTGCACATGTTCCATGTGTGATAAGATGGTTTTTGTAAATGTGGTCAACTTAAAGAGGGGGAGATTGTTGTGGGTATCAAGGGATTCTCATAAGAGGGGGGCAGAAAGGCCAGCCCTGAGAAGGTGATGTGTGAGAAAAGCAGGAGAGAAGGGTGTGTGGTGAGGAGCAGGGGTCAGAGTCAAGTGGGGCTGTGAGTCAAGGATGCAGGAAGCCCTGGGAAGCTGGAGAATGCACACTCTCCTTGAGCATCTTTGGAGTTTAATTTAGTGAGACTTTTTAGATTTCTAATTCAGAGAACCATGAGATAGTAAGTCAGAGCTGTTTACCGCTACTATACTTGGTCAGTTGTTAGAGCGGCAACAGGGATGAGTATGTGTTTCCCACAGAGATTACCATCATAGCATGTCATGTGTGTGGTGTCCTGGGTCTTCTGATGCACACACACACACACACACACACACACACACACACACACACACACACAAGCACATGCACATCCACACTCCATACAATGTGAGATCACCCTAAGCATCCTCCCTTATAATTCATGTGTGTGTGTGTGTGTGTGTGTGTGCGCGCGCGCGCGCGTGTGTTGTCAAACTTCAAAACTCTCTCACTTATAAATATTAGAGTATATTTCAATTTCCCCAGCTGACTCCAATATGCCCAGTAGAGGCACTTGCCCAGACCTCTGTTTAAACAAGTGCTGCACATTGTATTTGGTAGCCATAGCCTTCCCTCTTCTCCATGTGGCACATCCTTTCGATGTCACTGACTTGTGGAGGAAGGCAGAGGTCCTGCAGAATGTTCCTCCATCTAGCCTCGTCTGGCTGCTCCCCTGTGGTGTCACTCAGCTTGTTCTCCTATCCCTCACCCTTCTTGTGAGTCATTATTTCAAGCCTTGATGGGTTCCATGCAACATTTCAGACTAAAACGGTGAAACGTTGTAATCCTTGGTGTCACATCCTATCATTTCTAGTCGCCTCCCATCACCTTGCCTTATTTAGGTCTGTTTCTGTGCCTGAGCATCAGCTTCTATGTGGGGGTTCAGAGACATCAGGAGAATGACCAGTTCGTTCTAGTTCTGGGGGTTCCAATTGCTGCTAAGGGATACACTTCCAGGAACCGCTGAAATTCAAGGCAACTGGCTTTCTGGCCTAATGGAACAGTCCTGCCTCAACTCCGGGAAAAAGCAGACAACAAGATGCACAAACTTGCAAACTGCATTCAGACCCATAAATTACCAAGAATGAGCCTGAAGAAAGCAAAGCATTTCCATTTGAACAGACCTTTCTCAGCCAAGTGTACCAACATCTGACTGTAGACATCATTAAAATACATTGCACCCAATATGTTTACCCACACCCATCTCTATTACCCAGGCAGCTCATTCATCAGCTTGTCAATTTAAATGGATTTCTGCATAAAAGTGACTGTCTAGTGTTCTGAGAACTTTCCAGAAGAAACTGGGCTGTCATACAATAATGAAAATTATTCAAAGCCTGGTTTCAGGGGACCCTCTCTACCTGAGTCAAATGAACAACAATGGCATTTTCTGTCAGCTATTTCTACTTTAAGTGATCACACTAATTATTGCAGTAATAATGAGAAAAGCACCATTCAGTGTTTATAGAGAAACTTCCTGAGATGGAGACCCTGAGACTATCATTAATGTCTTGGCCCAGGGTTGAACTATTGCATTGCACACATGTGTATGCGTGTGCATGCTTATGTGTGTTTCATTTATGCTATCCAAACCTTTCTCCACACAATTAAATGTATCAGTGACATCACAGAAATAGAGCCAATCTTTGGCTTATATCACGTTCAGGAGATTGTAAATTTGAGTTTTCCAAGTCTGACTGAATCTGGGGTGCTCTCAATAGGCGTATAGTATTTCGAGGGCTCACTATAATGAGAAACTCTCTGTATGTAGTGCTGCTTGCTTGCATTGTTTTCTCTCTCTCTCTCTCTCTCTCTCTCTCTCTCTCTCTCTCTCTCTCTCTCTCTCTCTCTGTCTGTCTCATTCTCGCTCTCCTTAGCCCTAAAGCCTAAAATCCACACAGGCCCCAGTGAAGGCATATAGTGTGAATAAGTGTGCTTTGGGCAGAGCACAGAAAACAATACGCTAAGCATTGTATCATTAAAAAGGAATAGAAAGGGCAATCTTTGGAAATGAAAGAAACGAGCGGATTGAAAGCAGCACAAGATTGCTCCGCTGGTGTTTGAAGGAGAACCCCCATGACACCCTCACATCTCTGCCTGTTCTTTGGCATGAGTTAAGGACGTGGTGAGTCCATGAATGGATGTTGCTCACCTGATGAGAACACCAGACGCCCACACGTAGGAAATGTAAAGAAAGTGAAACCCTTGTAAAATTTTATATATTATCCTTTTCACCAAAATATGAAAACCAGATTAGAAGGAGGAAAGGCAAAGCCCTTCTATAAATAAATATGAAGAAACACTGGACCAAAAGGAGACACTTGTTTAAATACAACGTCCAAGAGAGAAAAATTGTCAAATAAAGAAGAGTCCACACTTTTGCCTGGACAACTCAAACATTCTGTGACGTTAACCTCCACAGCAGAATTCTCCCAGCCTGCCCCTGAGTGATGACTTCTGAACCCATTCTTCTTCAGCATTTATTAGGATGATAAATAGCAAGAGCTGCAGACCTAGATCCTTCTTGTGAGGACATGTCGACATTATAAAGACGTTTCTATCAAGTGCCTGTTGAAATCTTTAGGTATGGTTGGCCTAGATTTTTTTAGTTATTCGCTGCTTTTCTGCCTGCTTGTTTTTTTTTTTTTTTTCTCTTTCACCTTCCAATGCGTCTAGGATCACTGCTTTCCTGAAATCATAAACAATTAGCCATCTGCAGAGTTGCCATTGAACTATCAAGAAAAAGTACCCATAGGCTAACAACCCCTTCCAGAGGCCTTGCTGAAAATTGGAGCCCGAAGATCACAAGCCTGTGCTACACATCCAGCAACCAGGAATATGCAATAAGAGCAAAGGGGGCAAAAATGCATCAGATTCAAACTTGATGGTTCAATAACAGTGACTACTCTCTGTTCTTAGAAAAAACAAGACAACACAGCCACAGGTGTGTATGTGTGTGTGTGTGTGTGTGTGTGTGTGTGTGTGTGTGTGTGTCTGAGTGAGTGGTGGTGTTCCTGAGAACTATAGCAGGATTTGAATCTGAAGAATTGGGTGGGCAGCCTAGCAGCAGCGAGGATTGAGATGCCTGGATCATTTGAATCATTCACTATATTCTCTTGGGCAAATCACCTAATCACTTAGAGCTGATGTCTCCTCATAGGGAGACAAGAATGGTGAACCCTCTAAATAAGACCTGCACAGAATGTCTACTAGATCCTGGAAGACATTCCATCACCTTCTACTCCCTGTCCTTGCCATTCCTTCCTAACTTTGGAATTGGTCTTCTATAAATCTGGTTTGTAATTCTGGACTTTGTCCCACTAGCCTGAGGAAGCAGTGAGACCGATGATGCTCAGACTCTCCTGGATGATTCTATCTCGGCTCTTTGTGGTCTCCTTCCTCTTGGCTGGACTCACATCTTACATCTCATTGTATCAGACAGTAGGAACTAGCACCCCATCCTACACTACTCGGCAAGTCAGTGCCCCATGGGAAGGCAATTTAGTAATATTGGTGATGTGTCCCAGGTCCTCAGTAAGCACTCCTATGTACTCCTGGGAGTGATCTCATTGTGCCCAATGAAATTGGCTCTACCATCTCCCTCTTACAAAGAAGGAAACTGAGGTACAAAGTAGATTCTTGAGTCTCCTCCCAAAGTCACAGAGCACATGAGGGCTGGAGCTTGGATTTCTTCAGTTTACGCCAGCACTAGACATGTTCAGCTGTACTTAAGGTCTCAGTCACAGATACTCAACTCTGCTGTTTTAGCATAAATCACAGTGACAGACAGTATGTGAATAAGTGGAGAGGCCTATGTCTCAATAAAACTTTATTTATAAACATTGATATTGGAATTGCATGTAATATCCATGTGTCATGACATATTTATTATTACTTTCTTGAACTTTAAAACTCTTCATGGCTAAGGACTGCACCTTGGTGACAAAATGCTTGGCTAATCATCTGATTATATCATACAGTAGGAACTAGCACCCTGGGTTCAATCCCCAGTACTATTAAATAAATAGAAGATATATAGATAGGTAGATAGATAGATAGGTAGATAGATAGATAGATAGATAGATAGATAGATAGATAGATAGACAGATACCACTTTAAAGGCCACATAAAACAGCTAGCTGGATTTGTTCCATGGCTATAGTTGGTTTATCCTTGACATGGTATTTATTTGTAGGACTTACTCTCTTGATTGCCATGGTGAACTATCATGTTAATCTCAATTTACACACCAGAAAACTGAGGTCACATAGAGCTGGTAAAGTGAGGGTAAGCCAAACGCAGGCCTCCAAAGCCCATGACTGAGTTTTACCTCCATGTCAGACAGGGGCTGAGGTGGCTTGGAGCTGCTTTATAACATGGGCACAGAGATCAATAGGCTCATGCATATGCCATGCATACAACACATTGACTTCACTGTTGGCTTCTAAGTAAATGTGTAAAAGCTTTTATAAACTATAATGTAGTGAGTGAGATTAGTTAGATTCTGAAAAGTCTCTAGTAGAAACTGTGTTTGGAGTTTCTTATCCTTTTACTTGCATTTATCTAGTTCTAAATTTGTGCTGATGATGCTGGGTACTGATGATGGATGATGGGTGAAGGCAGTTTTCCTAGTGAGGAAATAAGCCTGGCCATGGATGTTTATGCTGTAAAGGGTTAATTGCTACCAGGAGTGGGGTGCACTCATGGGGCTGTGGCTGCATCCACATCCAGGGGGCAGGCACTTCTGTGTCATAGAAGTGTGTTTCTTGCTAGGAGTTTCCATGTTGAGGGGAAGGAGGTTTCTAGGCTGAGGGAAGAGGTTGTGTAAGACGCCCGCCGAGGCATGGAAGGTCAGTCTGGTGGTTATATTGAAGACCTGGGGTGAGTGGTAGAAACAGTAAAGTGCTGAATCTGGGAAGCAAGTGGAGCTGGCAGATTCAGGCCCCAGTGTCTAACCTTAGACTTGATCTCTCGAGAGCTAGGATGGGCCCCATCAGTCGTCGAATGAAGAGGTGTACTGAGGAGCACACAAAGCCAGAGTAGTCAAGTGGCAATGATCCCAGGTGATCACTTTAATGAACAATTTTCAGATTAAAATGATTGTTTCTAACTGAAAAAGAATAAGGATATAGTGAGTAAAAAGAAATGGCTGGGTTAGATTTTATGGTAATACATTAGATTTTAAGGACATTTGGAGCAGACACCCACTTCACACTTCTATAACTTTCCTGTTGGGAGAAAAGATGAGAAGTTCTGTGGAGGATGGGGGGAGACTGAAAATCATTCAAGTGCAGTGACTTCATAGTTTGTTTTGTAGAAGACGATGCTCGTGCTGCTGAGGAGGGAGACAGGAGGAAGCCACTACAGGAGCAAAGGAAGGAGCTAGTGAAACCAACAGGTCAGTGCAGATGGAGCACACATCTGTATGCTGCAGAGGGTTGACTGCTATCAGGAATGGGGTACATCGAGGTGTAACAGCAAGAAAGGAACACTTGCTTTAGAGCCAAAATATCCAGATTGGAACCCATGATATTGACTAGCTGTGTGACGCTGGGCCAAGCAGTCAGCCTCTCTGAGTTCATTTTCCTATCTTCCAAAAGAGGAAACCTAATCAGTCTTGCCTATGTTAAGTCTTTTCTTGAACTGCCGAAGATGATATCTTTGAGAACCTTCTGAATGACTCAACCTCACTGGTGGCTTTTCAGGAAACAAAAGGCCAGAGATCTTTCTGCTCGGTGGCCTTCCTGAGAGGAGTCAATTGCTACCCCTCCCCTTTTCAGCTGTTGGGGCTGAGGATCAATTGCAACCAAGCTAAACAAACAAACAAAAAGGTAGTCATACATGATCAGCAAAATGGTACAAATGATGTCATCCATCACGATGGACATCCCAATTTGCCAACTATTTTCTCATAAATCAAACTGTGGTCCCTGAAGGAAAAGGGGCAGGGCTGGGGGAGCCAGCATGGCAGGGCTTATCGGAGGACCAGACGCAGGGAAGCGCTCCCTGAAGGGTTCAGTAATTATTTTCACTCGATGGGAAATAAAGAGGGGCACCATGGGAGGGAGGCTGGAGAGTGTCCGCCTCACTTCATTACAGCTCCCCGGGCAAGGGACACAACATATGCTTTTCATTGGAAAGCCAATAATTCTGAATCGTGGGACAGGTGAAAACTTAAATGACATTTGCAAACCTTGATTTATTTCTCTGCTTAACTCTGGAACATGCTTGAGACTCAGCCCTGTAAGTTTCCATAGATTAGTGGTCAATGTCAAGTCTTTTCAATGACATATTCAAGTGTTTCCTGTCCCTATCAGTTAATTAAATATTTTCAGTTCTAATATCTTCTTATTGAAATGGCTTCCCTTCTTTTTTTGTTATGAGTTTGGAAAACAATGGTATGGAGTATGCACTTTATTGAACACAAAATAAAAATACAAAAAAAGGGAGTACTTTTCCCCCCATGCGCTATTTTGCTAGCTGGAAATCTCATTAAAAGTTATTTATGAGCTGTTAGGGATCCCATAAGGATTACACCTAAGTCAGTCTGTAAAGCTTTTGAGTTTCTTTTACATGGAGGACCTCCTTCCCCATTATTCCACTTTGCTTGCATCCAAATAAATACTGGAGATTAACTTCTTGACAAAAGAGGGCTCCTTGCTCTCTAACCTCACAGCACCCAAGCAATCTGTGTTTTCCTTACCCTTCCGCTGTGCCCACCTGAATACAACTATGGAGAAAGGTAAAACCTGTGGCTATTGATAGGCTATCATCATCACAAAAAATGATGTGCATGTGTGTGTGTTATGTGCACATGTGTGCAATGGCCTCTAGAGTCCAGAAGAGGGCATCAGATCCCCAGGAGCTGGTGTTGCGGGCAGTTGTGAGCCACTTGATGGGTGCTGGGAACCAAACTGGGTCCTCTGCAAGAGCAGCAAGAGCTCTTAACCGCTGGACCATCTCTCCAGCTCCTGGTTTGTCACTGAGAGTGTTATAGCTACGGTGCTGAAGCCAAGGCTACCATCTGCATCTCTGAGTTTGGAGACTTCGCCATCGAACAATTGGAAGTCTTTATTGGCTGTCTCATTTCATCCATCTCCTCCCATGGGACTTTACCAGGATGAGCAATTTCATAGTTCCTTTACAACAGCCCCCTCTTTGCCAACCCTCGGAACCTCTTCTCGGGAATGAAGATTAAGCTGCCAGTTTAGGTATCTTTGGTCCTTCTAAGCAGTTCAATAAAACGACTTACTTTTCAAGGGATCTACTTTGTGTTCCTCTTTCTAGAGCACAGAAGAGAAAGTAGTCATTCAATTGTTTCACAACTCATAACTGAATTTTGGCTAAAAAATAGATGAGTAACGAGGATGTCATTACCCTGTCAGATGCTCACGTGCTTCTGTAAGGTTGGCTAGAGTTATCATTACAGTGCTCATGCAGTCTTTCTCTCCCAAATGTGGGCTTGTGGGCTAGTCCCTCACGCACCAGCCCCCTGTGGGATCACAGGATATCAGTATCACCACAAACCACACCCAACCAGGCAGATACATTGTGTATCTGTCTGGGATGTCATTCTGGTCATCACAGTAATGGCATCTTCCTGGCATGTCATGTCTTTCCCTCTTGCATCTTAGAGAATTCACAACCATTCAAGATGGAAACCTCCGTCTCTACCACTCCACTCAGGCAAGGGTTGGTCCACTGAATGCAGGCAGACAATGAGGCACTGGTTGCATATTTTAGGAAAGAGTATATTTTTTCCTTAATCTCAACCATCTGGAGAATTTTAACATTCTATATTCTCTATGGAATTCTGTAGAAGAGGTCAGTTTAAATTTTTAAGAGTCATTTAAACATCCTGAGTAACATTGTAAGTCGTTAAATAAGCCATGCCTCTCTGGCTAGACCAAGGAAAAGCACCTGGGGTGTTTGTGTGTTTAGTCTGGTACTGTCAAACTATGCTTGACAACAGCGATGCCTGTGTCCCACTGGCCCTGTCCTCCAACCTCCAGCATCATTGTTTGTTGCTTTTGAAACTTTGTCTTAAGGGTTTACAGGTGATCCTAATGTGGCTTGAGAATTATAATTCTAGAAGAGTCTGAGTTTGGTGATAAAGACAGGCCCAGGCCTTCTCAGGGATGGTTCCTTTCCCAAAATCTCACTGACTTCTCATTACCCATCCACTCCTACACTGGGAGTTGACTGATGGCCTCTCCCTTCAGGATAAAAAGAAGTTGAAGTTCTAATCCCAAGTACCTTTGAACATGACCTCATTGCAAACAGGGCCTTTGAGGATGACCTAGCAACCACGAGCTCATTAGGGCAGGCTCTAATCTAAATAGCTATATGATAAAACAGTACAAATCTGGATACAGAGGTAGTCTTTACATGTGGGTAAAGTACCATGTGCAGATGGAGGCAGGATTGGCAGTGTTTTACATGAAGGAAGGAACACAGAGAATGGCTGGCAAACTGTCAGCATCGAGGAGGAGCCAGGCGGCAAATTCACCCTCACACCCCTCAGGAGGAACCAGCCCAGCCAGCACCATGACCTTAGACTGCTGGACCCCAGAACTAAGAGCAACAAGCTCTGGTGTTTAAGTCTCCAAGCTTGTGACCTTTGTTACCACAGGCCTAGGAAACAGCTGCGCCCTGTAACAGTATCTTGTAATGGTATCTTCTTGTCAGACTATCTTTGGATCACCAGCCCCTAAATAACAACATGGAAACTTATTATTAATTATGAAAACTTGGCCTTTAGCTTAGGCTTGTCTCAACTAGCTCTTATAACTTAAATTAACCCATATGTATTAATCTATGTTCTGTCTGCCACGTGGCAATACCTCTCTTCCGTCTCACACCTCCTGTTTCCTCTCCTTGTCTGGCTGGCGACTCCACCTCTCTTCTTCCCAGAGCTCTCTCTGACCGGAAGTCCCGCCTATACCTCCTGCCTAGCTATTGGCCGTTCAGGTTTTTATTGCACCAGTCACAGCAATACCTTTTCACTCAGTGTACAAACATCCCACCACAGCACCCAGTGACTCAGTTCAACGTACTCTGAAGCCCCAGACTGATGAAGCCTGATGACAGCAGGCCACAGCTTCGACCACCTGTAGTCTGTCTTAAAGTTCCTCAGCATCCAGCTATCCCCAACGGCGGCAGAGGAAAGACAGCCTGTGGTGGTGAGTCTGACCTGAGTTTTGGGGAGGTGTTTTTTGACAAGAATTCTGGGAACACAGAAAGTTAAAGTGGATGCCTTGGTAGTGAGTCTGGGACTCTGATGGGAAATAAGGAGGAGCTGGTCTGTCCTCACGTCAGCAAATATGCCATGCAGATATTGTATCAATAGGCTGCATGTGTTCATGGAAGTGCACTTGTGTGTGTGTGTGTGTGTGTGTGTGTGTGTGTGTGTGTGTGTGTGTGTTTCAGATCGACTGTCTTTGGAAACCTGTATGGTTGGACCAATTTATTTCTCCAGGCAGATTCAAACTGCCACTGAAGTCACCCAATGCAGGCATGCGCATGTGTCTATGCATACCCATGGCACACAGTACATGTTTGGAATTTGGACCAAGCTGAAAACAACAGAAATAATGGTGAATGTTCACAGAGGGCATATTCCGAATGGAGCACTGAGCCAAAGCATATTCCATCCTGTGAGAAACCCCCATGGCCCTCCAAGGCAATTATTATTCCCACTTTATAGATAAGAAAAATGAGACTCAAAAATTGATTCGGACCACACAAGCAGATCTCACGCGTTTAACACTACACTCCATGTGCTGGCTGCCTTGTCTTCAGAGGCCACTCTTGGGGTACAGTGTGTAGACAGAGATGGGGGGTTGGATCAAATGCACATCTTCGTTGTAGGAGCACAGGGCAAGTGTGCAGTCCCCACCCGTGTGTGGGAATAACTCTGCCCACCACTGGCTGGGTCAGAGCCCTCTTGTGGGGGTTAGTGACAGGCCAGGGAAATCCATAAAGAGCAGCGTGCGTGCACCCTGACGGCAAGGCAACTTTGTTCTTCCAGTGAGTATTACAGGGGGAGGTGGGGAGGGGAGAGGAGGAAACATAAAAAAGTCACAGCTTCTGATTGGCGTTGGCAAGGCTCTCTGTGTGTCCAGAGCCAAGTCACTGTACACGCTCGGGGAGAATTACAAGTACATGACGAAACATTTGGAAACACGGCTTATACCTAATTAATCATGGAACTTAAAGAACAAAGAAGGCATTCCTTCAAAGTTTTCAACAATTTCCTTATTAATTGGAGCGGGGAGGGGAGAAGTCTCGGTGTCCTATAGTGGGTCTGCTATGAACTCCACCGGGATAAAGAATCTCTTGGTTTTCCCTAGCCTTCTGCAACCTCTGAATCCTTACATCTTGAATACTTCATGTCCAGAGTTTTCATATTAAAGGAACTGGAGGTTTCCAGATCATGAAATATTCCTCAGGATTTTTGTCTCCAGATCCCTCAGCCCCAGTACTTGTTTGGAGACGAGGAGGAGGAACAGCAGCCATTTCTTAAGCGCCCATGCGGTTGTATCCTGGGAGTACCATGGCAAATGTATATACCACTGTCACCCAGGGAATCAGTGGGAACATCCTTCAGAAGAAAAGTTCTAAGACACAGGCTCATCAAATCTGTGTTACACTTCATAGTGTGTTCAATTATTCCATGTGCTGGTAAGCTCTGGGGCCAGATTTCCTCATTTACCCAATGCAGATATTAGTGGCAGATCACTAATTTATTTTGAATGCTAAGTTAGAGAGTGCCAAAAACATTGAGCTTCGTGCCTAGGACATAACTCCTCAATAATGGAGGATGTGGTTGAATCTTTGGGTATGTTTTCACTCTTTTCCTATCCATGAATTTGACCACTGTCCTAACTTAGCCAGCCCAGCCACTTCAGGCATCTTTCTCAACCAGTGACACACACACGAGAGTCTAAAAATGACCCACAGTGCATGCCCATTGTCCCTACCAGATGCCATCCCTTCGCTTCGCCCGAATTTCCCCACAGGTGCTCACTGAGCTGATTCTAAACACAACTTATTAGGAATGAGAGAGCTAAGTGCTTTCTTGTCTAACAGTGCACAGCTTTGGACAAATGGACCAGGATATTAGGGTGTAGGGTCTCCCTTCTCCTTTGCCAAGGGCCAGCAAAATGTGTACGATATTAAACAGTTGTGAAGAGATGCCTTGAAAGCTCCTCCAGCCCCACGTGAAGAATGAGGAGAAGGAGGACTTCACCCTGTTACATCGTCTTCGCGGGTTCCGGCAGAATGCTTTCTTCCCATGTGCCACCAGCGCAGCTGTGACCACAGGACCTGGAGTCTGCTAACGAGGTGCTGCTGGGACTTTGAATCTGGAAAGAGTGAAGCAGAGGCTCTCGGAAGTCTGGAGCCATGTGGCACCAAATGTCTGACAGCACAGTGACCAGACCAAGCCCAGGGGACAGCAACGGTGACCTTCACCCTGAAGCCTCCTTGATGACCCAGCACGATTCAGCATCTTTGTAATAACCTCCTTCAGAAAGTCTGCTTCAGGTAGTTATTAAGCTACTTTGCTCACAAATAAAAGCCTCAAATAGACAAAAAGAAAACAGGTAAGATACACTCAGAACCACTATGTGCGAGGTAACTGGCCAGGTTAGTTTTTGGCGGTCCTGTCATTTATCTCCCATCCGTGTACTCTCTAGGTTAAATGCTTTCATCAATGGGAGGTGAGTAGTAAACTTAGAGCACACAACACCCTAAACCTAGAGCATCTCGTACCTGTATCTGTACTGAGCTTGCTTTATAGTCGAGCCTTTATAAACTGCATCAGAAGTGCTGAGAGCAGCCAGGGCTCTGTGCCTTGACTAGAAGAAATGACAAGAGACAAGAACTGAGCTTGAGTCTCTGGCCCTTGAAGCATCTCTGTGCTGCGTGTGACCTGATGTCAGCCTTGCTTGTGTCCTCTCCGTGACGCCTTCAGAAGTGAATGCACGTGCAGTGCGGAGCAGGAGCCTGGCTTGTCTGGTCCCTTGTCCATCAGGTGCCCTGACGTGTGCCTCTTCTCATCCTCAAAGACTATTTTTGTTGTTTTTATTTACATGCATGTGGTGTGACTGTGTGAGTCAATGCTGTGTGTGTGAGGGGGGGGGCAGGGGTACCTGAAGAGGCCGGAAGAGGGTGTCTTCCTGGAACTGGAGTTACAGGTGGTTGTGAGCAGCCTCACATGGGCACTGGGGACTGAATTTGGGTCCTCTGGAAGAAAAGTGTGAGCTCTTAGCCCCGAGCCATCTCTCCAGGCCCCACATTCGCTATTTCTCCAACAAATGGCTTTACTCTCTCTTTCTGGCCTCAGGATGGGCAGTCCAATGTCACTCTCCCATTCCAGAATTTCCTATCTGCTGGGGCTTCTCTGCAGGGTTGGCAGCTTGTATTGTAGGAAGCACTGGATACGATTGGCACCACCTTCCTTTAAAGCAAAGACACTTGTCACTCTGCTCACCTGAGCCACAACAACTTCCTTGGAGACAGACCCATATAAAACCATTTTGGTTTCTTGCCTCCTCTGAGCACTCTGCAGCACACTGGTGAGCCCGGAACTTGGTAATTTCACTTTTCCACAGATTTTTTTTCAAATTAATTACTGAAAAATTCAGAATCTTAAAAGCTGTATGGATGCTGGAGGCCTTGGTCAGCCATCCCATGTGTAAAACACAGGCATGAATTAAACACGACTTGATGGTACAGGATGTACCTTAATGAAAACAAAGGCTGGCGAACAGTGTTTGTGAACGTGTTACCCAGTAAAGTGTTAGCAATGGAGCCCATAAAGCTGGCAGCAGGATTAACCACAGCACTGAGCTCTCCTCTGCTAGGCTGGACGCGGAGAGTAAGGCTCTATCACAGATGCGTGCAAGGGTGGAGGGGGTGTTTAAAACACATGGAAGAAAGACGTTTGGGTTTTGTGGCAGAGAGACCGAAAGTGAGACAGAGAGTGAGACAAAGAGACAGAAGAGACAGAGAGAAATCCAGGGAGAAAAAGGCCCGATGTGAGGAAATTAAGTTGGCCTGGCATGAGGTGTGGCGTTAGATGGTCTGAGCTGCAGGCAAGAGGGAAGAGCAACCCAGCCTTTCTCTGTGGCAGCTGACAGACACGAGCGATTGAACAGTTCATGCCTTCGCTGTTGTCCCTGTCACAAAATTTGTAGGTCGTTCTCAGCCAGCCACTGGGGCTAAAGGGCACGGGTCGTGACCCACTGATTTACCAAAGTATGATCAACTCACACAAATTATAGGCGTAAGAGAGTCCTGACAACTTCAATATGATGCGCCATGAGCACAATTATTTGTGACATGTGAAACCAGTGTGAGACCGTAATTCTGTCACTGCGTGACAAGGCATTATTAGCCGGGGCAGGCAGCGGCTTGAACCAGGAGCAGCTGGAGGAGAGGAGGGGAGAGTGAGGTCTCTGTGGGGGAAGGCTGTGAATGGCAACTCCTCTGTGGAATGTGGAACCTCGGAGGACAAAGTGGCTCCCTTGCCATCTGATCTGGCAGAGAAGAAAGAAGGGAGCACTCACCCACTGGCCAGGGTTGAGTACACCGAGGTTCCTTCTTTGAAATCAGCTCTGATATTCTGCATGAGGCACACTGGGGTGCTGTTTCCAGGGGGCCCCATGAAGTGGGTTTTCTGCTGTTGAGCGCAGATCTTGGCTCCATCCAACCTCCTTCCCAGCAAACCCCAAGAAGCTGCAGACCGGCCGCATGGTGGCACAGGAGTTGGACTGCAGGAGAACTCTGGGTTCGTTCTCCTTTCCTTCGAGGACTGACTCACTGCCTGTACCTCAGAGGCTTCTGTATGGATTCAGCTCCAGGGAAACAGATCTACATGTCCTTTCCGACAGTGCTCTAGAGTTTCTGTCTACTCAATAGAATAGCAGGACGGCTGGTCCCACTCCTCAAGGAAGGGCTTCCTCGGGATAGGTACAGAAGCTGACTGACAGACAGGATGCCAGCAAGCCTTTTTGTACAAGCAAGAAGCTGGAATGTCCCCCAGAACACATCCATGGTCTCCTCAGCTCAGCAGTTTCAATTGCGGCAGATGGCCTACTTAGCTTGTCCCACGGTGTGTTCACGCAGCTGGTAAATGCTCTCTGGGCACCCGTGGAACGTCGCTCCTACCTGGGCCCCAAGGGTCTGGTTGAGAAATACTCACATCTTCCTGTGAGAACACTCAGCCAAGGCAGGTATATGACGTGAAAATGGGTAATTAAAACATACCACCTAATCACGGGCAGGCAGATGAAGGTAGCCTGACCTCGCGTGCTTGGGGTTCCTGCTCAAACGCTCCCGGTTGAAGGGGCCCTTTTGACTACACGTTCTATATCGGTTACTTCTGAGTCAGTGATTAGACATACGACAGAGACAGGGGAGGGGCTCACAGTTTCGATCTATCACAGTGGAAAAGCATGGTGGAGCTGCTGGTGGTGAGAAGGTGTGGTGATGTCTCACGTGGAAGCAGAGGGAGTGGGGAGGAGTGCAGGGGGCAATGTCCAGCAAAGCCTTGCCCCTAGTAACATGCTTCTGCCAGCCAGGCCTCCCCTCCTAAAGGCTCCACAGCCTCTCAGCATTTAAACATGAGCTTCCTCATCAGGGAAAAGTCTTTGTGCAGTGGACCAGCATCAACACAGACTCAATAGGTCAAACTGCAGAGAACAGGTGTCTATGCAGTACCCAGCCATAAACGAATGTCTGTATCACACCACTCAAGGCTAAGGGTCCACCTCAGAAGAGGGACTGAACAGTCCAGAGGAGCCAGCCTGGAGTGGGGGCAGGAGTGAAGTGGGCACTACAGGACCGATGCACCCGTGGACTCAGTAGTAGCTGCCTGCCCAAGATCAGGCCAGTCGGTACTCCAGCACGGATGGGGGAGGAGGAGAGGAGCCCCCACCTCTGCCTGAGTAGTCATTGACAGGTGATGGCTACTAAGGGTGGGGGAGCTGGTTTTCTTTAGGAATGTGGTCCCTGATAGGTTGACAGTCAATAAGCCCCACATTCCTATATGTATGGATAAAACAAACTGCACTCAGTGGGTTTTGAGAAAAAAGAGAGAACATAAATTTGGGGTATGTGTGGAGGGGATCTGCGGGGAGTTGGAGGTGAATATGTTCAAAATGCATGTGTGCACATACGAAAAGCTCAAAGAGTAAATGCAAATGTATATTTTAAAATAAAACAAAAAAGTAAAAATGAGCTCGTAGGGGTGCATTGCTGAATTAGACCGTAGCACGAGCTAGAACAGATCTCTTATCTCCCAGTCTCCACTTGCCTGCATGGATTGTTTTCATGGAATTTCTTGAAGGCAACCAAAATCAACTGGCACACACACAAGCAATGTAGAATTGTTCTGCTAAACTCCCCTTGGCAGAAATCAGGACTTGATAGTCTAGCGTTCATTATTGATCATTTATTTTTCCCTCTCTTCAGCATAAGCCATGGGAGGTGAGAGACTGCCTTGCTCTTCTTAGTATCCTGATTGCCTTGAGCCATTTTAGGCACAAAGTACTCACCCAAATAGGAACACGCCAAATACCTCAATGTCAAGTTCTATTCCAAATATCCTTGCTTTCAAATACATTAGCCTGTTTAATCCCCCCAACAACCCAATGATGTAAGTTTGTCAGGTACTCATTGCCACATAACAAATCACCCCCCAAAGTAATAGTTTCAAATTACACCACCTATCATTTCTTGAAATTCTGTGGCTTGGCTGGGCTTCAGCTGGGCAGGGTTTCCTTGCTTGGGGTTTTTCCTGAGGCTATGTTTAATGGAAGAGCTTTGTCAGGGTTTGAATCTTCATACGAGCCTCTAGTCATTCATTATTCTGAGCTGGACTTCCTTAAACTTTGGGGGCTGGGCTCAGAAGACACAGAGCTGGAGCTCCAGCCGTGGGCTTGCAAATGTTATTAGCCCTCAGCCTGATTTTCCTGGCACAAGCGAGCCCCCAAACCAGCCCGGGCTTCAGGAGTAGAAAGGAGTCCCTTCTCTTGGTGCAGAGAGTGGCAGCATGTATGGACGGTAGAGAGATTTCTGGCAGCTGCATTTGGAGATGCTCTACTAAATATGATTAGCCTTGCTTTATAGCAGAGGAAACAGACACTTGGAGGGTTACAGGTGTCTACAAGAGGAAGAGGAGATATCCTTCCCAGGAAGTCTAACTCTACATTCAGGGTTTGTTGCTTCTTAGTGGCCTCTTAAGAGACCCTTCCAAATTTCTGGTGGGGACTGATATCCTCCAAAGGGTCACTCTTCTACATTTTATTTTCTCAGCACACTATCCCGGGTCTAAAGAGGTATAGGAAACCCTAGGCCTGGAATTCTATGCAGGCTCCACAGTTCATTTTGGTGTGACCTTGAACAAGCCTTGAGGCACTCTCATCCTTATCTGAGAAAAGAGCAGAAATGGTACCTGCTCATATAGGACTC
This sequence comes from Peromyscus eremicus, assembly GCF_949786415.1. Classification (NCBI taxonomy): domain Eukaryota; kingdom Metazoa; phylum Chordata; class Mammalia; order Rodentia; family Cricetidae; genus Peromyscus; species Peromyscus eremicus. The sequence goes on along the minus strand of NC_081416.1, from coordinate 5,512,761 downwards.
GGAGGGATATTAGCAAGATTGTACATGCAAGGTGTTCAACCTGAGGTACTGCACCCCGTTCCTAAAGCCTGGAGCAAGTCTCCAGCTGGACCCCAAATGAACCTCCATAGACTAGTTTCACAACTGTCTGTAGTGTGAGATTTTCATAACCCCATGAGAGGATGTCTTCTCCTTGTGTTTCAAATATAAGTGAAAGGAGTATACTCAGCCCCAGATAAGCCATCCAGCTGACGTGAACAGTGGCGGGAGCCCAGAGAGTGACATCTGACTGGGAAGCCTGTCTCAAGGTTTGCCTGTGCAGAGACAGGGGTACTGTGACTGACACATCTGTGGATGGACAGACAGTTCTACTGAAGAGGACTTACAACAAATTCCCTGTCAACGTCCCATCATTGCTAGACTCTAGATCTGACAAAATCTCCAGCGAAGGACTCATGTCCCTGTGAACTCAGCCTGGGTGGTGGCTCCAGCACAGGTGGGAGGGGACATTTTCCTCCCATTACCCTTTGTACCCTACTTGCCGTGTTTATTTGTGGGGGGTGGGTATTTATTTGCCTACAGAAATGCTCCAAGTAAGCACATGGCTGCCAGTCAAATCCCCCTACTTCTAATTTAACACCCACTATATTTTGCAGCTGGTGGGTTAACTAGTGTTCACTTGGTAAACCAAAATTTGTGAAAAAAGTTTGTTTGTTTTCAAATGTTTCCATTGTATTAAAAAAATGAGACAGTGTTCCTTTTGGGGGAGAATACCTTCTACTTTGGATTTAAACCAAACCAAATAATATTTAAGGAAACATTAAATAAATTATTTATCATGTTGGTCAACGGGTTGGGGAATATAGCTTAGATAAACACATTTTTAAGGTCAGCCACTCCAAGGGCTGGGTTTTATAAAAACAACCTCTGAGGAGCTTTAATAAATCTTAAATACAAAAACATGAAGCCCTTGTTTCCATTACTGAACCATCCACTATTGCTGAAGAATGGCCACTCAGAAGCTGAGCGTCACCAGCAGCGCCCCACACCCAGCCTGAGAAAGGCCTGTGCTCTGAAACCCTGTTCTGGTAACGAGCATCATTGGCCTTACCTGGCCCTCTGTGAGAGCGGTCTAGTCTTTGGGTTGCATTGAAATTAGAAAGATAGACAGAGCTGGCTGATTTAGGTCATAAAATGGTCAAACGAAGATAAATTTGTTTCTACTCAGTGAGAGACTTCAGAGTCAAATTAGGATGGATGTAAGTAAAAAATAATAAAACAATAATGTGTTCTGGTTCCTTCAAAATAAACAGGATTGCCAAATTTATCAAGAACATTTAATTCACCACACGTTCCAAAGGCATCTTTGGGGCCATTTCCATTGTTAAATGGCTGTTCCTCAGACAGAGAGGTATGGGGGGTGGAGCTTGGGTTGGAGGAAATAGGAAAGAAAAAGGTAAATTAAGGGAGAAGCATGTGGAATGCAGCAGCCCTGGGAAGCCAGCAAACAAAGGCAGCAAGTCTTGGGAAGAGCTTGGAAGGGTCAGAAAAAGAAATGGGAGATGTCCACTTTCGTGTGTGTGTGTGTGTGTGTGTGTGTGTGTGTGTGTGTGTGTGTGTGTCTGTGTGTCTGTGTGTCTGTGTCTGTGTTCTTGTATATGCAGGTGCACATATGTGTGCAGGTATGCCCTTGTATGCACCTGCATGTGGAGGCAAAGGGACTTATGTCTAGGTGTCATTTTCGGGCACCACACATCTTTGTTTCTGTTTTTCATTTCATTTTTGTTGAGGTGGAGTCTCTCACTGGCCTGGAATTCAGCAAGAGAGCCAAACTGGATGGCCAGAAAGACTCAAGGATCTACCTGTCCTTGCCTCCTCACGCTAAGATTGTAAGTGTGTGTCACCATGCCTTGATTTTTTTCTGTCTGGGTTTTAGATCCTGAACTTGGGTCCTAATGCCTGGAAATTAGGCATTTGACTGAGCTGTCCCTCACCCCTGAAGATCAGTTCTTTTTTTTTTCCATTTTTTTTATTAAGAAATTTTCTATTCACTTTACATACCAACCACAGATCCCCCCTCTTCCCTCTTCCCACCCCCCAGCCTTCCCCCTCAATCCACCCCCCATCCCCACATTTTCCAAATCAAGGTCTCCCATGGGGAGTCAGCAGAGCCTGGCACACTCAGCTGAGGCAGGTCCAAGTCCCCTCCCTCCCTCTCCCCCACCCCTGCACCAACGCTGTACAAGGTGTCACACCCTAGGCACTGGGCTCCAAAAAGCCCGCCCATGCACCAGGGATGGATCCTGATCCCCCTGCCTGGGGTCCCCCAAACAGTTCGAGCTAAACAACTGTCTCCCATATCCGGAGGGCCTAGTCCAGTCCTATGGAGGATCCACAGCTATTAGGTTTTCCCATCATGATCTCAACATCTCCCGCCCACAGAATCCCTCCTCTCTCTCATTGATTGGATTCCCAGAGCTCAGCCTGGTACCTGGCTGTGAATCTCTGCATCTGCTTCCATCAGTCACTGGATGAAGGCTCTATGATGACAGGGTATTCACTAGACCAGTCACCAGAGTAGACCAGTCCAGGCACCCTCTCAACCATTGCCGGTAGTCCAAGGTGGGGTCATCCTTGTGGATTCCTGAGAGCTTCCCTGGCACCCTGCCTCTTCCTATTCCCATGATGTCTTCATTTATCATGGTATCTCTTTCCTTGCTCTCCTACTCTGTCCCTGTTCCAGCTCACCCTTTCCATTTCCTTATGTTCTTGTCCCCCATTCTTTGCCCTCCATTACCCTCCCGCCCATTCCCAGTTTGCTCATGTAGATCTCATCTATTTCTCCTTCGCTGGGCTATCTATGCGTCTCTCTTAGGGTCCCTCCTTGTTAGCTAGTGAAGATCAGTTCTTATCTATACAAAGAGCTACCTACCTGGATGTGGCCTTGAGTTCCCTCTGAATGGGGAAAGGAGGCTGAACTGGGGGTGAGCCCTGGGTTCTCAGTCTGCCTCTTCTAGGGGTGGAAGTAGAAGCAGAAGTCCTTGGCTTCAGAAAAGAAGATCCCTTCTGTTGTCTAAGTGGGAAGGAATGCCACTGAAGAGCTGAAGGGGTTGGGTTGCATTACCATAAAGAACATCGGGGCTTGAGAGTTCAGGAGAAAATTTGGCTAACCACATCTGGGGCCTGAGGTTTCATTGAACTTGAAATGAAAATAATCTTTGCAAAATATTTTGAAAATATTTAATAAACACAGGCTGGAGGCTGCTGCCTCGCTGCATTTTTTTCCTTTTTAATGAAGGTTTGGATTCAGATTAGCAACCTGCTAGCAACTGGCCTGTGTTTGGCTTAGAAGCAAAGCAAAATGATTAGAAATGCAGGCTTTAGAGCCACACAGAGCTGAACCCAGACCACAGCTCTGCCCTTGCCTGGCGTTGAAATAATGTGAGCGGTAGTTGTCTTCATCCACAGAGTGGAAGACAGCGCCCCTTCATCAGGCAGCCACAAACACTCAACCAAGCTATGTGGAAAAGATACCATACTAGCCATAGAAACATACTTATGTCCTTCCTTCCTTCTCTTCTCCTATGAGGCAGATGCTTCACCAAAGCGAAGCCTTTCTCCATCTCTTGAATGTGCTTAGCCAGAGGCCTTGGGCATTAGCAAATGTGAAGCAAGGTGGTGGGGGGATTGAAAATTTCTGGCCCAAAGATGTCTCTTTCTTGATGGCCTTGCCCCATAACTCTGGTTAAGCAAATGTTTGTTGGAGGATGACATATGGAGGAGAGCCCAACTGCCTTGCATACACCCTGCAGATGACCCGATGCATGAGAAAGGAGACTACAAGCCACCCAGTCACCACATCACCTATCATCTACAGAAGCATGAGAGACCAGTGGCCAGTAACTGAACTGGCTCAGAGCAAAAAATCCCACAACTGACCCAGAGATTTGTGACCCAAGCCAAGGGTAGATGTTTTATGTTCGGAGGTGGGGGGGGGGGTTTGTTATAGACCAAAAGCAAATCCATGAAGGTAATAGTCATGTATGATTATGGTTCTTCATTGGACATACCTGTGATTTCGTAGAATTGGTAACTGACTTTGTTCACAGTGGTTTCTTTCTGTAGAGAAAGCCAGAGGAGATAGCAAGCATCACAGTGCCCATATTTTATAGTCGCTCAGTTTAAAATAAATTGCCAAAGACAAGAAGGTTTGAGACACCAATAAAATTTTTTTCTGAAAATATTTTAAACTCTTTCTTTCCATGCATTTTAAAACTTTGGCATCAATATACTCCAAGCCAGAATATTGTCTGTGAAGTGAACCTCGGACACTGGAGTCCACTGATGTTCAAATGCTGAGATACTGGTTTAAACAGAAAGGAACTCAGAAGCGATCTGTGCCCTGTCCAGGGCACCAACAGGAACCAGAAGGGATGAAAAGGGATGGCACTGGACAGAGGGAGACCACTGTCATGGAACCTATGCACATTTTCTGGTGGGAGTGATAGTTTTTATGAAGGGAGGCAAAAAGAGTTTGTGGACCAAAGCAGCATACAGAATTTTAGATAGTTTAAGTCAACTGAACACCTTCACTTGTGTCTCTGGGGTGAATGATGACTTGTACTGTCTGGACAGCTGTCTCATTCTTCCCTTCCTCTGAATATTCATTTCCTTTTCAGTTCCAGCTCCCCTCTCAGACCTGAATGTTTCACCAAGGGTACTGCTCTCCAAAGCTTCACCAAGGACACTGCTCTCCAGCACTTCACTAAGGGCACTGTGTAAGTTGTGGAAACAAGCTTTTGGCTTAGAGAATACAAGGGACTCATCTGCTCAACTGAAATTTATTATTCCATATTAAATATTTGAAGCATCAAGGATGCAGCTGAGAGACAAGACAGTTTTTCTTGGGGCTTCAGTACAGTGTGAGAAAAGATTCTTAACCAGGCAGCTATAATACGCTGTGAGAAGTGCTGGAGTGGGGAAAACACAAGGCATTGGTGAAGAGTGTGGGACAGGGACCTAACTCAAACTTGGTTGAAATGCCAGGAAACTCAACATAGAGGAAGTGGATTTAAGATGAAGGACTAAGAATAAGGCTTAGGCTATGTGAAGAGGAAGGAGAAAGAGTAAGACAGACCCAGCCTGAGACACTCTTGGAGAACTGAGTGTTCATGTGGCCAGTGTTTAGATGAGTTCCAGATGCTCAGCGGAACTTCAGTACCACTGAACAGAATTATGTTAATCATCAAAACCATGGCTGGACCATAAGCATGGTGTACAGACTCTTGGTTGCTGAGATGAATACCTGAGAGAAACAATAAGAGGGGAGGTTTATTTTGGCTCGTTGTACCCAAGGTTTACTGGACCATTGGAAAATATTATGGCATCAGGAACATGTGGCAGAGATGGCAGCTGGCCTCATGGTGGCCAAGAAACAGAGAAAGTGACATAGGAGGGAACCTCAGCTATGAGTTAGCCCAGAGGACATGCTCTCGTGATCTACTTCCCACAACGAGAGAAGTTACTCTTTATAGCTGCCTTCACCTCCCAATAACACTGTCAAATGATGAACTCTACTTGAATCTGCTGATGAAGGCATCACCTTTATGATCCAACCACTCCTCAAAGTCCCATCTCAGAATGTTGCTTGCATGACAAGGGACATGTCATGTTCAAACCACAGTGCATGGACTTCCTTCTTAGTTCTTCCCCAGAGTCAGGGTTGCCCTCCGTTTTGAGTGGTGCTTTTGAAGGCTATATGCACATTATCAGAGACTGTACGTGAGGCTGTGCCAATTGACAGCTAGTTTTCTGGCCGGGATCAATCTAAAGTGAGCACACACATGTGGAGGAAAAGTCTGACTCCAACCAGTGGAAATGTAAGAGTAGGTTGAGGGGCTGCCAAGATAGTTCAGCAGATAAAGGCACCTGCTGGCAAGTCTGAAGAGCTGAGTTCAATCCCAGGACCCCTTGGTGGAAGGACTGAAGCAAACTTCTGCTAGTTGTCCCTCCACACATGCACGAAGCCACACAAATACATGTGCACACAAACTAAGTAATGAAATAAAATGAAGGTAGTTCTGGCCCAGAATTTGGAGAAATGTGCCTGCCATAGGATGAGACAGTAATAACTTTAATTTACAATTTCTAATAAATACGTAGGCTGCGGACCAAAAGTGCTTGTTTGGTGTATGAACTGTTCATACCTCAGCTCCTTGTTGCCTATCGGCTAGAAGCAGCTCATGTGGAACTGTCCACCGATGCCTGGAATCTTCATCAGACCCTCCCCTAACATGGCTTCTCCCTTGCTCCATCTCCAGTCTCATGGAGCCAACCTGCTCAGCCTCTCAGCTCCCAGAGCTCAGCCCACATCCTTTCTGTTTATGCGGGAACATCAGCTCTGTCTGGGGAAGGGATGGACAGGCCCCGAGGGACCGCACAGCTGCTTAGCACGTTCCTTTCCCTACACAAAGCCAAATGGACTTTTCATTTTTTTTTTTCTTCTGGCTAAGAGAATTTTCCTCCCAGGTCTGCTTTTGCGTTTAAGGTATTTTAGGTTCTAATTGTTTATCTTTAGCTACTTCCTGTTAGGAGTCCTTCTCTGGCACAGCTGCAGACAGAGAGGTGGGCTGGACTGTGGAGCAAGATGAGACTTGGAAAGACTTGCAACGTGTTTGGAACCACTGATGGAGAACAACTGTTTCTACCCTGGACGTTCAGTCTTTGCCAGGGAAATGGAATAGAAATTCCAGAACTGTGGAGGGAAAGTGAGATAAGATGAGGAGAGTCTGCGATTAACAACCAAGTGAGGTTAGGAGAAGTTTCAGGGGAAAGCCAGTTTTGGCACTGGGTAGATTTCAGGCTTTGGGATTAAAATCTCTAATTTGGGAGAGTAATTATTTGGTTTTCTATCTTGCACCTCTAGGGGCAATCGTTTTCAGGGAAAGGTGTCTCATAACACCGAACATGATATTAGCATCACAGGCTGCTTGCCCAAACTTGTTTTATTTTCGTTTGTGTGCTATTGGCTTGAAAAGTCCCCTGAGTCCCTGATCCATATCATGTTGGCACGTGTCCCTGTAGCAACTAAAATGCTGAGCAAGTGTTATGCTCTCACTATTTTTCTTGACTTGGGAGAGGCCCAAAAAATTCTAGTTTGCTACAGTAAAAGTGATAAAAGTCCCAGGTCTACTCTGCAACAGATCATACCTCCAGGGGTAAGAGCTGGATATTTTTCAGCTGAACAATAGTTAGACAACAGTCTCCATAGTGGTGTTTGTGTGTGCGTGCGTGCGTGCATGCGTGCATGCATGCGTGCGTGTGTGTTTGCAAGAAAATTATGGTGTCTACTTACGATCACACCTGTCTGGGCAGTTGTTAACAGTGAGAGTGGTATCTATTTGCCTAACTTTCTCAACCGCATTTACCACTGTGACACTTTTAATTCCCACCAGCTTGTAGTTCCAATGAGTGATCTTGCATGCCTATTTCACATTGACAGAAACTGAGGGAAACTGAGGCAGAAACTGAGGGACTTGCTTACGGCCACAGAACTAGATGGTGGAATCAGGATGATGACTCTGGTCTCTGAGGCCTTCTTGTCTGTATTTAACTCCACTTCCCTCTTCCTCTGAGAATCTTACACAGAAGGAAAACTGTGAGATCTCCAGGCAGAGATCCCAGCAAGAAGAAGGTGTTCAGGCCTATCGGCCTCATCAAAGCTGATATCTAAGACGCCTCCTCTGTGACTCTGCTCCAGCCCAAGGCCTCAGGATCACCTCCTTGCAGACATCATGACTACTTCCATGAGCGAAGGATCCTCTCTGTGGTCGGTCTTCAGTTCTCTCCTCAGACACAACTCCAGCTCGTTCTCTGCCATGAGACACACTGGTTTCTGGTTACTTACGTGTATTAGTTACTCCCTTCACGGCAGTGCCGTAGTACCTGAACAACTTCGAGAAGAAAGGGTACTTTGTCTTACAGATCCAGAGGAGGACCAAGTGAGCATGGGCACATCCGCGTTCAGAAGAAGAGACAGGGAACGCTGGTGTGAAACTCGGTGGTGTGAAACTCACTTCCCCTTTTTATGTAGTTGAGGACTCCAGCCACAGAACAGTGCCTCCCATGGTGGAGGTGGGTCTTCCTCCCTCCACCTCATGTAGATAATCCCTCATCACAGGCATGCCCAAAGGTCAACCTAATCTAACCCTTTGGTGGTGAGCCCAAAGGGTTGCCTCCTAGTTGCCGCTAGATCCTGTCAGGTTGATAACGTCACATTACAGCATGCTGAGTGTTTGTAACGGGGGATTAACTCTCTTCTCCATCAGCCATCCTAGGAAACTTTGGCAGGGATAGAAGGTCTGTAGTGCACACTTTCCATGTAGAAGCTGTCTGAGTTACTGTTCTATCGCTGGAAAGGGACGCTATGACGAAGGCAGCTTATGAAAGGCAGCATTTAGTTGGGGCTCACTTACCATTTCAGAGGGTGAGTCTGTCACGGCAGGGAAAGTGGCAGAAGGCAGTAGCTGTGAGCTTCCATCTGACCCACAAGCAGGAGGCAGAGACAGAGACTGACAGAGAGAGACTGGGCCTGGCATGGGCCTATGAAACCTCAGTACCCAACCCCAGTGACACACCTCCTCATCCTTCCTAAACAGTTCTATCAACTGGGACCCGAACATGAAAACAACATGAACTTGTGGGGGCCATGCTCATGCAGTCCATCACAGAAGCTAAGGGACCGGTCCCTTTTGGTGGCTGCTCAGGATTTCACATAAAGGACCAAGTGGCAGATAATTGGTCTCTCTCTGTCTCTCTCTGTCTCTCTGTCTCTCTGTCTCTCTGTCTCTCTCTCTCTCTCTCTCTCTCTCTCTCTCTCTCTCTCTCTCTCTCTCTCTCAGTCCTTTGCACCGAGAATGTATTATCTACTATGCCTCAGCTCCCTGTTTCCCTTTCCTGGGTCTCTGTCGTTTCCTTGGCTGCTCTGATGAAGAGCCAACACCACATCCCTCAGAGTGCCCAGAGGCTCTCTGGTTGGCTGTAAGGAAGAGAGAAGTAGGTGGTGGAATTTGGAGGCTTTCTACATGGCGAGATGCCAGAACAAAGTGATGGAGGTGGGAACCAGCAGTGTGGCTCGGAACGCCATGAGAAAGTAGAAAAAGAGCAGGTGGTGAGGTTGAGGCACAAAGGTTGAATGGGAAGCCAAGAGCATAGGAGGCAGGGGCCAGGCCAGCATCGGTCTGCAGGGCCGGGCCAGCATCGGTCTGCAGGGCCAGGCCAGCATCGGTCTGCAGGGCCGGGCCAGCATCAGTCTGCAGGGCCGGGCCAGCATCAGTCTGCAGGGCCGGGCCAGCATCGGTCTGCAGGGCCGGGCCAGCATCAGTCTGCAGGGCCGGGCCAGCATCGGCCTGCAGGGCCAGGCAGGTGCTGATGCACTTGTCTCCCTCCTTATGCTCTCAATCTGAGAGGTCCCCACATGTTGACACCTCGTCCCCAGATACTGCTGCCATTCTGGGAGTTTGTGAGGTCAGGTGGGGGCATTCAAGGGCTACAGCTCAGCTCTGCCTCTAACCCTGTCCCCTGTTTCCTGGTCTGCCAAGATGTGGGAAATGACAGCCTCAAGATCCCATGCCACAGACCAAACTGTCCTCCCATAATAGACTGAAATCCCCTGGACCCGTGAGCCAAATACAGACCCTTCTCCTTTAACTTGCTTCCGTCAGATATTCCTTCACAGGAATGGGAAATGTAACCAATTCCCTCTGTAAGACTCTTCTCCATGCATCTTTCTCCTTGGTCAAATTCTGAGAAACATCCTGAAGAACCATAGTGACCACTGCATTTACGGTGCAGAATAGACTAGAATTACTGCTACATACGGTCACCCAGGATATTGATATGGTCTCTTTTCCGTTGGATCAAATCCTGCCAATTTTACCTTCAAGACACTGATCATAATTATCATCCTTACACACACACACACACACACACACACACCATGATCCAACACCACCGTACTGCTCTTGGAACAGTGTTCTAGGTGTCTGACTGACCTTCTGGTCCTGAGCAAATTGTCTCTCCCATAAATGGGCTCAGGATCCCTCTGCCACAATCTGCCAGAGCTGGCTGGCAGTTTCTTTCATGTCTGACAGTGTCTCTGGGCATCAGTCAGTCTCCTACATTTGGCATGGACAGCCCATTGTGACTTCCCGATCTCAGCTCACTCCTGTCTCCCCTTTCTTTTTCCTGCACACTCTCTTCCTGTGCCCCATGGTCCCTGCCTTTGCCGTTTCACACCTCCGTGATTTTACGCATGCTGTTCATTCCCCCAGGATGCTTGCTTTCAGTCTTTGGGAAACTCTTTCTTATCTTTGCAGACTCTGCGTAAGTGTCACATTGGGCACAGTGCCTGGCATGCAATAATTACTCATGGTCGAACTGGATCTCAGCCAATCCCTTTTGCTTGTCTCTTGTCCCCTATTATCTCTTTCTTTGGGTCCCCAGAGCTCTTTGTATGCAGATACCTCTTCTATGGCATTTCTTATATTGTATTATAATCTTTGATTCTCTCATTATTACACAGCAGGTTTCTTGAGTCCATGGGTATAGTAGGTGTGTGTGCGCATGTGCACACATGTGTGCTGCCCTTCCTCTGTTCGTCCCTCCCAAGAGCATTTTCTTCTAGGAGTATTTAGAGTATTCTGCAGGTACTGTCTCTTGCTGTGCAGCACAGCCGAGTAGTAGTTATGGGACCAGAGTTTGGCCAACTGGTCATGCTTATCAACTGCTTCTTAACCAGTTGGTAAGCATGAAAGGCATGGCCAGCACTCCTTTACAGCATCGGTTCCCAGCAAAACTCAATGGGTAGCTGTCTCAGAGACCTCATGACTAGTTCTTGTTTGTCCCTGGCTGAGTCCTGCATATTTCCATTCCTGCATGCTTCAAATCCTTCCAGCAGATTGCTCCTTCTGCTGTTCGAATTTCTCCTTGCTGGTTTCTGTTCCTTGTAACCCTTACTGATGTGTTGAGGTGAGGGAGAAGTTGGGAACTGTTTTCTGAGATTCTGTGGCTGTGTGTTTTCTGTCCATGCAATGAAAGGGGACTCTTTTTCTTTCTGTACAGGAACCAGAAAGCTGTTGCTATGATGAAACATCATAACCAAAGAAACTTGTAGGAGAGAGTTTATTTGGGCTTATGGTTCCAGAGGGTTAGAGTCCATCACAGCAGAGACAGCACAGCGTCAAGCCACAGATATGGCAGCTGGAATATGATACAGGGAGCTCACTTTCTGCAAAGCACAAAGATTGACTAGAAATGGCACAGTCCTTTAAATTCTGTAAGCTGCATCCAGTGCCATACCCTTTCCAACAAGGCCATACCTCTTAAACCTCCCTAGACAGCACCACCAACCAGAGATCAAGTGTTCAGATGCCTGAGAACATGGTGGAATATTTTCATTCAAAACATATATCATTCAAATCAGATCTAGGAAAAGAGAGGTAGTCATAAAGATACAGTCTTCAAGGGAACCTAGAAAACATTACAACCATTATGTTTGAAAAATAAGTAAAATCAAGATATGTGTTTCTCTCCCTGTGTTCTTTTCTGTTGTCTCCCACCCCATCTCAGCTTTCATAGGAGCCAGTATGATGGCATCATTGGCTCCCTGCACAAACACTTTCAGGCATCCCAGATCTATCTGTCAGCACTTGGGACTCAGCAAATTTCACACAGAAGAAACCAGAATTCCTAGGGAATCAGCAGCTCTTACAAATGGCCTTTAAACCATAGCTAGAGGTTAAGTGTCCCCCACCTCATCCCTTGACACATGCTACTCTGGCTGTCTGTGGACACATGATTAACTGACTTTCCTGTCTTACCTCCCCATCCTTAGCCAATGTGTTTTGGTCTACCTCCCTAATAAACCCAGTGATCTATTGAGGGACCTGCTCAAGCAGCCCGTCATGGCTCTGGTCCAGCATTTATGTCTCAATGCAGCTCTAGTTCCTTATAGCTCATGGGTAATTTCATTCCATCACACTTTGTTCAAATTCCCCGGACACAGATCCTCTAAACTCATCTTTTCAAATCATGCTGTGTTTAAAGGTGACCAGCATGGCCACAGATGGCCAGCTACCTTAGTTCAGATAACTGCCCTGGTCCAATCGTTGCTGGCCAAAAGGAGAGAGTTATGTCAGTTCACAGCATTATGAGTAGAGAGGTACCCTGGGACTCAACTGGTACTGCTTACCTTTCAAACAACTGTCATGTCAGTAGATCTGTGGGATAGCCAACAGGCAAGGGTGTTTAGCAAGCATCAAATTACTGTTTTCAAACAATAATTTTGTGGGTTAGAATCAGAAGACATATGGATTAAATCTTCACTGAAATACACACTTGGATTTGCAAATGAGCAGGCGCTGTACTTGCTAAGGGCATTTTCTCTCATTTGTTTTGCCAAGTCAGATTATTTGGAAAATAACTTAGTGATTTTTCACAGCCCAGACAACCTCTTGGCCACTCCCTCTATTCCTTTGTTTCAGTTTCCCCCTCACATAGAGGTAATTAGTAAAAGTAACATTTGTCAAATATGGCAAATCAGTCGTACAGTGCTGTGCATGTCATATGGAGGTGGGGATGGGTGTGATAATTGGCAAGATTGGTCAACTTCTGGGAGACATGAATGATGAACATTCCTTGCACATATACCATGTGTCAAGTGCACCGCAGAGTGTTTAATATGATCATTTAGCCCCATGGGAGACCATCCTCCTTGAGGGAGGTAGTATCCCTACTCTTCATTTACGTATGAGAGAGTTAGTCTGGCGTTGGGTGTCTGTTTCCCAGCTGTGCGCAGCTAGGCAGTAACAGAGCTGGCATTTGAATCCTCTCTCTCTCCAAACTGTGTAGGTGCTCTTGACCTCTCTATGAGTAGCGGTTCACATAATCTTCCACATCAAGGGGCTTTGAAGCCCCCTCCACCTCCACCTCATGCCATTATACAGAGCCAGAAACAGACCAGAGACACTTGAGCTTGACTGAGTCTGGTTAGACAGAAAAAACATCAACCAGTCAATCTGATGGCTTCTCTGGATAGACATAAATGACATCATACCCGTCAAATGACAGATCTCATAAAACAAACCCAGGACATAGATTGTAACATCTAGTACTTGAGTTATAGTTCCTCACTCCTTGTACGTGATCATTTACATGTAAGGCGCAATCACGAGGGCAAAGTTTCTTTTACCATCAAGGCCGGTGAATGTTGGGAATCCTCAGTCTCAAGCAAAGAAATAACTTCATATTATATATCAGAGGTGTCGATGCACCAGATGGACCACAAATCCCTCAATGCCTCTTCCAATCCCTCACTTACTCCCTAATATTTCCAGCTAAGCCTTTCCCTTTGTGGTGTTTCATGGCACCGTGTGGTATCTCCAGGTAGTCCAAGATCTAGTGAGAAGTTGTCACAAAGGAAGAAGAACAGCTTGAACTCTTATGGCCAGTCAACTTGATGGATTTGCTAGCTGCAAGGGTCACAGTCCTGAGGGGAAGGTGTACATTTTTACAAGTTCAGAAAGACAGGATGGAAGATCACAGAGACGTTTGCTGTCACATGGACACAACCAGAGCCAGCCCCACCAGAGACATGTCATAGTCCAGATTCATCTGGTTGGAAAGAAAGGAAACCCGCCCAAACTAGCTTAAGCTCAAAGTGAAAAAAACTTTTTCTAGGGCATGGCAGGTAAGAATCTCATCTGAAGCAGAGGACAGAACATAACTGAGCCCCTGACCCAGAAAAGCAGCAGATACCAAGGCTGCCTTTCTTTCAGACCTCGCCTGGCAGGGTCCCATGACTCATGCTTCCTTCTTTCTAAGCCTCTGCAGAACATATCAAAGAACATGTCAGAACCAGACAAAGTCAACAGGAGGGGACTTCTCTATAGTATCCTATGTTGTTCCTGCCGAAAGACCAGCAACAATCGGAACCTTGATTCTGAATTCCCAGGAGAGAAAATGTGGTTGATGTGGCTTGAGTTTTCTATACATTAGTCTGATTCATGAACATCTGGTGTCTGGATTATCATTATGACCAGAGATTGATTGATCTGTCTCTGTTGCCAGAAGAAGGTGGCATGGATTGAGAAAGACTTTACCCAAAGCTATAAGACCTTGGGGATGGTGCAGAGACTCATAGTTGTTTCTCAAGACCTCATCTTCTTGTCTTTGGTAGGTGGAGAATCTCTTGGCTTTTAGCTGAGTATTTACTCTGTCCAAATACTAATTACATCCCTATCTCTTCTTGTGGTCAGTTAAGGCCTGTAGCCATAGGTATAAATGTAAGTGTTGTTATGCCTGTTGGGAGGAGGAGCCATACCACCCTCCTTGATTTTCTGAAAGCAGACAATGTTTAGAGATAAAAGAGCCACCTTGAACCAACAGTGGAAGCCATGCACAGGGAGATAGCAGAGAAAAAAATAATGAGAGTCTGAGGTCCTGCTGGCAGTGGGCCTGACCTGTTCATGCTGACTCCCCTGACAGGGAGATAAATGTCTGTTTTTTGTACGGTTTTGTTATTTTGAGTTTTCTATCAATCTTGGCCAAAAAAACCTTTTATATGAGAGGGCATATAGAGAAACAAGCCTAGGCATTTGGGGTTAGTTTCTCTACACACACACACCACACACACACACACACACACACACACACACACACACTCACACACACACACACACACACACACACACACACACACACACACACGCATGCACGCACGCGCACACACACACCTGTCACCAAATAGCGAAGGGCATATTTCTTCAGTTACAATGGCCCCTAATTCTACCTCTCTAACCTGTGCACAAGATCTGAATCTTCAGCATCCTCCTCTTTCTAGGCTGTTGATATTTACTGAGGGGTTTCTGGAGGAGAGTAACCAGGGTTTCTAGGAGGTTTTCCTGCTAACGAACATAGTCTCTGTCCTGCTAATGACAGGAGAGCTTCTGGGGAGAGAAGAAACCCTTTGTTCCTTGTTCTCAAGGAGACACGTTACTATTTCTGTTCTCTATAGAAGCTTCTCAAATGCTGGGCAAAATATCACAACTAATTAGACCAAATAGCGGTTATAGTCCCCACTAGAAGGGATGCACCGGTGATTTTACTGTCTGTTAGAGCTTCCACCTTGTTTAGACTGGTGTAAAGGGAGCTGTAGGTAGCCCCTGTCCAAGAACTCTAAGCACACTCTTTATTGAATGTTTCCCGTTTCCTATTTGCTTCTCTTCTTGACCCATTGTTTCACAATTGAGAAGCCCCACTACTCTTCTGAGCTCCTAGAAGCCCTCTCCAGCCCCGCAGATGCCTTCTTGATGAGACTCTTGTTGATGAGAGGTCTTGGTGAAGCGTCTGAGCATGCCAAAAGGCTCGTGAACTGTGCTAACTCATTGTGTTTAATGGCGTTCATAAAGAAGCTTGCTGCAGAGCTGCCCCAGGTCTGGTGAGTTAACCAAATAACCCAGATACTCAGGGCAGAGTGCTGGCATGAGAGCCACCTGGGCCTGGGCCTCTTCCCACAAGCCAACAAGTGAAACCGGATGGGCATCATGGGCGTTCTGGGCAACTACTGGCCCTCAACAAATTTTTTTTTTTTGTCAGATGGTGGGTAGAAGTCTACAAGAGTTTTAAGGCAAACACTGTGTTTCCACTAGAGACGAGATGTTGATCAAATTCTGTAGAAAGCAATAACATCAAAGACGTTGAAGACTTAGCTTGATTTATGTTTCATTTCTGAACTCCCAGTTGCTGTGTGAAGGAAATCCTTGTGATGTCATCAACCAATAAAGGAGTAATAGGTGAGTCCTCACTATGTATTCAGCACTGAGCCAGATGTCATGAGTCATATAGAAACAGGAGACGCATTTCCTGCCTCTGTGGGCCTTCTAATCCAGTCTCAGTGAGGGAGTAATTTAGCAAGGATGTATGGATGTATGAGGTATGTTTATAAATAATGAGATTGATTCAGCAAGCCAGGATACCAATTACTTATGGTAGAGAACCAGCCAAACCTCCATGGCATCCAAAATTAGTCCTATTTAAAGACTCATAACAGTTACTACTCTAATTTCAAATTTCTAATAGGGAAAAAAATCAACACAGTAAAGAGGCCAGAAATGAGGAGCAAAGTCCAGAGCTCCTGGTGGTATTACTGGGTTTTCTGGGTCCATGATAGGAATAAACTGTAATATGCAAAGCACAGTATAACACAGTATGAAAGTTTTAATGTATCTCCTATTGCAATAGTAGTATATCCCAAACCAGGGAATTTACAGACTTGATGTGTGTTAATTCACAGTATTAGAGGTGGAAAAGCTCAATGTTGGGAGCCAGCATCTGTGAGGGCCTCCTTGCTGCACCCCAGCATGGTGGAGGGCATCACAGGGTGAGACAGAGCAAGTGTGCCAGCTTGTGTCTCTCTCCCCCTTCTCATAGACCATAAATGCCATTATGGAGCATCACCCGCAAGACCTCAGCTGATGTTGATTTATCTTTTGCAAAGGCTCTACCTCTGGACTCGATAAGAACTAGGGGTTTAAAAGTCCCCAATACATGAGTTTGGGGCAGAGGCATATTCAAACCATAGCAATAACACAGTGGGAAAGCTCCAAAGGAAGACAAGGGATCAAATCCTAGCTCCCTTCCACACCAGCTATGCCTGCGACTCCTACCAAGTCACTTCACTTTTTGTCCAAGCCTCACGTTCTCCATCTGGAGGATGAAGGTGTTAATAGTAATAGAATCTGCATCGCAGGATTTAGTGAGAATTAAACAAGGTGAAGCACATGTAGTGCTTGACTTAGAACAGTGTCGTCTCATCTCAGCCTGGCTAAACGACGGTGGAGGAACCTCATGAGACTACGCAGGGAATTGTGGTTCACTCAACAGCTACTCACTGAGTGTCCGATTTGGTACAGGCCCCGACCACAAGGTGAGAAGTAGGAAATGATGCTGCCTGACTCCTCAGGGCTTAAAATACAAAAGGAGAGGCATGCTTCAGTAACAACACTCGCAGATTCCTGAGAAGAACTGGAATTGTCAAGAGAGGCGCTGCACGCTTGTAAAAGTTGAAAACAAAGGAACCCAAGCAAATCTAGGGCCCAAGGCAAGTTTTCAGGGGAAAGGAGGGTCAGGTGAGGAGTCTGAAGCATGGTTGGAAGTTTTCAAGAGAAAAGGAGGGGAGCAAGCAGGTTGCCAAGCCAGGGGTCCAAAAGGAGAGAGGTGGAGCTAGGGATGGAAGTGCCAGGAAAGAGAACCCCAAGTCACTTAAGCCCGTGAACCCTTGCTGCTGCAGCTGCTGAGCTTAGGGCTTTCACTGGGAGAGCCTCTGGAGGGGGATGGAGCTACAAAATAGTAATGTTAAATCACACATACGTGTATTACCTGGGTGATCCAAACATTTAGACATATCATCTCCCCTAGTCTTCATTTCAAAGGTTTAAATCATGAAATAATCATATCATCTTCTTCTGGTAGACATATGTCACATGCCTTCGTTGTACTGAAGCCATTTTGAATCATCTAACGTAGCTCTTCATCATGTGCCATTTCTACTTCTAAATTCTTCAAGACACAGCACTTTGTACCCATGCAAGATGCAGTCATTCAAAACGTTATTCAGAGTCCCATGAACTTTTTCCCCATTTGTCCTTTTGGAGGGTATTTATTATCACCTCAAGGTCATTGTTTACAATATGCTTTTTTAAAAAAGAAAGTGGACTTTAGAAGATTTGCTTAAAATAATACTCCAAGATGTTCAATGATGAAGTCATAGCTTCAGAAATAATAGCCAAGCCTGTGTTAGGTAGTTCTTGTTTCTCCTTTTCCTCCTCATACTATCAGGTGACATCTGTAAATCTCCTACTCGGTCTTTCCCATCAATCCTCACTCAATGACGTCACTTTAGGCTAATAACGTCTTTCTCCAAACACTTCCTTCATGTTCAAAACAAAGCAATTGAGAAAGTGTCAGGAATGTGAAGTGTTTAGGGGTCTCTATTCTGTGGAACAGCTTTTGAGCAGTCAGAAATGTACATTAGGTACTTATCAAATGAACGCATTTGTTTACTTCACCTTGGTCCTGGCTCAAGGGACACAGGGTAACATGGGTATTTTTGCCAGCAGAAGTATTAGAATGTAAAGTGAGCCGAAGGCAGGAGTGGTAACAATTTTGTCCGCAGAGTACATTTGGTAATGCATGAAGACATTTTTGTTGGCCACTATTAGGGGAAGGGTACGATCAGTATGTAGAGAGTAGAATTCAAGGATGTCACTAAACACCATCCATTCCACAAGGAAGTTCACAACAAAGAATTACCAGACATAAAATGTCATCAGTGGTAATACTGACAACCCTGGCTTACTCAGAATCAAGGACAACTGTCAAACTGAGTGGAGAACAATGGTGGATCACTGGGGGGCATCTGTCCCCACAGGCTCTCTAAGGTCCCTCCTAACAAGAAAGCAGTCTCACAGTCCTGTGTACTATTCCCTGCTCTTGAGAGAAATCACCCTCTTGCCCTATTTTTCACATTTCTTCCCTCCCTCACCCCAACTTCCAAGTTTCTCTGTGGGTGAATGGATGAACGAATGAATGATTGAATCAAGGACGCAAGTGCATCTAGTCTAGCCTTGTTTCTCTAAGGAAGGTGGGATCTCAGAGAGTAACAGGGATTGCAAGTACTTCCTACCTTTCTTCCTCTTTCAAGACTGACCCTGAGATTCAGTTGGTTCTGAAAGTGGGGCCACGGTCAAAATGAAGGATCCTCATGTCAGTCAGAGCCCGAGTTCTGGCATTAGGGTGAGTGGGCTTTGCCTCTCACTGAAGAGTAACCATGGGATGGGTAGTTCATACTTCTGGGTCTCTGTTCCCTTATTTGTGAAATGGCAATGATAGTAGTCCCTACCTCACGGAGCTCTTAAAAGGATTGCTCAAGATAATGTAAGTGACATATTTGGATGGGCATAGCATCTGGTCAGGAGTTAATAGTATCCACTACTGGAATCATAGTATTGAACTTTTGTGAGCCATATCTGTAGATTATGAAATATTTGATTGGCTGTTCAGGAACTCTCGTATTGATTGAGTTATCGCATTGTATAAAACATCCATTTCTTGAGATACGTGAAGATTAATTTTGATTGTCAACTTGCCTAGGGGAGATTGGTAAAGAGTGTTTCTGGCTGTCTGTGGGAGCGTTTCCAGAGGGGATTGGATTATGAGGACTCTGGTCTAATGGAGGGATTCAGCGATGGCTTCAACCTTTGATTGGAGGTGATGGAACTGTGGAATGTGAGGCCTGGTCGGAGGAAGTGAACCACTGGGGAACCCTGGGGAGCTATAGCCTACTGTGGCAACTTCCTGTTGTTGCTTTACTCTTAGCTGCCTGCCTTGATGTGAGTTGTTCCATGAAACCCTCACTGTTGTGATGGTTTGAAACCTGGAAACCATGAATAGCAGACATAATTCTTCCATTTACCTTGTTTCTGCTAGACACTCAGTAAAAGTAACAATAAAGCTAACAGCAAATTTCTCAAAAATTTCTCTGTGCAAAGCTTTGTCCAGTTGCAAGGCTTAAAGTATGAGGTGGGCAGAACAGGCGGGGCTTCTCAGGAGAAGGACATTCATGGTCGCACAGGCTAGCTTCTCTGAAAGGTGAGGCCTGGGGACCAACCTACAGACCCCAGAGCAGGGCTCATCTCCCCATAGGCTCCTTCCATTGTTCTAACAACCCACAAGTGAAGGCAAATCGGCCGATGTCTAGGGCTGGCTGGTCCTTTTATGCACTTCATTCTGGACTTCTCAGATTCCTAAAAACCACATCCTACTGCCAGAAAAAAATATGTAGTGCTGGAAGCCCTCATGCCTCCCCTTCAAGTCACAGATAAATGGATAGCCTGCGAGGATTGAGGCTGGAAGGCTTTCCTGTGGGGGAGTTGCATCTGACTGCAGGTGCCATTTGCACGCCACCACCGTTGTGTCCTCAGAGGTGTGCAGAGTGATGGGGAAGGGAGACAGACCAAGCTTCATGTTGACCCCATGCACTTTCTCATCAGTCTCAGACAATTCCAACACTAAAGAAACATTGCTTCTCACTTTCCAAAGTGATCTTGATGGGCACTGATGTTTTTATGATTATTAATAAAATCTTGAAGGGTGAATTTTATGGGCACATGGAGACTCTAAAGAGTCACTCTTTGCCTTAGAAAATTGTATATGTTAAGGATGATGAAGGAAATTTTAAATTAAAATAGTCAAGTGGAAAGTAGGGGTGCAAGAGACAGACTTTACAGAATCAGCGGTAGATCTGAGACTGCATTTGCTTGCTGCACACGCTTTCATGGGATGTGTTTCCTGGAGACAGCACGCTCCAGGAAGTGAGGTTTAGGCTTAGGTGGGTGGCCAGAAGTCCCCTTTGAAAGTGAGTCATTAAATATTGGGGTTTTTTGTTTGTTTGTTGTTGTTGTTATTGTTTTGTGATCTTCTCTTCTTTCCCCTCCCCCACTTCCATTCTGCCAACATACTCTTCAGAGTTTCTTGGACTGGTTCACCAAAACGGAGAAATCAAAGCGACTTAAAAAGAAACCCCAGTTCCTTTTTACCATCTAAATAAGAATGGACTAAAAAAAATGAGACAAGGGCGAGGGGCATGGTGAGTTAATCACTGGGAGCATCCTGGCTGAACAGGAAGGGCAGACCCCTGACATCTGGTTAGAAGTTAACTTCAAAATTCATGCAGGTATCAGGGAGGACATTCCTCAGAGAAGCCTGGAAAAACTTAGCTCTGCTTAATGCTGGGACTGGACCAGCGTGGTTGCTGTGTGCCATTGCTGCTTTGGAGAGTGAGGGGAACTGGAGCTAGACGAGTCCCACAGTGTCTCTGCACCGCCTTCTCCCCCTCCTCCCAGCTTCCAGACTTCTCTAAAGCCCTGGGTTTAGAGTCCTGGAGAACTTGGTCATTACCAGTGTCTAATTACATGTTGATCAATTAACAGCAGGCCTTTCAAATGGGAGGGACGCAAACTGGGGAGCTGGTTCTGATGACAAACAGATTTGAAGACACCAGATGACAGGGTCCTTTTTATGCAGTTCCGCACCAGCCATGTTTTTGTTTGGGTTTGGCATTAATTTTAGAAACTGTAAAACACAGCATGCCAAATTGGTTGATTGAAAATAGCGCTACTTCCCAGAGGCCAGCAATCTGCTGCCTCATACAAGAGGAGAGAAGTTGCTATGGAGCATGTGGGAGGTGAGGGGACCTCCACGTGAGCTGAGGAGTGAGGCCATGGTCCAGGGGACACCTTCGTGAATCACCTCAGCATTTCCATTCAGTGTCGTGTCTCTCTGAATTCACTCAGGTGTTTGTGTTCCTGCTTATTGTATGATTGGCTCTGTAGTAAAAATGAGCAATATTTTTTATCTGGGATATTGCCTTTTTTGTAGAATTTATATAGACTGTTCTCCCTTAAGTGGAGGTTGGCTGTTTTAAATAATGGAGTGCTTTTTCTTGGAAGGGTAGTGAATTGTTATAGACTTTAAGAATTCAACAACATCCAGTTTTGGGGGGTTAAAAGGAAGGAAGGAGGAAGGAAAGGAGGGGAGAGAATGGGAGGGGGAAGGAAGAAGGAAGGAGGAGAGTGGAGGGAGGGAGATGGATTGGTTTGTGATTTTAAAATCAGACAAGCACGGAGGAAACACTTAACCTTTATTTACACAATAAATCCTGCCTGCTAAGTTGTTGAACTTTAAGGCCTATGATAAAGAGGTACTTGCTGATGCTGTCCACAACCAGGATAAACATTTTTGTTCCCATGGGATTTCTACGTAAGAGATAGGAAAGATTATCTTAGCGGAGCTTTGTCTGATACCTCCCACAGTAGCTGACGTCTTACGACATGGCAGATGTTAATTTCTGAATCACATTTTGTGAAAATTATTAGTAAGCAGGGTTCAACATTTCGGTCTCAACGCAGGTTGACTGTTCATTAAAAGACTCACAGCACAGGACGTGATTTAATGGGAAGTGAAGCTGGTCCTGTTTCAAAGGGGAGCCCTCACTGCTAGGAATGTCCCCCCATTATACCAGTGAGGTACTTCAGTTAAGGATTCAGAATTACCTGCTGGCTAAACAAGCCAGTCAGGAAAAAAAGAAAAAAAGAAAAAAAAGAAAAGAAAAGAAAGAAAAGGAAAAGAAAAAAGAAGAAGAAATGTTAGTCGAGACCCCGGTGGCAAGTGGTAGGATTCGGAGGGGCTCATGGATTGAGCCTGTGGTGTTTTGTGAGCTGCTTGGTAGAGTTTGTTTCATCTAGCAGCTCCTCTAGATGTTACAGCATCCTTGCTTGTTGCAAGATAAATAAAAATAAACATTCAGGCACTCCGGGAGAATTTAACTGTTTTTTGTTTTTCTTTTTTCCTCATTAGAGTCTGTTTGGATCCCTCCCTCACCCCTTCGCAAGCCTTTCTATTTCATGCTCACTCTTTCAAGAAGAGACGGAAGCACAAAACAAACAGAAGTTAGAAGCAAGCACCCTTGTGCCCCGGGCGGGGCTTCCCGCGAATGTATTTAGAAATGAACACAAGTCTCCCTTAGCCAGCGTTTATGAAACTCCATCACCGGGGCCACTGGTAATGAGAAAGAGGCATGGTTTTGATTTACTATTGTCGTTTAAATAGATTTAAATCCACTGAAATGGTTTTGTTCCAATTCTTCTATCCACTTTTTCTCAGTTCACCGACTTCTCAAAGAGCGACTCTCCCAGTGTTGCTGACAGTTTCCCACTCCGAAGAGGCAATTGGGTGAGAAAGTTTTGTCCCGGCTTTCTTTGTCTGCCTTTTCCACTGCTGCCGCACTCTGAGGCCCCGGGGAAACCCTTGGTGTGCACTTGGCCAGTATGGACCATTATAAATAAAATACAAATCAAAGGCATCATTTCTCTGGCTCCTTTAAGTTTCTTAGGCAGAAAAATGTTCTGATCACTGAAGCCATTTCGGGGACCTGAAATTAGAAAGTAATAAAAAATATCACACTCTCCCTGGTGGGCAGTGCATTTAATTGGTTCCCCAGCAGGAGTCCAGCTCTTGAGTCAGAAGTGCTTATGGTGTGGATCTCTGCTTTGGAAGGACTACATGCAAACACTACCAAATAAGTTTCTTAAAAATACAGCAAATGAAAGCATAAACACCAGAGGCAAATCCAGAGGTGGCTGAAAGGTGCCGGAGAACATAAAGGAAGAGACACACTCGTCCTGAATTCCTTTAAAAACCCGCTACATGGGATGAGAGGGTAAATGTGTATGTTTAGATCATGTGGGGCTCTCCCCATGTCCCTGTTTAGGACTTGCAATTATCTTTTAGGTTAAATTCTGGCTACATGATGTTTTTAGGTAGAAAAGGGACGATGATCATTTTCTGGATATTTGGAGTTCGTCTTTGAAAGCTGCTGGTGCCTTGATTTTCAGATCACTCCTGGCTGAAGCATGCCATTCATGGCCGCACCAGTGAGTTTTGTGCCCGAAGAGGAAGCTGATGCCTGAGAGGGTTGGGACGGTGAGTGTCCTCTGGACGGCTTGGGCCTTGCAGCCTGATGCTCTGCTGCCACCTCCTGTCCCAGCTGCTGTGAAGAGGCTGCTCAGCTCCGAGCTGTCTGGAAAACTCTGGCCGGGGCCTTCTGCTTCAGTGAGCCGATTCCACGGGAACCGGTGTGTTCCCAGAGCAGAAATGTCCTCTCAAGGGCTGGGGGTTTGGCTTCTTGAAATAGCTGTTCCCAGAACAAATGTCAACTTGTTCGGCTTGCCTCCACCCTTTTGTGTCTTCCCCCCACCTCCTTCCAGATCTGGAAGTTTCCACAGGTAGGGGATCTAGGAGTGAAAGGGAAGGCAAAAGTGTGGCCTTTTGTTCCAACCACTGCATATGCCTGTCTGTGTCACTGCCAAAGAAATGGGATGGGTGAGACTGAACAGCGAGGAAAGGGTCCTGACAGGCGAGATCCAGCGTCCTGTGGAGAGGTATTCCCAGGTATGAGACGTCAGTTGAGATATTTAAAACCTGAGTGGACAAAACATTAGACCCTTCACCACAGGGAACAAGGCTGTGGTGGCTCTGGGGACCTGACCCTGGTAAGCACAGAGCCCTTCCCAACTCTACTTTTTTCTGATTTCTCAATTGACTTCCCATTCTATAAAAAGTATTGTGTTTCTGCTGAAAAAATCCAACAGCTTTGACATTCGGTCTGAGGTCAGGCTGGCTTCAATACACTTTCATTTCTGTGGAGCATTAAAATGCTCCCCTCTATCTACTTACTTTGAGCTAAGGGCAAGTGAACTCACATAATTAAGCCTATAAATATATATTTTAGACAGGAGATGGGGGAGTCTTCCCTTGACAACCAGCCAAAGCATGACTCTTAGTATACCTGGGAGGTGCCAGGAGGTCCTTTGCAGATCTACACCCACTTCTGGCTGCCCAGTTCTAATTTGTTTGTCTCCTTGGTCAGGGTGCTGGTATCTGATGCTTTGAAGCTCTGGGCGAGACTGTGAGGTAGGAGAATAAACTTAGTTTGCATTTCCTTGACAAATGTTCCCTGGACAGATTTTATATTCTATACTGGACAGCAGGAGACAAAGGAAGAGAAGAGGGGACATATGTCACCTTGCTTAGAGGTTCCTCTCTTCCGGGTGGCTTGGTTCTACTATGCAGTTGATCACAATGAGGTTCCCATTGATTGTCAGGAGTTGAGTTCAGACCCAGTGGGGCAAAGTGGAATAAGCCTGTTAGGAGAAAACTCTCAGGAGCTTTGAACATTCTCAGGGAAAAGTTTAAAATCCCACACTCTTCAAACTACCACGTGACCCGGTCCCATCCTGTGTCTTCCCTCTCATCTCTGCCCTTCAGGCCAGGCCTGCTCTCTGGTCCTTGGGAACTAAGTTATGTCAGTCTTCAGTGCCTGCCTGAGTGCTCAGCCCAAATACGGCCAGTCTTCCTCCCAGCACTCTCACCTCATCAGCGCGGTTCCTCGTCTGCCAGTTCCCAGCTCAAAAGTCATGTGTATAGAGAAGGCTTCCCAGAACCTTCAGCCTGGGTCAGGCCTCTGGAGCGATCATTTGCTCCCTTGGCTCTCGTCCCACCAGAACACAAGTCATGGAGACAACACAGGAGGCCAGGACTGCTGACATGCTGTTGGTCTCCGTGAGAGAAGCAAGCAGGCATCCACCTGTGCTGTTTGCTTGCTCCCCACGCCTTTTACTGGGTCTTGCTCATGGTGTAGCTAGCAGGTAGGTGGATAAACAATAGGCTGAAATAACAAAGTTTACCATTCAGGTAAGGTGAGAGTCAGCTCTTGCAGAAATAGAGCTAATGTGTTCCACCTGGAAGGGCTTCCCAGTAGGAGGAATTTCCCAAAGAGAGAGAATTTTTTTTGTAGAGAAGGTTCTAGAAGCAATTTCCACAGGGCATGTCCCTGCCAGCCTAAGCATGGGACCATTCTTTCCAGATCTTAGGGCCAAATACTGCATAACTGTGGTAAGAAATCTAAGCTTGTGGAACTGTAAAATCCTAAGACACGAATGCCATTCTTAGCCTCCACACAGCCTCAGCTTTCCGGTGAACCATTAGCCTCTGGGCATGCTTTCTTCCCACCCAGACCATCGTTTATTTGTTTATTTTATGTCTTTCTCCAAGTCATGATGTTATTTTAAGAGGTATATTATCCATACAGAAAGATCTACTATAAAGTCCCTGAGAGGGCTGAGCTCCTTTTACTTAGCTGGGGTTCTTGGGCGAGTATGAGGGAATTTGTCATCATGGTTTACTTCCTGTGAACCAGGGAAGATTCAGTGAAACAGTTGTGATACAGTGCATCTTCCCTAACCTCCCTGCTCTAGGAAGTGGAGATTTTCGTTTGGTGACATCCCTGTCACAGGTACCATCACTACTAGGTCTGTCACTTAAAAAAGACTGAAAATCAAGACATACCAGGAGATCCTAGTAGAACAGAACATAGGAATAATTTAAAGGCATTTATGCCCAATAATTCCTAAGTCAAATAGCTTAGTCAGGGTTTCTGTTGCTGTGGCAAGAACACCAGGACCAAAAGTAGCTTGGGGAGGAAAGGGTTTATTCCCTCTTACAACTCTCAGGTCACAGTCCATCACTGAGGGAAGTCGGGGAAGGAACCCAAGGCAGGAACCTGGAGGCAGGAAGTGAAGCAGGGACCATGGAGGAACACTGCTGACTGGCTTACTCTCTGGGTCGTGCTCAGTTTGCTTTCTTATACAATCCAGGACCACATGTCCAGGGTGTCACTGCCCACAGTGGACTGGACATCAATTATTAATCAAGAAAATGCCTACAGACTTGTCAACCAGCCAATCTAATGGTGGCCTTTTCTTAATTAAGCTCCCTCTTCCCAGATGACTCTAGTTTGTGTCACGTTGACAAAAAGCTAACCCGGATGTCATACAAGATCTTTGACGCCATATTTTCTCATCCCCCTTCTCTCTTAGCTCCTTCTCCATGGACTAGCTCCTGATGTCCTTATTGACAGAGATAAAGAAACGAAGAATGTGTGGGCAGATCAAGTGAGCACCCGTGACTGCTGTTGTGGCAAATATCTGGGAAAACGACTTAGAGGAAGGAACCATTATTGTGGGTGCTGGTTTCGGAGGTGTTGGTCTCAGCCACAGTAGAGCAGCTCACTCTGTGGTAGCCAGAAAACAGAGGGACGGGGAAGACCTGACATGGCCTTTAAAGGCATGCCTCAGTAACCTATCTACTTTATCTATCTAGACCTCACTTCCTACATCCTCCCCCCCCCCCCCCCCCCCCCGCCATGCCATCAGTAGATAGACCCATTTGTTAGCACAGAGCCATCAGAATTTAATTGTCTCTGGAAACATCCTCACAGGTACTTCTTAATTCACTTGAGTAGACAATCAAGATTAACTATCAAAACATCAGAACTGGAACTCGTGGCTCAGGATCCTACAAGACAAACAACTGGGTGGTCACTTTGGTGTTGAGCTAAGTTTGAGATTATAGGATAGGGAATCAGAAAACCCATCTCCATCCCCTCTTAGCTGTGGAGCTGGAGGAAATCCTTGGTCTCTGAGTCTCACTTGGAACTCTTATCAATGGAGATGATGAGAATTCGAGGGCTCCTGAATGGAATCCCAAGTATAACTATTCAATCCCCTCTAGTCCATTCTCTGGTTTTCATGAGGGGCTCTTAGCTAATTTCATAGTGGTCCTTTCATCATGGTTAAAACTGGCTGAAGTCCCTGAGAAGAAGACAAGTAGCCAACAGGAGTTGGGGAGAGCTGGAGATGAGGTTGTCCTTCCTAACAAACTGTCTACTCCGAGTCTCATTCTCACCTGACCTCTAATCACATGATCATTATTGATGTGGCTTTATATCCATAGTCTTTAACATGACTACTTAAAAAATTGTCTTTATCAAGTAATTTGTGCTGATAGAAGAATCAAATAATGTAGAAAATGAAAACTCAACATAATTTTAAGATGTTCACCCCTGTGCTTTCAAGGCTCTTGGGTTTGTGGCTCTAGGAAGTGGATTAGAAATTCCATATCATGTAGAACCAACTTCTCCAAGAGTGTGCAAAGTCTACCCTTCCCTCAGTCTTGCTGAGATGTCAGTAGGTAGATTAAATAAAGTAGAGAAAGTCTGTTAAAAGAATCAGGTGAAGGCCGGGCGTTGGTGGCGCACGCCTTTAATCCCAGCACTCGGGAGGCAGAGCCAGGCGGATCTCTGTGAGTTCGAGGCCAGCCTGGGCTACCAAGTGAGTTCCAGGAAAAGGCGCAAAGCTACACAGAGAAACCCTGTCTCGAAAAACCAAAAAAAAAAAAAAAAAGAATCAGGTGAGCATTCCCAACCACAGCAATGAGGACCAGACTTCTCTCCTGCTTATGGATGTTCAAATTTCGATACCACACATGAGGAAGGAGGACCTTCCTTACAATGTCCTGAGAATGTCAATTTTATTTTTTCTAAATAGAAACTCCCAAAGCATCACAGAGAGTGTGAATACTTTTCCTCTCCTGCTTTACAGCCTCTTTCCTCCAGCAATCACGTGTGAAATCTCACACATATTCACGCTCACTAAGGTTGACTCAAGATGACAAGGCTGTTCTCCATGTGTCTTTCAGATGTGCCAGAACTCCCAAAGTAAAATGAGACCAAATGGGAAACCATAGACCTCTGTCTATGAAAAGAACCTCTGTCGTCTTCAGTGTGTTCTCACCTCATTTGGGTATTCATCAAGTGAAAAGACCAAGATGGTTAATTCTCATTCTAAATCACACTTAAGAAATGGGGCATCTTCACCTTGACTGCTGGAAAGCCACTGACATGTCCATGTCCAACTTACTAGGTTTACCTTTCCCTGTATAGAATGAATCCTGGAACTAGAATTCAGATGCATTGTGGGAACATAGGCTATCCTGATAGCAATTATATATCCTGGGTTTATGAGCTGCTATTTTGGTTAGTTTCGGTGGAGTGGATGGAAATCATGGAATTCTTTGTTCCTTTGACTCTCTTGGCAGCTGGCAGATCCCTCTTTTTTTTAGCAGAGAAAGATAGTGAACAGCAGTAGCACCCAAATTATCCTAAGTGCATCTCAGACTGCTAAGCATTTGGTGTTAAGATCTCATTCGGCTCTCTTGGCCACTATAAAAGCTCTTGTTCCAGTATCACAGGAGGGGGTATTGAGACTCAGGAAGGTTGAGCCACCGTGTAGTTACATCACATAGTAATGGGGCTGGGAATTCCATTCATCATGCCTTTGCACAGAACATGTCTTGGGAGCTCCCAATGGACTTGCTCTTCCCAGAGGAATGACCAAGCCAATAGTTGCAGGAACCCACTCTCTTGGAACCCATTTTCAGCTCTGTCCTGGACTGTGTAGTGTGCCCAGTGCCTAGTGTAGCTACATGACCTCCTTCATTCTGCACAGCAGCTTGTCATGATCTGAGCGGAAGGCTGACAGTGGCCGGAGCTGGTATGTCTGTGAGTACCACTGTGATCGGGCAGACTGACATTGGGGGAGGAGAAAGGTGTCCTAGGTGATACTTCTCACACTTGGTTTTGAAAAACTGAAAAATCAAGTCTGGTTAGTGTCTCCCTGATCGGGCAGGGAAGGTTGTGGGTAGCATCAGACATGGTGATCTTGAGTTGCCCCAGGGTAGAAAGAAGTGCTGAGAGAGAAACACAGTTCTTTGACCTGCACGAATTTGAAGAAAACTGACACACTGGAGTTGTGCTGGCCCTTGGTTCCAGCAGCTGAGATGGATCAAAGACCCCAGTGTTTGCCATGACCCTGGCCCTCACCTTCTTGGATTTGCTAGGGGACCACACCCAGGTGTATAAAATCCTCTCACAAGGGCTGGCCACTTGGTTGTGATTTGCATAAGATTCCACCGGCTGAGAGCTGCCTTATTTAAACTGTCTTCAGCTTCCAGTTCTAGAAGAGCCCCTTCTCTACCTGTCAGCCACCTGCTCCCTTTCCCGCCATTACAGTCTGCTCATCCTGTGGTGGCCAGATAGGAGCCTGTGAGGTGACTGGGAGGGGAAGAGGAGAAGACCCCTTGGTGAACCATTTGCTTATTGGATGAATTCGAAACAAATGAATATTTTGTAGCAATAAGAATGCTGACCCAAGCACTATGCTAAGGATTTTATAAACAAGGTCTCAATTAATTCTTAGGTTAATTTTGATACAAATATGCTAGTATCTGCATTTTATAGATGAGAAAAAAAAAATGATGCTTAAGGAAGCCAGTGACCTCGCCTAAAATCATACTCCGGCAGAGAGAGGTGGAATCCACACACAGGACCAGCTTGCTCTAGAATATGTGCTGTGAGCCACGGTTCCCAGTCGAGTGACCCCCAATCCTAGGTGCAGCCGAGAAGCCATTTGCCTTTTGCCTGCACCTGCAATTCAGCATCTCTTTCTCTCCAGCCCCGTCAGTGACAGAGTCCTTGGTGACGCTGGGACAACTCTATTCCACAGTCAATAACTCAGCTCTGCTGAGTGTGCAGCCCTGACTATGCAAGGGCAGCATTCTAGAACTACAGGAAGCAGAAAGAGTCAAGGATGGAGGCCCTTTTCGGATCCAAGTGTTGCCAGATAATATACATTTGCCTGGTTGATTTACATTCTGGATGAACAAGGAATACATTTTTACAATAAGTATGTCTCATGTAGAATTAGGGCTATCCTTATCCTTAAAAATTATTCACCTATTTATCTGAAAAGCAAATAATTGGGTACTTTATGTTTTACTTTTTTAAAGATTCCTTTAGTTTTATGGGTATGGGTGTTTTGCCTGCATGTGTTTGTGCTCCATGCAGTGTCCATGAAGGCCAGGAAAGGGCACCAGACCTGAGACTGGAGACATAGATGGCTGTGAGCTGCCATTTGGGTGCTGGGGATCAAATCTGGGTCCTCTGGAAGTATAACCTCTGTGCCATCCCTCCAGCTCCCAGATACAATCTATCTATATTTATTTGCTTGCACTAACGTCCCTGCTGGAATTCGAAGCAAGTATATCTGAGTGAACCCTAAGAGTGTGCTGGAGTCTGGGTCCAAGAGTATCTCAGAGACACGGATAATATTGTAGCTGTGATAATAGCAACAGTTCAGCATTGGAACACTGGGATTTCTGGAAACATCTGTGTGGGACTGACATAACGATCTGGGATCATGGTTGCTGCAGTGTGTTTCGGAGGCATCTTGACCACTGGGATTCTCAGTCTTAGCTGCATGCTGGAATCACATAAGGAGTTGTGGAAATATTGATGTACTGTCCAGCTTTGGAGGCTCTGGAGTAAGTGGTCCAGAGTGAGAGTGGTGGAGAGCGAAAGGGAGAGAGCAGCGGGCAGAGAATGCCGGGCTACTGCACTGGCTCAGCGTAGGTGGTCAGGGAAAAACAAAACAAAACTGCATGCTGAGTGCAGAGGTCAGGCCATTCAGACCCACAGGGCACATCTAAAAATGTGGATTGTTAAAAATCATCTGCTTTTGTTTCTCTGTAGAATAAAAAGTATATTAAGTTGCAGAATTTAGGAAAATGCAGTTAAAATTGACAAAAACATTGGCTATTAATTCATCATTAAACAGGCATCACTTTAAAATTTTTGCTGCTATTCTTTGCCCTTAGGACCTGTCCTAGGATTTCTATTGCTGTGGAGAGACACCATGACCATGGCAATTTTTATAAAGGAAAACATTTAATTAGGGTGGCTGACAGTTCAGAGGTTCAGTCCATTATCATCATGGAGGCATGCAGGCAGACATGGTGCAGGAGAAGGAGCTAAGAGTCCTACATCTTGACTTGGAGGCAAAAGGAAGTGGTCTGTGTCACTGGGTGTAGTTCAAGCACAGGAAACCTCAAAGCCCGCCTCCCACAGTGTCAGTGTCACCCTTCCTCCAACAAGGTTACACCTAGTTCAATAAGGCCACAGCTCTTAATAGAGCCACTCTCTGTGAGCTTATGGGGGCCAATTACATTCAAAATACCACAGATATAGTTTAGAATACACTTTGTACTGATTTTGTCTCTGTGTGTATGTGTGTGTGTTGTGCACATGTGTGTACAAATACACACAGAGGCAAGAGGCTGATGTTGGTGTCTTCCTAAATTAGTTCTCCACATTATGTTTTGAGGCAGGGTCTCTCACTGAACTTTGAACTCACTGTTGCAGTTAGACTGGCTGTGACTACAGGTGTACATAGCCACATGGGTATGGGGCATCTGAACTCAGAACCTCGCGCTTGCGTGGCAAGCATTCTGCCCACTGAGCCATCTCCCCAACCCATTTCCCCACATTTTTTATTTAACATTACGTCACAAGCATTTCCCTGTGTCATTAAGAAATTCTTCATGGACATCTGTGCTGGCTATAAATGACGGCATGTTACCAAGGCAATGCAAGGCTCCTGTGGTGGTTTGAAAGAAAATGGCCCCCAAAGGGAGTGGCACTATTAGGAGGTGTGGAATTGGGTGTGTGGCCTTGTTGAAGGAAGTGTGTCCCTGTGGGGGTGGGCTTTGAGGTCTCCTTTGCTCAAGCTACGCTCAGTGTGACACACAGTCTCCTTCTGTTGCCTGTAGATCAAGATGTAGGACTCTGAGCTTCATCCCTAGCACCATGTCTGCCTGCATGCCACCATGCCACCGCCGTGATGATAATGGACTGAACCTCTGAACTGCCAGCCAGCCCAATTTAAATGTTTCCTTTAGGAGAGTTGCCGTGGCCATGGTGTCCTTTCACAGCAATAGAAATCCTTACTAAGACAGCTCCCAACTTTTCTCCTCAAATTAGACACTTAGATTGTACATATTTTTAAATGTATTTGAGAGGATTGACTGTGAGAACTGAGTGGTAGGATACAAAGTTTGTGTGTTTCACTAATAACCTATGACTGAGAGACTCGGCAGGTGTGTGCTTCAGCTGTGCTCCTGCAAATCTCAGAGAATAGCCTTGAAAGCTTCAACATCCAACCTGGGTTTCAGGTTCTCTTCCAAGGTCAAAATGAAACCTACTCTGGGGAATTCTGGGTAGTATGTCTCACATTCTCTTTCCAACTCTGAAATCACAACTCCCAATAAATGGAGGTACCAATTCTTCCCTCCATCTGGCCAAGGAACTACTACTGTTGGGACCTAAGATATTTTTAACACCCAATTAAATTGGTGTAATTGGATAGAATTGCAACTTCTTTGCCTCTAGCTGTGAGCCATAATGTGTTTCACACCTGAGTGTTGTTTTAGTCCCTTTTCAGTGCTTGCCCCAGAGTTGTGGATATGGGGTTCAGGGAAGATCTCATTCTCGGTCCTCTGATAAATAGAGTATTTCCCCATCATCTTGGAGTCACAGTAGTTGGATTAACCCCAGTAAGTTACCTCTGTTCTCCAAGACTCTTCTTCGAGTCTAAGTTTTCAGAACTAAATTTTCTCTGAGGCAGCTAGTTAGCAGCAAAACAATACAGAAAAGAGTCTGAGCTGGAAAGGACAGTGTTCGAGTCTCAGCTGACCTCACAGTTGCCCTCAGTGGATGCTCGACAGTTCTATGGAACACTTGTTTGTTGAATTATTGTGTATCATCCTGCCTAAGTGTGCTCCGGAATCACCTGAGGGCACTGTAGGGAATCTGTCCTGATGCAGTGGGTTTGGGCTTGGAGCTCAAGAGGTTTCTAGCTGCTGATGCTGTTACCATGGGGACCAACTTTAAGAGTGGCTGTGTTAGATTTTGAAGGTTCCATTTTAAGCATATGGTTTGACTATGGGACATGTCCAGTCATTCTGTCTCCTCGTCCATCCCCAAGGAAGCATCAATAAGCTCTCCTGCTCTTTTTTAAGGGGGGGGGGGGGACTTGGCTTCATTGTGTTTCCAAAACAGCAGTTTAGACCTTGCTTCAAAAAATGTGCTTCATAGACTAACAGCACTGCATTCCCTGGAGTCTGACAGAACTTTGAAATCTCAAGGCCCGCTCCAAAGTCCTTGAGCTGGAATGTGTGCTAACAAGGTCCTAGGTGAGCTGCCTATACAATACATATTAAGAAGCAAGCTCTAGGCCACAGAGCTTTAATGGAGTTGAAGCTTATCTGCATACTATAACTTAACCCTGTTAGCTAGTGATGAGAAAATCAGAGCTTGCAAAAATCAAACTGCAGCCTCTTATAAGCGGCTGGTTGTTCTGGGCTTGCCATGTTGATGACTTACATAAAACGTCAGCCAGTAACCTTAGCAACACAACACAGATCCCAAGTTTCACCACCTCTAGTAACACCTCCCCCGTCTCTTCACCTTTCTCCTCCCTTCCACTCTTGTTCTTCCCCTTCTCTCTCATTCATCTTCTCCTTCGACGTGTCTACATTTCTGTTTGTTGAGACAGGGTCTTACTGCATAGCCCAGGCTTGCCTTGCCATCCTCTTGACTCCTCCTCCCCAGTGCTAGGATTGCAAGCATGTCAATACATCCAACAAAAATTCTTGTTCAGTGAGTCTAGAAATAGAAAAGTTTGGACTTGATGAGAAGATGCAGTGACAGTTGTCTGACAGGCAGAAGGGCCGAGATAAAAACACTTTCACTGAATGCATGCCAGCACACAGTGGCTAACTGGTCTACCCTGCCTCTGCCTGTCTGGGATCTTGGCTATGAGACCCAGTATCTATTCACACACATTCTGCTCTGTACAAATCAGGGCAACAGAACCTATGCTTATTACCTTTGTAGCCTTTCATAAACACTTGCCTTCCCATTCTCAAATGTTCCCCAAAGCTAGTATTGCAAGCAAGTTCAGGTAGAAATGATCGTCTGTTTGGGATATAACAAAGACATTGTGTACATTTTTGTACTCTTGTTTACAGATGGAAAGGAAAAAGGGGTTGAGTGTGGAGCTGAAATGGACCATGGCAATGAGCCACCTGGCAGGTCTGAGTCCTGCCACTGGAGCCATTTGGTTTTGGAGCCTGGGACAGAGAAGAGAGAATCATCTAACAGAGGAGCACTAAAGGAGCCCCAGGAGGCATGTGGGTAAAAGGGATGCCAAGTGCAAACATCCTTGATTTACATGCAAAGCATGCTTAACTTAATTTCTCCCACCACTGTCCCAGCTTTAAAAGAAACAGAGATGGGTTCCTAACTCTTTTTCATCATGCAACCCTTAGGGAAATTGGTTAATGCTCTCTCTTACCAGCTGTGAGTATCTACTTGGGTTGTTCACATCCATGCACACAATTTCATGGATTTCATTGTCCCAGAGCATGGATGTCTAGGGGATCCAAAGACCACAAACGGAGACTTTTTGATCAATGGTTTAAGTCCATGCTTGTCCAAGTCACACAGCTGGGATAGTGGTGAAAGGGAATCCCAAATCCCTGCATAAAGGTCTCTAGAAGGTCTCAGAGTCTGCTGCTGAGAGGCATGGAAGGCAGCTGAATTGGAAACTTAACCTAACTGAGCTTAAATCTCAAAATAATATCTTGTCTGTGCATCTTTGAATGTGAAATGAAAAGCAAAGGTCTAAACTGATGCATTCATTCCATAAATATGCATTAAACACCTACTATGTAAAAGACTGCTCTAAACACAGGATGAACCAACCAACCAGATACTGGCCCTGCCCTTGGGATCGCTGTGGTCTAACCAAGAGACAGAAAAGGAACAAGTGCTAATTATTACCAGTTGCTGCTTAATGAGCATGATAAAGGTTAGCTTGAACTCTTTTGGAGAAACTGTACTAAATAAATGATTAACTTTAATACTATAAATAGTGTTAAACCCTCATGTTGATGAATAATTAAAGGTACTTCCATTATAGACTCTCAAAGCTCAGGGCACCTCTGCCACGCTGCTCCTCCTCAGAGCAGTTGTCCCAGCTTGGAGCCATAGCCCTCCCACATCCCTGTGGGGTTCTTCTGCAATTCATGTCTGCCTCGCCTGTGGGAGATGTGGCTGGGCCACGTGGAGCCCAAACCCAACTCTCCAATCAGAGTCCTCTGTAAATATTTACACTACTTCTCTACACGCTCTTCTCACATCAAATGCCAGGGATAATCAGAAAAACTAATGGTATCAAACCAGCCCTGTGTGATGCGCTAATGCGTAGTTAGATGATGCATTTGGGAGGTTGGCTGTGGAGCTAGAGGAAGTGACTGTTGTAGCAGGAATCTCAACAGTTCTTATTAATAAAATCAAACCTGAGTCAGGTATTGGAGTGAACTGGGAGATCAGAGAACCAGAACAAGCCACAACTAACTTCACCTGGCCAACTTCTCAGCTGATCTTGTTTCCTCAGACTGGAAGCCTCTGTGTCCTCATATACAAATGGCTCTCAGCTGAACTCTGCTGCTCAAAACCTAAAAGCTTAACCAGCCAAATGCTTAACCAGCCAAATGCTTCTAGTTTCTGGTCTTCACGTCTTATATGTCTTTCTCTTTCTGCCGTCACTCCCTGGGATTAAAGGCTCGCTTTCTGGGATTAAAGGTGTGAGTCACCATGCTTGGCTGTATCCTTGAACAGATAGATTTCTGCCTCTGGAATGCTAGGATTAAAGGCGTGAGTGCCACCATTTTCTAGCCTCTCTATCTAGTGGCTGTCTGTTCTCTGACCCCAGATAAATTTATTAGGGTGCACAATATTTTGGGGAACACAATACTACCACAGACTGTGGCGATGTTTTCTAGAGAAAACACAACCACTCTCACTCTGACTTTCAAGCAGTCACAGCCTAACTGGGGACAGCATCCCCAGGACAACTGGGATGACTAATACTCAGTGCCATTTTATTGTGTTAGACGTTATCTTCTCATGTGGGTTCTGGGTAGTTGGGAGCCTGTGCATAAAACTGCTGACTTAATCATAATTGGGGAATTGGGAGATGGACCGTGTTAGCATTCTAAGACTGTTGAAAAGGCTGTGTTGGCTATCAATGTTTTTAAGTACAGTGTGCATCAGAAGACTGCTAGTGGAATTCCCTGAGTTGGTGGCTGCCATGTCTTTAATGTGTCCCTCAAAAGCTTACAAATTGGAAATGTAATCCCTAATGTATGTGTTGGAAGCATTTGGAGATGGGGCCCATGGGTTAAATTGGGGTTAGATGAAATCATGAGGATGGGGTGCCCTAAAATCAGGGTGTTATAAGAACAAGGAAGGAAACCTCAGTTTTGCACTCTCTCCACTATGGAGTTTCTGCCATGTTATGACACTTTAGAAAGGCCCTCAGCAGAGGCAGTCCCTCTGTCTCAGACTTAGCCCCCAGTACCACAAGGCAACAACCCCCTGCTTGTAGACTACCAAGTCTCAGGTGTTTTATTATAGTAAGACAAGACAACCTTAGACTTGCCTCCCAGCTATGTTTGGGACAGGGCAGATTTCAATCCTCTCTTTCCCCAGTTTCTTTTCTGGGATAGGTTTCCCAAGCTATCAGGATCTAATCACTAAGCTGCTGTGGGATGTATGGCAAATGTGTTGCTGATTAATCAATAAAACACTGATTGGCCGTTGGCTAGGCAGGAAGTATAGGCGGGACAAGGAGGAGAATAAAGCTGGGAAGTGGAAGGCTGAGTCAGAGAGACACTGCCAGCCGCCATGATGACAAACAGCATGTGAAGATGCCGGTAAGCCACAAGCCATGTGGCAAGGTATAGATTTATGGAAATGGATTAATTTAAGCTGTAAGAACAGTTAGCAAGAAGCCTGCCATGGCCATACAGTTTGTAAGCAATATAAGTCTCTATGTTTACTTGGTCGGGTCTGAGTGGCTCTGGGACTGGCAGGTGAGAGAGATTTGTCCTGACTGTGGGCCAGGCAGGAAAACTCTAGCTACACTAAGCTGGCCAAGACTGGGTCCAAATTAACACCTGTAGGGCAAGATAAGAAGACAAGGACAGGCGTGTGCTGTGGGATGGTCTGTATGTCAAGTGTGTTGCTGCTGATTGGTCAACAAATAAATCACTGATTGGCCAGTGGCCAGGCAGGAAGTATAGGCGGGACAAGGAGGAGAATAAAGCTGGGAAGTGGAAGGCTGAGTCAGAGAGACACTGCCAGCCGCCATGATGACAAACAGCATGTGAAGATGCCGGTAAGCCACAAGCCATGTGGCAAGGTATAGATTTATGGAAATGGATTAATTTAAGCTGTAAGAACAGTTAGCAAGAAGCCTGCCATGGCCATACAGTTTGTAAGCAATATAAGTCTCTATGTTTACTTGGTCGGGTCTGAGTGGCTGTGGGACTGGCAGGTGAGAGAGATTTGTCCTGACTGTGGGCCAGGCAGGAAAACTCTAGCTGCAGGCAGCATACAGAAGTACCTATTTCTGAGTAGCTGCCAGTATTTTAAACATGCTATTGGGCTGGCAAGATGGCTCAGCGGTTAAAAGTACTTACTGTTCTTGCAGAGGTTCCAGGTTTGATTCTTCTAACCCATACCAGACAGCTCATACTACTTGTAAGTCCAGTTCCTGGAGTTCTGATGCCCTCTTCTGGCACTCAAAGGCACCCATATGCATGTGGTGTGCATAAACTCACACAGATACACACACAAAATAAATAAATAAATAAATAAATAAATAAATAAATAAATAAATAAATAAATAAATAAATACAGTTTAAAATAAACAATGTCTTCATTCTGATCTGCTCTGAGCTATGCCTGTGAATGTGTGTTGTGTGGACATGTGTACCCACCTGGCAAATTTGGTCATCTGGACTCACAGTTAAGTTATTGAAAAGAGAAATTGTTTTTCATGAGAAGGTGGCCTTTCTAAAAGCTTACGTTTGGGTGTATCAACAAGCCTTCATAATCAGTCATAAGAATTGAATCAGTTTAGAAACCAAATCAATCATTGTACCAAGCTCCTGGTCTAAGTGGGTACCAGATGTTGGCGAACACACTTGGTCACAGCTTAGGGTCAAAGGGTCAGCGTTTGACTGTGCCTCCCAAGCATCTCTGATTTCTGCACGTGTGGTTCTGCTGTCCAGGACAAGCCACACACACGCACACGCACACCCACCCTGCCTCTCTCTGGGAGATTTTGAGCTTGTAGCCTGGAGCACTTGCCTGTGTTGAGCGTGAGATTGGCTCCCTAGGCTTCTCTAGATGGCCCGGGGAAGTTCATGCATTTGAGGAGCATGCTCAGCCATGTTGGGGAAACTTAGATGTCTCATGGAAGTAGAAAGGTGTTATTGCTTCAAGGGTCTTGGCTGAGTACGTGTGTGGATTTGAACATTGAGCTCGGTTGACTGTTCTAACGGCAGAGGCTATAAAGGAGATGTCTGTGTCGCCCTCATAGCACGGAACATTGCTCATTCAGTAGTGCCATCTACCTGCTGAGCGGCTGGGGCTGGCCATGGAGGAATTCAAGGCTTAGCAAGAACTATAATTTGGTGGATCGTAACAATTTCTCACAGTAGTATGACAAAACAGGGGATGATTTCATTCTGTTCTGACTCCTGAATGATGTTGATTCTCCACTTAACACCAAAATTGCTCTCTAGGGCTAAGCTCTATTTGAGTGTGTGTCCCCAAAGTTTTGTGGTTCTGAGATCTCTAAGCTCTCTCTCCCAACTTGGTCAAATGGCTGAGAGTTTACTGTCCTTGAGGACACATACCTGGGTGGGTAGGCATGCAGGACACCTTCAGTGGGAGAGAGTTAGTTACCTGTTCTTTGGTTTCTTTATCTGTAACAGCCATGAGCTTTCTCACCTTGTGAATGTTTATCATTGATAGTGAGATCTGGGTCATGAGTACCTCACCCTATCCCAGCATGAAGGAGGATTACAGAGAATACTAGCACCTCCCCGCTGACCCAGCTCAGGGAGTAGCAGGCAGCCCTAGAGTGAAGGCAACCGTGGAGGGGTGGGTGCACAGGGCTCTTCAGCAGGGGTAGGCTGCCCCTCTTCTTTGCTGCAGTCCAGTGGGGTGGGAAGCCTAGGACAGCATTTCTCAACCTTTTGTTTTTCCTTTTTCTATTTTTTTTCCCATAACCTAGCTGAGAGCCAGATAAAAGCAGTGGTGCCCATGTATAAAAAAAAAGCAAACAGGAGGAGGAGGTGCAGAGTGTCTGTGAGCACGCACTATGTGCCCAGCATCTGCCCAGTACCGTCACCGGTTATTTATTCTTTGAACAACCCTGGAAGGCTATTGTGCATTGCCAAATACAACACAGAAGCATGGCAAGGCAAATGACTTGGGCGCAGCTACATGGCATGTGATTCCTACAACGGACATCGTTAAGAGTGACCGATGAAGTGGCCACAAGCAACAAAAATCGATTCTCTCACGGTTCTGGGGACTGGATCCAAACCAAAGGTCAGAGTGGAGCAGGGCTGTGTTCTCATGTCTTTGCAGCCTGAGTTGGCTGCACCTCTGTCCTGGTGTCTGGGGCCATTGGAAGTCCCTAGCATTTCTTCACTGTGGCCGGATAGCTCCAGTCTCCTCACTGTCATGTCCGTTCTCTGCCTCTGCCTTTCTCTGTATGTCTCTTCTTCCTCTTCTAAAAGGCTGCCACCCATGTTAGGTCCACCCAATAATGACCTCACCTTGAGTGGATTATTTATGTGGGAATTCCATTTCCAACAAAGGACACCTCACTGGTGGTAAGAGTGAGGACTTTGCATGTGGTTTTGGAGGACATAGTAGTCAAGTCGAGGCCTAGACTCCTGAGCCTGGCTCCTTACTCACCATACTGAACTTCATCCTTGAAGCAGATGTGTGCCTACTCCAACAACTGCATCTTCCTCACAGACGCTTCTTCTCTGCTTCCCACATCTCCATGTGGTAGAAGGACATATGTGTCTCCTCCAGCTCTCTAAAAGGTCTCAGATGCCATGCATGAGATGGTAGCTTTATCATGTCCCAGGACCCAGCTCTTTTTTTTTTTTTCTTCCGGTTTTTTGAGACAGGGTTTCTCTGTGTAGCTTTGCGCCTTTCCTGGAACTCACTTGATAGTCCAGGCTGGCCTCGAACTCACAGAGATCTGCCTGGCTCTGCCTCCCGAGTACTGGGATTAAAGGTATGCGCCACCACCGCCCCGCAGGACCCAGCTCTTAATCCCACATTGGAGATGAGGGGAGCCAAGCATTCAGACAGCCACGGTGAGCATGCGGGCTGCTGGTAGACAAAACCCTTATCACAGACTGGAGCTCACAGGCAAGAGCAGAAAATTGGCCACAGCTGTTTGGAAGGAACAGCTGTAGGCAGGTAGGAAAACAAGCATGCCTGTCTTCATCTGATATCTCCGTGAGACCATAAAACCTTTTAATTCATGGGCACATGCTTGAGGACAGACCTTGAAGGATCAAGACTCCATTCAAAACCTGTCTCCTCACCCTGTATGCCTTTGGGCAAGCGTCTCAGCCTCCCTGGTCCTCAGTTCTCTATGTCAGATGTGACCATCATCTAGTCTCCTTTTATAGCAGGAATTGAGTGCAAGGGTCACCTACATGTAAGAAAGGATGAAATGACGCCACATGCTTAGTACAGCACCGCACAGAACACCGAACAAGCACCCAATCAACAGTCATTACTGAGAACACCACTCATTATTATGATAATGGCTTGGGTCAAAGATACCTGAGCAAACCAGAGCTATGCTC
Organism: Peromyscus eremicus; assembly: GCF_949786415.1. Lineage (NCBI taxonomy): Eukaryota > Metazoa > Chordata > Mammalia > Rodentia > Cricetidae > Peromyscus > Peromyscus eremicus. The sequence goes on along the minus strand of NC_081416.1, from coordinate 5,471,616 downwards.
TTAGATTGGTTTAATCGGAACATTTAACCCAGCCTCCTTTGTTGGGTACAGCTCTCCACAACAGCCACAGAAATCCTTTCAAGATCAGCTCGAAAGACTTTGAAATGATTCAGCCTCTTGACACGGGTGTATTTTCAAGACCCAAATGTTCCTTGAGAAATTACATTTTTAGGGTCTGTTATCCTCTCAACAATAGTTCAGGAATCCCAAAAGTGAGGTGTTTGATCCTTTTTCTCTGAAGGGCTGAGATGAGGAAATAGTTCAAGGTCAGACTCAGCTGTGAGATCTGTTGGATGCCAGAGAAAAGGGCTCTGCGGGAGGATGAACCCCCTGATGAGGAACGAGACTGGAGCCCACAGGATGGAATTCACCCACACTTCTCACCAAGAGACCCGTGCAACTTTATTTCTGCACGTTTTAAAGACCTCTGTCTCTCCCAAATACAGGTCCTCGTGCCTGGACTGTACGCATTCAAGATCAGTGTGAAGTGACTGGGCACCTCGCTGTGGCTCTGGCGGGTTTAGGTCTTTAGGCAAGTTACTCAACATCTTTGAACCTGTTTTCCCCATCTACCTAAAGAACACTGGGCCAGCTGACAGAGACACTCTCTAGACCTGGCCTTCTCTGCCAGGGTTCCGCCTACCTCCTGGTGCAAGACTGCCATTCACATAGAGAAGGTCGGTCAGGACCAGAAGCACATCTCATCACTAGCACCTGGCCAGCTGCACTGGGGCCACCTCATAAGTACCCCTCTTCAGTTTCCTCTTCTGCAAAGGGGATGAGAGGCCACGCGAAGGTGTAAGTGAAGAGACACCCAAGGTTCCTGGCCCTGCTTCCCTCCAACACCAGCCAAGCTGTGCAGCTCAGCTGCCCCCTTCTCCAGTGTTTCTCTCTGTTCCTACAAGGCCTAGACAAGGAGGTGGGAGTCTTAGAATACATCCTTCTCCATGGATGCTCAGAGTCCTGTTCCCTGCCCCTCCTCAGGTGGCAACAGAATCCCCATTCCAACCCCCCCTCCCAGGGCTCCTTTTCTGATGAGGTTGTCAGGTGATGGCAGGTTTGTGCTGAGCCATTGTATGGGCATCCTGTGCTTTCTTCTCACACAAAGAAGACAATGTACCCAGTTACCCCTCCGTTAACATCGTTAAATGTTCAGCAGATCCTGTCTGATCTTTCAGTTGTATCTTTGAGTCATAATATTAATCCAACTTGTCAGTAAGTCTTCTAATGCCAACTCCCACACCCGACAATGTGGCCTGTCCAAAAAACAGGTGCTCCAGTGACATCACTGAACCCCATCTTGGGGCGGAGTGGCAACACATCTACTGTGGGTGAACTGGCTGATGCTACTGTGGCCCTAGGAGACCAGCACTAGTGCATCCTCACCTCCCCAGGCTCACAGGGGAAAGTCATTGTTCAAGGCTACAGGGCAAGTACAAGGGGTTCAAAACCAGCATCTGGAAGAGAATGCTCTAAGGGATAAAGGGCGGGGCCTCTCCCATCATTGGAAGGGAACGCTCTAGGTGATAAAGGGGCGGGGCCTCTCCCATCATTGGAAGAAAATGCTCTAAGTGATAAAGGGCAGGGCCTCTCCCATCATTGGAAGAGAATGCTCTAAGTGATAAAGGGCGGGGCCTCTCCCATCACAGTTGTGCAGACTCACGCCATCTCTTAGCCACTTCATTACAACAACATGTGCAGGAGAGGACCAATGAAGATTTTAGAAAAGGGGAAAGGGGGAAATTTTGTCTGAAATTGCCTTCTTTGGATGTGTTTTGAACACATACATGCCAAATAGCTGCAGAGGCACATGATTCCACCCTTGACTGACAAGACAATATGTGTGTATTTAACTTCATATTGCCTCAGAGCTAATACAGATGCCAAGTTCTGCTTCAGAACCGTAATCCACAGCAATGGGGAAAGGTGTAGTCTTTAGACTACATTCAACTACACTGGGTTGAATATTGTCTTGACGCCCTACCTCCATCAAGTGTGGTCTTATTGGAACATAGGTCTTTGTAGACTTGCAATAAGCTCATATTATGTCCAGGTGCTACTGTCCCAGTGACTGCTGTCCTTAAGTGAAGAGAAACATTGGGACAGAGATAGACACACAGAGAAAATGACACAGCTGGAGACTAGATGATATAGTCACAGCCAGAGAATGACAGGGATCCCCAGAAACCCCAGGAAATGAGGCAGCAGCAGGAGAGGGCATTAAGTAATGCTGCTGCCATGCAGAAGCCGTTTCCAACACATAACTGTGCTCTAACTCTCTCACCTGGCCTCCCCACAGCATGAAGACAGGAGCCCCAGACAGTCATCGTGACGGTCTTAAACATGCTCTGCCCACAGCTTCCCCGAAGACTGCATTATTGACCTCTGTTGAGGAGCTTTAGGAATCCTGAAGAAATTCTTCAATGCACAGGAGACAGTGTCACTAATCTGAAGTCCCTTCCCTGCCATGCCCCCAGGATTCCAGTGGGTGCCATGAGACTGCAAGGCAAGGTTCCTCACCAATTATCCTCCCTAACCCAGCTGACTGGGAGTCAGGCAGTTGCTGGCAGACCAGGATCCAAGGCTGCCCTGGTAGGAAAGTGCACTTTGTAGTGTGTTAAATATTGGGAGTGGGTAGGGTAATGGGACTTGGCCACGCACATAGTTGTCTCATTTGTTGAACTTTGTTGAGGAGGTCCAATCTGTCAACACAGGGCCTAACATCTTTGGGTCATAAATGAGTTCACCTATTCACCTTCTCACTCCTTTACATATATTTATTCATAGGTATAAAATTAATTTTCAGGTACTCATGAGCTATTAGAGACTCCAGTGTGAGTGGTTGAGTCTTTGCTTGTCTTATTAGATTTTGCCACTTTCAAAACTATTAAGAGTTGTATCTTCTTCTTCAAAAACTCTATTTGGAATAAGAAATGACCACCTCTCCATAAATTATCATTTTGGGTTCAGATTCCTGTGAGCCCTGTAAACACAGAGCTAATGTGTTGAACATGCAGAGGTTCCAGAAGTTTCTTTCTTGACCTAGAGAACTTGGGGAGAAGAGGTATATGAAGAGATGCCAACTGGCTTTACCCCTCTCTTTTCTAAATATTACTTAAAAACAACAACCACAATATGGCAGCTCTTTTATTTCTAGTAGGGAAAATAAAGATAGCAGCTCAGAGAAACTTTCAGAAACACAGATACTACATAGAACACTAGCTGCTACCCATAGTCCTTTAGGGAAAGAGAACCAATCATTTTGATTGGATTGAGAAAAAAATAGACTATTGACTGGGTTCTGGATTTTTTGCCTTCATCTCTAGCCAGTGCCTGAACCTCACCTACACACAGGTGGAGCTTCAGAGGACCTTGGAGGATTTAAGATGGAGAAATTCTTAGATGGAAGTTCCCATAACTGCCATGGAGTTTTCCAGACCTCCCTCTTCCTTCCACTCATTCTGTCTGGCATTACTCTCAGCCCTCACCAGGAAGAAGGCAGTGAAGATGCTCCAGGGAGAAACTGATTTCCAGTGGCCATGATGACCGTGAGGAGGGCTGCTTCGGCAAACAATGGGCCACCTCTTCCCTGTCTACAGAGTCCACCAGACCCTCTGTCTACCATGTGTGACTTGTGATCTCGTGCTGGCTTTCCCACTGTGTCCTTATGCCGTGTCTTGTAAAATCAGTTTTCTATAGCAGGGAAGACCACCTATGGACACTTAGGTGTCTAAAGGGACCAAAGTGCCGTCTCCTGTCACCACATTCATGTCCCAATACATGCAAATATACATCTGGGGTCCTCTGCGTAGTTGACCACCCACCGTTCTGCATCTGAGCTTCCCTCTTTACACTTAGGACCTTGTCCCTGTTTGGTGTGACCTCCTCCTCTTGTTCTCCCGGACACCTACTGTGCCTCCACCTGTGACATCACTGCCCGTCTCAGAGTTAGCTCACCTCTGCCATGAGTCCACAGTGTTACCTCGCTCTGTCTCAGAGTCTTTTCAGAGGTGTTTCTGTAGGTGTTCTGAGGTGAAGGTCATCTCTCAGATGCAGGAGAATATACTCAAAATTCTTATAGCAATGCTTTACTCTTAAATACAAAACCAGGTCTTTTCAAAGGCTCCCTAAAAAGCCAAGAACATGCCCTGTGTAGAGAAGGACACCCTTAACCTTCATGGTTCTTAAACAGAGAAACACCCAAATGATTTGGCTGCTGGGGTGTGAAATCATTTAGACAGTGCACCATAGGGGTGGCCGCAGTATGCAGAGACTCCTATAGTATACTGAAGATTCCTGGCCAAGGGTTGGCACAACCAGCTCTGGAACCTGGTCACCTCTGTTCTGGCAGGGCCAGTTCCGTAGCCATCAAGGCCAACACTAAGCACAGATCATTTGCTCATGTGCTGGTAAGGGAAGGCACCCAACTGCCCCTGCCGCCAATTCATTGCACCCCAATGGCCTTGCCAAAGCAGTCCCTTTATACTCAGTCAATGTCAGAGCTTACCGCTGGCGTCATTCTCTGTGGTTTCGCTCTTACCCTCTAGGTCCTAGAAGCCAAGAGCCAAAATGATGTGCCCATATCCTGATCGCTCTTGAGAAGGATTGGTTGCTATACCATTCCTTTCAGAGAAATGTTTATCCTATAGTCTATTCAGGGGGATTGAAATGAACATTGTAGAAAACAGGCTTCCATGTCCAACAAGGCAAAATGTCAGCAGAGTGGTTCATATTTTGCCTTCTGAAAATTTTTATTGAGTACTTCTTAGTTGTTGTTCTTGCTAGGTATATTAGGAGGACTCTCCAAAAGTTTGGAAAAGGAAAGAAGAGATTGCATGCAGAGATACATGGGATGGAGTAGGGGAGGGCTATGGTTACTGAAAATAGAAGGGAAGGCTTGTCATTCTTAGGAGGTGACATTGGGCCTGAAAAGAAGAGGCAGCCTTTTAGAAAGAGGGACGGTCAATCACAAGGACTAGATGAATTGGGGATATTTCCATGTAGCAGTTGGACCTGGTAATGGAGACGAGGAGGCAATGAGGTGTACGGCTGGGCCTGCAGGTGGGCTGTGGCCAGGAAACGAAATGCCACGTAAGTAGGGATAATGTCATCCAATTGCCCCAGGACAAGCACCTCTCATGTGGGACATCCTTTTGTCACTGTGGCTTCTGAATGCTGACATTTTCCTTTCTCAATAGAGGAGGAAGTGAGATTTCTGCTAAGGGGTCCAGGGAAGTAGACGTAGAGCCTGGAATCCTGTTTTACGACGGACAATGCTTTGAAATGCCTTGAATATATTCCCAACTGCTTTCCGACTCTTTCAGGCTGCTTGCAGCTCACTTGAGCTGTAATGAAGGTGGCCCTTATCAGTCTGAGCTTGAGCTGCCTTAATTAGACCGAGATTCTCTATCTTTAAATTGGCCTTACATCAAAGCTAGAGTTATAATTGCAGGTGATGTATTTGGGAGTTGCATTGTTATGTAGAATACAGCTGCCAGCAGGTTGTGTGGGGATTATTGAAAAGCAATTTGCAGGAGAGGTCTATGGGGGAAAGGTAGATCACCTCACTAAGCCAAAAAAAAAAAAAAGAGCAATAGATAGCTGGGGGTCTTGGAAAAGCATGTTTAACAAGAGGTATTATAAAGAGAGCCATTCAGTATTTTAGCAGCTCTATTTTACATGCACATCTGGTTTAAGCCACTCCTGACTTTGACATGCATGGTCCTTATGGTCTATGTTGTTAGAGGTAATTATTGGTTCGCATTCGACATGGCTGTGGGATTGGCTTATGGGGAGTCAAAACAGGTTATCAGGACAGCTCAGGCAGCTGGAGGCAATTCCTCAGCCACTCACCAACTCCCCACTCTGAGTTCTGGACTGGGGGGAGCTTACAGAAATTGTTTGTCCCAGGCTGACTGTAACTTGGCTCTTGGGGACAGGGCTGCCCACAAGTGGGGAGGACAGACATTTTGACACACTGATTTCAAGTCTTTAGGGCAAATACTCTAAAGTGGGATGTGACAACACAGATGGAATTGAAGACCATCATGCTAAATGGGATCAGCCAGACACAGGCACTTCGAGTTCTCTCTGTTTCTCCCCTTGCCAGACTGAAGCGGCTGCAAGTAGAATTCTGGTTACCAGGGGCTGAGGAGCTGGGGGGCAGGGAGTAGCTCAATGGGCTGAGGAGCTGGGGGGCAGGGAGTAGCTCAAGGGGCTGAGGAGCTGGGGATGGGGAGTAGCTCAAGGGGCTGAGGAGCTGGGGGGCAGGGAGTAGCTCAAGGGGCTGAGGAGCTGGGGGCAGGGAGTAGCTCAAGGGGCTGAGGAGCTGGGGGGCAGGGAGTAGCTCAAGGGGCTGAGGAGCTGGGGGCAGGGAGTAGCCCAAGTGTATGAAGCTTTGTAGACAGGAGAGGGATCTTTGAACTTAAGGACCCCTACTGAAGAGCTCTGGCTCTCCCTTGTGATAGGAATTCCAACCCTGCCCCCATGGTCATGCATGCCCGGCGGGACACTTAGTCATCTCTGCCTAGTCATTTCCCGGTCATACGTCCTGCATAACCCATGCCCCGTGGCTGCGTGGTCTTGTAATTATGTGTCTTGACCACGTGATCTATGCACATGCGTGGAGTAGCCACAAGGGCCTGTGTGTGCAGGTGCAAGCTGGCCCTTAAAAGACGGGCCCCATGTTCCCCTTCCCTCTTTCTCACACGTGTCCTTCCACAGGCCTGATCACATCTATCCCTTTCTCCTTGTCTTGATAAAACTCTTGTTAGTGGATTCTGTCATGTTTCGTGAATTTTCCTTGGGGGTAAGAACGCCGCTGAAAAACCATCACCTTGTCCTCATGATGATGTTGCCAGAGCTGTTTGCCTGTGTAACCAGGCTTTCTCAGCGAACTCTGACCTTTGGTATTTGGATATAATTGTTGTGTGTCATCTACAACTGTGCCCACAGTTCAGCTCCAGCCACTGATGGCCTCAGTGCTCTAGAGCTTAGGGACAGGAGCCACCATCTGTCAAAGGGTGGGGAAAGCTGAGGTTTTCAAGTCCAACTGTTTTCCAGGGTGAACACTGTTGGCCGCTGGGGAGATAAGTAACCCCTCACCTCTTAAACTGAGAGAGTTTTCCCCAGCCATAGGCAGCTTCCTCTCCAGAGGGTTTAGGCTGGGGGAGTGGGAGGTCACGTCAGTCACCAAGGACAGGATCTCGCCTCAGCTCCAAACATCTCCTTTTCTAATGAACTGCCTCATGTGACTCCAATTACTCTCCCACCCTCCCCAAGGCAGTGGGCCATGGGGAAGGCTGATGACCTGTGAAATTTCAATTAAAAAATGAAACTGGTTTTGATTAACTCAAAACCCAGCCCACATTGCTCTAGCTGGTGCAGATGGAGGGAGGGCACCAAGAGCAGCCAGAAGACTGGATCACATTTGATGATCGGCTCCCGACTCCATTTTTGGTGGCCCTGCAGCCTAAGCCTACGTCCTGAAGACCCTCAGCGAATACCCCTGACTCCACAGGGCAATGTGCTTCAGCCCCGGAGCAATCACGCTACTGAGCCTGGAAGTGCAGTTGGTGGTGGTTCGTGAGGCGGGGTCACACAGACTTCCTAGAAGGCGCAGGTTTGCCAGGGCGGCTACAACTGGCTCAGGACCCACTGTGCTGTGACGTCATCCAGCTCCCCCTTTATGGCAGACGCTGTTGAATGTGCTGTCTGTCTCCATCTCTGTAGGCCTGGGAGGAACCCTGCAGACAGTGCTACCCCCTGGGGGACATTCCTCTTGTTCTCTCGGAAATTCTGCCTGCACATTCTTTGTCTTATTGACATCATACTTTAGCAAGCTGCTCAGGTGTTGGGATACGGTGGACTGTGTGTACAGGTATATATGCCAAAATACGCGGATCTAAAAAACAAGATCTCGCATTAAAAATAAAGACAAAGAGAAGGAATGGACTAAGACATCAGTGAAAGAACCGTAGTGGGGGAGACATTTCCTTCAGCGTTGTAACCACTAGTAAGGTGCCTTTCCTGTAAGTAGCCCTTTACCTTTGCTCATGTTAGCAACATTGAGTCACACACACATACATACACATATGCACACATAGCATACACATACATATACTCATATACACACACATATACACATACACACATACACGCACATACACTCACATGCACATGCATATACATACACTCACCCACACATACACACACACACATGCGCACATCCATAAATTGGATGTAGAGAGGGAATCAGTTGGGAAGATCAGTGGGAGGGGACAAGAGTGAATAATGGGATGAATATGATTAAAAATTTAATAAACATATGATATGTTTATTAAAATGTCATAATGAAATCCATTATTATGCATAATCAATATACACTAGTAAAATAAAATTGAAGTTACAGTCTATAAAGAAGAATCTGGCATAAGGACATAGAGATACAGAAATTCATGTTCAACACTAGATGAGCTACTTGGGGGAGGAAAGGAAAAAGGACTAAAAAGAGTAATGCAAACCAGTGACTGACTGAACCAGCTCTTCAGTGGTGCTGACATGCCTGAGTGGTCCATTATGATATCAGTGAGTGATGCTGACATGTCCTGAGTGGTCCAGTATGACATCAGTGAGTGATGCTGACATGTCCTGAGTAGTCCAGTATGATATCAGGGATGCTGACATGTCCTGAGCAGTCCAGTATGACATCAGTGAGTGATGCTGACATGTCCTGAGTGGTCCAATATGATGTCAGTGATGCTGACATGTCCTGAGTGGTCCAGTATGATATCAGGGATGCTGACATGTCCTGAGCAGTTCAGTATGACATCAGTGAGTGATGCTGACATGTCCTGAGTGTTCCAGTATGATGTCAGTGATGCTGACATGTCCTGAGTGGTCCAGTATATGTCAGTGATGCTGACGTGTCCTGAGTAGTCCAGTATGATATCAGGGATGCTGACATGTCCTGAATGGTCCAGTATGACATCAGTGAGTGATGTTGACATGTCCTGAGTGGTCCAGTATGACATCAGTGAGTGATGCTGACATGTCCTGAGTAGTCCAGTATGAATGATATCAGGGATGCTGACATGTCCTGAGCAGTTCAGTATGACATCAGTGAGTGATGCTGACATGTCCTGAGTGGTCCAATATGATGTCAGTGATGCTGACATGTCCTGAGTGGTCCAGTATGATATCAGGGATGCTGACATGTCCTGAAAGGTCCAGTATGACATCAGTGAGTGATGCTGACATGTCCTGAGTAGTCCAGTATGATATCAGGGATGCTGACATGTCCTGAGCAGTCCAGTATGACATCAGTGAGTGATGCTAACATGTCCTGAGTGGTCCAATATGATGTCAGTGATGCTGACATGTCCTGAGTGGTCCAGTATGATATCAGGGATGCTGACATGTCCTGAATGGTCCAGTATGACATCAGTGAGTAATGTTGACATGTCCTGAGTGGTACAGCATGACATTAGTGAGTGATGCTGACATGTCCTGAGTAGTCCAGTATGATATCAGGGATGTTGACATGTCCCTGAATGGTCCAGTATGACATCAGTGAGTGATGTTGACATGTCCTGAGTGGTCCAGTATGACATCAGTGAGTGATGCTGACATGTCCTGAGTAGTCCAGTATGATATCAGGGATGCTGACATGTCCTGAGCAGTCCAGTATGACATCTGTCAGGGATGCTGACATGTCCTGAGTGGTCCAATATGATGTCAGTGATGCTGACATGTCCTGAGTGGTCCAGTATGACATCAGTGAGTGATGTTGACATGTCCTGAGTGGTCCAGTATGATGTCAGGGATGCTGACATGTCCTGAGTAGTCCAGTATGATGTCAGGGATGCTGACATGTCCTGAGTGGTCCAGTATGACATCAGTGAGTGATGCTGACATGTCCTGAGTGGTCCAGTATGACATCAGTGAGTGATGCTGACATGTCCTGAGCAGTCCAGTATGACATCAGTGAGTGATGCTGACATGTCCTGAGTGGTCCAGTATGACATCAGTGAGTGATGTTGACATGTCCTGAGTGGTCCAGTATGATGTCAGTGAGGCTTACATGTCCTAAGTGGTCCAGCATGATGTACTCTATACCTTGTTCTTGTGTAGAGAGAACAACGAGAAGCAATGTGATGTTGATAAGCTTCCAATACTGAATGCGGCACCTCAGAGCCACATGATGCCACAATGCCAGTATGACCAGCTCAGCTTAGGCTCCTCCATGCTCCTAGAGCCAGCACCTGCCAGCAGATCACATCGGCTACAGTCAGGCTACTTCTCCTTGATATATTACCCACCCCCTGACAAGTGATGTGTATTGTTAGGAAGCCAGATTGGGCTGAGAATCAGTCTTATAACATGTGTGCTGCTGGTCCCTCTCTCCTGAGGCTATGGAGAAGAATGTGAACATGTGGGACCCACCCTCACCATAGAGCCTGACTCTCAGGAAAGACTCACCATTGTCGTGAGCACCAGCATGGTCTCTGCTGCACTCGTTTTGGCCAAGGTACTGGGGAACTCAGTGTCCCATGCCCCTCCAGTTGACTAAGACGATCACAGCAGATTAATGACAATAACTGTAACAGCATGTCATAGAAGCATTTTTCAAGTTCTTTTTAACTTTACTCAAAGGTCCACTGTTGTTGGATAATCTTTTTGTACCATCTGGAGATGTACACCTTCTGATTGGTTTAACAAAGAGTTCAATGGCCAATAACTAGGCAGGAGAGGATAGGTGGGACTTTCAGGAAGAGAGAGGAACTCTGGAAAGAATCTGAGGTGAATAGGATTTGCCAGCAAGATGCTGAGGGAGTAGTACATACAGTATGGAAGAGAGGTACTGATCCATATGGTAGAACATAGATTAATATAAACAGGTTAATTTAAGTTATAAGAGCTGGTTGGGAACAAGCCTAAGCTAAAGGCCAAGAATTTATAATTAATAAGAAGTCTCCATGTCATTATTTAGGAACTGGCCATTCAAAGAAAGTCTGACTATAGTCTACTTTTGGGATCATTCTGAAGACTTCTGTGATCAGCCAGAAGCAAGAAGCTTGTGTAGCCACTGAAGTCCTCTAGGGCCTGGGAGACAGAATGTTCTTTGTCTTTTAAGTCTCTCAAGAACCCTACAGGGTTGTAGCCACAGTTACAGGAGCGCTATCTCTCCAATCAAAGCCAGAATGAATACCTAATCCTAGAGCCTCAGACAGAGGGCTGAGTTGGTAGCTAAAACGATGAACTATGTGCAGGTGTTGTGAGTGAGTCTGGTGATCCACACTGCATGTGGTGACTTACAGAAGGAAGAGTTTATTGGGACTCACAGCTCCCGGGATTACAGTCTGAGACCACCACAGTGGGGAGCAGGGCAGCAGGAGGCAGGCATGGTACTGGAACAGTAGCTGAGAGCTTACCTCTTGTGAGGTGCAGACTTCAGGTCACATCATTCGTCAAAGAGGGGTATGTGTGAAATGGTGGTACTGGGTCCCACCAGTCTCACTCTAAAAGGTCAATGGAGATCTGCACCAAGGGGAGTGAGATTGAGTTCAGTGTGCATTGACCTGTACTGAATCTTCAGCCGTTTCTTAAATTACCTTCCCCTTCTCTTTCTTCATCTTGTGACCCTCAGCCTAAAAATGCATAGAGGTGACAATGGTGCTGTCCCTGTAGAACAAAAATGAAAACTAACGTCTACATCTAACAACACAGTTTGTCCAGTAAAGCTTGGGAGCTAGCAGGAGTGACTGCAGACATGCTCTCTTCTTCCCATGGCTCTCTCCTCCTCAGCCCTGTACCCATAGTCCTGTCTTCTGTCCTGATAGGGCTGACATCTGTGCTTACTCTTGCTGACCACAGGAGCAATTCAGCTCTGTAAGAGTCTGTAGAACCTCAAGCCCTGCCCTATGAGGACTTGCAGCACCCAGGCCACTGACTCATTATAGTTTTGAAGTTATAGCACTCAATGGTTCTTAAACTGTTTAAGACATGAATCCATTTGAGATTATGCAAAAGTTTTGAGCCTTCTTTGGGTCCACAGAATCATGCGGTCTATCTTTGGACTATCTGCCTGGACAAACAGGTGTACACCAGTTCCTCTGGTGGTATCACTATTTTCTTTTTGTGCTAGTTTCTCTGTTGCAAAATGAACAGCTTAGTTGGACCATTCATAAAGCTTTTTTTTCCCCTCTATAGCACATGCCTGTAATCCTAGAACTTGGGAGGTGGAGGCAAAAGAATTGAGATTTCAGGTTATCTTTAGCTATAAAGTGAGTTTCAAGACCATCCCAGGATACCTGAGACATGAGATATTATCTCAAAAGTAACACACACACACACACACACACACACACACACACACACAGTGAGAAGGGAGGGGGTTCTGTGCCCCATATTTGACCTCTTGCCTGGGAGCTTTTCCAAACTGGCCAGCCTGAAGCTATTTTCTGGGGGTGGTAATGGGAATAAGCAGAGGGAGACTTCTGGGCTTGTTTTTAATTTAACATCTTTGCTTTCGTAAGCAGAGAGAAGGAAGAATGATATGCCCAGGAGACTTCTGTGTATTCCCTACTTTCTGAAATTGGAGGGGCCAAAAAAGTGAACATAAGAAAAACCTTAATGTGGACTCTGCCTTAGCAATCTAGTTGGGGCCTGATCTTCTAAATTCCGTCCCTCATTGTTACTTTGAGGATAGAGCCAAGCGACATAATCTTCTTAATAATTACTTCTTGAACACGGAGGATGGGCCAGGCACCTGTCCTACTTGTTTTCTACCCCCCTTCTCCTTTGTTGTGGGGAGAGGAAGCTGATATATTTTTAACCACTCCTTTATTTTTAACCTTTGTATGTCATTTTATTTGGGGTATTTCTTCTAAGAACCGCATAGCTTTTGGATATTTTAAAATTCAACATGAAAGTCTTTATCTTTTAATATGAAGGCTTTGATCCATTCACATTTATTGTGACCACTCAGCTGCTTGGATTTGTTGAAACTGTTCTCTTTTGTGTTGTTTCACTTGTCACATCTCTCTGTCTTAACAATCTGCTTTGTACAAAAAAACAAAAAACAGTCTGCTTTGTATTGAACATGAGAGATGAGAGAACTCTTTCTGTTGCCTTTCACTCTCATATAAAGACTGAACATCTGTGCTTCCCTAACTCCTTCAGGACGTCTCTCCTTTATCAGTCTTCCAACTCTTTGTTTGCCTAAGGCCAGGAGATCAATTATAAGAAAGAAAATATTTCTTGGCTTAGAGAATGGGTCTTGCTCCCATCTTCCTGGCCACATAGTAAAGGGAATGGCTGGGGAACGAGATCAGAGAAAACAACAGCAGAGATGAGAAAGGGTAGCTTAAAATTTGGTCAAAGAGAGTTATATTAAACTCACAATCTCAATCCTAGGATTCCATTTACCCAGTTGAGGACTCTGCTTTCATGGCATAGGGCTATCAGCCTTCTGAGTCTATGAGACTGGTCGTAGAGTTGTCTTTCTCTTTGCTCCAACCTCAACCATTAGGACACTTCTCTCTCATAACTGTGGCTGATGACCAACACTTGGAACACAAGTACATAGTCTCCAGATGTTATCAATCGCCTTTAGCTTCCAGGAGATTCCGTCAACCTTCAGTTTTGCAGCTTCTCCAGTGGCCAGCCTGCAAGATCAGTGGCCACACACTGTCTCTCAATTTGTTCTACCTCTGGGAACAAGTGGGGAGCTGTGCTGTGGAAGTCACGTATGTGTGGCCCAGCCGAAAGTGTTTAAAGGGTGTTCCAAGGGACACAACCCACAGCAAGCAGCTGTGAACTGTTCCATTCTCATGCCTCCAGCCAGAGGCCAAGAGATTTCCCAGTCTTTTAATGGAGGAGGAAAAATCAGTCTATAATCTGGTGCTCCCTGCTAGCCAGGAAGAGCCATGCACAAATACAGGGATCTTCAGTGGACAGCATGGGACAGAGGGATCTACAGCCATGTTAACAAGCCAGAGTCATGAGCTGCTCATGTGGAAGAAAGCCCAGCTGCACCAGTGGGACCCATGCTGACTTTATGCTTTGTTCACATAGAGCCCACACTCTTCCCCAGTGGCTGTCTGAGGCAGTGGCCTGTTGGAGCTGGGCTTGGCCAAGACGCAAAACACGCAGGCTGGACTAGAGGAGCCTTGGAAGTCTCCACACCTTGGCTGCCATGCAGCTTTGCTGAGGCAAGGGCCTGGATGCAATTCAATTTCAGTGACATCTACTGGAGACAGGGGTCTCTGCTAGGGTGAATGTTGGGAGCCCAGCAGTATCAGACACAGTCCCTGGCATAGCACAGCAAATGTGCGTGTGCGCTCTCATCCTTGTTCTGCTGGAGACCACACTCAGGACCTTGTGCGTGCTAGGCCAGTGATTTACCATCTCCAAGACAATGTTTAAGTCTAAGCTGAGGCTTTGGGATGGAGAAGACACAGTAAATCTGATGCCAGTCAGCATGTGTTTCAGAACGTCTTTACTACCCAAAAGCTCCATCACACAGAGTGGTCTATGGGATTAACCAATGTGAGGCTTTCTGGAACTCCTAGGAAGGCATCTGGCCCTGAGCATTATAAATAACAACCACCTGATGTGATGAGCACTTACCTGCAGAGTACAGACATTGGAGTTACCCCTTGGTGTATGCCTATCCCCTGACATTGGGGTGACCCCTTTTGTACACCTATCCCTTTGACATTGGGGTGATCCCTTCATGTATACTGATCCCTCCAGCTCTGAGCAGTGTTCATGCTGTGGCTTGTGCCACAGATCTAGAGGTGACCCCACCTTTCTAGCAAGCAATAGCTTCAAAATGAGCAGTAAATCGGTTGAAGGTGATGCCATAGGAGGCTGAGAGGAGACTTCTGAGAATGTCTGTCCTTAATGAGGGTCTTTCCCTCTGCTACCATCTGAGGGACTGTGTCAGCTGCTTTCTTATTCTGACACAATCAAAAGAGGTAGGATTTATTTTATCTCACAGTTCCAGAGAGTTCTGTCCACTTGGCCCATGTGTTTGGGTAGAACATCGTGGCAATGGGAGTGCTTGGCAGAGAAATTTTTTTTTTGTTATTGCTAACATGAGGTATTTTCTTTTTTTTTTATTTTTAGTTTTTATTTTGCAATACAATTCAGTTCTACATATCAGCCACGGATTCCCTTGTTCTCCCCCCTCCCGCCCCCCTTACCTTCCCCCCAGCCTGCCCCCCATTCCCATCTCCTCCAGGGCAAAGCCTCCCCCGCGGACTGAAATCAACCTGGTAGACTCAGTCCAGGTAGGTCCAGTCCCCTCCTCCCAGGCCGAGCCCAGCGACCCTGCATAGGCCCCAGGTTTCAAACAGCCGACTCATGCAATGAGCACAGGACCCGGTCCCACTGCCTGGATGCCTCCCAAACAGATCAGGCCAATCAACTGTCTCACCCACTCAGAGGGCCTGATCCAGTTGGTGACCCCTCAGCCATTGGTTCATATTTCACATGTTTCCGTTCGTTTGGCTATTTGTCCCTGTGCTTTATCCAACCTTGGTCTCAACAATTCTCGCTCATATAAACCCTCCTCATTCTCGATAATTGGACTCCCAGAGATCCACCCGGGGCCTAGTCATGGATCTCTGCATCCAGATCCCTCAGTAGTTGGATGAGGTTTCTAGCACGACAATTAGAGTGTTTGGCCATCCCATCACCAGAGTAGGTCAGTTCAGGCTGTCTCTCGACCATTGCCAGCAGTCTGTTGTGGGGATATCTTTGTGGATTTCTGTGGGCCTCTCTAGCACTTTGCTTCTTCCTATTCTCATGTGGTCTTCATTTACCATGGTCTCCTATTCCTTGTTCTCCCTCTCTGTTGTTGATCCAGCTGGGATCTCCCGCTCCCCTAAGCTCTCTTTCCTTCGACCCTCGCCCTTCACTACCCCTACTCATGTCCAGGCTGTTCATGTAGATCTCATTCCATTTCGGCAGAGAAACTTCTTATTGGCAGTCAGGAACCAAAGACCATGGTGAGACGGGGCCAGCAAAATCTACTCTCAAGGCTTGCACTCCAGTGGCCTTTGTCCTTATCATAGGCATCTCGTATCTCCTCATGATGTCATAAATCCATCAAGAAATTAATTCAGCCTATTAGGTCAGAACTCTCATGATCTAATCACAGAAACAATCATAGACACATCCAGGATTGTGCTTTCCCTGCCTCTTAGGAATCTGTGAACCAAATAGAGTTGACAATCAGAATTAACCATTGCACCCCTCACTCTGACCATTGTTACCAGCACACTACAATCGTGATGTACAGTCACCCATCCTGGATGATGCTAACTCCATGGACACCAGAGTGGAGAGATGAGAAGAGCCCAGTCTTTGATGTTCTAGCAGATGGTCAAGAATCAACCTGAAATCTTGCTGCCTCTCGTCTCTCTGCATGAGGAACGCAATGCACTCCTAAGTGTTTAAACTAGTTTGGCTGGAGTTTCTACTGTTTGCTTTATATTTCATCCTAACAGACTTGTAAAGTAGAGCCAGCAATCCTTTCAAATGCTGCCCTTCTTCAAAGGAAGAGGGCTCACCCAAGCCCCATCACACCAACAGCCTCTAAGATGCTCAGGAACGTGTGGATGGAATTCTATTAGAATTACGACTGATAGTGCTGCCAACCATTTGGACGAAGCCATGTTTAATAGTAGCAAGCCCTTTGCAGAGCATGCTGTGTGCACATCAGGAACCCTCTGTCTAGTTAACATGAGTCTTAATCTTCCAGCAACAATGAGAGGAGTTCCACCATTCTCTACATTCTAGAGATGAGTAAAATTAGATAAGGGGATGTGCTGGCTAGTTTTATGTCAACTTGATACAAGCTAGAATCATCAGAGAAAAAGGAGCCTCAATTGAGAAAATGCCTCCGTTAGATGGGGTTATGTAGGCAAAACTGTAGGGCATTTTCTTAATTAGTGATTGATGGAAGAGGGTACAGCCTATTGTGGGTGACATTCCTAGACTGGTGGTCCTGGGTTCTATAAGAAAACAGGCTGAGCAAGCCATAAAGAGCAAGCAAGTAAGCAGCACCCCTCCACAGTCTTTGCATCAGCTCCTGCCTCCAAGTTTCTACCCTGTTTGAGTTCCTGTCTTGGCTTCCTTCAACAGTGGACTACAATGTGGAAGTGTAAGCCAAATAAACTCTTTCCTCCCCAGCTAACTTGCTTTTTGCTCACAGTTTTTCATCACAGCAATAGAAACCTTAACTAGGACAGATGACATTAAGTTACTTGTCCAAGTACACACAGCTGAAACTAGGTTCCAATTTAACTTGGTTCCAGAAGAATCCATGCTTCTCACTGTCTTGCTTTGTACTTTGTGGTGGGCAAAGAAAGAGGCAGAAATTCTTAATTAACATAGAACTCACTTAAAATTATAACATGGGAAAATCACCCCTTTAAGAGTTTGCCCTTTTCCTGGGAGGACATTGAGGGCTTTGGAGAACAGGGCTTTCAGTTACAGGGCAGTGAACTGGTCTCATGGCATGACCTCATCTCATTTATCTCTAGCCATCCCTCTTTTCAGCTCTTCATCTTCATGAAGGGCAAGTGTAACATCAGCCTACCCTGTCGGAAGAATCCTTCAACCTCTGGCCATGGTGCCTTGCCAAGAATTCTGCATGTTTACCCGTAACTCAGGCAGAGAGGAAGCCCTGCTGGTGGGGAACGATACTTCCCCTTCTCTTCCAAGTGGCTCAGGCTCATTCTAATTCTGTAGCACATTTGTGCTGCATCCTTTGTTTCCCATGTAAACAGCAGGCCAAATCATGGAAGGCCTGTAGGGATGAGCTGCCTGGCCTGGCCACCATGGTAGGCTGCAGGTGCTCAAGAAGGCTGGCCAACGAGGGAGTCTTCTTGGAATAAGCCTGACAAGTTACTAGGGTCTCATCCCCTCTGCTCAGGGCCTCAAGTCACCAAAAGGAAATGTATTTAATTTTGAAATCCCCCCTAGAGCCAAAAGGAATTTCAGCAAAACAGCCATAAACACTTAAAAAAAAAAAGTCTTGTCTGATTTAGGAAAACATTCCATTGGATTTAAAATGAAATGTCCTGTGACTAATCTCGTGTAAGACTTGGGAATGGGTCTAACTGTTGGGTTTGGTGGTCAGGGAAGGGACTGAAGACAGACTAACCCCCTTCCCACCACCACTTTGGGCACGGTACTAAATCAGCTGGGGCTGAGTTTTCAAACAAGGATTTGGAATAGCTTGCTGTTTGATCTTCATGACCGCCCCCCCTTTTTCTCAATTTGTCATTGATTTCCCATCAAGAGAGTTTGTGCAACCGAATCCCCCATGCAATCTTGGCACTTTGGGAGCCAGTAAATAAAACCCAAATGTTAATTCTTATGAGCACAGCATTGCCTGCCAAGAAATGAATAATGCACGGTGGAAGAAACAGCATCATGTGTCCTGGGGGTGGGCAAGCCAGTCGGGGGAGTCGGAGCAGGGGGAGTACCAGCGGGGCGAAGGAAGAGAGGAGGATGGGAGAGGAAGAAGAGGTGAAGCTAACCCTTAGGGTACACATCCTGTAGCCTTGAATCCAGTGTGGGGACAGCCAGCAATGAGGGATTGTCAGGTCCCCTGTGGAGGCTCTGCAGGGAGTACTGTCCATGCATGCTAGCTCAGTCTTTACAGTGAAGCAGATGGCCACTCTCCTCTGTCACAGATGAGGAAACCCAAGCTCAGAGAGGCTAAGAAATCCACCCCACGTGAGGTCCATGCTTGTCATGGTTTAAATGTATCCCCAAGAGTTCACTAAGTCCTCATTGTGGCATTGTTGGGACATGGGCTGTAGTGGAACATGTTTGAGTCATGAGAACAAGACCTTCACGAGTCCTGTCTTCTCAGTGAGTTATCGGTCTCGGAGACTACATCAACTATCCACAGAGCACGTAGTTATAAAGTATTCTGTCTCTCCAATACACACAGCTTGCCCTCAGCTTTCCACTATGAGTTGAAACAGCACGAGACCCTCACCACAAGCTGAGAAGATGTATCTCAGCCTCCAAAACCAGTTTGCAAAAAAAGGAAACCTTATTCTTTATAAATCACCCCATTTCAAGTAATTTGTTTTAGCCACAGAAAATGGACTAAGACAATTCTCCTTACTAGAATGAAGACTCAAGCCCAAGGTATTCCCCTGACCCACATGGGGAAGGTGAGATGTGGGTAGGGAGAGGAGGGATGGAGCTCCTGGGAGACAGGATTTCCAGTGTTAACTCATGAATGTCCTCGATAGACTGGAGTGACTGAATTAGCTGACACCATAGCTTCTTTTTATCCCCCAGCCTGCCAAAATGGGGACAGAGTGTCAGAATCTGACCAGCCTAGGTTAACCTTGCAGTGCAGCTGACAATGAATGTAGCTGGTTTTCCTGGTCCTGCCTGGCCCACGGTCCCACAGCTGCTCAGACTCAACCAAGTAATCACACAGAGACTTATATTGCTTACAAACTGTATGGCCATGGCAGGCTTCTTGTTATCTAGTTCTTCTATCTTAAATTAACCCATTTATATTTATCTATACCTTGCCACATGGCTCGTGGCTTACTGGTACCTTACATCTCGCTTGTCATGGTGGCAGTGGGCAGCGTCTCTCTGCCTCAGCCTTCCATCTCCCAGAATTCTCCTCTCTGCTTGTCTCGCCTATAGTTCCTGCCTGGCTACTGGCCAATCGGTGTTTTATTTATTAACCATTCAGAGCAACACATTTAACATACAGAACATCTCACAGCAGATGATCTTGAAATTCTTCTTTCCTTCCCGGTGCCACACCTGGTTTATGCAACACTCACGACAGAATGCAGGGCATTGTGCATGCTAGGCACGCATTCCGCCAACAGAACTAGATACTAGCTGCACACTGGACACCCAGAGGAGTTCATGCCAACAGACGAGAGACACTGTTGCTGCAGTGCTCCGGCACATTGGTCCAGAGGAGACCAGCCTGTTCATGCCTTTTGTCTTCCTCTCCCACGAAAAATACTCGCCTCGTATAACAAATACTGAAAGATACAGCAATAACGACACTCTAGCTGTTGTGCAACAAGGACAAGAAAACTTTCCCTTCAAATAGGCAAAAGAAGAAGAAGAAGAAGAAGAAGGAGGAGGAGGAGGAGGAGGAGGAGGAGGAGGAGGAGGAGGAGGAGAAGAAGAAGAAGAAGAAGAAGAAGAAGAAGAAGAAGAAGAAGAAGAAGAAGAAAATACCTTAAATTCCAACCCTAGGAGCTTTGTAAGTAACCCATGGTGTCTCTCTAATAGTTTTTAACCTGTAGCCCATTTGAAGGCACACAGGGACTGCCCATTTAACACTGGACCTGTGTAAAGCAGAAGAAAAAATGCCTAATCAGGAACCCTGTTCCCATTTCTTGAACCCCACTTTATAAGGCTTGTGAGTTATGTGACTCCCAGCCTCTGGAGAAAGCAAGTGGATCTTGGAATGAACCCAACAATAATAGTGCCCAATTGCAAACAGAGCCATGCATTTGAAAACAACTTTGTCATATATGTTATCTGACTTGGGCTCTGGGAGACCCCATGACACAGGGCAGGTGTAATGAGTTCCACATTCCATGAAGTGGGGGCTCAGGCTAGAAAACTTAAATGACTTCTAGAAGATTGTCCAGTAAAGGAGGCTCACAGCAGAAATCAGATCCACACCTTGTTTTAAATTTTGTATTTGTGTGAGTGCATGCATGAGTATATGTGTTCGTGTGGGAATTTGGAGGTCAGAGGACAACCTTGTGTATCGGTCCTCACCCTAGCCTCTAGGTACCTTCCACTGGCCTGAAAGTTTAGCGTATAGACTAAGCTATCTGGCAACAACCCATGGGGCTCTTCCTGCTTCTTCCTCCCATTTTCCATCACTGGAGTCCTAAGCAAACATCCTTTTTTACACGGAGCCCTGGGCTGGTCCTGATGCTGTACCAGCTGAGCCATCTCCCCAGTCTCAAACCCAAACCTTTGATTCCAAATTCCACGTTCTTTTCCTGTATCCTACCATTCTGGTGTCAGGACAGCCTAACTGTTTTTTAAACAGAAATAGACAGAAACTACCTCACACAAGCTCTTTGGAAAGGAGGGGGTTGCTGTCCTAACACTAATCAAGCGCTCGGCTCCCCCCGAAGCAGGCGAGACCAAGGGAAACATCTAGATTTTGATGTCAGCCAAGATCAAGTTTAAATCCTAGCTTGAATCTCTACCGATGTGTGTCCACACAAATCACCTAACTTCTCTGGCCATCAGTTCATTCCCAGACAGATGTGCAGGGGAGCCGCCTTTAGAACCTGTGACGGCTGGTGCTAACAGCCGAGGGGGGCTTGCCTCTAAGTGGATGCTCACACCAGGCAGACACTATTGCTTTCTGGACCCAGGACTTAGGGAACTTTTCAATGCCCCAAATGGAAATATTCTGACCCAGGGATGACGCCCTGATCACTGGAAGTGGGTGCCTGACTCAGAGGCTTTCTGACCCTCTGTCACACTGAGCTCCCTTTCTTATCCTGACGAAGAGTGCTTATGATCCAGCCAGGCATTTACGGTGCTGCTGACTACCCCTTCCACTGTGCCTGGGGCCAAGCTACAGGTGATAATTAGCTCTCAGACAGTAGAAGGACATTAACTCTGGTATCTTGACTCTGTTCCAATTGAGATAATTAAATAAAGTGCCCACAGGTGGATCTCGTTAATGAGGCATTGATTGGGCAGCTGCTGAGCTGAGCTGAGCCGAGCCACGTGGAGCAGGGAGTGATTGTAGCGCAGATGCTTAAGCCATGGGCTCAGGCCTCAGTGCTGTCTGAAGCACAGAGCGTGGCATTTCCTCCTTTCCCGCCCTCACTGTCTCAGGCCTATGAGCATCCTCAGGAACGCTGCTGGGAGCCAAGGACTTGTGCTGTGAGCTCAGCTTTGTACATAAATGTGTACGCTTGGCCAAGCACCTTTGCTCTCTGGGTTCGGTTGGCCCAAGCAGAAACAGACAGCAGCAGTTCTGAGCAGAGTTCACAAAACCAAAACAAGGGCTTGGGACGGTTGGGTCCAGTCTCCCCTTCCCCTGTGTCTGCCGCTGCTGCTTTCTGCCCCTCCCTCCTGGCCCTTCCCTCCAGCTATCAACACACTGCTTCCTCTGCTGGCATTACCTAAAGCAGAGCCCACCCACTGCCTGTCCATGATGAGAGAGGGGCCGGGAAGGACTGGCCACCAGAAGACTTCACAGTTCCAGCCGTGGGAAGGACACTGATTGGCCCAGGTTAGGTTCAAGATTCACCTGGCAAACCAGTCACGGTTGTGTGAAAAGACACAGATCTAATTGACCTATCAATAGAAGAGGGGACTAAATCAGTCTTCAGCAGCAAAACCGCCCTAATCGATATCTGCTGTGAGGATGAGAGTCCTGCTGACGCTTTCTCAAAAAGTGGAAGTCTGTGCTCCTGACGTGTGAGTGCCCACATGCGTGTGTGCGCGCGCGCGCGCGCGCGTGTGTGTGTGTGTGTGTGTGTGTGTGTGTGTGTGTGTGTGTGTGTGCGTGCGCGCGCGCGCGCGGCGCATGTGTGTATGAGACAGTAGTAGGAAGGTATCTTCAGACTTGAAAGAAATTAACTGGATGGCTGAAGGCATATATTCTTTATTCTTTTTCAGCTTCAGTTTCTGTATTAAAATTTCTATTGTATTTGTTTTTCTTAGTTTTTCTTTGTGTGTGTGAGAAGGGTTCCCTTGAAGAGCAGACAAGGGCTTCTGATCGCCTTAGAGCTGGAGTTAAAGGTGATTGTGAGCCTCCATGTGAGTTCTAGGAGCAGAATGCAGAGCCTCTGGAAGAGCAGCGGTGCTCTTACCTGCTGAGCCGCTCTCCAGCCTCTCAGTTTCTGTATAAAAAAGAGAACAATAGCAGTGCAGTCACCCATGGGTGGCTGAGGTAATTAAAACCAACAGACACGGTCTTTGGTGCACTGTCTAGGTGTGAGGAAGAACCCAGGGTGGGTAGCCATTATCATTACAAAAAAATGCTGCATGGATGTGCTTTATCTTAAAAATAGCCAAAAATCTCACTTATAACAAAGAAAAAAAATCACACCAAGCTCCTGACGAAAATGCTTTGTTTTTCTCAAGCTCTGCTGGAGGAAGAGATGCAGCCTCCGTGGAGGCTGGGAAGTGGGTCCTGAAGCGAGCTTTGAGGGCCTTAGACGGAGATGTTCTTCCTAACCCTTAGTAGTTCTCTCTTTCTCTGTCACTGCTTGTCTTTTTAGTGGTGTTTGATTGGGGGTGGGGGCAGGAACAGGACCAAGAAGCAGCTAGGAGAGTGAGGAAGAGACTGAGATCAAGGTCATCTTTGTGTTTCTGGGAAGGGTGTGGCCAGGTTGAGGAAGCTGGGTCTGCCAGCCCCAGGAAGGATGACTGACAGGCTGACTATAGTAGTGAGCTTTGGGTGGGTATAAGGCGGAGCAGAGCAAGAACTGAGGACAAGTGTCGCTTGTCTGAGGGGAAGTGACACACTCCTTGTGCTGAGCTCCAGGGGTGAGGGGGCCAGGAACATTTTTATTGCTTCTGAGAGTAAGGAATTGGGCATCTCAAGGGGAGGGGGCAGCAGTGGTCCTGTTTAATGGACCTCTCCTTAACATTCTGTACGGAGTGCCCTTCGTTCTGCAGCCACACCCTATGAAGTATTGCCTTCCAGTCGGCCACAGCACTCAGCTGGGATCATGCAGTAATGTCTTCATTCTTCATTCAGACATCACTGCCTGTGGATCCTGCTGTCTGTAAGGCTGTGGTGAAGAACGTACCAAACAAGACAGGCAAAATCAGCGGCCTCCTGGAACCCACACTCTGTGGGAGAAGTCAGATGAGAGACCGCCAATGGCACATCACATGTGGCAAACACTACCAGTAAAATTCAGATGCATTCACAAGGAGGGCCTAACAGAACCTAGCAAGAGGCTCAGTCCCTGTTTCCAAAGCAGGATCCATCTTCTTCTGAGAACTCTTCTTACGTTTATATTCGTAAAGGAAATACTTTTGTTATGGGAAACGTGGAAAATATAGAAAGGAAAGATACAAAAATCTCTCATAAAGCATGTTGCAGCCACACCATTTCGAGCCTCCTTGGGATCATGTTGCATAATTTGTAACCTGCTTTTTCACTTCAAATTACATGGTAAGCTTCTCCCCAGTCATAAAAATGTAATTTAAAACATCATGTTAAGTAACCAGATCATATAGCATTACATAGATGTGCTATCGACCGTTAAATCATCTCCCTATTGTTTCTGCTCTTAACAAATCATGCTTCGATGCTTTACCTCCCCTTTTCCCAAGTCCTGTTTTAGATTCCACTGGTTCTTAGGATAGTTTCCTACTCAGTCAGTGCACAAATATTCATTTAGCTCTTATTACCAAGCAGACTGCCTTGGCCTCTTCTAAACCAATCCTGCTGAGAATTCGTGATGAAACCCCAGGTTTTATCCCCCATCAGGTAGCCTTGGCTGTAGCTTGGGCTCTGGGTATGAGGGATTCCTTGCCTTATCTGCTGCTTTTCAGAATCTCATCTGTTCTGTTACTTGGCTCTCCATTACTTAGAACCCATGCTCCCAGGACTGTGTTCTGGGCTCTCATGCCCTGGACATCTCCATTACTTAGGACCCATGCTCCCAGGACTGTGTTCTGGGCTCTCATGCCCTGGACATCTCCATTACTTAGGACCCATGCTCCCAAGACTGTGTTCTGGGCTCTCATGCCCTGGACATTCTGTATCTTACCCATTCTTCTGGGAAATTGGAGGCTCTGGCAGGGAGGACCTTCATAAACCCGCCCGGGGCAGGGTGGAAGTGGTTGGTGGTTTGTCCGGGTGAAGGAGGACAGAGCTGTTGATCCTCAAGTGGCATCATGGAAAAAGATAAAGAAAGATGTGTCCAGCTAAAGATGACCAATAGCTAATCCAACAGCTTCTTGACTATTTCTCTGGAAAGACTGAAAATGGACTTATCCCACAGACCTTGGTCTATGAATTTGAACTCCTCCGAAAAACTCCAGGTTTCTATAATTTATTGTCTCTTGGAGGTTTTTTTGTTTGTTTGTTGGTTGGTTTTTTGTTTTTGAAACAGAGTCTCTAGCCCAGGCTATGTAATTGAAGATGAACTTGAATTTCTGACCTCCCTGTTTTCCCTCCCCAGTACAGGGCCTTGTACATGCTAGATAAGTACTCTACCAAATTAGCTACACCCTCAGCTTCCAGTTCGTTGTCTCAACAATCTGCAGCCATTGCACCCTTTAATCCTTGCCATGTGACTTTGAGTGCCTGTCTTACTCCAGCTCTGAAGCAGACGTGAGATTTGCTTGGCCAGTGGGATGTTAGCAAGTGTGTATGAACAAGAGCTTGGAAACCACTCATTCTGCATCCATTCTTTTCCAACCATTTTTTTCTTTTTGCACAATGGAACTTGTTCAGGACTCTGCCATATTTTTAGATTACACTGTAGCTGGGTTGCTGAAGGGTTATAAGATCCACAGGAGCCAAGATCACCCTATAGCAGCCAGTCCCCTGCCAATCTGCTATTTGATTATGAAGGACCACAGACAAGATATGTCGAAATCTCTGTAGATCAGAAAACTGACTTGTGAGTAAAGAATAAATAACATGTTAAGTTTGGACTTGTTGTTACTCAGCCATGACTACCTGATACAGCCATTATACTGAAGAGCAGAAAAAAGGAGGATAAAAGGAGGAGAACACACTGGCTAAGGGACCAAGAGATCAAAACACTCGGAAAAAATCCAAGATCTGGATTCACCCAGTAGGAATCCCATTCCTATGGCTAGACACATTCTTAGTCTCAGGGTTGGGCTTGGCTACCCATTTGCTGTGGCATGCTTTGGAGTCTCCTGGAAGCCCCCAAAAACAAAGTTCTCAACTCTTAGAGCACCAGAGAGCCTCTTCACTGTGAGGAAGGTTCTAGAACTGCACACTCCTCTGGCGTCAGCATGGAATTCTCCCTCTAACAACATCAGGGCACTACTTACCAGTGGCCAGATTTCCTTTTGTTCTCATCTATTCCTTTTTATTCCCCCCTGCCACCCCTACCTATGTACTAACCCCCAGGCCTGGGTTTCTTGGTCACCTGTTCCCTGGAGCAGCTTGCAAGAAGTGTCCCTATTCTGAGCTCATGACAGCATCCCACACTCAGGCAGCACCAGGTTGGGGGAGCAGGTGTTCTCTGAACTGGAGCAGACCACCTCCAGCTCCAAGCACCCCCCATTTGCCTCATATTTATTTCATAGGTGCTTGTGGGGCTGCGCAAGGCACAAAACCAGAACCAGACCTACAGCTCACACAGTGCACGTCCATGGCTAGCCCTCCAGTTTCTTTTTCCTCCAAGCTGGCTTCCAAACTAGAGAAACACAAGTCGCCCTCCACTTTCCCTCAATATTACATGGTGGTGGTTTCAATCTCATTACTATTGCATTATATGTAGCACATCTGTTACTGGGCAGGAGCCAACTATTTAATTCTATTAGATACATCTATACAGCGAAGTGATAATCTACACCAGGTTTGTGGATCAAGCACTTAATACTTGGCAGCAGGCAGCCAAAGGCTTGCTACACAAGCGAGAGAATGGAGGAGGCTGTGGCTGAGGGTCGGAGGAGTCCAGAGAGATCTGCTTCCTTCTTCCCAGGCCAGCATTCCAGTGTGGGAACGGAGTCCATCAATGCGTTGTTCCAACATCTGCAAGATATTGCTGGAGAGGGGAAACGTGAGGAGGGGAGGGAGAGGGGAAGCGTTTACCTAACCAAAAGCTAACTCCTCCAAGGGGATTCATGTCAGCACAGACTAAACGATGTGAGAGCCTCAGGCACATGTGGTAGCATTTACCCCCCAAGAAATGGACACAGATTCGTGTCTTGTTCAGTAACTTCAGCACGGTCGACGTGCCTTCTGCGTTTTCTCCGAGTTCCTATTTGGCTTCATTTCTGCACAGCGGTAAATGGGGGCAGCTCTTAGCACAGCCAGTGAGAGTAGGCCCTGGGTTGCATGGAGAACTCTGGCCATGGCCCTTGCCACGGAGAAGTGCAGGCGGGACTGGCTGTACTCTTCCCTGTACCCATCCCATAGAAGACCAGGACGGCCGTTCTGTCCACTTTGCCCCCAGCCGTTGGTCCCTTTTGTCAGGTTTCCCTCTGAATTTACATCCAGAAGGCTGGAGGGAGAGGAACAGGATGATGACAGGACTGTGGCTGGGATTAGCTTCCCCTTCAGCCCAGAGGAAGAACCATTTCTAAACCTCAAATTGATGAGGAAAACTGAGGAGGGCAGGGTGAGAAGGAATCACGATTCCAAATAAGATGTCACCAGTCTTCAGAGGCACCTCTATTTTATATGTCACTAAGAAATCAAAACAAAAAAGTTGATTCAAACTATGACATGTCATCAATGAAAAGACAATCCCAGTTTCAGAGGTAGTAAAATGAGAATGAGTGTGTACACGTGTGTGTGTGTGTGTGTGTGTGTGTGTGTACATATGCATGTGAGGGGTTCATCTTGGGATGCCAAGTGCCAGGGTTCTCCAAACTGTTTGATAATGAGCAAATTATTTAACCTTTCTGTGCCTCAGTTTACTCATCTGTGAATGAGCACAGTGAACTCACCCACTTCATACAGCAGTGGCAAGAGTTAAACATTCAGGAGTAGAAGCCGATTAAAAGGTGTTTGGTGTTACTGTGCGACCTTGGACATGCTGCCCAGTCCTCGGCTACAAAGTGCAGATACTAATACTGTCTGTTTAATGTCTACTTGTGCTGGTTCCGAGGTTGTGTGGATGACGGGAGTGTCCACTCTGCCTGGTGTCACAGGGTAACCTGTCCCTCCTCGTCCCCCTTCCAGCTAGCCATGCTACATCTGCAAGCACCTTCTCACTGAACTCACCGGCCATATCAGGCTGCCTTTCTCACCAGGAGCTTCAGGGAAGCCCAGGCTCTGTTCTTGCACAGGCATGCCACATAGACCCTGTGTTCTGTTGTTGTTTTGCTGTGCACCGTGCATGTGTGTGTGTGTGTGTGTGTGTGTGTGTGTGTGTGTGTGTGGTGTGTGCGTGTGCATGTGTGTGCATGTGTATGTGAGGGCAGTGCTCACCACCAGGCCCAGGTCTTGGTACATGAGTTCTGGGCATTAAACTCAAGCCCTCTAACAAGGCAATCACTTGCCCATGTGCTTGCCCGCTCTCCAGCTCCTAGAGAACCTGTTCTGTCACCCTCTACCTGGTTTTGCATTTGTATACACTGACTTTCTGGTAGACTTAAAAGCCTTTAGTTGGTAGGGTGCTTTAGGAATCTCTTTGCAGGGACTTCAGAGCATGCGCGTACTGGCTTTTCGCAGGGGTGCTGTCTGGCAGGCAGAATCATGACTCCCATTAACTGAACAGGTAGACTAAGATCCAGAGAAGTGAATGATATCCTGAGCTACTGGTTCTCCGAGAGCGAAACCATGGCTGGATAGAATAAAGTGACATATCTGATTTCTGTCACTCATGGCAGACCCCTCTCCCTGTGATGGATCCTCCCTGTGGAAAGATCAGACATTCCTGCCTGTTTACATAAGACTTGGCCTTGCAACTTCATCTGGCCAGTGAAATGTGAACGCTATCCAAGAAGAGACCTGGGAGTGATAGATAAATTTCCTAATACCTTTTCCCTCTTTCATAAAGTCAGCAAGCAAAGTCCTACTCTTGGTCTTAGCCAAAAGGCTGAGGAGCTATTCCAAACACAGGCTGCATCATCCCCCCAGGTCCCATGGGGGTGTTATGGAGTGGGATCCTTGTGGGCTCCAGTGAACGTGTAGCATGACTACAAAGCAGGTCTTTGTTATCTATTGAAATGGGGTCTGGTGTTACCACAGCAAACCTAGCTCACCCTAACACATGTAGTGGATTCTCTCAGCATAGCCCTCTTGCACAAGACCTCTGCTCTCTGCTTTCCCTCCATGAAGCACTTAGGAGGAGGTAATTCAAGTGGCCAGATGATGATGGCCTCTGCCTTACACTTCCTCATCATCAGTCTTCTATCTCACAGCAAGAGCCCTGAATCTGGTCACTGACCCTGAACCAAGGTGGTACCCTGGCCAGTGACATTAGGAGCTTAATAAGCAAATACACTTAGTTCCTCCCATCAAGACTCCTCTGAGTCCTAATGGTTCTATTTCTGCCTTTCCTTGGTCCAAAGAGATGTTCTCTGGTCAGATAGGGCTCCTGTGTAGAATCCTCATCCTGATCATTCTCCATCTCCTTCCTAACTCCATGTGTACTGATCATAGTGTGTGGAAGAAACTGTTCTCATCAAATCAGTGACTTGGAAATTGGAGTCCCTCATCTTATATGCAGCTGTACAGTGTTAGGTAAGAGACACCTACATACATGTGTCAAATGAATGGTTAGTATGTAGAAAATCCTGCCAGCTTGGGAAGACACTGCAGGGGAATTCCAACACTGTAAAATCATTGTACGCTAGGGTCATATGGCTTCTACATATGACTGCATTTCTATGATTTTTACAAAGGCCAGTGACATTCTCTGCCTCAGTTTCTCCATGGAAGAAATAATGAACATGACACTCACTGTTAGAGGGGATGTGGGATGATGTCTTAGTCTTGTTACCTGTTGCTGTGATAAAAACACTCTGATTAATATAGCATAGGAAGAAAGACTTTATCTTAGGCCACAACACCAGGCTCTGTCCATCATAGCAGGGAGGTCAAGTGGCAGGAAGCTTAAGTGGCCAGTCACATCTCTAGTCAAGAGCAGTGAATGGATGCATGCCTGTTTGCTTCTTCTGCTTTATACAGTTCAGGATCCCAGCTTAGGAAACGGTGCCATCAACAGTTGTGGGTCTTCCCACCTCAGCATAAATACCAAACACACACACAGAGGCCAACTCATCTCCACAATTCCTTAGGGAGATTCTCTGCCCAGGGCTTGTAGACTGTGTCCAGTTGACAAACTAACCATCACAGATGTAGTACAAAGACCCCAAACATCCAAGAGATTCGAGGGTTTGTTTTGCTGTGTGAGAGCTTGGGTTAACATCTTACCTCTCTAGACCTCAGTTCTCATACACTTATAACAAGTGGGTAGAGTCGGAGGATTTATCAGGATCCTTTCTGTTTTCACCATTCATGTATCTTGTTATAAAGGGAACTGTGTCCCCTCCAAGCTTATCCCCACCCAGTCTTCATTGTCAGTACATCACATGTGACCCCATTTGGAAACAGTCTTTACAGAGGATAAAGAGGGATTATTAGTTGGGCTCTAATATGGTATGCATGGGATGCTAATAAAGAGGACTTGAGACCCAAGACAGGTTCCTAGGGA
Source organism: Peromyscus eremicus (assembly GCF_949786415.1). Taxonomy (NCBI): domain Eukaryota; kingdom Metazoa; phylum Chordata; class Mammalia; order Rodentia; family Cricetidae; genus Peromyscus; species Peromyscus eremicus. Next base: position 5,441,224 of record NC_081416.1, on the reverse strand, counting down.
ACACAGCAGGTAAGCATGAAGACCATCACCCACGAGGTCTGGACCAGCCTCTGCTCACAGTCCTCAGATAGGAACAATCCCATACAACCCTGATTTCAGACATGCAGCCTTCAGGAGTGTGTGGTGACATTTCTATCACGTAGGCCACTTACCTTAGGGGACAGCAGCCCTAGAAAACCGATGCAGGTCTCAACTTCATAAGGCCCTAGAGCTGTAACAAACTGTGCCTTTGAGTCAGACACAATCTGGTAAATAAAAATGGGGTTGGGAGCTTGATGCAATGGGGCCGCATATAATTTTAGCACTTGGGGGACAGAAGTAGGAAGGTTGCCATGAGTTTGAGACCAGCCTGGACTACACATTGAGACTCTATTAAAAGCAAATAGCAACAATGAAAACCTAAGAAGACTAAAAACATGGCTAGAGAGGTGGCTCAGCTATTAAAAACACTTGCTGTTCTTGCACGGGAACCAGATTTCATTTCCAGCATCTCAAGCTCACAACCATCTGTAATTCACTCCAGTCCAGGGGCTCTCACACCCTCTTCTGGTCTCTGTGAACATACATGCACGTGATACAAACATACATGCAGGCAAAATACTCATACATATAAAATGAAAGCTAATTAATTACTTAATTAAACAAAGAATACGCCCCCCCCCCCCCCCCCCGCCACGCGCGCGCCATGGAGTGGGGGAGGAAGAGGCAGACATTCTAGACCAGGGAGAAACATCAGCGAGAACCTCAGGTATGCCGCCACCTTGTGTTTGAGAATCGGCATATACTTGATGCAGCCCCAATGCGGGGCTGGGGCTGGAGAGGTAGGTCAGGCACTGTAATGATTTGAGTGAGAACCGTCCCCACAGACTTATGCGTTTAAACTCTTGGTTTCTGGTTGAAGGTGCTATTCGGCAAGGTTATGGAACTTTTAGGAGGCGCAGCCTTGCTGATGGAAGTACACCCCAGGGGGCCAGCTTTAAGAGCGTGTAGCCTTGGCCCACTTCCAGTTAGCTCTCTCTGCTTTCTTCTCATGGTCGAAGATGTGCTCAGGCTCTGTCTCACCCCAGCGACCTGCTACTGTGCCTTTGTAAGCGTCATGGGCTCTCCTTGGGAACCATAAGCCAAAACAAACTCTTCCTTGGGTCGCTTTAGGCCTTGATGTTTCATCACAGCAGATTTGAAGACTGCTCAACTGGCCCAGTCTTGATGAATGGCCCAACAGAAGGGTTTTCATTCCAATGTCAGCTGTTGTTCCAGATTCCTAAGGAAGGATTCTGTAGGGGATCTGGAGTTTGTAAATGGTCGAAATTTAATACTAACCAATGTCCTAGGACAAGGGAAATCAAGTTGGTCCAGTAAATCATGAAGTAAGGAAAGATTCAAGAGTGCTTGACTTTTGTGACGTAGGTACATCTCCCTCCAACCACCTGGCTGAGCTTCCTAAAGAACCTACTTTGTTGGCTGAGCTTCTGGAACTTAAGATCCCTCAGCAGTGACCCTGGACCATTGTCTAGAAGGTGGCTCTGCGGTGTCCTGACCCAGCCATCCCAGAGATCATCCTTCCCAGTAAGCGGCCCCTTCCAGAGTTGGGAAGCCCAAGGTATTGCAGCATCAAGGCCTGGCCTGATGGCTCATGCCTATAATCTTAGTACCTGGGAGGTGGAGGCAGGACGATCAGGAGTTCAAGGCCTGAACTACACAGAAAGTTTAACACCAGACAGGCTACATGAAATCTTGTCTCAAAAACAAAATATTGAAGCACCTGACTGGAACACATGGAGTCTGTCATGGATGTGGAGTTTGTCCCGTGTTTGTGGCACTGGCCTGGCCAAGGCAGACCTCAGTCTCAATCTGACCTTCCCACATGAGCCCCACTCACATAACATGGCTTCTCCCACCGTTTTTTACTTTCCATCTTAGCATTCCCATCACTCCAGATGCAGAGGGTTGAGTTTCAGCCTGGCCCCTGGGCCTCAACAACCACCTACCTCATCATCCAAGAGAATCTTCCTTCAGGCAAATGGGCCTCTCATCTGGAGAACTGACAGCATCCCTGGACCCAGCTCTGGTGGACGAGACTAGGCAATGTGTCACCTTTTTGAGAATTGGTTATCAGACTTTTAGCCAGGGTAATGTCTAATTAGCTATACCACCTGGACTGCCAAAGACGTCCCCCCACACCCACACAACCCCTGGTACATCAAAAAGCTCCATTCCCTGACTCAAAACCACCGTCTTCTTTTCTATAGAGAGCAGCACATGCTGGCCTGTTCCTGATCTCCTACACGTACATGGGACTGACTTTTGAAGGTACCCAGGGGCCCACAGACAAATGGCAGTGCTCAGAAGCCAGAGGTTCAAGTTACTCCAGAGCTGCCCCCCCTCCACTCAAGTGCGTTGGAATAGGTCTTTTCCATCTGTCTGTCTCCTGCTTCCTGGGGAGCCGGTCCAGGGCTCTGGAGCATGGGGCATGGGCTTGGAATCCATTCCAAGTTCATGAGTGACAACCAGCTAGTTTCCAAAGCTGTGCAGTGGGTATCTTTTCTTTCCTCAACCCTCTGGGAGAAGAAAAAAAAATGATGCAAATGAAATACCCCAAGGGGGAGCAGCTTGTTGTAACTTATGATTAATCTTGAAAAACCACATGAGTTGAGCATTCCAGTCCTGAAGCTAACCCCAACTCAGGAACGTGATATGGCTCACTCACCAGCCCCCTGGCTCTCTCCTTCCAGAACCTTTACAGAAGGCAGCTCTTTGCTGCCCAGTTGGGCACCTTAGTTGGGACCAACTAAGAAAATGGCAGCCTTGAGGTCAGTTTTGAAGGAGAAACCCTTTTGATCAGATAAAAGCCACCACATTTTTATAGGTTTTGCTTTTCTAAGGCCTTGATCCCTCCGTTCTTGGTGACAGTACCATGCTGGGGATCATTGTTCCTCAGGACACTGTAGTGCTGGGGACCATCTCATCCTTCCCTAGGGCACCAAGAAGATGGAGCCATGGCTATTGTGGTCAACAGCTCCTGAAGGCAAAGGATGGGTCATGGCTGTGGCACATCTTCAGAAGCAGGATGTCTCAGAGAGAAGTATGAAATGACGTCATCTGAAGGGAAATGGATGGAATGGAAGACTAATGTTAGAACAAATCAGCTAGACTCAAAAAGACAGACTTCATGTTTTCTTTCCTACATACATGAAGAATTTTGAAGTGTGTGGGATGCCTGTGTGTGCATGTATGTGGTGTGTGTGTGTGTGTGTGTGTGTGTGTGTGTGTGTGTGTGTGATGTGTGGTTGGTGTGTGTGGTGTATGTGTGTGTATGTGTGGTATATGTGGTATGTGTGTGTGTGTGGTGTGTGTGTGTGTGGTATATGTGGTGTATGTGTGTATGTATGTGTGTGTGTTTGTGTGTATTTATATGTGTGTGGTGTGTGTGGTGTATGTAGTGTATGTGTAGTGTATGTGGTGTGTGTGTGTGGTGTATGTGTGTGGTGTATGTGTGTGGTGTGTGCGTATGTGTGTGTATGTGTGGTATGGGGATGTGTATGTGTGGTGTGTGTGTGTGTGTGCATGTGTGGTGTGTGGTGTGTGCATGTGTGTGTGTGTGTGTGTGTGTGTGTGTGTGGTGTGTGTATGTGTGGGGGGAGTGTGTGCCTGTGTGTGTGTGTGTGTGTGTGTGTGTGTGTGTGTGTGAAATAGAAGGGAGTGCTATGTGGGGGAAAGAAAAACAAGAGAGGGCAATCTGGAGGAAGAAAAAGAATACGTTTTTCTCGAATGTGTACTCTATGACATGAAAGCAGAACCCTTTGGTGGTGGGAGAGAAGATGGGAGCTGAATATGAACAAAGTCCAGTGTTCATGTATGTACGAATGTGTCACAATGAAACTCATTATTTTGTATATTAACTAAAAAAATAAGAAAAACAAAGAGTAAGTTAGACACATGTCCCCTAAGATGGGGGACCCTTGCTAGCTGACTAGCTCTGACTACCTCTGACTATGAACAAGTCAACCCTCTACCCCATCCCAGGCTTCTGTCCTCCACATCAAAAGTGTCACTAGCACTGTTTGCCTGACCAGCGAGATGTCTTGGGGAAGCTAAGTCACAGAGGCCACCTGTCCACCTGTCTTAGTCCCCTCTGGTGTTTTCATTGTCCTGTTAGTAAATGTGAAATGAGCTAATGCATGTGCTTAAGAAGTGCCTGGCACACAGCAAGGGCTGCGTATGTGCTGGCCGGTCCTTCGGTGTGGCACTGATAACCGCGGGTCCCCTCCCTGCTGTTGCGTATGTGACAGTTTCTGAGGAACCAGTTGGGAAAGAAGTCTTCCATCCTGACTGTGATCTCCTTGCACCCATGTCACCAGAAGCAAGGTAGCAGCTGTGGACAGGGCCACCTTAAGTGAGGAACCTTGACTCGGTCCCTTGAATTTCAGCTCTCACAGTGTAAACACTTTTTTCTCTATTGAGACAAGGAGAGTCTACAGTTCGCTATGATCCAGGCTGGCCTTGAACTTGCAGCAATGCTCCTGCCTCAGGGCCTCCTAAATGTTTGGATTACAAGAGTAAACCACTATGCCCAGTTGAAAAAACACTTTTAGGGCCAGGCATAGTGGTAGACATCTGTGATCCCTGCACTGGGAGGTGACGGCAGAAGGATCAGAAGTTCAAAGCCTGCCTGGCCTGCCTAGTGGATTTGAGGTCATCTTGAACCACGTGAGACACTATCTCCAAAAACAAACAAGCAAATGGACGTTACCCTTAAAGTAGCGAATATCGAGGCAAGAGACAGTCTGGAGTACATTTTTGTCCTTGAATTTGACCCTTCTTAGCTTTAGTGGGACGTGTCCTTATTGCCCACATTTCTTGTTTACTTAGTGTTTTGTTTATTTCATTACAGTTCTAAGCATCTGTTGCCTAGGATTCATCAGGATACTGTGGTTCAACGTGAGGATTGGAGTTTGTTTTCGTCTCCCACTCCCCACCAGTGTTTTAAGGCGGGGCCTCCTTCCTGGAGTTGACTTCCCAGTAACTGGCCTAAGAAGCTGTCAGGGGTGCCCCAAGGGTGGTGTGAGACGCCACCTTCCCCTAAAGGAAAGGAAGCAGCATTGCTGGCCACAGCGTGGGAGAGCCTGGGAAGGAGGTCTGGGATGTCCTAGATTGAAGGCTTTTACATTACGTACGGTAGCAACAGCCTCGTTCCCAGCTCCGATTTTAATCAGCCTCTTCCACATGGAATCTCCCACCTCCATCTGTGTTAACTGTGTGTCGGTCTGACGGCCCCTGATTTATGCACATCAATACTGTTTACAAACATGAAAGCCGACCAGCAGTGTTTGAACTTTAGGCATCACCATTGGTTATCGATAAGGACAGGAGTCTCAGCAGGTGGCATGTCAATAGCACCAGGTCAATATTCCACTCTGGAAGATCTCGGCCCTGGTGCCTGGCTGGGGGAAGAGGGTGGCCCCTGTGGGCTGAATCTTCAGCTCTCTTGCCATTAACTTCTTCAGTGGCCATCTTATTTCCCAATTTGGGTGCCCCGTCATACCATGTGGGGCCCATCTGGTGATTTTAAGGAATTCCCTGTTGGGCAATAGGAGAAAGACACCATTTGAAACTAACACTTTTTTTTTTTTTTTTTTTTTTTTGGTGACACTTGAGGTCAAGGTGCCCATGAGAAGCCCAGTGTGGCTTGTGGCCCCTGCCCTTCACTCTTCAAGTCTCTGAAAGTCAGAACTGTCCCAATCAGAGACAGAGAGAATCAGTCAGAGCCAGCTCTGGCTGACCTGAGCATCGGCTCCAGCAGCAGGGGATGGGACTGGGAGAGGCTAAGACTCCAGACTAGAAGAAATCAGGAGGAGGGCTCTGAGCTCTAGCTGGCTGGAAGGACAGACGTCAGCACTGGCGGTGTGATTCAATCTCGTGGAAACCCACGAGAGGCTGCCCGCTAGCTCCACCACACACATGCTTCAAGTTCCGAGCTTCTAGTCACCAATTTCAGACCTAACCCCTTTCCCACTCTCCATGTCGAGCATGGAGCCAGGCAGCTCAACCCTAGAGTCTATCTATGGCCACCAGGACTTCAGGAAGCAAGAATCTGGTTCTTCCCTGAAGGTCCTCAGAGTCTTCTGCTCTGCTTCCCTGGTTCCTCCTCACTGGTCCAGCCACCTGACCCCGACCTCTTTCGTCCCAACCTAAGACTGTTGACCAGTTTATCTGAGATTTGGGTTGGCTGGCTCTCAGAAGCATGATGAGCTGGAGATATGGGGCTGGAAGAGACAACTGCTCAAGGTTCTCCCCTAATGGAGTAAAGAACGGAAGTGTGAGAGTGGCAGCCGTACCTGATCGGGTGTTGTGGGACACTTCACGTGTACGTGGGGGTGTTGTGTGTGAATGTATGCCTATGTGTGTCTGGTGCACTTGCGTGTGTGTGAGTGTGCACGTGTGCACACCGGGTATGTTCATCTGTCACATTACCTTCCTTGATGCAGGGTCTCCCACTGAACCTGAGCTCACTCACTAGCTGGACCGGCTGGCCAGTGAGCTCCAGGAACTCGCTGTCTTTGCTCTCCCTCTAACCCTCAGCAGTGGGGATTCCAACACATGCACCGCGCCTGGCTTTATACACGGGAGCTAGGGTGCTGAACTTCGTTTCCCCAAGCTCTCTCAGCAAGCACTCTACTGGCTGAACCATCTCTCCTCCAGCTTTACGTTTCTGGAAGCCTCCTTGAGCTCCCAGGCACTGTGTTGATCATTCTTCAGTGGGAGAGTGTGGACTGCTGCCTTCACCCGTGTCCTCAGCGGGAGAGCGTGGACTGCTGCCTTCACCCATGTCCTCAGCGGGAGAGCGTGGACTGCTGCCTTCACCTGTGTTCACAGCGGGATAGCGTGGACTGCTGCCTTCACCCGTGTCCTCAGCGGGAGAGCGTGGACTGCTGCCTTCACCCATGTTCACAGTGGGAAAGCGTGGACTGCTGCCTTCACCTGTGTCCACAGCGGGAAAGCGTGGACTGCTGCCTTCACCCGTGTCCTCAGCGGGAGAGCGTGGACTGCTGCCTTCACCCGTGTCCTCAGCGGGAGAGCGTGGACTGCTGCCTTCACCCGTGTCCTCAGCGGGAGAGCGTGGACTGCTGCCTTCACCCGTGTCCTCAGCGGGAGAGCGTGGACTGCTGCCTTCACCCGTGTCCACAGCGGGAGAGCGTGGACTGCTGCCTTCACCCGTGTCCTCAGCGGGAGAGCGTGGACTGCTGCCTTCACCCGTGTCCTCAGCGGGAGAGCGTGGACTGCTGCCTTCACCCGTGTCCACAGCGGGAAAGCGTGGACTGCTGCCTTCACCCGTGTCCTCAGCGGGAGAGCGTGGACTGCTGCCTTCACCTGTGTTCACAGCGGGATAGCGTGGACTGCTGCCTTCACCCGTGTCCTCAGCGGGAGAGCGTGGACTGCTGCCTTTACCCATGTTCACAGTGGGAAAGCGTGGACTGCTGCCTTCACCTGTGTCCACAGCGGGAAAGCGTGGACTGCTGCCTTCACCCGTGTCCTCAGCGGGAGAGCGTGGACTGCTGCCTTCACCCGTGTCCTCAGCGGGAGAGCGTGGACTGCTGCCTTCACCCGTGTCCACAGCGGGAGAGCGTGGACTGCTGCCTTCACCCGTGTCCTCAGCGGGAGAGCGTGGACTGCTGCCTTCACCCGTGTCCTCAGCGGGAGAGCGTGGACTGCTGCCTTCACCCGTGTCCACAGCGGGAGAGCGTGGACTGCTGCCTTCACCCGTGTCCACAGCGGGAAAGCGTGGACTGCTGCCTTCACCCGTGTCCTCAGCGGGAGAGCGTGGACTGCTGCCTTCACCCGTGTCCTCAGCGGGAGAGCGTGGACTGCTGCCTTCACCCGTGTTTGGAGCTAAGATGCTCTGGAACCATTTTGTTAAAACAACCAAGCTGGGTCTGGTAGATAATCACCACCTTTGCATCCAACCGGCTAGGTTGCAAATCAGGCTTTTCCCTACCTCTCTCTTCTACCATTTCCCTCCTTGCTAATTGGCAGAAAACTAATGAACAAGGCACTGTCTGAGCAGATGTTCCTAGTGGAAAAAGGGCAGAATTGGAGTTTTTCTTGCCTTAAAAAAATTCTTTTTGAACACATCAAGAAGACAGAGCATGTGAGGAGGCGGAATGAAGAGGCAGTCACTATAGAGAGTGCAAAGCACACAGAGGAGTCGGGTGCTCGCTTGTGTGCGGAGTGCACGAGGATTTTCTCTTTTGTCTTAATTTCCTTGCATCTTTTTTCCTTTTCTTTCTTTTTTTCCCCTCTCATATTTGGCTGTAGCTCATAATTAGCAGCTAGGCCTCTGGGACCTAATTAACCAATTCAATTAACAGGAGAGGCACACAAGTCACCCTGACATTTGTCAGCCGTGAGTAGGCATGTCAGACCGGCAGCTTCAGCCACCACATTAGTGCTGATTAGCTCATTTGTGACTCACTCTGCTGGCCTGGAGGGAAGCCTTTAAGCCACACTGCCCAGAGCTGAGGGGTCAGCAGGTTGCCCTTCCCAGGTCACTAGGAAACCCCTGACCAGGTCTCCCAGTGGACCACAGGCTCTATACTAATTCCAGCCAAAACATGCCCCTGCTTCTCCTAAGTTCCCATGAAAAGCCAGTTTGGGTAACTGGAAAAGCTTGTCTGTCTCTCCAGGGGTAGAATTCTGCAAAGGTTTCTGTATTAGGGAAAAGGCCTTTTAAATGTCATTGCTGTTAAGATTTGGGGCCTGTTGATTCCCAGATCCTCTCCTTTCACTTGGCGGGGTTGCCCCAGCCAGTGCAGCAGGCAGTACCTTCATTCTGGAGCTGCCTTTGTTTTCTTGGAGTAGATTCCCTCTAGCACCTTCTAGGATGCAGACAGGATTTATAAAGTGCTGCAGCCATCTTTGCCTCTGGAGAAATGGAGTTAAACTAAGGCAGATCATGGCAAAGGAATCCTAGGTAGATCATGATGGTGGTGATGGTGGTGGTGGTGGTGGTGGTGGTGGATGTGGTGATGGTGGTGGTGATGGTGGTGGTGGTGGTGGTGGTGGTGGTGGTGGTGGTGATGGTGTTGATGGTGATGGTGATGGTAGTGGTGATACTCAGGTGCCTGGGTTAACAGAAAACGAGGTGGCAAAGCTCTGAAGCATTAGACTCCTTGTAATACGTCTCCCAGGGTAATTCTTTCCTTTTCTCTGAATCAGTCTCCAAGGAAGTTTCCAAAGCCTCGTTATGCTAGCTTGCAGAAATAACCAATCATCATTTAGAGACTGTGTATGGCCACGTGTAGTAGAGCTCCAGCAACATCGCCTGCAGAGGAAAATATTGTTCTCACAGGAGGTCCTATGGGGGGCAGGGGAAGCCGGGTACCAATCAGTACCTTCAGCTCCCTCCTGTTCTTCTCTTCCATTCTCGTAAACACTAGCAGAGTTAGTCCTCTTGGTTGCAAGATGGTGGCCCCATGATTCTACCCATCATGACTGCATTCCAGTCAGGAACAAAGGGAGCAAGAAAAATGTCAGAGGCTCGTCTTCCTTTTTATTTAAATCGAAGAACCAATAGCTTTCCAGGACACTCTACCCCGCAGGCAACCCCTTCTGACTGACCAGGACTATATTATACTGTTGCCCCAACTGCAGGGGATGCTAGAAAACTGTTTTTTTTTTTTTTCCCCTTGGGTGAGTGCATTACTATGCTGCAAGACCCTTACATAGAGGTGGTGGCACCTGCTTGATTGACCCCACACAGGTGCTCAGCGTCTTTCATTTGCCTCAAATCACGCTGCTGGTCAATGACAGTGCAATGACTTGGCTTCAGATGTGCTGTGTTCAAGGAATGCTTTTCCGCCCTCCAGTCCTATGATGTACAAGCCATGGGTTCTTCAGTGCTTACTCTGAAGCCCATGACAGGCATCCCCAGTCACCAACATTCCCTACCTCCACTCCCCGAAAAAAAATGGGCTGAACACCCCAGAAGATGCTTTGGTTTTCAGTTTGTCTATGCTGCTTGCTTGGTGTCCAGCTGCATGCCAATGGGGCACATATGGGTCTCATTTCCTGGAGTGCTCACCCAAATAAGCCTCCAGAGGAACCTCGCTTGCCACCCTCTGCTCCCTCTCCTGCAGCCTCCCCCCACCCCCAGTCATGCAGCCACACAAAGTTGACCCATTCAAGCTGGAGACGCCCTGGGCTGTGCAATTAGACTAGAGGAGAAAACAGACCCCCGTTTCCAAAGGTGATTCCTACCATTTGGAAATCAGACTTTATTAATTGCAGGCCCCTATTGATTCATCACCAAAAAACAGCCTGGATTGCTTGCCTGGGCCATAACCTTTCTCCACAGAGGGAGCCGGACCTTCTTTACAGGTAATCTGCAGGGCCCAACAGCAAATACGGAGAATGGAGACTATTCACGCAGGAACACTGTAGCAGGCCCTTATTGTTACGCCCATTGTTCCCTCACAAAGAGCAACGGGCAGGTGAAATCTATTTTAGCTGAGAAGGCTCAACAGAAATCCTTGCTGCCGAGCCTTTGATACTGATTATAGAGTCGCATCAGGGAAGGGCGCTGGAGGGAGAAAGTCGTTTATATCTCTGAACTTTAGAGGAGACAGCCTCTCCAGTGCCCCGGCTCACCGGGACTTGGGCCTCTAAGTGGGGAGTGAGGGTTTTGTGTTGTGTTGTGTTGTGTTTTGTTTTGCTTTTAATGATGCTCAATGAGAATGGGTTTTAGGGGGTGACTGAGGGGTAGAAAGCCAGGGAGGAAATAAAAGATATTACAATGTCACATGCCGGCAACATATGTTCCTCTGAGATCATTCCATTTGAAAAACACGTTTCTGGGGAACGGAGACTGAGCTGTGAATGGCAATGAAGGGTGTGGCAGGCCGAGAGCTGGTGGTGCTAAACGGTACCATTTGGTACATTGGACCCCATGCAGGAAACAGGAACTTGACTCTGCTTTGTGTTGGCCTCTGTTCAGTGGGCAGGAGAGATGCCACAAGCTCCCTCCCCTGACAGGAGACATTTTCGAGTGGTTCTCTGGAGACTTCTGTCATGCTCACCTGCACGAGGGCAGATGAGTGACTCAGCAGTTTGGCAGCAAAGAGACCAATGGCATGACTTTTGTCCAGTCCAGTAACAGACAGGAGCAGCGAGGGAATGTGGCTGGCCCTGCTAACGAGTGTGGAGACTGAAGGACAACACACGCTCTTCCTCCTCCATGGAAATTTCTAGTAGGAAGCACGGTGCTGTGGGGAGACTGGGAGATCTGCAGCACTTTAGTTTGGGGTGGTGTGTGTCTGCGGTGGGAATTGTTAATCCCACCAACCTCGAGTGAAGACCATTACCCAAATTCTTTGGTCAAATTAAGCAACTTTTATTTTCTCTCAGACAGGGCTATCTCCCTAAAGCTGGGTTTGAAAAACATAGCATTGGACACAGGAAAGGGTGGGGTTTATATAGTCAAGAAACCTTCAAGACTAGGATTTTTTTTTTTAAGGATTTGGGAATTTCCAGAGGAATTTTGGTTACATCAGAACCTGGTTGAACATTTTAAAATTATTTAGCAGAACATCTTATCTTATCAGGGTACATTCAAGGTGTGAGTCAAACTCCGTAGGGTGGGGAGCGTGGCAAACTCCAGAAACAGGTTAAAGAATGGTCAACTTGAACTTTGCAGCAAACAGAAATTAACTTGTTCTGACCTTATGACAAAATGGCTTCCATCTTTAAGATGGAGTCAGGCTGGTCCATCAGAATATCCAAAATACATAACTACCAGTCTGCATTGGCACCAGGCATTCAAAGGCATGGGGCCATGAGACTGAGTACCAACTGTCTGAGCTCTGCCAGAAGGACTGAGACTGCCCATCCGGCCTGTTCTCGACTTCAGTGAAAGCATCCAGGCATGTGCCAGACCAAAGAAAAGAGTCAGCAGCAGTCACCCATTCACTGACTGGTGTAGCAAGAGACTGAATCAAGAAAGAAGGTGATTCCATTGATGGTTTGAAATATTATGTTCCACAAATGTCTAGAAAGAAGCATGGGAATAAAAACCAAGCACACAAGGAAAGCAAGGGCTATTCATTTTTTTTTTTTTTTTTTTTTTTTTTTTTTGGTTTTTCGAGACAGGGTTTCTCTGTGTAGCTTTGCACCTTTCCTGGAACTCACTTGGTAGCCCAGGTTGGCCTCGAACTCACAGAGATCTGCCTGGCTCTGCCTCCTGAGTGCTGGGATTAAAGGTGTGCACCACCACCGCCCGGCAGGGCTATTCATTTTGAGCTTCCTGAAGAAGGGCATAGGTCACCATCATCCGTGCTGGGCAAAGACTCAGAGGCAGGCAAGACAGTGTGGAGGTGTTCTCATAGAGAAAGCGTGATTGGGGTGTGCCCTGACTAGAGGCCAATGGCTACCATGTTATTGATGAGTTAGCTGGAAGGGGCGTCCATCAGATTAGTTCAATTCCAGTAGTCAGCTCTCTCTGGTTGTCTTAATTTGTAAGTAGTGGCAATATTAGAGATAGTTGTCAGTTACTGATTTAGATCTGCCTTCCTGGACTATCATTACGGAAGTTATTGCTTGGTTTCCTGGATGTTGTCACTAGAGATGGCAGTTGGGAGTTAAAATAGACATTCAAAGCAGATGGCACTACAGAGTCATTCTCTGAATATTGGAAGTCTCCGTTTTGCAGGACTCTGACTTCCTGGGTCATTCATTTTAGATAGGAAGTTGTTCAGACTGTGGGTCCAAGTCCGATTTTTATATGTGTGTTGTATCATTCAGTCTCTTGGATGTGTGAAGCTGTAAGTTGGGGCTTGATAAACTCAGGCCTTGGCTTCTCTCTTGCTTGGTTCAGTACTTCCTCCTTTGTCAATCTTCACCCCAGGAAAATGGAGACAATTCTATAGGTTGCTGTGACGCTTCTTCTTCACAGCCCAACCCTCCCCTTAAGGATTTATGTACGCATTCTCCCACCCAAAGTGTCGCATCCCACCGCTCTGGGACAGTGAGGGAATGAAAAGATGGGCAGGTACACACAGAAAAGCTGGGATCAGCGGGACTGGGCTACCTGATGGAGAAGCCATAGCACCCCTGGAGTTAGTGTGTTTGTGTTTGTTATATACGGTTGAACAGGGAGACGGGGTACAGAACTGACTCAAGGGTGCAGGGTTTATGATACACAAACAACTCAAGTAGGAAGGTTTAGCTAAGCAGTCTCTACAGTGAAGTCTTCAGGCTGTAAATATCCAAGCGAGAAAGCAACAGTGTACATTTTCTGGACACACTATCAGCATCCTCACATGGACCAGTGCAAGCCTTTGCCTCTGAGCCTTGCCTGGTAAAGGCTTTGCCATTTCCCCTGGGTCTAAGGCATTGGGAGATCATAACATGGCTGTATCCCTGTTAAGAGCACACATTCACTTAGGATTTTAGGCTTCCTCTTCTCCCCACACCAAAGGTCTCTGTCTGGAACTTGAAGTTGACTTAGGCTACTCCATACAGGAAACAGAATGCCACCTCATTAGCCACTAAACAAGAAGGGTTTTTACGTGTACCTCTCTTTTCTTGTGTCCTGATTTGCCACATAGTCAAGTAGTCACTTCAAGTGTGGGCAAATTTCATTTTTTTCTTGGTTTCCTTACCTCTTCAGTCTAATTCCCAGGGCTGATATTCCCACCGTGTGGTGGAGAGCATGTGCTCAGTTCTATACCTGCTGTCACATAGCTAGATTTGTGTTGCTTACCCTGCAGTCAAGACACAGAGCAACCTCATGGTCACAGGGATCTTCCCTGTTGTCTTCAGCCAAGCCTATCTCCTTCTGTCTTTACCTTCCATCACAATCCCTGGAAACGACTACTGTGTTCTCCTCCTCATAGATAGATGACAGATGATAGGCAGACAGACAGATAGATAAATAGATGATAGACAGATAGATAGATAGATAGGCAGATGATAGACAGATAAATGATAGACAGACAGGCAAATAGATGATAGGTAGACATAGATAGACAGATAGATACAGATAGGTATAGGTAGACAGATAAAGTTAGATAGATGATAGGTAGATAGATTATAGATAGATGGATAGATGAATAGATAGGTGAGAGGTAAATAGACAGAGAGATGATAGATAGATAGATAGATAGATAGATAGATAGATAGATAGATAGATAGATAGATGATAGATAGATAGATAGAGACACACAGATTTTTTTCATGTCGAGAATGCTGTTTAAAAGGAACCGTATCACACATAACTTTCTGAGATTGGCTGTGGTAGCTGTGCATAGTTCCAGAAGACTCACCTGAGTGGTTTTGCCTGTCAATAGGTCATTACTTTGCTGAGGAATAGTCCATGACATAAGTGGACCACAGTTCTTTTTTTTTTTTTTAAACTTGTTGAAGAACATCTAGATTTTTTTTTTGTAACTTTGGGATTTAAAGAATAGAGCTGCTATGGACATTTGCATATGGTTTTCTATGTGGATATGGCTTTGTTTCTGTGAAGAATACCATCACGGGGTCACACTTTAGTCTTAGAGAAACTGCTCCTGCTAGCAAAGAGCGAACAATATAGTCTGTCCACCTCTTCTCCTCCTGCAGTGGATGGACATCTCAGCATGGATTTCACCTGCATTTCCCACATGGCTCACGATGCTAACATCCTTTCACGATCTTGTCAGCCATTTGCTGCCCTTTTCTGTGTGAAATGTCTGTTCATGTCTGTTTCCTTCATCCACGGGTACCACACGGTTTTTGTTTGTTTTTTTTTTGTTTTAGTTATTTATGGGTGGTGGTGGTGGCATGGGACTTGAGAGCCTCTTATAAGGTGCATTCTAGACAATCATCCTTTGCCACACATGTGGCTTGGAACATATTTGCTCACAAAGATGTTTTTAAGAGCTCTCTAGGCTACATGTAGGCTCTTCTTCAAACCCTCCTCTGCAGACAGCACTTTTCTGTTGCTGTGATAAATCAGCAGGGCCAAAGGCAGCATGAGGTAGAGAGCTTATTCTGGCTGACGGTTCCAGCATGAGGTAGAGAGCTTATTCTGGCTGACGGTTCCATCGGGCTGAGTCCACCATAGCGGGTGGAGACAGCAGTGAGTGGCGTGTATGGTGGCAGGAACAGGAGATGGGAGATCGTGTTTTTAACACCAAGAGGGAAGCAGAGAGCAAACAGGGTAGGGTGAGGCTTCAAACTCTCAAACCCTGACCTTCCTCCAGAGAACACCAGGGGACCAAGTGTTCAAATGCCTGAACCACCACTCGGCAGACATTTCTCCATCTCAACCTCTTCCATCATTGGGGAAGAAGATAACCTTTGTTTGGAAAAAAATCACCATCCACCTATCTACAAATCCAACCTAGGCATGAACAATTCAATGTGGTTAAATAAGAGGCAGGCTTGCCTTCTCCACCAGCAGCAGCTACTTGGAAGGGCTCTTTGGAAACAGCTGTATTTCCTTTCCCTGTGTCCGCTTCTTCCTGGGCATGCTGTTCAGTTCCTTCTTTGCCCATTTAAAATGGTCAGATGAATCCACACCACACAGGAGAAACACTCTGAATTCCAGAGCTCCAAGATCTAGGTGCAAACTGGGGTGTGATGACTGCCGAGGTGAAATTAGGAAGCACGAGAGCCATCAGCCCGACTGTCAGGAAGGAGACACTCTAAGAAAGACCATGCACTCACAGACGTCCCCTAAAGTACTCTTTACAGGGTTAGTGTCCACCCTTGCCCATATTTATAGAATGGATCCATTGTGCCGGGGAGACAGTGGGGGGCTCGAATAGAAATACGGCAAAGCACACTCGTGGGGAGCGTGCTCTGTAGCAGCCGCAATCCACTTTCCTCACTGCATTCGCCCCATCCTGTCTCCTCTTCCAAGACTTCCACTTTACCCCCAGCTCAGAGAGACTCTGGAAAAAGCCTTGCAGCTGCCAATTTCCACCCCAGAGATGCTAACTTCAGATATGCCCAGGATCTCCACTCACTGGATCCCTGAATCTGGGTTCTCTGCTGAGAAGCAGGGTGGCTTCCCCTCCATCAGGAGCAGAGCTCATTCGCCTGTGCTCAGGTAGAGCCTTGCTTGTGTCCAGATGCCACAGCCAGCACAGCCGTGAGCATCACAGGACCTGGGGTAGCGAGGGGGGGTGGGGTGGGGGAGGATGGTAGACCGAGAACAAGACTCTGGGTCAATTTCAAGAACGAACAATTTCTATTTTCCTTGCTGCTACTTATATATTGTAGACAGCACTTTAACCCCAGAACCCCAAACCCTTCCGTGAAGGCTCAGCACCATGCTCCCCACTCCCCTGACTCTTCCACTCTGAAACAACGGCCATTATACACAGAAACTAAAGGAAAGCCCAGTTCTCTCCAGCACTACCCAGTGAAGGAAAGTAGAAGGCAGAGAAGGTGACAGAACGTTTTGGAAAGGTGTTAGAAGCTTGGTTAAGCACAAAAGAAAAACAAGAGGGCCAAGCTCTCTTTAGCTTTGGAGAAGGCCACAAAGGAAAGATGGAGAGTAAGAGAAGGGCGTTCTCCTGTTAAAGACGGAACTTGTAAGGAGATGAGAATCAGGCAAGTCTTCAGGCAGGAAAAGATCATCAAGCCCTCAGGGCAGTCCTTAGAGATCAACCCCAGTGCTCTATCAGCTGGACAAGGTAAGTTGAGCCTCATGCTTCCAGGGACTATAGTTGCAGCCAACACAACAGACGGCATCTTACATCAACCCGGAAGCCCACTTGAAGACATCACTATGGATTGCCCCCAATGCACTTTTTCCTAGTTACTTCCTAAAACTCCTCCAAACAGATCTTGTTGGCTCATCTGGGGTCTTTGGGAACTGCAGGTGCGAGTGTGCTCGTGAGAGAGACAACATAGTCAGCGGAGCAGATCTCCTGTGTGGAAGGGCTCTGCTCTCTTCCTCTCTGCCTACACCTTTCAGCTGACACAGCGAAGTTCACCTTGAGTACCCCCAAGCAAAATCTCCAAAGCTAAGACTCTGGGCACTGATAATTACACACAAAAGTTTCAGATCAAAGTTTAGATAAGTATTCCAAAATTGGAGTAAAAAAAATCAATACCCACCGCTCTGGTCTCTATCATTTTGGATAAAGGATGCTCAGCCTATCTTGGCAGATAAATGCTTGAATGAGAAAGAAGGCACTGTTCTTGACCAGGGTTAGAGAACCAGTCACTTCCAGGATAGCTATTCTTAACTGTGTCCTCAGCAACTGCTCACAGCAAACCAGATTCTGTCATCAAATGAAATCTGGTCCTGGAAAGACAAGACACACATGAGCCTGCACAAGGCCAAAAAGCTACAGCTCAAAACCTGTTTGACCTTTTTCTACCTCCCCAGTTTTGAAAGCATTGCTGACCAGGGAGCTCTGTATTTTGTGGAATGAAAGCTTCGGGCTCACAGCTCCACATGCCACAGAACAGATTTCAGGAGTCTGAGTTAGTGAACAGTGTTGTTGGTTTTTATCTTACTATTAGCTCTTTGCTCTTTTGTGGGGGGCTGCCACCCAGCTCCCAGATAAATCACACACAGAGACTTTTTATTACTTATAAATGTCTGGCCTTAGCTTGCCTTGTTTCTAGCCAGCTTTTCTTAACTTAAATTATCCTGTCTACCTTTTGCCTCTGGACTTCTATCTTTCTACATTTCACATACCTTTCTTTACTTCTTATTCCAAGGCTGGCTGTGTACTTGGGTGGCTGGCCCCTGACATCCTCCTCTCCTCATTTTCTCATTACCTGATCTTTTCTCTCTCTTTTCTTCTTCTATTTATTCTCTCTGACTGCCAGCCCAATCTATCCTTTCTCCTACCTTGCTATTGGCCATTCAACTCTTTTTGTTTTAGACAGGCAAAGTAACACAGCTTCACAGAGTTAAACAAATGCAACATAAAAGGATGCAGCACATCTTTGCATCACTAAAACAAATGTTCCACAGCAAAAACAAGTGTAACACATCAAAATAATATTCCACAACAAAGCAGAGGCACCCTATCCTCTCCAATTCCCTGTTGCTTTTCAATTTCATAAAAAGTCAAAGAGAAGATGAACATCACTAAACTGAGAATCTGAGATCCAAACAGGAGGAGGCGAGTGGTCTGGGGCTGTGGCTCAGGGGATAAAGTGCTTACCATGCAAGCAAGTTCCAGGATGTGAATTCAGATCCCAAGCACCACACACACACACACACACACACACACACACACACACACACACACACGTGAAAAGCCACATGTGGCAGCATGATTGCTTATATCCGGTTCTAGGGAGGTAAAAACAGGAGGATGCTGGGGACTTGGTGGCCAGCTGGTCTAGCCAGCTGATGAACTCCAGATTCAGTGAGAGACCCTGTCTCAAAACAAAACAAAAATAAACAAATAAAAACCCAAACAGAGAAGAACGAAGCAGGGAGCAATTGTGATTGAGGGAGTCATCTAGGGTCAGCCTCTGGCCTCCACAACCACACTGTACACACGTGGACACTCACCACATATGTATGTGCTCCCATGAATATCTACATACATATACTCACATCAAAATTTAAAAAGGGAGAGAAGGGAGAAAAGCTGTCGCCATGGAAGCTGAAGATGCTTCGGAGTTACCCCAGGGTGAACTGTCCAGAGGCCCCCGCCACTACAGAGGCCCTTAATGCTCCTCTATGGAACTTAGGTTTGACCTGGAGGATGGTACAAGAAACCCAGATGACCAGTGTACAGGCTACCATGCTGTTTGGGTGGAAGACCCTAGGGTCTCATAACAAGTGTCCTTTGGTGTAAGCGTAGATGGTTTGCCATGTTTTATGTTCCCAGCCAAGAACTTGAGAAAATAGTCCTGAAAGCCTGTCTAGAGAGAGCCTGCTGGCACTAAAGGCAAAGGAGACCCACTGAGAAGGAGCAGCGGATGACACTATGACCAGGGCTTGGGGAAGAAATTGAGGCGTTGGATTGCTCCAGGACAGGGACTCCGCCCTCTGTTCGGTTATCTTTGCTTCAGTTTTACTTTGCACTGTCTGGTACAGACTGGGCTCTGCACAGACAGCCTCTTGAGTGAATGAGCAGATCAGCTTCTTTGTTTAGAGCTGCCTTGGCCTATTTTCCGTCGCTGTGACTGAATACTCCAGACTGAATTATTCCTAAGTTATGAAGAGGTTTATTTAGTTCACAGTTCTGGAAGTTGGAATCACAGGGTCATGTGAAATAATCTCAAAAATATTTATTTTATTATATGTGTATGAGTGATTTGTCTGTGTGTATGCATGTGTACCGCATGCATGGTGGTGCCCTCCAAGGTCAGCAGAGGGTGTTGGGTCCCCAGAAATGGAGTTGAAGTTGGTTTTGTGAGGCACCATACGGGGCACAGACTTTTTAACTTATGGTGCAGATCACATGGCAGAGAAATACGGAAGGACAGATGGACAAATGAGGAAAAGAGAGGGGAGAAGGGAGCCGGACTAGGAGAGACCCGTGTTGTGGTAACTAACCTACTCTTGTGATAATTGCATTAATCTCTTCAAGGTGGCAGAATTCCCATGATGCAACACCTCTCAGTGACCCTACCACCTCTCACTGTCGTTAGACTGGCAATTAAATCTCAACACGAGTTTTGGCAGGGACATTCCATCCCAAACCACAGCAGTTGTCCGCCACCTTGAACAAGTCTACCCCTTTTCAAAGAGAGACTCACACAGCAAGAGCAGCCAGAACAAGATGCCCTTCGTCACTTGGATTTTTCCTCCAAGGTCTCATTAAGTTACTGTTTAAGATTATCAGCTTATCCATTTAAAAACTGAGTGTTGGTTAGGGCATCTGGGACTTTAGGGGCATGCAACATAATAATGAGTGATGCTGCATGCCAGAGAAATTTCAAATAACATTTCCATTGAATTAACACCTAATATGATAATTTGTTTTGGAAATGTCTCACAGGATGCTTGCAGACCTGGGAGACAGAAACTCAATGTCAGGTTGCTTATACCTAAAGAAAAGCATCAACTCCCATAGTGGAAAAATCTATCAGTGAGTCTAATTGCTCGGATATTCTCAGGATTCTCCACCATCCTCTGGCAAGCTTCAGTCTCAGGGGCAATCCTTATGGCCACCAGAAATTTTAGGCCAATAGACAGCCAGTTTTAACCATGTTGGAAGGAAGAGAGTGTTGTCAACTTGCTCCATCAAAACCTCAGGATTGATTCTCATCTGATGTGGTTGGAATATCTCCTACCACTGTGCCACTACCAAAATCTCATCACTCCAGATGTGGAGTCCAGCCTTTGTAGTGGACTCACCTCTGAGGATGGTGGCAAAGTGGTACCCATTCAAACCAGAAAACTGGGGGCAGGGTTGACTCCATTGTAGAGACCCAACAAACCCTTAAGTGCCTCTTGCCAGACTAGGGACACGCTTGGGTGTGGCATCATACCAAAACATTCAAGATAACATATTTTGAATGCCTTTGGACCCCACTTCCTATTTTGTAAAATAAGGATGCTAAAATGCATGCCCATTCTTTGGGCTGCCTTGAGAGTTACTTGAGATGACATCTAACAAGTCAGTAGCTACCCCTGTAGAAGTCACTCAACATAGGTGTGGTCTTCCTTCATTCATCCACCATCCCTTGGATGGTTCTCTGCCAATGTCCCTGTTCATCTGATTAGACAAACCCTCCTTCAGTGATCTAGAGCTTGGCACTTGTCAGACCATGAATGCGCAGAGAGAGTGGTGTAGGCTCATAGCCAGTTTAACTACATGAACAAGTCCTTCAGGCAGTAGGAAGGAAGAGGAAGGAATTCTCTGATGAAAGTTGGTCATTAATCAGCCACACATTCTGAAGTCTACCCTGAGGCCCTAGTTATGACTTCAAATGCAGGTTTAAATCTTTGTATTTAGCTCTGACAATTGAGGCATCTAAATCAAATAATAATGACAGGCACCAGGTATGGAGATCAACTTAGTTACATAATTTATTTATTTAATCCTCACAACAGCAGTCCCCCAATCACATCACAGATAGGTAACTGACTTATGCAATAAAGGTTGCCTAAGTAGGTTATGTAAACAGTGCCCTCTGGTGTTGGGAGGCTGCATAGCAGTAATTAAAACTACACAGCTCTCCTCTGGCATATTATAAATCCATACGTTCCATTTACTCTTGAATTGCTACAAATATTCTATACAACATCTCAGGCTCAACACAAGGGCATAGCTATTAGATGACAGAGGCTTCTAAAGTCCTTTCTGTCACCTTACAAGACACTTTGCAATAGAGTTCCATAACCTCAGCCTCCAGCCTCATATCCTAGATGAAGGTTCCAGGATGGAAGAGCTTTATCCTGTTTCCCTGGAGAATCTGGCTCAGAAGATGCCAAACAAATGTTTATTTTAAGTGAATAAATGAATGGACTATTCAAGTTAGACACCAAGAAGGGTTTTCATAACAAACCTGCCTGTGAGGTCACAGTGAACAGCTGGTGCCGATGTTGGCAGTTGGAAGAACGTGACTACTGGTCTGGATGCCAGACAGAATAGATGAAGACCTCAGTGCCCAGACTGAGGCTGGAAGAATACGCTTTCTGAAGCACCCCAGAGTCCTTTGGCCTCATGTAACATCTGACAAAAAGGCATTTTTTTGGAGAAGTGAAGTCAACCCAACCCAATGTCCAAGTGGCCACTGCGTTGATGTTGTTGAGAGAGCTGAACATGGGTGGACCTTGGAGATCCAGCCCTTCTGCTCTCCTGAAGAGCAGATCTCCTCGTCAGAAGTCTTAATGCCTCTTAACACAGGGAAGACAGGTCAGGCCAAGGCAGCCCAGGGCCCTGTAGGCTGGCCCCAGCTCATAGGGAACATTCAGAAACGCTGCCATCTTGTGGCAGCTCCAGGCTAGAGCAAGGTGGTCCCCCAGCTCCACCTAGCAAACCAATCCTTGGGTCCCCATCCCTCTCTCATCTTCCTCCCCCATCTTTTCCTAGCTGAGCACCAGCAGAGTGAAGGAAAATTTATGTGTGGATATAATTTGGATTTTTTAAATTTTCTTTCCTGAAAAGAACTGAAGAGAGCCCTTTTAAATTCTTAGGAATCTCCCAATAGAGCACTCTGTCAAAGCCTGCAAGAAGTCCCTCACATCTGGGACATTGTCCTGGACCCAGCTCAGGGTATAGGCAGTAGAAACCAAACATGCCCATCAGACCAGCTGGTCCTGAGTGGGGCCTTGAGACTAAGAATTCCAGAGTGGGCATGAGAAATCCTCTCAGCTTCTGAAAGCTTTGATCACAAACTGGATAATACCACACTAAAATATTGATCTGAGCTGATAGGGCCTGTTGATCAGGGAGCCCAGCACATGGTCCCTCGGTTTCTAGATGGAGTAGGCACTTGATATGCCCAAGGAGACTGCACTGTGACAACAGATCAGAATACTCACCCTTTCTCAGCCTCTCGATGTCTGCAGCATTCTAAATAACTAAAGCCCAGACAGGTGATTCCTCAGTGTGGTTCAAGACTGCACATTTGCATTGCAGTCACAGAGCTGTGTGCGGGTCTGTCCGCCCACTGCTGCTCTGCCTATGGAGGCTGTCTTGGGTAAAACTGTCAAGGTGAGAAGATTGAGCTTGGCACCTCCCAGCTCTCCTAGAAGTTATCAGATCTGTGAGGATCAGGTCTCTGAAGGAAGAGGTTGAGGGGGAAAGGTGATAAATTATGACAGAAAAGGGGAAGTGGAAAGCTGGACGTGGTTATGTCATTCAAGTCTATAATCCCAGCATGAATGAGGCAGAGGAAGAGCACTGCTACCAGTTTAAGGCCAGCCTGGGCTACAGAGTGAGGCCAGCCTGGGCTACAGAGTGAGCCTGTCAAAAAGAGAAAGGGGGAGGCTGGTTATATTACTAAGGTGAAGGAATGGAAGGAAAGGAGGGAGGGAGAGAAAGAAAAAGGAAACCAGGTTAGGTTGCTGAGCACTGAACTGAGATACGAGCGTATGAACTCAAGGGCAAGCAAGGGACAGTCCATCCAGATGCTTGCTGGTCTGCCCTGTGAGACAGTCGGAGTGAGCCTCACAACCACAGCTTCGTACTGCAGAGAAGAGACAGGAATAAAGAGGAAGGCATCAAACCGACTGCTTAGATTCCACCCTAGAGCGTAAGGCAGGCTGCCCTCCCAGAACGGGGAAGCAGACACTAGATACAAAACTGGAGAGCTTCCCAAACCACAGCCCAGGCCTGCTGGGGCCCCATGGGGCCCCATGGCTCAACAAGGAGACACTAAATGACAGCCCACTCCTGAGTGTCTCCTCTGCCAGCTCAGGGCAGGGACTGCAGCCCAGCATGGAGTGTAGCTGGGACTTGGGCTCCGTGTTGTTATTTCTGAATTTTAGAAATGCATCCTGAGGGAGGAGGGGCTTGGACCTGCCTCAACTGAATGTACCAGGCTCTGCTGACTCCCCATGGGGAGACCTTGCCTTGGAGGAGGTGGGAATGGGCGTGGGTTGGGGGGAAAGCTGGGGGGTGAGAGGAGGGAGGAGAGGGGAATCTGTGGTTGATATGTAAAATGAAAAGAAAATCTCTTAATAAAAAAAAAAGGAAAAAAAGAAGAAAAAACACAGTCTGTGTTTCTCCAATCCCCATATCCCCAGGAAGAGTACAATATATGGTTACATGGAACTGTCATGAAGGCAGCCTGTGGGGATACAGAGCATCCGTGTGGAAGGTAGAGTGAAACAGGCTAGCACTAAAGGGCAGGACTGAGGGCCAGACACATCTCCTCCAGGAGGGTGGGGCCTTCATTCCCATCCCACCATGCTTTGTTTCAGCCTCCTGCTTACATTTGACCAACGAGTTTGAGCAGAAATGACTAGGGCATCTTTCAAACTAGCGTAGACTTCTGAAGCTCTTTTTCTTGGGATTTGAAATCTAGATTATTTGATATGACGGTAGTGCCATCAGCCTCCTTGGCTCCATAGCACCATTAACAGATTCCTGATACCAACATAGGATGATGGTCTTAGAAGAGGTCCATAAATAAAGGTGAATTAAGAATGGATGTTTGTTACAATGTGTCCCTGCAATGCGAGGGCTGCTTGTTACCACAGCACAGCTTAGTCTGTGCTGACTGATCTGTGGACTTGGATCAGGTGTGACTCTGGTTATCAAAGAAGATGTGTCTTTGAACCAGTCACTTCTCTTCTCCCAACTTCATTTGACAACATGCTCCAGGAAGGCTGGGCTAAGGGTCAGTACTCAGGGCAGGAAGGCAGAGGAGCTGCAGACTCACTTACCGGTGAGTAAGACTCAGCAGTTTATAGAAAAGTCTAGAGACTGTCCTGCTTCCTTCAATAACCCAAGGAAGAAAGCAAAGAGGTGGGTTTTCTAGAGTAATTCTGAAGAGAAGCTTCACTCCTCCCGATCCCTGATTTCCCATCACTCCCCCCAAACCCACCCAACTCTAAGCCCAGCTTACACACTGATTTACACACTGGTATGTGGTTTTTGCTTCTGGAAGTCTGTCAAAAAAGCCAAGTTCAGTTTCTATTTTACTTTTTTATGAACTAAAACCTTATTTCTGTGTCTTAAATTCATTTTTCACCTGCTTTAGACTCACCCAAGTGACCCAAGTCTATGGTGACAGCTTTATACAGAGAAAAGTGATGTTCTCCAGGACCTGATACACATTTACATATGTACATAATTATACTTCTCTGAACATAGAATTTGAATTTCTCAACAATGGAGAAAATGCATCCCAATTTACAGTGTTAAGCCATACTAGTGTAGAAACATCAGGCTTATTTTTCCCGTCTGTGTGGGGGTAACTGTATTAAATATGAAAGGACTCACTTATGTAAGTTAGAGTAAAGAAGCTAGTAAAATATTGTCTGCACATACGAAAGGAGAAAATGAAAGAAAAACTGTTACACATGAATGTCCATTAGTTAAAAACGACATCACCTAGGTCAACAACTTCAAGTGAGAAGTAGAAGTGGGAAGGCTCAACGACTCAAGCCAACGACACAGACAGGATTGTCAGTGGACAAATCCAGACAAACCCTACTCCCCAAATTTCCGATGTCCTTTTGTCTGTTTTTCTTTTGCATAAGGTCTTACGCAGCCAAGGCTGGCTACCAGCTTGCTGTGGAGCCAAGGACCACCTTAGATGTCTTGATCCTCCTGCCTCTGCCTTCCGAGTACTAGGATCGCAGGCTTGTATCACCACATTCTGCTTGTGTGGTGCTGGGGATTGAACCGGGGCCCTGTGCGTACAAGGCATGCACTCTACCAACGGAGCCCTCCTAACGTTGTTTGGATGAACGATAGTTTGTAGGGTCTTGAAATGGCAGAGCCAGCACATCTGGGATAAGAGTTTTCCAGGAAGCCTCATTTGGAAATTTCCTCTGCACAGGGAAACTGGGGCAGGAGAATCATGGATCCAAGTAAGGTCTGGATACTAAGTTGCAAGCTAGCCTGGAGTACCTGGTGAGTCCTTGTCTCAAATCAATCTATCAAATTCCCCAAAGCAGAGAGCCCTGAGCTGTATGAATGAGCAATCAACTAGCGTTTGTGGGGCGGACTCAGGAGTGCTCTTCCTGCTGCTAAGCTTAGGTTGAATGTGGAAAGTCAGCAAGAAAGCCTCAGACTGTTTCATAAGAGGGCCTGGAGTGAGGGCCATTGTCCTTGGGAGTGCCAGAGGGAAGAAACCCACCCAGGGCCACTGCCACAGCATGTTCAAGCAGAGACTCATGTTCACGCCTTATCATTAAGCTGATCTTACCAGTCCATGTGGGCTAACAGTTTGAATGATCGAAACTGGATTCAGACCCACTTTACAGATTGAAGCATTCAGAAGAGGCTCATTCAGTTTGGTGGCAAAGTGTCTGGCTTAGCAGACAACAGGGTAGAGCCGGGCTCTGCAGTCTGTGTGTGGTACCAAACACAACTGAAGTGGTGATTTAACCACAGGGCAAAAATGAGCCTCCCTGGGCTAAGGCCAAGCGGCCCTGTGGAGGGAAGAATACACTCCCCGGCATTTGCCATCTTTGGAGGTCACCTGTGTACCATGGCTCCTGAACCCTCTTCAAAGCCAGGGTAGGATGTGCCAGTGACAGTCCTTCTGAGTCACATCTGAGAAAGGATCCTCATTTTGTGCGACCAAGCACACCCATCAGGCAATCCCAGATCACATCTTCATCTCTGGGTCCTTAACCTCAAACACGTCCACAGCCCTTTGGTCGCAGGAGGTGGCGTGAGTGCAGGTTCTGTTGATTCAGCACAGACAGCTGGGGGCGGGGGCGGGGGTGGGGGTGGGGGGTGGGGGGCGGGGGTGTGGCTAGGTTAGAGCTCCACAGCAGGCTACAGTGTGCATCTGTCCTTCTTCCCTGTTCTTTTCCCCCAACTTCCCTCAGATGCAGGTGGTGACTTCACCCCGGGCCACATCTGCTTCCAAACCACTCTCATAGCTCAGCCACAGCCACCATTTGATTCAGAAATTACATGCAGGACTAATTGTTGCTGGAGGCTACTTGTGAAATGGGGATCTCATGCAACACAAAAGCCCAGCACGTGGCTTAAGGTAAAAAATGAACTGCTCTAGGAGAAGCTAAGAAAACACACAGAACCTGATGCACTCTTAGCCTAGATTCCCCAGCGACAGTATCTTATAAAACTATAATGCAGCTTCTTAACTAGGATATCGACATTGATATAATACCTTGATTTTATTCATAATTGCCCAGTTTTACTTGTTACACGTATTTCTGTGGTGTGTGTATATGTGTGTGTGTGTGTGTGTGTGTGTGTGTGTGTGTGTGTGTGAGAGAGAGAGAGAGAGAGAGAGAGAGAGAGAGAGAGAGGTCTAAGCACACATCCATGTGAGCTTAGATCAATGCAATTTTATCTCATGTTTTCAGTTCGGGTATTTATTGCTCTACCCTAGAGACTGAACAATTCTTTAACCATAAAGATCTTTCATGAAAACTTGGTTTTTAAAAGGGGAGAAGATATAATAATACCTTACCTAATGAAAACATAAATATCTATCACTTCAGAAGAGATTAGAGAATGCAGCAGTTCCCTTTACCCACGGGGCATGTTCCAACATCCACAGTGGATACTCGCAACTACACTTTAGCACCAAGTCCTGTGCATAAGAATTTTTGCACCTATCCTTAGGGTACAGTAAATGCAGGTGGTCATTGGTTCTGGGGATCCCCTGCTAATCACACAGGCTCAGTGTCTTCTGGTGAATCATGTTGCCGGAAATTGGAACACATTTCCTGTGTCTTCCACTCACAAACATAATGCCTTCTCTGCTTTTGCTAAGCACTCTGGACTTGCAATCTGAGGTGTGTTGACAAAATTATAATAAGAATATCTTTGTAGATGGAAGATTCCTTCTTAGCAACCTCAGCATAGGATATTCTTGTAGTGATACATTTTTATGAACATATCTCTTGACTCCAGAAAAGACTGGACTTGTAGCAGACCTCGTGACAAAGTTAATAGTATACCTTGATATCATTTAAGACTATGCACTACTGTGTACTCAGCCTGTTTAACCTGAGAACAATGCAACAGCCTTGGATTTCCCTGTAATCAGCTTTTACAACATAAGCTAAACGCACAGCTTTAACCTTAGGTTATGTACTTTTCCATGCCCCTGACACAGAGTAATGCATGTGTGCGCGTTACCGCTAACATTTGTTGAAAGCAGCGAACAGGTTGGAGTAGACCTGCTTGATAACATCTGTTTGCAGTACTGTGTGTTTCTGGGTCAGCTGGGACCAGTAAAATGACTTCCTTCTTCCCTTGTAAAACAGTTCAAGATTCCTGTAAAGAAATCCCATGTCCTGTTCTCTGAGCAGTTCAATACAGAGCAAAACCCTTTGTTAGGGACAGATGGACACACACAGAGAGAGCAAGAAGCACAGATTGAGGCACACAGCAGACACAGGTGCAGATTCACTCATCAGAAACTGCTGCAGTTAAGAGGCATCAGGTACAACGCATACAACAGACAGATCACAGAGGTCACTAGCCTCAGACACAGACAGACAGACAGACGCAGGACACAGAGGGAGAAGTAGAGAATTTGAATGTGAGCTCTTTCTTGGTCAAATTAATACGAGAGGAAGTTGCTTTGTTTTCATCCTTTTGTGCAGGCCACGCTTCCGTACCCTCTGTGGTTATCTTTAATGTGTGAGCTGACACACTTTTCCTGTCCTTAGTAAGCCGAGAACTTTCTCTTTTCCTCATGGAGGAAGCACGGCCAGCAGCAGCAGCCTTGAACTTCGGGGCTGTTAGTAAGCAGATTAAGAGCAACTTGAACACAAGCATATGACAGGGTAACAACCAATCTGACAACCAAGGTATCTGTTATGTGGCCAGTGAGAGGTGGGATGTGCACAGTGGCTGTGGATGCAGAACAGGCAAGGTGATAGATACGGTAACTGTGCAGCTCTCCATGCTAAACCCTACCATCAGAAGGCTTCAGAAACCAGTTCTGTTAAATGGTCGAAAAGGAGATAATCCCAACCTAATGGTCACTTCAGAAACCAGAAAGAGGCAAAACAGTCTAACACATTTACTGCCAGACTATGCTTCAAAACTGGATGAGAACTGAAAAATCAAATGTCTTCAAAAGACTTCAGCCAACTGAATCTAACATTGAAAAAATAAGAATGACAAGGCCAGGTGTGTTTCACAATGCAGAGATGTGTGGTGATATATTGTGTACCCCAATAAAGCTTGCCTGAGGATCAGAGGACAGAGCCAGCCACTAGTTTAGACACAGAGGCCAGACAGTGGTGGCACACACCCTTAATCCTATCACTGGAAGGCAGAGATCCAACTCGATCTCTGTGAGTTCAAGGCCACACTGGAAACAGAGCCAGGCAGTGGTGGCACACACCTTTAATCCCAGTACTGGGAAGTACACACGCCTTTAATCCCAGGAAGTGACCACAAGGGGCGGGGGAGGTATATAAGGCGTGAGGAAACAGGAACTAAAGCAGTTCAGCTGAGACCCTTTTGGGTGAGGACTCAGAGGATGTCAGTCTGAGGGAACAGGATTGGCCGAGGAGTTGGCAAGGTGAGGTTGGCCGTGGCTTCTTCTGCTCTGATCTTTCAACTTTCACCCCAGTATCTGTCTCTGGTTTTTTGCCATATGACCATCTAAGATTCGAACAACAGAGATGACTTAACCGTGGAGAACCTCTTACCATATAATTCAACATACTGATAGACGAGAGGAGAAAACCTGTACACGTGTCAATGGATTTGGAATGCTTTAAATAAAATTCAATACCTAATTATTATTTTTAAGTCAGACAAAAAGATTCCTTTAAAATGTTTCTTTAGTTTGACAAATGCTAACATACAAACAGTCATGCAAAAATTAAACTTGAAAACGTTCAGATGATTCCACGGACATTGCCAATATGACAAAAATATATACTGTCCTTTTTGAGATAATCCAGCATGGGTGTTCTATCCCAACGACAATGTGAAGAAAAAGAACAGCATGCAGATATTCAAAGAATAAGAATAAAATGTGTACTTATTTAGAGAGGATAGTGATCTTTTCCACAGGACTCTAAAAGAGTCCACTGAAAAGTTCTCAGGCACACTAAGATATCAGCAGTGTTACCATATGCAACAGCAATTTACAGGCCTCAGACAAAATTTCATCTCTGCCATCTACTGTGGCCACACTGGTGTCATTTTGACTAGACTTAATACCTTAAGACAAAGAAAAATGAAACAGGATACAATATACAAAGAATTTTTGGCAATGGACCGAAGGCAGTGGTAGGCTATGATCCCTGAGAAAGTGAAACAATTCAGGCCCAGATCCCCTGCCTGGAGGAACATTTTGAAATACAACATAAAGAGGAGGGGCCAGCACATGACTACTGAACTGTGCATGTGTATGCCAAAAGTCCAGGAGGCCATCCAAACAGCACTGGAGACCTGTGAAGCCGACAGCCTCCAGGTCACTTCAGGACAGAGTGAGACACACCTGAGTTCCACCCATTAGGTAGACCACGTGGCTCTTACACTACTCAAGCAGCCCAGAGAAAGGTTGACTCTAAGCCCATCCTAATAAAAGGTTTTTAAAGGCAAGAATTACCCATCATGCAAGTAACTAAAGTACCTGCAGAACAAGCCCCACAGCCGCAAGAACAGCAAAACCCAGTAAACAACACAAAATGCTCAGTGCATAGAAGTCAGCAACAACTCCTATTAATATCCAGAGGCAGGAAAATATTACACATGGCTGGGGGTCAGGGGTGGGGGACACCCAAAGAAACAATGGAATTAGTAGCAAGGGTTCTAAAGTACCTGTTAGAAACATGTTCAAGGACTTAAAAGAAAGTATAAACACAACGATGAGAGAAATATGCATAGATAAAAATAGAATCTGGGTGCAGCGAGATGATTCAGTGATTGAGCTGTCTGCTGTTCTTGCAGAGGACAAGAGTTTGGTTTCCAGTAACACCAGCTCCAGGGGATCCAACAGCCTCTCCTGGCATCCACAAGCATTCACACACACATGCATGTAGCACGAATCTTAACAGGTCTTATTAATAAAATCAAACCTGAGGCCAGGTATTGGGGTGAATGCTGGAAGATCAGAGAAGCAGAACAAGCCACAGCTACCTCACCTCACCAGTTCCTCAGCTGATCCTGTTTCCTGAGACTGGAAGCTTCTGAGTCCTTATCCAAATGAATCTCAGCTGAACTGTTGCTCAAAAGCCTAAAAGCTTCACTAGCCAAAAGCTTCTAGTTCCTGATTTTCACACCTTATATACCTTTCTGCTTTCTACCACCACTCCCTGGGACTAAAGGCTCACTTTCTGGGACTAAAGGCGTGAGTCACCATGCTTGGCTGTATCCTTGAACACACAGAGATCCAGACGGATTTCTGCCTCTGGAATGCTTGAATTAAAGGTGTGTGCTACCACACTGCCTATCCTCTATGTTTAATATTGTGGCTGTTCCATTCTCTGACCCCAGATGAGTTTATTAGCGTGCACAGTATTTCAGGGAACACAATACCACCACACATGCACATACCCACACACAGACACACATACTCCCCTCCACAATTATAAATAATAAAATAGTCAGGCATGATAGCATGTGCCTTCAATCCCATCACTCAGGAGGCAGAGGCTGGCAGATCTCTGTGGGTTCAAGGCCAGCCTGGTCTACATAGTTAGTTCCAGGCCAGTCAAGGGTTATGTAGTAAGGACCTATCTCAACAAAATAAAATATTTTATAAGCATGACAGGCTAAATTCTGTAGTAAGCAGGGAAAACAGTGTTTCAAGGAAGGTTTATGGGCATCTGAGCTCCTTTTTAGAACATAACATTATAAGAAACTAGAAAAGTATGAAAAAATAAGGCAAAATTCAGCAGAAGAATGAACCCACTCAAGATAAAAATGAGAGACTGTGAAACAAGAAAAAAATTGATAAAAACAAAAGCTGGTTTATTACAAATATAAATAAAACTAATGCACTTTAAAAATAAGTTGATCAAGAAGAAAGAGAACACAGAAGACTAGTAATAAAACAATAAGACATTATTACAGCCCCTACTGATGTTAAAATGTAATTAAGACAATATTTTATGAAAAATACCATGCCAATTAATCTAATAACCTATGTAAAGTAATTTGATTTTTTTCCAACATATTTTTATTAATTTTTAAAATTTATTTTACATACCAACCTCAGCTTCCCCTCTCTCTTCTCCTCAAAGAGGTTAAGGCCTTTCTTGGGGAGTCAACAAAGCATGGCATATCAAGTTGAGGCAGGAACAAGCTCCTCCCGCCGCATCAAGGCTAAGCGAGGCATCCCACCACAAGGAATAGGTTCCAAAGCCAGTTCATGCACAAGGACAGATCTGGGTCCCACTGCTAGGGGCCACAAACAGACCAAACTATACAACGGTCACTTATATGCAGAAGGCCTAGGTTGGTCCCAGGCAGGCTCCCTAGCTGTCAGTCTAGAGTCCGTGAGCTCCCACAAGCTTGGGTCAGCTGTCTAGTGGGTTTCCCTGTCATGATCTTGCACCTCCCTTGCTTATATAATTCCTTCTCCCTCTCTTCAACTGGACTCCCGGAGCTGGGCCCAGTGATTCACTGTGGGTCTCTGCAACGGCTTCCATCAGTTGCTAGATAAAGGCTCTCTGATGACATTTAGGGTATTAACCAATCTGATTACAAGAGAAGGCCAGTTCAGGCACCTTCTCCACTATTGCTGGGAGTCTTAGCTGG
Source organism: Peromyscus eremicus (assembly GCF_949786415.1). Classification (NCBI taxonomy): domain Eukaryota; kingdom Metazoa; phylum Chordata; class Mammalia; order Rodentia; family Cricetidae; genus Peromyscus; species Peromyscus eremicus. The sequence goes on along the minus strand of NC_081416.1, from coordinate 5,408,924 downwards.
GGTCATCCTTGTGGATTCCTGGGAGTTCCCCTGGCACCAAGCTCCTCCCTAACCCCATAATGGTTCCCTATCAAGATATCTCTTTCATTGCTCTCCCTCTCCATCCCTCCCCCAGCTCTACCATCCTGATCCTATAACACTCCACCCCCCACTCCCCACCCCACCCCACCCCCACCAAGTTTACCCAGGAGATCTCATCTATTTCCCCTTCCCAGGGCAATCCATGTGTCCCTCTCAGGGTCCTCCTTGTTAGCTAGCTTCTCTGGGGCTGTGGATTCTAGCCTGGTTATCCGTTGCTTTACATCTAATATCTATTTATGAGTGAGTACATAACATGTTTGTCTTTCTGGGTCTGGGTTACCTCACTCAGGATGAAATTTTCTAGTTCTATCCATTTGCCTGCAAATTTCATGATGTCATTGTTTTTCTCTGCTGAGTAATACTCCATTGTGTATATGTACCACATTTTCTTTATCCGTTCTTCAGTTAAGGGGCATCTAGGTTCTTTCCAGGTTCTGGCTATTACAAATAATGCTGCTATGAATATAGCTGAGCAAGTGTCCTTGTGGTATGATTGAGCATACTTTGGGTATATGCCCAAGAGTGGTATTACTGGGTCTTTAGCTAGATTGATTCCCAATTTTCTGAGAAACTGCCATACTGATTTCCAAAGTGATTGTATAAGTTTGCATTCCCACCCATAGTGGATGAATGTTACTTACTCCACATCCTCTCCAACATAAGCTGTTATCAGTGTTTTTTATCTTAGCCATTCTGATAGGTGTAAGTACGATGGTATCTCAGAGTTGTTCTGATTTGCATTTCCATGATGACTAAGGATGTTGAGCAATTTCTTAAATGTCTTTCAACCATTTGAGATTCTGCTGTTGAGAATTCTCTGTATAGATCTGTAGTCCATTTTTAGTTGGACTGTTAGGTATTTTGATATCTAGCTTCTTGAGTTCTTTATATATTTTGGAAATCAGCCCTCTGTCAGATGTGGAATTGTTGAAGATCTTTTCCCATTCTATAGGCTGCTGCTTTGTCTTATTGACAGTGTTCTTTGCTTTACAGAAGGTTTTCAGTTTCAGGAGTTCCCGTTTATTAGTTGTCAATCTCAGTGTCTGTGCTACTGGTGCTATATTCAGAAAGTAGTCTCCTGTGCCAATGCATTCAAGGGTACCTCCCATTTTCTCTTCTATCAGATTCAGTGAAACTGGATTTATGTTGAGGTCTTTGATCCACTAGGAATTGAGTTTTGTGCAGGGCGATAGATATGGATCTATTTGCAATCTTCTACATGCTGCCATCCAGTTATGCCAGCACCAGCTGTTGAAGATGCTTTCTTTTTTCCATTGTGCATTTTTCACTTCTTTGTAAAAAAAAAATCAGGTGTTCATAGGTGTGTGGATTTATGTCAGGGTCTTCAATTCTATTCCATTGATCCATGTGTCTGTTTTTATGCCAATACCAAGCTGTTCTTATTACTATAGCTCTATAGTAGAGCTTGAGGTCAGGGATGGTGATGCCTCTGGAAGTTCTGTTATTGTACGGGATTGTTTTAGAAATCCTGGGTTTTTTGTTTTTCCATATGAAGTTGAGTATTTTTCTTTTGAAGTTTGTGAGGAATTGTGTTGGGATTTTGATGAGGATTGCATTGAATCTGTAGATTGCTTTTGGTAAGATTGCCATTTTTGCCATGTTAATCCCACCTATCCAAGAGTATGGGAGATCTTTCCATTTTCTGATATCTTCTTCAATTTCTTTCTTCAAAGACTTGAAGTTCTTGTCATACAGGTCTTTCATTTGTTTGGTTAGAGTTACTCCAAGGTATTTTATATTATTTGTGGCTGTTGTAAATGGTATTATTCCTCTGATTTCTCTCTCAGCCCATTTATCATTTGTATATAGGAGAACTACTGATTTTTTTTTGAGTTAATCTTGTATCCTGCCACATTACTGAAGGTGTTAATCAGCTGTAGGAGTTCCCTGGTAGAATTTTTTTTGGTCACTTATGTATACTATCATGTCATCTGCAAATAGCAAAAGTTTGACTTCTTCCTTTCCAATTTGTATTCCCTTGATCTCCTTTTGTTGTCTTATTGCTCTAGCTAGAACTTCGAGCACTATATTGAGTAGATATGGAGAGAGTGGATAGCCTTGTCTTGTTCCTGATTTTAGTGGGATTGCTTTGAGTTTCTCTCCATTTAATTTGATGTTGGCTGTCTGCTTGCTGTAAATTGCCTTTATTATGTTTAGTTATGTTCCTTGTATTACTGATCTCTTCAAGACCCTTATCATGAAGGGGTGTTGGATTTTATCAACGGCTTTTTCAGCGTCTAATGAGATGAACATGTGTTTTTTTTTTCTTTCAGTTTGTTTATATGGTGGATACATTGACAGATTTTTGTATGTTGAACTATCCCTGCATCTCTGGGATGAAGCCTACATATCTTAGCTAAGAACATTTTAGATACTAAAGTTAGATTCTTCAGGATAGGACAGCTATTGGAGTAATCTCTGTAACATACTATTTACCTATGGTCTGGACATTTCTGAACATTTAGTATGTGTTTCTTGCTTGACGTTTTTCTTATTGGTTGTATTTCCGTTTTGTTTATGTTATTACCTTTCCCCTCTCCTGGACAATACTTGATAATCATTCCTATTGTATATAGTTTTGTATAAGGTTAGAACTTTTTTATTTAGACAAAAGAGGGAGATGTAATATATATCTGTTCTACCTACGACCTTGAAGTACAGCCTCTAGAGATGTAGCAGGTAACTGTTCTACCTATAACTTGAAGTACCTGCCCCTGGGGCATGGCCTCAGGGTTACTGTTAAGACCTGGAACACACATACAGGCTCTCTAGCTCTTGGGCTTGGGTGGTGCAGACGGATTTAGGCGGCAGAATAGCATGGGGGCTGTACCTCAGCCTTCCAGGACCCTGCGACAATTCTCCTATTCTGTTTAGTGAGTTTTCTTTCCTAATAAATTCCTTTTACCCTTTAAGCAGACTCTCGTGGATTTCTCTATTTGTATGGTGGAGTACATTGACAGATTTTTGTATGTTGAACCATCTTTGCATCTCTGGGTGAAGCCTACTTGATCATGGTGGATGATTTTTTGATATGTTCTTGCATTTGGTTTGCCAGTATTTTATTGAGTATTTTTGTAACCATGTTCATGATGGAGATTGGTCTGTAATTCTCTTTGTTGTATCTTTGTGTGGTTTGGGTATCAGGGTAACTGTAGCCTCATAAAAAGAGTTTGGCAGTATTCCTTCTGTCTATGTTGTGTGGAACAATTTGAGGAATATTGGTATTAGCTCTTCTTTGAAATTCTGGTAGAGTTCTGCGCTCAAAACATCTGGCCCTGGGCTTTTTTTGGTTGGAAGACTTTTAATGACTACTTCTATTTCCTTCAGGGTTATAGGTCCATTTAAATGGTTTATCTGGTCTTAATTTAATTTTGGTATATAGTACCTATCCAGAAAATTTTTTATTTCTTTCAGATTTTCCAATTTTGTGGAGTACAGGTTTTTGAAGTATGACCTAATGATTCTCTCAATTTCCTCAGTGTCTGTTGTTATGTCCCCCTTTTCATTTCTGATTTTGTTAATTTGGATATTCTCTCTCTGCCTTTTAGTTAGTTTGGATAAGGGTTTGTCTGTCTTGTTGATTTTCTCTAAGAGCCAACTCTTTGTTTCATTATTCTTTGCATTGTTCTCTTTGTTTCTATTTTACTGATTTCAGCCCTGAGTCTGATTATTTCTTGTCCTCTACTCCTCATGGGTGAATTTGCTTCTTTTTGTTCTAGAGCTTTCATGTGTGCTATTAAGTCACTGGTGTGAGATTTCTTCAAAATCTTTATGTAGGCACTTAGTGCTATGAACTTTCCTCTTAGCACTACTTTCATAGTGTCCCATAAGTTTGGCTATGCTGTGCATCAATTTTCATTGAATTCTAGGAAGTCTTTAATTTCTTTATTTCTTCCTTGACCCACTGGTTTGTAGATTTTCTGTAAGTTGTGTTGTTGTTGATTTCTAACTTTAAACCATGGTGATACAATAAGATACAGGGTGTTATTCCATTTTTTTTGTAATTGTTGAAATTTGCTTTGTGACTGAGTATGTGGTCAGTTTTAGAGAAGGTATTGAGTGCTGAGAAGTGCTGAGAAGAAAGTATAGTCTTTTGTGTTTGAGTGAAATATTCTGTAGATATCTGTTAAGTCCATTTGAGTCATAACATCTGTTAGTTGCCTTATTTCTCTGTTAAGTTTCTGTCTGGCAAATCTGTCCATTGGTAAGAGTAGGGTGTTGAAGTCCCCCAACTATTAGTGTGTGGGGTTTGGTATGTGATTTAAGCTTTAGTAATTTTTTTTTTTTTTTTTTTTTTTTTTTTTTTTTTACAAATGTGAGTGCTCTTGTATTTGGAACATAAATATTCAGAATTGAGACTTCATCTTGATGGATTTTTCCTGTGATGAATATGAAAAGTTCTTCTCCATCTCTTTTGATTAATTTTAGTTTGAAGTCTATCTTGTTAGATATTAGGATAGCTACACCGGCTTGCTTCTTAGGTCCATTTGATTGGAAAATCTTTTCTCAACCCTTCATTCTGAGGTAATGTCTGTCTTTAAAGTTGAGGTGAGTTTCTTGTATGCAGCAGAAGGATGGACCCTGTATTTTTATCCATTCTGTTATCTGTGTCTTTTTATAGGTGAACTGAGACCATTGATATTAAGAGATATTAGTGACCAGTGATTGTTAATTTTTGGTATTTTTTTGGTTTTGTTGTTGTTGTTAGCAGTGTATGCATGTTTCCCTTCTTTGGGATTTGTAGGTGTGAGATTATCTGTTGCCTGTGTTTTTATGGGTGCAGCTAATTTCCTTGGGTTGGACTTTTTCTTTTAGTACTTTCTGTAGGGCTGGATTTGTTGATAGGTATTTTTTAAATTTGTTTTTGGTATGGAATAGCTTGTTTTCTCCATTATGGTGATTGAAAGTTTTGCTAGGTATAGTAGTCTGGGCTGGCATCCATGGTCTCTTAGTGTCTATAAAACATCTGTCTAAGACCTTCTAGCTTTTAGAGTCTCCATTGAGAAGTTGGGTGTAATTCTGATAGGTCTGCCTTTATGTGTTACTTGGCCTTTCTCCTTTTCAGCTCTTATTATTCTTTCTTTATTCTGTATGTTTAGTGTTTTGATTATTATGTGGTGAGGGGACTTTTTTTTGGGTCCAGTCTATTTGTGTTCTGCAAACTTCTTATACCTTCATAAGCGTATCCTTCTTTAGGTTGAGAAAGTTTTCCTTTATGATTTTATTGAATGTATTTTCTGTGCCTTTGAGCTGGAATTCTTCTCTTTCTTCTACCCCTATTATTCTTAGGTTTGGTCTTTTCATGGTGTTCCATGGATGCTTTGTGTTAAGAATTTGTTGGATTTAACATTTTCTTTGGCATATGAATCTATTTCTTCTATTGTGTATGCAATGCCTGAGATTCTTTCTTCTACCTCTTGTATTCTGTTGGTGATGCTTGCATCTGTAGTTCCTGTTTGTTTACCCAGATTCTCCATTTCCAGAATTCCCTTCGTTTGTGTTTTCTTTATTTCCTCTATTTCAATTTTCAAGACTTGAACTGTTTCTTTCACCTGTTTGATTTTTTTCTTGGCTTTATTGCCTTTCTTTAAGGGATTTATTGATTTCTTCCAATTTTTTGTTTGTCTTTTCCTCGATTTCTGTAAGGAAATTTTTCATTTCCTCTTTAAGGGCCTTTATCATCTTCATAAAGTTATTTTTAAGTTTGTTTTCTTCTGCTTCATCTGTGTTGGAATGTTCAGGTAAACCACTAGGCTCTGGTGGTGCCATATTGCTTTTTATGTTGTTGAATGTATTCTTACACTGCTGTTTATCCATCTGGGTTTGGGATAATGATAGGTACATGTGTTGATTCTTGTGATGTCTTTGTTGGATGGGTCTTTTGTTCCTTTATTGTTTGTTTCCTTTATTGTCTTATCTGCTGGCCAGCTGCTGGGGATGAGATGGGAGGGGGAGAGGCATGAGATGTGCCCTGAGGCTTAGGGCCTTGAGATAGGGGCAGCTCAGCTAGGAGACCACTCACCTCTTCTTCTAATTGGTGCAGGTCGGGCTTGTGCCTCTCAGGGCTGTTGATGTTGAGGGAGATGGTTGGCCAGGAGGAGGGTGATGGGTTTAGTGGGTTTGGGCAGCAGAGTGAATCTTGTAGGTTACAGAGTTCAGTGGGTGGAGGTGGTGGTAGAGTGACCTGCCCACAGGACTCCAACATAATATATTTATTGATCATTTGGAAATTTCATACAATGCGTCCTAATCACACTCGGTTCTCATTCTTCCTGGATCCATCTTCCTACTCTATGCCCTCCCCCCAAAAAGAAAAAAAACCCACCAAGTCCAATTTATATTGCCCATATACTCATTGGAGCATGGTCAAACTCCCGCAGTGGCCAATTCCTTAAAGATAATTGAGTCTTCCCCCAACACACACTCCCATCTCACCCCACACCAGAAGTCATCAACTATGAAGAGAATCACTTCAGCATCTTTATCACATTTTTTTAAAATTTGGCACTCTTTTCCTCTCATACATTACATTCCTACCACAGTTTTCCCTCCCTCTGCCTCCCCCTTTCCCCCAGATCTACTCCTCCTTCTCCCCTTCCCCCCACAAAAGAAAAACAGTAGCCTTCCTAGTGATATACACTAACCGTAGCATAACAAGTTACACATGAGACTAGGCATGAACCCTAATAAAAATGCTAGACCAGGCAACCCAGAAGGAGGAAAATGGTCCCAAGTGTAGGAAAAGAATCAGAGATAGCCCCTGTTCCCACTGTTGGGAGTCCCACAAGAACACCATGCTATACAAACACAACATATATATAT